>NC_060244.1:25346524-26005810 GCF_021155785.1 Neodiprion fabricii | reverse complement strand
GGTGGCCTCAGTAAACCGGTGTCGGCCTCCAGCCTCTCAACTAGCATCAAACCTTCTACTCCGGAGTGCATGGACGGTTCCTCTGGCTGGCGGCAGCGTTGCCAGGTCTTACGAGAAGGATCGGTCCGGATATATTCCTCGATTTTATCGTATTCGTTCGGGATTAGACCGATTTTTCAACAACAACGATCCACGGCTCGAGTCGTCTGTTCGATACTCGGGTTTCGATAGCGCGTTGGATCTGAAAAGACAATCGAGTCCATTGCTAGTTTGCATCATGTTAACAAGCACACCCGGTTACTGGTGTGTTGCAAGTTTGTTTGTATTGTGCTGTTGAAAGGTGCAGTGATAAAGTTTTCGCGCATTTATCATCGGCTGCGAAGGCAGGGAAGGAAAAGCTCTTGTTCCGGTTAGACATTTCCTTGTTGTTGTTGTTGTTGTTGTTGTTTGGCACGCGTTCATTCCAATGGTCAAACGTCGCAATCTCCTGTCACTGTTACGCTCTATAAATCCACCTACCGAGTGAACGTACGCAGTGAAGCAGTTGCGATAATTGCAGTAAAGAAGACTGAAGATTTAACCTGCTGTAAAAACGAACAGGGATAGTAAAAAACGCGAAAACGGCTGTTGAATCCTATCACCAAAGCCAGGTACCTGCTCACTTACGCGAGCGAAAAGGTGGATACAAGAGGTACAGGTGTTGGTCGTTGCCTAGACTTACTACCTGTATTGGAAACTACTACAGGTGATTTTGTCGGGAGAGAAATATCATGGATGCTGTGTAGTAGACTCGTGGCGTGACTTACGCACTAAACCGCGTAACGCGCCAGTGGAATTCATGGCATGTTTTATTATCATCATTGGCGTGTAGAAAGGTGAGGCGTGGATTCGACGATATTCACGTTGATGGGAATTTCAGTCTTTTCCCGAAGAATCTGTAGATAGACGGAACGGACTGACGAGAAGAATGGTGAAATATTGGAGTTAGCGTTGTGTGGTTGGAGCATGCAACTAGTTTTACGTCGGTTTTAACGAGAGAGTGAGAAACGCTGAACGTCGTTCAGTTTCTGCCAACGACCGGAGTCAGGAGGAAATTTAACGATTTCGTCCTTGTCGAGTAGCCGTACATTGAAATACAGCCAATTTCTCAATCGTCGAAAGTGATGAGCTCTCAATTTTCATAACCAAGGGGCGTTTAGGAGGTCGTAAAATTGAATAGCTCAGCGTGGTTCTTCACCGTGAGACGTCACGTGCAGCATTTTTGCCATGCCCTGTCGCGTTTGACAAACTTTCAGGATACACGTATCCGGGGATTATTTATCCAGATTAAACGGATGCAGTGAAGTGCTCCGGAGTTGATTGAGCTTCGAACGTAGCTAGTGAAATTGAAAAAGTATTACTTGATCACGTCGGGTGACGATATCCTCGTTGATATGGAACGGAATGACGGCAATAGCGGTGCTGGTGGTATTGAAAGGAACACCGGCAATCCATCGTTGAATTCAACGAGTCACTCGTCGCCACATCACAACAATACGACGAATTCTGGAATCCTCGACAGTCTAAATCAGGTACGCAAATTTCCACATACCCACAATAATTGGGAGCGGAGATATGTATTCGAAGTTTCACCCAAAGGATGGATACCCCTTCTTTCCGTAACACGATACTCGCATGCGTGCCAAAGACGAGTTTCTAAGGATTCGAGATAACGACACAACCACCTCGAAATCCTCGCGTGTTGTAGATAAGCCTTCATTTCGTTCCCCTTGGTATGTAGACATTGTTAATCGTTACGAACGCGATGCTTCAACACACGGACGATTCGAAGACCCGTCAGCATGCTCGCATTTTATCGATGTGCGTCAATTTCCACGCGTATGTGATCCTCCCTACGTACATACACGTATATACGTATATATATAAATATGTATATGGAGTTTCCTGCGACGAGCGAGGACCTTACTTGCGAGAAGGAACCTGTGCAACGCAGAACCGACCCCAGGCTGCAGGATGCAGGCCGAATTCCACCGGTCTGAGTCACGAGTGGCGTCGTCTGTCGGTCCTTACGTCCCTCGGTTGGTTCTTTCGTCGATGGAAAGGTCTTCGCCGTCTGCTATTTGTCTGCGTGCAGTGTCACCTTGCTAACAAATTTTTGAATTTTAACCTAACCGGTATTTCGGTGAAACCCTGAATCCAATTAACGCGGCTATTTTTTCTCTCTTCTCTTCCAAACTCGTTTTATCAATCTTCTTTTCTATGAAACATCCGCCGAAGCTGTTAATTCAAATTACCCGTGTACGTGTGTATATATATATAAATTTTTTATTCATTTCGATAGTCGGAGATTTCGCTTACAACGATACAAATCCCACGCTGTTAATGACTCATACACACACTTATGCGTACTTATATACCTGCACCATTGGCGATACTTTATTCATGCCGCGCAATTTTACGCTGCTGCAATGTTAGTGCCGTTGCTGCTTGTGCTGCAGGTATACGGCAAACAAGTCAATTAATGCGCGAAGGACGATGTGGGTGCCGGTGCTTGTTCGTATACATGTGTATAATATATAGGTATTCATCACCACACCGATACGTTAACGAATCTTTTTATAGTCGCGCTGATATATCCTCGAGTGATATTCCGGCTGAGGGTAAATAATATGCGTATGACTGTAAATCATTCGGATATTTCGACCTTTTAAAATAAAACACTATCATAAAAGGAGAGTTTTCATTACGTGTAATCTACTCGAACCGCCAATAAGCGAACCCCTTATACCCTTTTCTATATACTCGCACGTATTGTATACACGATAATTAATTTGGTTCCTGAAACGGAGATGAAATCGTAAATCCGAGAACCCGCCGGTTCTTCTTCGTCATTAGCCGAACGAGAAGAGAAGAGAAGGGAAGAGAAGGTGATTCAATTTTACGGGCAAGATGGTAAAGTCTCCCAGGAACACTAGGGTTGTAAAGACGAAAAAAACCTCTACGCTTATCGACGCCGTCTTACTTACGCCAGTGACGAAGAAGGACGTGTAGGTCTGATAGGTTCGAGCTATTTGAGGTGGAACTTTTCATCGGTGGAAGGACGAGGCACATATGCTTGGAGTGAGTGAGACGCGTCAGCAGCTATTTGTCACACACGTGTAGGTTCACTCTCTCCTCTCTCTTTCTCCGTCTCTCTCTCTCTCTCTCTCTCTCTCTCTCTCTCTCTCTCGAGCTGATTGCGCGCGTGGGTCATGTTCTTTTTGTGATATTCCATGCACGGTGCGGTGCATAATCGGTGAGGCTCTCTGCAGCATGTACAGTGAAGAGACGACAGCGCTTCAGGGTGTTTCGATGTGTCCTCCTCGAGGAATCGATGGAGCCTTACGGCACATCTCGACTTACCATAAGTCCGACTAACCAAGCGGCACCTCCGTACCAGTGCAGCATGGCGGCGATGGCGATCTGAGAAAGAAGAGAAAAGAAGAGAAAAGAAAATTCACTTGCAAGGTTTCGAAAGTAGAGTGACCTCAAGCTACGGTGGATACTTAGCTGCATTCCGCAACGATTTACTTGTCTCTCCCCCCTTCTTCTTATTCTTCTTTTTCTACAACTCTGGAAATCGTGTCGTAGCTTGCAGAAAATCTGATCATGCGTATTATGTTCAGTTCTTTCGTCAAACTGTCCGTCACCGATCAGATTTTATCCATCTGGTCAAAGTTATTCTTCACCATCTAACCTTGTGTGAGGTTTAATTCAGTAACGTTATTGTAATTATACGTGTTCGATATAAATTTGAGAAATCGTAATAAATCAGAACATGCTTATACTTTGATAATTTCACTTCTTAAAGGTAATTTTGAAATTGTCAAAAATAGCGATTAATTTTTTCTGTTCAATGTTTCGTTGCTAATATAAACCTCGTTTAATATTCCAGTCTAAAATTCTTTACAACGCATGGGTTATATCACATAAAATAAAGTACCGGTACTGATATAATAAGCGTTTGCGGAAACCGTTCAGTAATTGTTTTGCCTATTAGATTTATCGTGCAACGCGCCTGGCAAGCAAGCAAGCAGGCAGGCAGGCAGATCGGCTGCGCCCAGTTCCTTTTATCATCGAGATCGTTAAAATACTTTCAGCGTCTAATAATCTATGCATTTGCTAACCGGTGCAGGCTGTGCAAGTGTGGCGAGGCAAACGGGTTCAGAACTTGGGGTGTATTTTGGTCTCACATATTTTGAACGAAAATTGATTTACTCCAATTGGTATAATCACTGCGTTTACACTGTCAATATTCTATACATATAAATAAAAAAATTCTCTACACTCTTCTCCAATGGCGAAGGAATGTCGGAGCTTTTTTCAAAACAAGTCAGTTCTGATCGCGTCAAAGGAATTTCACGTGTCTCTTCTTCTTTCAACGTGGATTATTTCACGAACGAATTCGTCGTATGTATAACGATTTTTTCAACGGTGTATCGAAACGATTTATCGTACCTTGTAACACGCTAAGCCGGGCGGTGTAATGTGTCACATAATATTATAATAATAATAATAATAATAATAATAATAATCTGTGTTTCCGCTACTCGAGATCTCTGTAGTATTCTATAGTCGATTCTCGGCAGGTACATCAGACCGAATACTATTGTCGTTACAACAATAAGGCGATTCTTGGTTTCGTCTTACGTATTCAATCCCCGTTTCTGCAGCCGTTTACATGCATACATGTACGTACTTATAGGGGTACATTGAACCGAGAATGCGGTAGTTTGGCCTGACGTAACTCTGCTTCTGCAGCCGTTGTGTAAGGTGATATTGATTCGAAGATGATTTTATTTCTTTACCGCGTATACAGTGATTGCAATGCGGAATACGAGATCTGCCGCATTTTTCTTAAATAAAGATATTAATGATGTGATTTTTTTCAATTTTAAAACGCACAATCCAAATTACGAATTTAATTAGCAAGTAAGACCGATTTTTAATCTCTTATTACCATTTCCGAGTAAAAACAAAAATTTACCAAATCACTATTTGCGCGAACAGCGTGTGATAAGCACAAATTTGAACGTGGTAGGTGAGTCTGGTTTTTCCTAGGCTGGTAACTGAATTTACCGATTCGATCGAGTATTACATACCGCTAGATCTAAGCAGCTGCAGCCGTTCACACAGACTGCCTTTACCAACGCGACGCGTATTCTGCCGTAACAACCGATGTCCTCGATTCAGGCAAAGTACAGTCGGTAATGCAGACGTCTGTTTAACCCTGAGTAAACGTTTAAGGGTATACGTACACAGGTTGTCTAAGGTCCTGAGAATACCTGTAAATTCACAAACGTCGTGAAATGTCATGAAATTTTACTAACGAATCTGAAAATTTTTATTTTTTGGTCGGTTAGTAACTCAGATTTCAGCAATATACGGAATATTGACACTACCTTACATGTTTTTTTTTTAAATCTTGCATCCCTCGTAGAGACAGATCGATTCAAAGAAAGTAAGTGATTTCTTTTCTACCTACGTACGGAACATATTGTTATATTTATTGCGTGTATTGCTCTGAAATATGCTTGTTTAGTATTTGAAAAAACCTTAAATTTCGTGAAAAAATTTAGACGACCTGGTACAACGTGTACTTTTCGATTCTCTCGCAGCGTTTCGATGTATTTATAATATCGTTAATGTCATTATTACAACCTGTAATTTTTACCGGATGTTATCGACACCTCAGCTGCAACTTTCAACTAATCGCGTCAAATATTGTGTTCTTCGTATTAACACTCATTTAGGATTAGCGTAAAATGGAGACTTGCAAAAACGTATCTCGAAATTTTCCCACGCACATTTCGCTCCGAGTACGTACGAGTGATTCATCGTTAAAACTTGTTCGACACGAATAATTTCAACGAATTTTTACTATCCTGAAATACAAACAATATAAGTCACCGCAGGAGAACGCGATAATTAAAAACGATTTGAATCAATTTGGCCAATTCCAAAACGATTGTTTGTACAAATACAAAGACGCCATGGAACACGCGTGGAAATTAACAGTACTAGCTTTTTTCACCCGGCTACCGAAATCGCCTTGTCGAAATTTGTTTTTCTTCTTTCCATTGACCGGCCGCCATTCTCCCGTGTTAAATTCTTCTCTGCTTCACGTTCCTCGGTATTTGGCGTCGACAAGCTCCGTTCTTCGGCTGCCTTACTTTTAAAGCATGACCTCACAACGGCCTTGTCTCCTTGGTCGATCCCCTCCACTGTACTTCTTTCAGTGCCCGTTCACTTTGCTTTCGAACGCATCTCATCTTTCGTACTTACCACGCGTTTTCAGTACACCGTTTCTCGTTTTACACGCTAGTGTCCGTGTGCCAATTGCTGAAGCACGGATTCCGCGTCCGACGAACTCAATGTGCGCTTGTAAAAAATTTGCGTTAAAAAAAAAGGGTGAAGGGGCGGGGGGGGGGGGGGGGTACATTTTACAAAATGAAAACGTAGGCAGAATCCAGGAGTTGGATTAACGACCGGATCAATTCCAGGGGGATATAACTCGAATTAAAGAGTCACGTGGCACCCGGTCTTGATTTCATTTCTCACCTCACGACGGAACTTGTCGAGCAATGCACGCGTTACGTTGAAGATTCTTGACCGGGATATTACGCAAATGCTCCGACTACCTGGAGTCACTAGACTCACCATTTTGCCTATCTCCATACGATCGCTCGATGTCGTGACTCGTTGCTTATGGGAGGCGTTCGTTGCGTTGCACGAACTCGTGGATTCGCCATTGAAGCACAATAGGCGTGCAATTTCACGTGGGAAACTCGCTGACTTTCGTCAAAGTCCGTTTCCACCGGTACTAACGTTGACTAAAATGCCACATCACCACTCACTTACGCTCCATTTATTTTCACCACGAAACTCGACAAGCTTCATATTATAAGGATAACCGAATGCTCGTTGGAGTCGAGGAATTCACCTGTTTTCCAACACCCATACACTCGCCTGCATCGATGATGGAGGTGCACTTCCCACGTGTGCATGTTCGATCCTTGATAACGCGACATTCCTTACACCCACCTTTGCGACTCGTGCCTACCCACGTTCGTTTTTTTTTTTTATACTTCGCTTCCGATGTGACGAAAATAGTACTTATTGCGGAGCACGCATTGTCGGGATGTCTGAGCACCGACGGTAATTATCCGTAATTAATTATCGTTTCACGCATGATTCTTGTCCCCATGCATCGGGACATTCCGACCACAATGACTATGAAAACTTCCTTGAATTATACGCGATTCAAATTTACGATCTCGTCGCATTCAGAGTGCGTATCCTACGTAACGTTCCGATTTTCAAATGCTTGTCATTTACAGACGCAGAGTTCCGTATCGCGTCCGGTCGTTTTTTTCCACAAACCTATGCTATTATTCTTGAATGATATACCTGCGCGAGCAACTTCCATGCAGTTCGTTACACAACTCCGTGGTACCTTTTGTATTAAGCAGGTTTCTGAAGTTGGGAATTGATCGATCGAATCATTTCCTCTGTATCGATTCAGTAAACAATTGTTCGCTTCTTTTTTTTGTTTCAGGTAAGTCGTGAAAATAATTCAACAATCATATCATCTCATCGATTAAAAACGACCTAATCGATCGTTGTACTTCATCCTGGTAAGTTGACGGGCAGATATTCTCAACGACCGTGAATTATTTTGTATCGTATGATTGCTGACAAATGTTGTTGGGTTGGAGTTCGTATACGATTAGAGTTGATTGCATGCGATAAAAGATTATATTTTATAGCGTATAAACTACGAGAGGAGACGAACTGACATAAGTGCCTTTGATGTCACTTTGCAATCACGTACCTACTTCTGCCTATCGCGACGAGTTCAATCGTACGAGCGCATAATACCTCTTATTTAGCTTAATCCGGCTTTTTGCTGCTCTCTCTCTTGTGAAGCAAAGTTGTCAGATTATTTCATATTCAATAACGCTAACGATTTGGAAGTTTGATGATTGGACAAAATAAAAAATAAATAAAACATCACCATTGTCGCTACATCTTCACGCCAAAGATGTGACATGGCGCTGAACAGTATCGAAGTATAACCGAAGGTACTTCGATTGCGTTTTATTCTGTTCAAATCAGTTAATTGTCAGACAACAGTTTGAGCTGTGGAACTGGTCAATTTTATTTTCCCGACCTGATTTTATATTTAAACAGTTGAAACGTGACGAACCGCACCCCGAGCAAACGTGCCAACATTTCATCGGACATGAATGTACAAATATGATTCGTTGACGACTCGATTACCTACCCAGAGAGTATAACCTAAACGTGTCGTCGAGAGTAATCGATTAAAGACCTTCGTCGCGTCTCATCGTTTCGCTCTGCGAGAGTCAGTCCGAGGCTTTCAAAGGTGACGACAACGCGTGTCATCGATATTCAACTGACATACCATTAAAAGACATCGTTCGCTCGGTCGTTCATCCGGTTGCGAAACGCCTTTCTAGCAATACATCCATACCTCATCTCATCAAGGAGGTTTTTCTTCTGCTCCGATTTACACGCAAATTTATACATCCTTTTTGTTTAAATTCGATCTCGGAAATGGAAAATAAAAATATTCATGTGTGATCGGCTCGGTAAAATTAATTTGAAGTATTTCAAATGTCAGAGGAGTTTGAACTTCGAGAATTGATAACTGAATGAATTTTTCATGCGGAGCAAAAACAAAAATAAAAATAAAAATCAGACACCGCGTGGTATAACATCGTATATGGAATTGGGAACAGCTAGTTGTAGTATGGTATTTGACATCGTGTAATGTTTAATATTCGTATGCTCTGTTATGTTGACATACCTGCACGTAACACCTGCTGAAAAGAAAAGAGGAAGAAAAAAAAAAATGAAAGAAACGTAAGGCAGAATGGCGGTAGTGGAATTTCTTTAGCGATGTTTATTCTCGGTTGGTTTTTAGGCATGCATACATCCATATATCTACGGTATTTCCAATTGAACGCGCTGCAGGATGTTTACACGGTGTCGTCCCGAGAGCATTTACTTTCTATAATCATGCATGCCTACCGTACATGCACGTCTCTCCCTTTAAAGATACTCGTATTTTTACTCCAAAACGAAGAAGAAGAAGAAGAATTTTCAAATAATCAACAATGAAAGAGAATAAAAATGTACACGTAGTAAGAACACTAAAAACCAAATTGCATAGTAATTGAAGTAGAACTGAATTAATTGGACGATTAAACGAAATGAATTACCCTCTTAACGTATCGAACGAAGACGTTATAAAGATGCAGCAGCAGCAGCAGCAGCAGCGGCAGCAAAGAGCAAGAAAAAAGGGTGGGAAACGCATGGGTAGAAAGCCAGCGATAGGTAATCTTTGTGGTGGCAACGTAGAATTAAGTAGCATCCATCGTTACGCGGCTCGCTACGTACCTCCACAACCAACTCCGAGTTCATGCAGCAATCTTCTTCCAACGTAGGTACATACAAAGATTGTAGAAGAAGGGCATCGTGAACAACACCCGGTGGCGGATGATCAGGCTATACGGAAAACTTATAGGTGCTCGTCGTGCTCACCTCTAGTTACGTACCTACCTACCAACAGGAGTATGGGAGTCCTACGTGTGCGTTGGATAATAGATGTGTAAAACCCAGTGATGCACATGCGGTAGCGGCAACTGTGTACACACCTACCTATCATTGACAAACTGTGAGAACCGGGATTACAGAGTAGAGATGTACACACGTACACCAGGTATCTGAGATCTGCGGATAAACGAGCCAGGAATTTGATAAACTTCTTGTTTTCCCTCGTGTACACAGTTCGTGAAATCACTTATGGTATTTTCCCGTAAGACTCGTCCGTTCATGGCTTCATCAGCAGCTCTCACATTTTTCGATTCAGACCACCACGCAGCTGCGGGAGTTTCGAGAGCTTTTCAATTCGAGGTGTTCGCATTCCGATACACCGAGTGTACTTGTCTGTACTGTTAATGGCCCATGGGAGTGGAGGAACATCTGGGTGAAGTGCGGCACTGTACTGTGTATACTCGTGCACGGTGACAAGTAAGGTAGTTTCACTGCAGGTGAAGCTTTTTTACGTTGTCAAACGGAGATGGATCTCTGTGATGTATAACTCGTGCGTAATTCAAGTCTGGACGAGTTGTCCTGGGGAGTTTTGACGTCGGATTACCCGGGCCGGCAGTTGATCGACCCGATACGTTAACATCGCAAGATCCATATTAGTCTCTCTTCGGCGGGTATGCGGAAAAGAAACGCAGTCCTCTACAGGAGGTGCGGTTATTTTTTGTTCATTTGCATTGGGATCAGATTTGTGATTTAAAAAACATTTTTTTTTTTATCTACCTAGCACTTCAATTGAGGGTATAATTTTTTCGCCCACACGACTACTTGAATACTACTTGGCTATGCGGTGAATTTTATCATACTGAAATTATTCGATCAATGCAAAAATACCAAAATGGTGCTATGGTTGGAAAACGGCGAGAGAGGCAAACTTTTTAACGGATTGCGGTGAATTTCCGTTTGGAAAAAAATCGCGAGTAACCTGAGGTGCGGAGAAAATGTATTCTTCTTCTCTTTCTTTCCTCGTATGTTTTTTTTCTCTCGAACCTTTTTCAAAACTGTCCCGCATCGTTCCGAGCCGTAAACCGAGGATAGGCTTGGAAGCTGGTTAGTATCGGCCCCGTCCGGTCGTGCCCCATCTTGGTCCCTCGATGTGTGTGTCCATGTAAGTTGTATGTACACAGATGCCGAAGGTGTACAAACGGTGCAGACATAAATCAAAACTTAATTATCACAAAACCATTCCGAGCGGCGAGTGTACGAAGGTGTACCATACCGATCCATCTCTATATACGTAAAGTTGCAATGGCGGCGACGAAGTCTCGCTGCAATATAACAACGACTGATAACTGTTCGGGTTAATGGAAGCTGAGCCTGTCCATCCACCAGTGATCGTTGCTACCTGCACGCTCGGAGAGTCAATCAACGTGTGTCCTCGCCTTCCACGCGTGGTGAAAAAGAGAAAAGAGTAGACCAGGTATATCCTTTTGTATTTATTTTCGTCGAACCTGCAGACGATTCCGGCATCTCGTATCTACCGGTTATCGAATCGAAAGCTCGTGCGGACTCACCGCGTATGCGTTTCGCATTTGCCATATCGATCTAAATAATTTAACTTCTCAGCATGGCAGTGACTGTAAGGATTGAACTCGGTGAGTCCGTGTTCCAAGCGCACCTTGTGCACATACGCATTCACCCTGCCGCTCACTTCATCGTAACTATAACATACCGGCTACACGTAATTCATAATTGACCGGCCGCAGGTGTAATTTGTCTGGTATTTATAACCCGGCGAAACGTAACCGAACTGTCGCAATCATTAGCGCCATGGTGTAGCAGATTATAATGATATCGTACGTGCACGTGACGTATGCTGCGAGTTTTCGCCCTGAGAAAAATTTCATTTGTTGCAGTAGCTAGAAAAATTGAGTAAAACAGGTATCGTTAAAAAAACCGATTTGAATATCGTAGAACTGTATTTTTCGATTGTGGTAAAAAATGAAAACAGTTGAGGATTGAGCGTTAACCGGAACTAAAAATTTCTCTCAATTTTATTCAGTTTTATTTTGCTTTTTGTCATCTGTTTACGGGCGTTGGAATTCGATGAACTTGATATTTTTTTTTTATTTTTCACCTATTTCACGAACTTTACGAACCAACCGGTATTTAACAGCTATAAACCTTTCGACCACTTGACCGGATGAAGGCGAAGGCTGTAAGTTTGTCCGGACATTAGATTTCCGATGGTAAATCGAGATTGAACTCGCGTGCGTGTTGACTTCCGGTTCAACTGTCTATTTCCTATTGCTTATGTACTCGTATATTCATTGGAATTCTTGTTTACGGAGAATCACAATTTTTGATACCGGTTGTACAATTTCACCTTTAAATTGGCATCATATATGTACAAAGAAAGCACTTTTGTGTTATCCACATGATTTTTCGAAGCTAGAAAAGCTTCTTCATACTCGCATATTAATCCTCTTTACAATTTATACGAGCTTTCACGTCGCTCTCTAAGAGTTTCGGAGACGGCGTAACCTCGTCGTGCACTATGTCTTTCTCGAAAGAACATGAAAACATACTTTGCAGTCATATTACCTACAGAGCCGCCTGATAGTTATACGAAACTATTTTAAACTGGCTCTTCTACTAATAATTCAAATCTTTATCTCCCAAGCTCATGGTTCATAATAATATGGTCTCTGTACGTTCCTTACTCCGCGATATTCGAAATTCGACCGATCAACTTTGAGCGAAACGCGTATAATTGCGATGGCAAACTTGATTCGCCAACTTTTTCTTCTTCTTCTTTTTTTTTTTTTTGCCCACCTCTTCTCTTTTTCTCGGTGTTATTACATCAGGAATGCGTAGGTGCGGCAGTCTCGTCGCGGCGACCAGAAGCTGATAAGGCCTCACCTCGTCCGAATTCGTTCAGGTTTTATTTTTCCTGACCACTGACTGATACCTGTCGACATTACTACGTATACCTACCATATCCATAAGCGGCACCGAAAACGCCTGTAGCTTGTGTATAGGAGTAAATGAAATAAGATATTGATACGTAAAGAAACAAAGAAAGGAAGCAAGCGGGGAGGAATGAAAGTTAAAAAAAAAAATCGTATTATAATAACAACGGTTAAATTGCAGGAAATCCTATTCTGCATATTACAAATATTTCGCAAACCGATGACGCGCCGCTGTGGCGATTATACATGTGTGCATATGCTTGAGGAATCGTTGCGGAACCTGCATCACGGGTTACAGGTTCATTATATGTGTACACGTGTATGGATATATGTATACATGATACGTATGCGTTTAAAGAAATTCCGATCGTCACCGCAGATAAACTCGGTATATTAACATATCATGAGACCATCTCTTCTGATCCCGCGAAGACCGCAGTTTAGGACCTGGATATATTTCACCGTTCGGATAGGATTTTAATTTAATTTTGATATGGACTGGGAACTGGAAAGCCATCCACGATTTACAGACCGTTGGCCAATGGTGAAATTCAGCAATGGCACGATAACGGCATCCGGAATCGAGGAAATACCAGGCCAAGATAGAACACTTGGTACCCAAACTGTGCCGTATCTCGGACCGGTGTGCAGGTACCTACTATCGCATAAAATTCGGAAATGGGTAGACAAATGACGCAGCGTCTTTGGCCGCAATGCGCAACGCGGCTTTCATTGCGGTCATGAAAACTCGTGACGACGGTGAACTCTCACGTCATTCGCAAATCTGTCCACGTACCGGCTATTTACATGTCGGTGTACTCCTTACACCACCTACGGCACATGCGTTCATTCGTTAGCTCGTCTTTAAGCCCAAAGTGAAAGACCACGCGTGTAGGACTGTCAAGACCCTAAGACGGGCTTAACAGGCTAGCTCATCTATCCTCCGAGGAATACCAATTCGAGGAATGGGTGTAATAAGGTGCAGCGCTACCTCGGTATGTTCAACTTGTGGTATTTTTGTCCTTCTCTCGCTTTCTTTCTTTCTTTCTTTCTTGCTTCATGGCTCAGCGACAACTCCTTTCAACGAATCACAGCATAAATGCATCGTGGAATTCCGGAAACGAAGCTCAAGTGATAGGAAACGTTGTGCCTCGTTATTATACAGTATTGTGTAATCGTTATATTTCTCAATGAGATCGAATGTTCTATCGTATTATAATTTTTGCAAACTTTGAAAACTACATCGCAAGCGACTGCGTCGATATTGGACCGATTATATATTGATGGTTGCACGGTGTCTCGAATCATGAGAAGGTGAAATTTATTCACCGTTTGTACGACTTGCAAGTTTTCAATTTTTACGGCCACCCTGACATTTTCACTGTCATTTGACGTTTGCCAACGCCCATTCACGCCAGTTGCGAAGATGTTGAAGATGCACGCGCAAACGAGCATCGCCTGTAGGCAACTAACCGATTGTAATTTTGTAATATGTATGTTACGTACAGTTTGAAAGATTTGGTGAAATTCCCGCCCACGCTCCATTGTCTTCTTGTTCTTATATTATTCTTCTTCTGAACTCTCGAGCCTTGTGACTCAGTGCCAACTGTCAAGGACCGAGAGACGCGTTACATCGTTGAAATCTAGCCAACGATCAATCTCTCGCCTTTTACCATGTATATAACATAAAAAATACACGCGGTGCGCAAAATCGTATAACTTATATGATACAACCATCACCGGAATGTTTGCGCAATTTTTCTTTTTTTTTCTTTCTTATACCGAATATGATAATCGGTCGTTTATAAACGAAGATTCCAGCCTCTTTAGCAACACTAGCCGCTGTTTATGGTGCGACAACTTGTGCAAGTTACTTATTATACATATACCGAAAAAAAAAAAATTAACTTTTTCCGGTATTTATGAAATTGTACTACATTTCGTTTAAATAAAATTGCCGTTCTTACTTCAACAACTATTCTGCCAAACAGTCAACTCGCGGTTTTTCTCTCTATTTCTAGTGCATTTTTGCAAACAGGTATTATTCTTACCCGGAAACGAGTCGAAGGCTATCGAATTTCTATTCGAATAAACGCCAACGTAGCTCGTCAATGATTTGCAGCTTTTTAAAAATCGGTCAACCGTGCCGTTTGTACTTGAGAATCGAATCGAATCGAAACGGAGACCCGGAGTGCAAGAGGAGTCCTCATCTACTCGACACGCGTTGTCTGACCAGGGTACCGCCTGTCGGTCGTTTCTACTTCCCAGTAGTTTCAGTCTCTCTCGAGCCATCGAAGCGAACGGTTCGGTATCGCGGGCTCCTTATTCCCGGCGCCACGTGCTTGATGACAAAAAAAAGTGACGTTAAGTGGTTAAAAAATTTCATGCAAAACATCCTCATTGATTTTCTATGCGATGGTAAAAATTGGACAACATTTTTTTTTGTTTTTTTTTTTTTCAAACAAGAAACAAATGAGTTAAATTGAGAAGTTAAATAAAAAAATGTAAATTACGGAAAGAAAAATTGTGCGAGTTGTTAAATCCCTGCGCTGTGAAAAGTAAAGTTTCGGTTGGGTGATAAGGTAATTTATTATCCACGCGTAAACTACCCGCGGCTTTACACTGCAAAACTTTATTCAATCTGTTTAGCTCGTTGGTATTGATTATCGTTTCCTGGTCATAAAACGCTCGCGTTATTACGTAAAATTATAACGCGGCGTGTACATATAATAACTGTTGTACATATATGTATAGGTACGTAATGTATACAAAATTTGCAAAAGCGTGACAGAAGGAAATTGTTTCCGGTATATGTACAGTTTTAACGGAGGTATGATTCACGGCAGCAGACGGAACCCCTCCTTGCAGTATTATTGCATCATGCTGATCCAAAAATGAACTTTGGCTTACGCAATTGTTTGTTGCAATTGAAACATCGTTTATTGAGAGGGCAATTTTTTTCTGGATCATAAATTGTTATCAGTTATTTATAGTATTTGTCAGTGAAAAGATTTTTCCCTTCATTCAAGCTGTGTGGTTAGAAAAAATTTTGCCAAATTAAAGGGTGAGGAAATTACGCGACAGCTTCTTTGCTTGTTTGTTATTCTTTAACTGAATTCGTACGGTAGGGGTGAAATATTGCTGAATCTTTCGCGAAATACTTGATGCTCCTCGTTTTTGGCATCGTTTATGTACGTGACGATTTTCTCTACTTTTATCCTTTCATCCCTTGCTTGCTTCCTTATCTTATTCGAGTTTATTTGTGCCGCTGTGCATCGACGGATATTTGTTTATAAATTTATCCTGTAGCTACATTGCCTTTTCGAAGATCTTTACGTATGTATAATAATAACGAAGGTGTGTGAAACGTGATTGTCTAAATCGACGGTTGACGGGATCGGAAGATTTGTGAAAACTGGAAAATTAACTGACGAATATTTCTCTAATTGTAAGAACGTAAAGAAAAAATTGATGAACGTTAGATACTTATTTAACGGTAATTTATAATTCATGCGCGCGTTATTATAATATTAATGCTACTGCGTTTTTGATTATACGAAAAACCTACGCGTAACCTCCGAGCTAGGCATAATTTCTCTTCGACCCGAAAGCGTCTGCATATTTTCAAATTAACTTTTACAACGCGACAAGTTTAAAGAGGATGATCGTTAATTAAAAGTTAAATATGACAGCGATCAATCTCACGGATGATTGTCTACGGCGACTGTATATCCTAGGTATAAACACGCGTGTGTTTGTATAATAACTTTTCAGTAAACAAAAATCATCGTGGGTGTCGAGTGAATGCCGAAAGAGTCATTCACAGCTTTATTACACCAGTGAGAATTATGCTAATGGGAAATCTTGTGATATTTAGGATGGGCCGTGTAGGCGTCTGGCTCATCCACGATCCATCCATCATCAGTCCTCCTCTTTTTCACCATATCAATTCGCTTGGCACACGCCGGCCGTTGCGATTTCACCTGGCTTCGTTTTGTACCCTCATCATGGCTGTTATCCTGTTTTAGTTCTCGAACAACTGTTGTGCGACTTTTCCTCTCCTTCTTCTTTCTTTCATCTTCGTATCTCGGTATCAATTTCTTTTTTTCTCGCCGTCCGAACGAACGGTTTCGCCCATCGATTGTTACGCGCGACTTGTATCGTTACGCTGCGCTACATTATCAATTAACTTCTATTCCTTAATTATTCATTCGCTAGAAAGAGTAAGAGTCAGACGTACGAAGAGAACGTTGAGTTAATTATATACTTGTATAATGCGTGTATCTCGTATGCTCCGCATTCATCGACCTCCGGCTCGCAACACTCAGACTCAGTCGCTGCTTACACAATAAATTAATTATATGGCGCCACCGGTTTGACGGATTCTCTTTATACGTCCACATATCTATAACATACAGCAAATTCTGAACCTTGTGTGGTATTTAGGTAAAAAAATCGCCGCTGGGGTTGGAAAATTATTCACGGCAAGTTAAAAAATGATAACAAAAGCGTTTTAATTCGTGGGCGAGCTGTTAAAATCGAAGAAATTCAGCCGATTTTTAAACAACCTGAAATGTCTTATGATCGTAACGTGTATTTCAAAAGATTTTACGGTATTGTGTAGCGATAGGAGAAAAACTCTCGATTTAGAGAAGGTAAAAATCGTTCTTCTCCATCTTCTTGCTATTCTCGTCCCTCTTTCTTCCCATTGCTTATGTTTATTATTATCGATATATTTCAAATGTTATAAATCGCGGCTCGGCCGATGGAGTGTCGAATTTATTTGGCGTCAATCTTTGCCCTGCGGGTGGCATTGCTCAATTAATGAGCTAGGATTAACGGAGATCAGCATGAATCAGGCGCGGGCGGCCCACGAATTTTTCGAATGCTCGAGGGCTTCGCAGCCTTCGAAAGTTTTATACAATATACAAGAGAGGCGCGTAGGTATAACAGATACGCGTTGTAAATATTATCAGCTTCTCTCACCTGCAACAGAAGTTATGAACAACATTTTTTATCCCTCTCGTTTCTGATATTACACCTACGCGTAGGTGGCAGGCAGACCTTTTATACCCGCAGGTATTGCACACGATCAGGCATGGCTGCGCGACCTTCTTTGAAGGTTGTTCTAACGCGCGATTATATTAACAAATATACACGATGCATAACGAATTGACATGAATTTTCACGCATGGATATCTTTTTAATTGAATGTACAAATCTCCGGCTACTTACGATAAAATATTATTATTTCACTCTGCGACGTAATTAACACCCACTAATATGCCAATTAGTCGGATCAATAGTTACTGTAAATCACTCAAGGCCGTTTTTTTTTTTTTTTTTATCGCGACAACAAATTAATCCCATCATAAACTTGGATAAAATATTATACGTTACGCGTTATAATACGAGTTTTCTCCATGCCCTGCATAAGCCTTATTTGGATGTACCTAATGGTAATTTTTTTTTTCTCCCATCACTGATTAATTGTTTAAAGATAATTAATCATCTTTGATCACATCATTTGGTTCGAAATTTTTTTCAATATTCCCACGATCTTTCAGTTCAAATTGAGAGGAGGTATAATCTTGGGTTGCGGTACGATTTTCTTTACATCGACCCTACATTTCTTACGCAGTACATGAGGTGGAAAGAATTTTTCTTCAAGAATAATATTCTTTCTCATTAAACTTCAACCGAATATCACTGTGTTTAAGTATAGGTAATTTGCATCGCGCCACGATTTGTCTAAAACTGTTGGAAAGTTGTGGCGCCGTCGTTTGCTTTTTATCTATATATATATATGTATATATATACACGTATATATTTATAAATAATTATGAATAGAAAATTGGCTAGAAGAGTTATGATCGCGTACCGCGTAGACACAGCTGCGTACGTAAATTTTAATAAGATGCGGTTAATTAACCCGCGTCCTTTTATGCTTTTATTATATTTCAGAGACGTTTAGTTTTGCATTAATATAATTCTTCCTAGTGACTGTACGATAATATATTACTAGTTTAAAGTACACTGAGTATTCGATAATAACGGGTGAAATATGAGACGGAAAAAAATGGCAATAACGATTCCTCTTGATATTGCCGCTGCAGAATGTTTGCATGAACAACGTTATTAAAGACTCGGACAGCGCGCGTTTATGTCATAATAATAACAACAATAACGATGACGATCGTCCTCATCACGTCACTTTTTACACAACGCATTTGTTGGCCTATTTTTAATGAACGTAATCAGCCTTAATTGGTCGGAGTTAAATAAATTGCTCGATCATTGTGCCAATGAAACGTGCTGCAAACCGGCGCGGATAAGAGAAGCGCAGCTTTGAGATGCTGCGTCGAGACTTTGCACTTGGCCGGCTTGGCGCCTATTTCGTTGCATCTTCTTCTTCTTCTTCTTCCGTTTGTCTGTTTCTCCATCTGTCGGTCATTCGTCTGTCTGCCCTGCAGAAGACCCTCTTTATCAATTTCTTTATGCTTACACCAGACGTTGCTCAATTCCCGTCTCGCTTGACTCATCCGATTAAAATTCTTGCAATTTGCTCATCGTTGTCGTTATTAGGTGCTTAGGCAACGGTACAATTAACCAATCCCACTCGAGTGATTAACTGGAAAAATTTCACAGCTTGAACGGAGTTGGAAAGTTTCTCCAAGTGAAAATTCATTTCCGTTGTTTCGTTCGATTCTGATACAGTGCATCATAAATTATCTAGTGTTCCTATCGATGGTTTTCAACGCCATAAAAATTCTTCAGTATCTTGGTTCTTTTTCTAGGTATACTAAATACACATACGTGTGTCTGTGTGTAGGAATTACTGCAATACCACAGAGGGCACGGTCAAGTTTAAATCGTTTAAACTTTTCGACGGTGCTGCTAATTCTACCGAGAATTTAATTGTACCGTAACGTTGTGCACTCAAATGAACTCGCCGCACTCTTCCGATAGTCGTGCTATTTTAACGACCGCGCGAGGAGTGGGTATTTAATTGAATTGTGCAAAATCGTGATATTTATAAATATAAAAAAATAACATAAAAAAAACAGTTATAAATAACTTCGAACCAAATAAGTTGATCGTTATTCGTCAAACCAAGAAGTGATTAACATGTGACCTGATTTGGAATCGATTCATTCGTCATCCCGTTCATCTGTTCGTTTTGCGTAAATATTGTCATGCGGATCGACTACAACGAAGTTGCCCAGAAAGAATATTTGGTAAGAATAAATATTGTAAAACATTTTGATTTTTTCCTCCGCTTATCATATTGCCTTCATAATTAAGGATGTCGAAGCCGTGTGATTGTTTTTTAAATATTTATACCTCGATTCAATTAATTCTCACGATGATTAACAAAAAATGAATAATTGAATTTAACGTTTACACACGGCTTTCGATTACCATTTTGCAACGATGTTCGTTAACTACTAATATCGTTAATTACCACTGTCATTAATAATCGGCAGTTCGGTATCATCGTCAGGTTCGTCGATGTTCTTCTTTTTCTTCTCTTCCATTTTTCAATCAAATAATATCACAAACTTCCAACGCCGTGCGGCGCGCAGCGTGATCAGTAGTGCGCTTCCTCTCGTATCTTGATGTATAATCCATTCAATTAATGGTAATATTAACTGAAGTCAACAACAGTTATCATCGATTATCCGTTGATGCGTTCAGGCATATAGTTATTACTACAGGGAACAGGACCACCTGTTGGTTCACCTTGCATTACGCTTCGCTGAACTTTCTTCTATCTCTGTGTAACGTTTTATGTGCCTGTAATACTCGGGCATATAATAAATAGATTTAACGAACTAACGCGCGTTACTACTCGAATTTATGTTGTGCGAAACGTTTAGCCACGTGCAAGAAATTGCTTGCACTCTTATGGTGTACACAACTTATTAACCAACCTCAATCGACTTTTTACGTTCCCGTTGTACATCTTTTTTTTTGTTTTTTTTCCCCCTTCACACGGTTTGTCTGCGTACCATTTTCTTATCGCCTCGTTTTTTGTTCGACGAATATTCTAATCACCATCCTCGATACTCTGTTATGTAACCATTTGTAGTACACATGTATCTTCGCGTTTTAATTAGCGTTTAATTAGTAGTATATAATAACAGTTAACGAGGATGTTTTAAATTGCGTTACTCGTTAAAGGTTTCATTATTTCTCTGTATGCCGTATAATCTTGTACGTGATATTTCTCCAATTTTTGTTTTCTCTCTCTCTTTCTCTCTCCTGATTCTCTCCTGGTTTTTGCGCATCGGCACGGAAAAAAAAAAAAAAAATGTTCACACCTTCGACGAAATTCGGTTTAACGTTCACTTTTCGTCAACCTCTCAATTCGAGTGCCGACGAACGAGTAATTAGATTCTCGAGATGAACTACGATTGTAACGTGAACATGTAAATTTTTTAGTCGTATTATACCGACTACACAAATTACTTGCTAAATCTCAGTCGAATGAAGAAGAAGAAAAAAACAACAACGTATTATTACACGAATATAGGAAGAAGGAACGAAACATCGCGAAATAGAACGAGGAGATTATTACATGTATACTGAAATACAAAATTCTCTCACCGAAAAAAGCTCTCGAGTATGAGGGGCAGAACCGAAACAAAGAAACCGGATGCCTAACGAACCGTTTCACGATTTCGTAATCAACGCTCTTCGAAGTTTGACCTGCGGAGCGTTGTGCTCACGATCAGCTTCGGCATGCCTGCAACGCTGCTAACCCAATAAAGAACAACGCCTGCAAACGAGACGTTGGGAGGTGGTCTCTGGGAACCTTGCCCGTGGTGCAGTGCGGCTTTCGGTTCAACGACAGGTTCGGACACGTCGTTGGAATGCTCGATTTGTCCGAACCTGCAAACCTCAGGACTCTCCGATAGATCTGGGTCACCTTCTTGGAAGAACCGAGCTGGGACGCTGCTGCTTTTCACCATTCTTGTTTCTTTTTTATTCTTACCTACGTATCTTGACGCCAAACGCATTCCGTACTTTGGAATTGCTGATGCTAATTTTCGTTGAACGGAAGAAAGAGAGCGAGGAGGGAGATTGAGATTCGATGTTATCGCCGCATTGTTAAACTAGTGCTTACTGTGTCAGCTGACGATGAGTGCCTGCGCGTCTTTCTCATTTGTCATAGTTTCTCCGATAACGGAATTTAGGAACTACCGGAATATTTCAATTTTTGACACAACGAAGTGCGTTTTGCGCCAGACGATGAAAGTCGCACTGATTTTTTTCTCAATTTTTCTCAATTTTTTTCAGTCTGCAGACCTTAGAAACACCGGAACGAGAAATTTCGTACGCGTTGTACGAATCGGGTGAACTTTCGTAGAACCCTAATCCATTATATTCGATTTAAAAATCGTTGTCGCTTTTTCTGTTATTTTTTCCCCCCTCCAACGCCGAATTTCCGCATCGTGCGATCGGTGCCTCAGAAGTAACCTGATTGCGCACTTCTTGACCGCTCCAGGTTGAAATTGGTCTTCTATATTTCTTCGCCATACGTCAGTTACACACCGCATGATGACGCGATTATATTGTTGAAGTCTTCGAGACACACGTTTCGTGAATAATGACAACACAGGTAAGAAGCTACCGTGATGTTATTCTGCCACGGTATTATATCCTCGCATATAATGAGGTCTGAATAGGGTAGTTATTAAATATTACGGTGCCTCTTATAATACCTCTGTTGTACCTTTTGAAATACATATATCGCGTGTAATGTATATATATATGATGTGTGTGCGTGCGTGTACGCGATGTGTAATCCACATAATCGGTTTCTTGAAAATTTTCCGCTATCACGAAACCCTTCGTATAGCACGTTTAAACCCATCCACATGGTGTTTGTACGGCGGTGATGGCGGGAGCCAGCCGGGTGTAGTGGCCGTATAATTGATACGTTCAAAGCTGAAAGAGGCACCACGAGCAAAGCCTCCGGTTGCGGTTGATTCGGACAGAGACGCCTTCCTCTTGGAACAGTGACTGTACGATACGGGAACGCGTTTCTGCCGCGCTTTATAACTTATAAGCGGTGAAAGGGAGGCGGCAATCTCCAGGCCCTTGAGTCAAATGCTAAAACACTCGCACTTATCGCACCATCAAGATTCTGCAAATGTATAGACTACCTGCAATTGGTATACCGATACGTACGACTCGTACGCGTTTGCGGTTGATTTTCATTGTATATTATAATTGTATTAATAAAAACTAATTTGCATTGGTACCCATGGAATAATGCGCCCTGTTCTAAACGTGACCCTCTTTGGCCTTATCGTGTAGTTTTTTTTTTTATTTATTTTTTTTCTCCTTCCGTTCTTCTTTCGGCCGATTGTACAGCGGTCGCGTTTCTTCCTGTGCCGCACAGCGATGCTCAGGGTGCGCCTGATTCGACACCCGCGTTTCATCGAGAGGTATTTTTTACCTGGATTCGCGACGTGGGAGAAACGTGAATTGACGAAACGTCCGTGTCACGCAGCACTGTTTCATAATCGTTTGGAAAATTTCAAATTAGAAGAAAAGTCAACCTCGCTCACATGAGACCGGAAGCGACTCGTTCTTTCGCGAATTCAATTCATACGCACTGAAGACGGCTTGACAGAAATATTATTTATTTATATGGCATAAAGTTACAGCCTATGGGATTTTCGTAACAAAGTATTCGATCAATTTATGCATGGTCGATGAACCTGCTCTTACTTGTTAACAAAATGCTGTGATATTTTATTGCGTTTTTGCTCTACTGTTACAGGCGCTAATTACAACAACGCGAGGTGATAATGCCAGCAGCTGTTTTCTGTGTAACGCACGTTAAGGTATAACCGTTCCACTAAGTGAGCACGCTGCAGATATACTCACTCAGTTGAATGAAAAGCTGTATGTATGATCTATAATCTTGAAACTGTTGGTTGATACGGAAACAACTTTCAAACGCGATGATTAATACTTTTATCTTGTAAATCTAATGGCTTGTATATTTTATACGGAGGCACTTTTCTGACGTACTTGTATATAAGTATATATACATATATATATATATATATATATGTAACAAGCGAAGTGTGGCAATATTATTTACGTCAGGCAAATCAGCCGTGGCGGTGAAATTGAATGTCCAATGTAATCGATGAGTGTTTGATGGTTAATTTAGTGATACAGGTGACTGACTTACTACAGATTTTTGTCATTGTTACGATTTTTAGTGACTGTGAAGCTCATTTTCTCAAAACGATTATTCTCCTCTGTACAATATCGTGGAGCGGCAAAAAGATACCGTGAATTCATATTGGATCACTGCCTGTAGTTAAGAACAATAATCGATTCTTTCCAATCCAACGGCACTGCGATTCATTTTGTGAACAGTAATTCTTTTATCTAGATGCTTATTTCGCCTTCAATTCGTACAGACGTGCAGTAATAACTAGCCGCATATTTAAGTCGGAAAAAAATGAGGTCTTAATGTCGTGCAGTGAGAGAGGGAGAGAGAGAGGTGGAGGCTCGTCGGACAAGTCAGTCAAGATTGCTTCGTTATTTTTTCTTCTTATTTTTTATTTTTTTTTTTCTCCACCTCGAGGGCAAAATCTGATGAAAACGAAATGTGGTAGGTAGCTGGCGTTCGAACAGCCCGGATAAGGAACGAGTACTAGATTAATACCTATGCACGTACATACATTCGTACGCGGTGTAAGTATGCACCCGTGTAAACGATATGTATTACTTGAAGTTAGGCGGAGAGAAAGAGGGAGAGAGAAAGAGAGTGGCCAATACCAGCTCCAGCCAACCAGTGTACCTATTGAGAGGCCACGAAACGCTCCAACGATTCCAACGCAGGTTGCCTTGCCGCGTCCTTGTCGATTTGTTACGTCATCGGACGTTGCCTTTTATAAATTCTCTCAGTCTACGAACGTGACTCCGATCAATCGACTCGCAAGATTATTTGCCTACTTGTCTATCGGTTATAGAGTCTAGCGGACACACGCTATCTCTTACATATACCGTTCGGTTAAACTTGCTCGACTGGATCACAGTGGTGACAAATGCTTTTCTCGTCATTTGTAACGAATGGTCGGTAGAATATTTCTATTTGTGATTTGTGACTTTTTGCTGACACGCGGGGATGTTTTGAGACGATTTCATAGAATGTTACAACATGTTTTGGATGAGGAATTCTGACTTTTCGATTATCGCGGTATGTTTTAATGTACGGTGCAGGTTCTTGGTTCTTTAACCTGGCATTAGTGCACGGGGTTATAATCGGCGTAAAAAAATCAACGATCAAGATTTTGCGATTAAAGGAAGGGATGGAAAGATAGGCACTCGACTACCTCTGTAGAAATACATCGATGTTGATGATGATGCTGCCGCCGCTGCTGCTGCTGGGATCTTGCGCAAGGATCAGATCGTGCAGCGGTCCGCACAAATTATGGTTATGCGATCCTCGTCCATCCGTTCCTCCGGAACGAACGCGGAATTATGAATTTTTATTATAATATATCCCCCGATCGGAGGGCGGGGGGGGGGGGGGGGGGGTGAGATTATTTTCAATAGGACCTATGACACTGGGGTACGATAATTCTCACGCTTTCCAACCTTTCGCATCTGTATTTTAACAGTTCTTTCTCTTACACGATATTTATATTATACCTGTAACTGCACGGGGAAAAAATAGATTTTTCATATTATCGGAGAGGTTCTACATGTATCTTCTTGTTGTTTATTCTATGTAGAGTGTGATTTGAAAAACAAAAAATACAAGCTTATACCCAATCTACGTTTGTCGGAAAATATCGCATTAAGTACAATTGCGCAGTGAGTCTGCACGATCTTTTACGATTTGAACACGTACTGGGTGTGGACGCCTTCTCTTCTCTACGTGTAACAAGCGCTTATAGAGCAGAGTGCACACCTATGTACTGACAGACGAGGTGGAGGAGGAGGACGTTGGACGGGTAATGTGGGTTAGGATACTCCCGTCTATCCATTGGCTACGTAATATTGCATATAGTGAGCGGTCTCGACCACGACGACGAGTGTACAGCTATATAACAGGAACGAAGAGGAGGAGGAGGAGGAGGAGGAGGAGGAGACCATGAGAACTCCTCGCTGAGAGAAAACACCCTCGCTTATGGGATCTCGAGTCTCGACCTTTTGCTCACGATGCCGATGAAATATCGTCGAACTGCAACAACTTCCCCGGCTCCTCAGACCCGAGGAAATATTTACACGTACACGGTGATCGCGTCGAGTTTTCGAATACCGTTCAAAGATGCAACGACATTTTAACGAACTTTTGCCCTGGAATAACAAAATTTACATCGAATTCGATGAAAATTTTTATTGAAATATAACGAACCCCTTTCACCGTTGATTCGAGTCGTCAACTTATCTAAATCACACTCAACATGCGTCGTCGATCAATGAATATTTATTACGTCGTACCGGACACTTCGATATTTTTACGCATTCTTACTGTAAGAAATGTTTTTTCTTTCTTTTTTTTTTTTAACATTCAATTTTTTGCACAGTCAATCTATACAATTTGTTTCTATACGCCACAATGAAATTAGCTGCCAGTCTACAAGAACAAAGCAAACTGGATTTGAGTTTGATTTAGATTCACGTTTTTTTTAAGCTTGATTTGTATACAGCGTTCGAAAAAGCCAACTATTAATATTCGTCTCGATGAATTATCTCGCCGATCAATCGAAGACAGCAATTTTGATTTGACGCGTGGAATGTAAACCGGTTTTTATTCGATCAGAAATTTTATTCAAATTTGAGGTACGCCTGATTACAGTTTGCATAAAAACTCAAGTTTGCCAAATTTATTTTCCATCGTCAACTGTCGCACGGTAATTGATCGATCGATTCATTTATTATTCAATGAATCGCGAAAACGAACACCGATCACTGTTATTAATTACCACAGCCATTACATGTATGCTTTTTTTTTCCAACTTTTGATTTCTTTGATGCGTATAATGGTCAGTGTGAGATATAGATCACAGTGAATGGGAATTCACAATCTGGGTGTACGCTCGCATCAGAGGGGACGGACGTAATATCCTTCTTAGGCCGCTTTTCTAGGTATTCCGAGCCCTGCAAGAGCCTCTGCCTCCCCACAAAGCCAAAGTATCGTCTTACCTACCGGGCTCTGACTTATTGCGTTTAAACCGGGACGACTGCACGAGTAGGAAATATACACGAGTTCGTCATGCCAATGCTGAATATCCCACAGTTATTATATTTACCCCGGGGATGAAGTCGAAGCCAAGATTTCCGGTACTAAAAATTTACCATTATTCTCCTCGCAATTATACTATATTTATCGTAATAATTGCGAACGTCGATTCGCTTACCGACAATGAATGCAATTATATTATAGTAAAACCGAGATTTAGCGAAACGTATAATCACACGGAAACAGAGAAAGAGAAATAGAAAGAGAATAATCAAACCCCGATGACTTCGGGCTTCAATGGATCAAATTCACTTCTCAAATTTAATGAAAAAACAGCTATTACATTTGTTGAAAAACTTCCTGTATACGGTGCACGTATACTCTATAAACGACGAGTCGCACGGTGAGGTTTAATGTATTACGGTATTGATCGATCCGACGTCACTGTCATCGTGCCATCGTACAATTTTATATGTACATGTGTCGGTGAGATTTCCGCTGACGACGCGCTCGTTCGAATCTAAACAGCCTGATAGATTTATAGAATATCTTTTTTACCTTGACGGAAGGAAGCCCCCGGTCTGCACGAGGTTGACTTCCGTTCATCTGGCTTCTGCTTTGATCGGAGTTCGGAGACCTCGACGCATAGCCGCTTGGATATACGTGTATGTTGTACTATACCGGACCTGAACGTGGAAATAAGTCACCTTGGCGCCTACAGATAGGCAACCGGGCGTTACAATTTCGTTCTTCGAAATGGAAAATTGTAACTCCGGTTGACTATCCGCAGGCGCCGAACCTGCTTGTTTTCACGTTTGTACGCGGTATACACAGGCGTATTTCTTCACACTCAATGATAGGCTCGAGTCGATTACTCGATATGAATTTTTTTTTTATTGCAGTTCTCGAAAACATTTCTGCTGTATAGATTTTGTAATGTTAACGCGTTTATGAATAGAAATATTTGCAAAATGTTTGACGGATTAATATGTGACGTGACAAGAATAATAGTAGCAATGAAATTATTTTTTATTCGAAGGAACGCATCGAGAGTATATTCCTGGGCTTGCGGACCTGCGTGCTGGACCTATTAATATACAAGATCATTAGAGATCGTGTCGTTGTCTGCAGGGTACTGCAGGGTAGTAAAGTCGCGACTGGTTCATTAGGGCCGGGTCTCTATACCCGGCTCGGGATCGTTTTATAAATTTATACCGGCAGCTAACGCTGCACTTCCGGCGTAGAAACAATGTCCGCCTGCTGCACGTGTCCCGGAATACTTAACGCGCGATAAGAGCGAATGCGCGCCTGAAACAACGCCGCTGACTGCTTACTGTCAGAGAGGGTTGAACTCCATTCTTATTTTTCTCAAGTTACATCCGAACATTTGTTGTTTGAACTTTCCGCAAGTACGTGAAAATAAAAAAAATAAAGTAAAAGAAAAATTGGGAAAATTTTCGAGTGGACTTATGGCAAGAGATGAGGAAGAGGAAACACGCTGACTGTACCACAAATACGAGATCAAGACGAACCGGCCACGTTTCAGATATCTTCTCGTATCTTAGGGACAAAACGCTAGGCGTTATTTTCTCGGAATAATACAGCTATACTGCAAACTTGATGCTAGAGTATTTTCACTCCGGGGAAAGCCGCTTGAGGATCTCGTGCGAGTGGTAAGAAAGTCTCATCATAATCTTACCACGCAAGTAGTTGCTCTTAAACGTGGCTGTAACGAGCGCCAACCTCACCTCCCTTCATTTTGAGACCAGGATATTCCCACACACTGCAGGCGCGTTCGACGAATACACGTATGGATGTTAGAAATAAAATTTCGCAAATACCGCCAAGAGGTAGTCGCATAGTAACGGAAGACCGATATCGCGAACCGATTTATTTAGTTGCAGCTTGGATGTGTGTGCTTATAACTAGCGACATGCGAGAACAAACTACGCGTGTGCATTCAGAGTCGAGGAGAGAAAATCGCCGAGCAGACCAAATTGAACGGTAAACTACCGTAACGCGGTACCAAGAAAGTATATATCCAAGTTTGTCTGTCGGCTGGAATTGCCACGCATCGTTCGCTCACTACACGAGATCGGTTTTATCAAAGCTACGCGTATCTAGGACTACTTTTACTCCGTAGAGTTTGTTCGATCTGCAGCAGCGCCTACGCCAGCTGCTTGGATATTATGTGCACCGACACTAATCCTGACACCTTTTGTTGCGAATTAACAGAACTCGATCTGCACGTGTTTTCTGCATACACTTTATTTCGCATTCCTTATGATTCTAGACTCGAGAGAGTTTGTTCTGTGTTAGTACGCGGTCATATTTTACTCGCAATCAGATTTGTTTGACAAGATGGCGCTTTCTTAACTTCAGTCTTAACACACAATATTGCAGTATTGGACTTACTGCTTAAACGGAAAATATTTCAAACTTACTTCCAGACGATTTGTACGTTCTTACGCTGCGGAGACGGTCATTGCAGCTCTGTGTCCACTTCGTATCTCACACATTATGCCAGTGCAGTTACAAAACGCGATTCGCGATGTCGCGGCGAGCCCGGCCAATTAACTCTCGTTCCTCTCGACGAGAGAAGAGGCGGCACACGCTGTTGTGGGTGAAATCTGACCATATAAACAGTCTTTGTGGGATCCAGGTTCACCGCACGTTCGTCGATTCACGACGTCCGCGTGAGAAAAAGTCACGCGCGTCGCGAAGATCAAAGCCAAACTCAGACTCCGCACACCTTTTCTCCACATGCAACGCCATGTTCTTCAGCTGGGTGGACCAGGTCGAACCCGTAACGAATCGCACCCTTGATCGTTATATCGTGAGACAGTAATCCCTCCGCTTTCAAACTATGTAGCGTGGATTTTGGGCGAGACCTGATCGTGATTTGATCGTAATTACAGATGTCACGGATTAACTCTAATGGTGTTTTATAGAGAGATAATATTTGTCCATCTTGGTTGCTGAAGTTAGGTTCAGATGTATCTTGGATGTATCAACCAAGTAACCAACCCTTGGCACTGCAAGTCAAGAGTTTCAACTGACTTATTACCCCAAATATCAACATAAACCCAAACTGGTGCTAAAAAGAAACCGACCTGTGCACATGTTGGACGATCCGCACTCGGACTGCAGCAGCAGCAACTCATTTTCTGCAGTTCATGACTCTTCGACACCAAGTGCATAGCCGGTAGCTCTACGCCACAGGTTAATGGGTATAATATGAGAGAGAGAGAAAAAAAAGAAAAAAACCTGGAGGAGAAAATGACAGCGGCGATAATCGCAGCAACACGTGAAGCATATTCGTATGGATCTCGACACCGCGGTTGCTGCTGTTGCTGTTGCTGCAGGCTCTCGAGCCTTAAAGGATCAGACCATGCACGCTGCTGCACGTGTTCGCCAGATGCGAGGGCAATATGGCTGCGGTTTGTACGAATGTGAACACAACCAGCTATGACGAGACTGTATGATGACCCAGGCCTGTCTTCTCGCCCCGAGGACGAGAACTACGACTATGACTAGGGACGATGTCCACAATTGCGAGGTACTTTCCCACGGCTACAATGACTCTGCTGGAGGAATTCTTCGAGATTACGGAAACACTGCTCGTCGCATACATGTATACACGTGTACAGTACGCGCACACGCACTTATACCCCTAAAAACTTGACGATTTATGTGGTAACACGCAAATTAAGCTACATTATTACATGCGGTCTTGTGTGTATGTTGCGTGATACAAGCGTTCTTCGAGTTCAGGGTGTACCAAGTTTACCGAGTTAATGACCATGCACGATACGGTAAGCTGTTGTGCCAGATGTCGAACAAACGATCACGATAAATACTCAGCTGACTTAATCTTGTACCCATTACTGATTGTCAAGGCAGCGAATAGAACAGTGAATATCTATGTACTCACGGTATGTCGCTTGATGGTATATTAAACTCTGTTGCCACGTTTAAATAACAGACCTGACATCTTTAATCCGATGATTTTTTCGTCTTCTTTAGTAGTTTATCATTAGTCAGCTCGTTATAACAAAGAATTCCCCAAAGGCTAAAAAAATCCTACCAAATCCACCATTGAATTACTTGCAATAATTGCATATTGAAGGAAACGGATTTTTTCCCGGTGTTATAAAATGATTGGTAACATTCCACCTGACGGCGCAAATTATCACCCCGACTCTGATTGTATGTTAGATATCTCCGCGTGTGGTTGCCGATGGTTACAGCTACCGTTGCGATTAAACGTCGTATGGCGGTGGTTTGCAACGGGGTCATAACTTCCGTATCTGTTCGCCGTGAGTACACACAACTGTATAATTGTACAAAGAGACAACCGAGCGATAGAGACGAAGATAAGGAAAGAAGAAAAAAGTATCTCTATTGGTATTCATGCGGTATATGTATTGTAGTACGTATTCGCTTTTGTCTCGCGTTGGATAATATCTTCCTTACGCGTAGACATCACATCGAACAAGATCTATGTCTCGCATGAATTTCTTTCAGACATATTTTATCTGACGCACGTTTCTTTTCTCCTTCGTGGATGGAAAAACAGCTTGATGGTATACAACGAAAACAAAAACATTAAAATAGTTGAAAAGTTTTGACATACTGAAAGGTGATGTACGCTTGACTTGAAATTGAACCGTCAAAAAATTTTGAGCGTCTCGTGTTCTGGTTTTTATAGGCGCGTGTGGTTGACAGAATTGGGGCGTCACCGTATCTGTGTTACAAAAATATATAATTTTTTTTTTTTTTGTTTTTCCCTCGTTTTAACTTGGGTATCATTCAAAACGCGCTTATTCGTACAAAAATATTCATACTTACAACGGCGTTTTTTTGTTCTCGTTACACGTAATCGAGCATTTCCATGTCACGAACGTAAAGTATATTCTGCGTCTATATTTCGCTCTATGCCCTGATACACTCTAGGAAATAGGCATCTTCGTCAATTAATGATGTCTCGTCTGTACATTTACGAACGCACACCGACATAGAGGAAGAATTTCTCGACGCTGCAGTTTCATTGCGGTGGTAAACAGCCTTATGGTATTATTTCAAAGACGACCTGCGAGCCTAGACCCTGTAATTATCACACACTCTTGAACCTATCTACGATCAGCAGCATACCGCAGAAATCAGTGTCCTACACATATTACCATGTTATTGAGTATCGTTTACTGACGGCAATAAAGTAATCACCCTATACGCTAAAATTTATTTAAACCGAGAATCACCATGTCGACATGTACATTCAACCACTTGTAAAACCCTTCGGAATACGGCATGCGTAAACCCGATAATCGTCGCTGCGTTTACGGAATACATTAGGTATTAAAGGAAAGATGTGAAACTATGTTCGATGATTATAAATAATCCAGATCATTTACCGCAAATACATTTCCTACGTACATCTCAATGCCTGTGCGGCATGAAACGCCAACAGCTAATGGGGCTTTGCAAATATTATCCTCGTCTTGTGCATTTATTTATTTTCGTCTTTCTCGTCGTAAAATTAGTACAACCAAGCTCGTTCGTATTCCTTCCGTATAATGGTTACAGTACAACCTACCAAATAGACGTCTACGTCAAAGAGCATGGGTGTATTATGCATTTTTTTTGGGAAGGCTGTTATTCGGTTGCTTCTCCGAAGAAAATGGGGCCGACTTACTAATTGACTTCTGGATTGTTCCTTGGTGGGTTGTTTTATCTTTCGTGGACTTTGCTTCATTTTATTCCTCTACACTCGTACAGTCTATGTATGTGTACGGTGGTTTATGTTGTCAAGTTGGCTTTACTGTGCACACGCATGAACGCGACCGAGGGACTGCTGGATTTTATTTAGAATGTCAACGGTCGCACCCACCGAATCCTCTTCAGAGTTTCGAGTGTCGGGTGCTGACAGATTCCAAACTCAACCATGGCGCCTGCAGTTCACCCATCTCGTAACTATAAGACCATCCTCAGATTTTTAGGGAAAAAAAACCGGAAGAGGCTTACGTGTTGTTGAAAATTCATTCAACTTTGTAACTGTAACATGTAAAAACGAAACTTTCCCGCGTTTAGCAAGAGGAAGGATTACAAAATCTGAGGATTTGCGTTCCGTTTGAGCACTTGCAAAAACGTTTCTTCGCAACTATCCGACGGGTTCCTGTTGGTTTTTACGTACCTCGGAGAACGGATACCGATGAAAAAGCTTGACGGTTCACGCAGCTGTTTCCCTGCAGTTAAATTGGATCCATTAACACGGATCATTGAATATTGACACGGAAACAAATTTCACACACAATGTACGATGGATTTACGTGCTCGGTGGTAATTATTATACGCAAACTGCGTTCTTTTTCCATTTATTTATTTATTTATATTTGATAAAACTACGTCAGTGTAGCGGTAAAATTTATTTCGTGGCTAATGTTCGGGATTAAACTTTCGAAACGTAGATTCCAATTGGCAAAAAATATTACGTCATTGGATTACTGTACCGAAAAGTTGGCACTAATTAACTGGAAATAATCTGTTCTATGGGTAACCGGTAACGTTTAGGGCATTGTTATTATTTAAAGATTCAGTTAAAACATCCGCTCGTCGAGTACCGAATGAACTTTGAACCGATGTCTTGCACACCACGACAATCCTTGGGAATTTCAATACACCCAGCTGTATATTCCGCCTCCTCTAAAACGCTTAATACATATTCCGTTGTACTTTAGACCGCCAGGTATGTACACATATATGTATGCTAGTGTAATAAATTCTACACGGTGTCTGCGGGGGAAAAAGACAGTCTTGATACATTTGTCTCCTTAACGTCATAGCTAAAAATACCAAATTTTCTCATCATAAATGATTCAACTCATCGATCGTAGTGTAATAAAATAAAGAAATAAACTTACAAGTTTTAAGGAACCATTTTATTTCACATTGTTTTTACCGATTTAACAGACGTGCAAATATGTATGGGCGGAATTCGATACAAGCGGATATAATAAAAATACCAATTTGGACGGTGATTCGCGATCATTACCTGCGCTGGCTAACCGATACAACTATAATCAACGATAGATGGAAAGTATTGGCCGGCCGGATAAGCGGATTTATGAGATAACATTGCGTCAGTTTTGTAAACATTTTTTTTTCTCATGTAACACTCCGTGGCCAAATTAGGATCGAGTGACATCAACGGTTCGATTTTATGTTCCAGGTCGGAGACAGAGGATGGGAAGTTCATCATGTTACCGTGACCAGAGTCCCCGGTTACGGATTCGGTATCGCCGTCTCCGGGGGTCGGGACAATCCTCATTTCACGAACGGAGATCCCGCGATCGCAATTTCTGATGTACTAAAGGCCGGACCCGCCGAAGGAAAGCTTCAGTAAGTCTATTCATCGTGACGGTACCTACTTCATGAATTTTCTTATCGGTGTAACGGCTCGACTGTCCGTGAACGAGCTGAAATTACGAAAATGGTATTCTCCCCGTAAAGTACACCGTTAAATACGCCTCTCTCAACCACTGATTCCAAGTTATTGCTCTTCTATAAACCTCGCCCAAGGCCTCAACCTGCAGGGAGATCTTTCGCGGAGCAAACTCTAAAACCACCCCGAGAATATGACCAGTTATCAGCTGAATTTAATGGGATTTCACTTCTTGCCGTGATCTCCATTCCGCCTCTTCACCTTAACCTTCGCGTTCCTCGGTCTCGCGGACGACGACGAGACTTACGATGCACCGAGACTCTAACTTACGTTAGCCGTAGATACGTTCTCTGGACTTCTACGAGCGATAAATCACTCCTTTGTTCCTTCGTTCCTTCGTACATACTTGCGTCTTCTCCCCCAACGCGATGAAAGAGTTTTATCAGGGAAAAATCGTTTTTAAGAAGATACCTTCTCATCCAAAGCTTGTCGTAGATCTGAAACTACTCTTATAATATCCGTAATCATCGGTTGATCATGTTACGTTACAACTTTTCCTCAGAGTGAACGACCGCATCATATCCGCCAATGGCGTTTCCCTGGAGGGTGCCGACTACGGAGCCGCTGTTCGCGTTCTTCGAGACTCTGGATCAACGGTCCTCTTGGTAGTGAAACGCCGAGCTTCTGCGAACGTTCCTGGATCTCCGGGCACATCTGTACCACAGAGTCATAGATTAACTTTGACGAGGAACAACAAGAAAGACGGTAGGTGATGCTGCCCTCGAGTGAAGAGATCATACTCCTCCTCTCTTGGAGCTCAACTTCCATTTTCACTTGTCCCACAGACTTTGGAATCATCCTAGGATGTCGTCTTTACGTAAGAGAAGTAACGCGCGAAGGTACCGGAGTCCGACCCGGGGATGTTTTGACCAGAATCAGCGGGGTGGCTGCGGACAATATGAGTCTGAAGGAGGCTCGGAAGTTGATGGATCAATGCAAGGACCGACTGTCGATCGTCGTTACGAGAGAAACCCCGGTTCCCTCGCACTCCCATCAGCCCAGCAAAGGCGAATCGGGCGAGTATCTCTCCGCTGCTAGCTACAGTAGTCAAAATCTCTACGTACCGCCACCCACAAGGCAGCCTATGGAAGACAAAAGTAATCTCGCACCCAGGGGAAGATCGAGGGGACCTCTTTTAGACGTATCACTCAGCCAGCTCGATCTACCCGCTACTCCGACGGTAGATCCTCCCAGACCACCGCCACCCCGGCCAGAAGGTGAGGCATTTAAGACTGCTGTGGAGAGTATATTGAATGTAATTCGTGGGTGCCAGTTCTATTTATATGATTTGTCTTGGTTTAACTTTACCTTTTCGACTTGCAGATTATTACAGTTCAAGGAGGCAACTCTACGACGAGGATCCTCTCATTCAACGAACAAAACAACCCATGTAAGTTGACGGAATGTATTATTGAATTAAAACCGCACTGCGAAGAGGTGCAGACGCATCCTTTTGAAAATATTTTCAACTGAATTGCATTTCGGTATCACTTATGCAAATACAAACCCCCGAAAGTGTAGTTCAAGCTGGCATGCAATTCTTGATTTCTTCACATGCTTGTTATGTATGAACCTCGAGTGTTTGATTGAGAAAATGTATTTGCAGTTAGTAATTGTAGTTGCAATATATACCTACAAAAAATTTCATAACTTTCAATGCACAGGCCGGATCCTAGGTTCATAACGTTCCAAAAGGAAGGATCGGTCGGGGTTCGTTTGACAGGTGGAAATGAGACCGGGGTTTTCGTAACTGCGGTTCAACCGGGCAGCCCGGCGTCTTTGCAGGGTCTACAGCCTGGTGACAAAATACTCAAGGTACAGCTATAAAATATGCATAGTATTATTCAAAAACATGTAAGAATATTTTTATGAAGAATGATTGGAATATTTTACAACCATAATCTATAAAATCCATTAATTTATTTTCATCTTAATCTTTAAGGTAAATGATATGGACATGAAGGGAGTGACCAGAGAAGAAGCAGTACTCTTTTTACTAAGCCTTCAAGAACAAATCGATCTCATAGTGCAACACAGGCGTCAGGAGTATGACCAAATTGTGGCATCTGGAAGAGGCGACTCTTTTCACATTAAGTAAGAATGGGTGTTGATATTTGTGCGTTGTGATAATCTGTTAAAGTTATCTGAGTATACATTTAATTTACTGGTTTTTCATAGGACTCACTTCCATTATGAACAGCCTGAGAAAGGAGAGATGAGTTTTCGCTCTGGCGACGTATTTCATGTCGTTGACACGTTACATAACGGTGTCGTAGGCTCGTGGCAGGTTTTCCGAATCGGACGAAACAACCAAGAAGTTCAAAAAGGAATAATACCGAACAAGGCACGTGCCGAGGAATTGGCTACAGCTCAATTTAACGCTACTAAGAAAGAACTCAGCGCCAGCGAAAGCAGAGGTAGCTTCTTCAGAAGACGACGTGGTAGTCATAGGAGATCTAAATCACTTGGCAGGGTGTGTGGTCAATCTTTTTACATTTTTTTCACCTGCAAAATCTGAATTGAAATTTTACTATGTGTTGCTTGCTCATAGGACCATTGGGACGACGTTGTATTCTCAGACAGCGTAAGCAAGTTTCCGGCTTATGAACGAGTCGTGTTGCGACACCCAGGATTTATTAGACCTGTGGTTCTCTTTGGACCGGTAGCTGATCTCGCTAGGGAAAAGCTACTCAAAGATTTCCCTGATAAATTCACGTCTCCTCGTAAGTTTCCTGTGTTATGAGTGGCGGTATATTTTTTATTGAAAATTTAAGTATAGTAGCGATAACTTCATGTATAATTACTTTCCAAACGTCGATTTCAATCATAGAAATGGAAAGTCAGATGGACGAAAGCAGCGGAAAGAGTACCAAATCGTCAGGAATCATTCGATTAAGTGCCATAAGAGAAGTAATGGACAGAGGAAAACACGCGCTGTTGGATATAACACCAAATGCTGTCGACCGTTTGAATTATGCTCAATTTTATCCTATCGTAATTTTTCTCAAAGCGGAAAACAAACAGACTATCAAAGAAATGCGTGCTGGGATACCAAAGTGAGTTTTCAACTAACAATAAACTTGTTTAGTAACCACCTCCAATTTTTGTACTGGGCTTATTTAATGTCTCTCTTCATTCAGGTCGGCACACAAGAGCAGCAAAAAGCTACTTGAACAGTGTCAAAAATTGGATAAAATCTGGGGTCATGTATTCAGTGCAGTTGTTACTCTGACCACACCAGAAGCATGGTACAGAAAACTCAGAGAATTGATAGACAGACAGCAACAAGGTCCTTTATGGATGAGCCAAACCAAGGTGAGGTTTTTCGCTCTAATATGGCTAATCTATTGTATTGTTCTGATATAATTTTTGTGTAATATGGCATTTGAAATGCAGGGTATTGAATTATTTCAACAAGAAATGTGAATAATTCATTTTTTTTCATCGACCAGTTGTTTTTCTCAAGGTTGCATCTAAGACTGCACTACATGATAATGCAAAATAAAAAGAAAAAACAGAAATTACCTTGATTCAATATATGCATGAACATGTAATCTGGGACCTTTATTAATTGTATACGTATACTCTTTGTCTGGGAAAACAGAACTCTGAGAAAACAGAAAATCGTATGGGAGAGGCGAAAAATATTGCTATCTAATTACAATTTCTGATAGCTGGCGAGACAGTACACCTTTTATTCAATATTCATTGCTTTCAAATTTAAACACAATTCTAACGGAAGTAAAATTTTGTAATTTATACCTTCGCATCTATTATCAATTTGAAATGCAAAATTTGTTTGCTTTTGAAATTATTTTTTCCTGCTTTTGGGCTGTTACAGCAGCGTTACTTTGCCCTGACGATTATCTGTTATCCACAAATATTCGTAAAAATGCCATAAGGATTATTTTGTGTAATAATAATTGATTTTAGAAAATTTATGGTGTTGGTTGTAGCCAATAGAGATGGTGTCGGACCTGTATCTTCCACCTTACCATCCCTATCGTCCGCCAACTCCTCCACCATTTCGTGACGTTGGGGCATATTACGAGCATAATAATAATAGTATCAATGTGTTGCCATTGCCGCCACGTCCTCCAAGTTCAAATCGCCTATCTCCACCCTTACTACCTCCTCCACCTTTACACAGTTCCGCAAATGTCATTCACGAGCAATTTTTCGGCTACGTATAGATCCCTCCTTGTTTAAACAGATCCTGTCCTGTAATTTCTGTATATTCAATGTTTTGTATTGTTTGTAGTATGTGATATGATAATTATTAATTGGTGCATGAAAACGTTTAATTTGTGACTGTCGACTCGTATTCGATTCCAAATATCCAATTTGTGTACTTGATTGACGTGTGAATTTTTATTATTTGTACTACAACTCCAGTTTGTTCATAGATCTGATAACTTACTCATAATTTGTTTAGTTGATTTTTTTAGATCTATATTGTTAGTTATTTATGGTACGCAATAAATCAATTGTCGGTTCGTAAGTAGAATTCTTTTTATCTGTTCGTTCAAATTGGCAACAAATTGTACACACGTATCGTGTGAAAGCTTTCTCTATATTTTACTCCTTTTCTTCATGCATTGTTGAATTGAGTGTTCTTGAATATTCTAAACCAGTATTGATTAAAATTAAATTATTAGTTGAAAATATTTCCTCCTCACGTATATTCTGAAAAGTTTGAAAATTCTTTGATACAATGCGTGAGGATACTTCACCCTAATTCTAAAATCGGTAATTTTGTAAATCGTAGGTTTTATTTTGTTACCGAAACAAAAAATGATAAGGTGATCAATGTTGTAAATGAGAACATTGAATGGAAATTTCGGGTAACATATTTAAAAAACAGAATGCCATATTAAAGTATAATTACACTTTGTCAATAACCACGTGTAAGCTTTTAATGTATATCGTATTAATTGCACTGCCGTATTCAATCCAATTCACAATTTTGTTGTACTTGTCTTATCCCCACTGTTTTGTAACGTTGCGACACGTGTGTTCTGTGAGCGTAGCCGGAAGAGGCCCTTTCGGATGACTTCCTGTTCCCGATGACTTCTCGCCTCTCCTACGCTTCCTCCCCGGAGAGTGACCTGGAGCTGAGCCCTGCTCCTCCCCTTCCTGGTGCTTTGGGGCCGCCAACTAGGTTGAAGAGTAGCTCCGATCCAAGCATCGCTACTCAAGACGACACTAGTGCACCACCGCCGTATACCACCAATTACCAGGTAATTATTTTCAAATTATGTCGCACACGCAGTTCCATGATTTTTATACCATCGAACGTTCATTATTTATATCTGGTTCAAATGTTGCAATTTTTTCCATATCTATAGGCCTTTGAACAGCATAAGCGGAGGTCGCAGGGGGGTGTAGGTGATAGCAAATATGGTTTTTCAATACCTGGTCAAACCAACGATCAGTCTGGTCCACCTCAATATCCTGGGGGGCCACCTCAACAAAGATCGCCACATCAAGGACCACCTGATTTACCACCTAGAGTAGATCGCAATGCAAAACCACCAAATCAAACACACCGTGGGACTGCTGGGCGAACTGCCCAGGAGAGACTTGCTAACAAGACTGATTCCGTCCTGGATATGGGAAATTATATTAATGCTACCCCCCATAGAGCTAATACCACATCATCATTAGAAAGAGCACAGCCAACAGCAGTAAGAGCCAGTTATTTTCTTAGTTTCTTGATATTACGTGCTTTGGAAGTTGGTTCTATTTGTTTAAAAAGACTTTCATAATTGGATTCAGGAATCTTACTGTGTTTTCAATTTTCAGGGAAGCTACGATAGTATGTCTTCTTACGATTCGTATAATAATACAAACGGAAATGCAACGTATACAGCCACCAATCTCAATACATCGACCGGTCGACTAGGACCTAATGTTCCAGATGATTTGAAGAGCGGTGGTGTTCCTGTTTCACCACGAGCTCACGATCCTTACAGATTCACAAGGTCTACAGCACAGCCTATTCCAGCTCAAGAAAATCAAATACGTACAGATTATGCCAAATACAGGTGCGCGGATTTATTTCTCTACCAGACTACCTTGAAATTGTCTTTTCATACTTCTAATGAGAACAAGTGCCTGCTTTGATTTTAAGATTGTCTAGATCGATTGATTTAAATTTCAACTGTTTCTGCAGGGTCGTTCGAAAGCCTCGATCGATAAGGAGAACTTGTGGAATATATATTTCCAAAAGAGATACCTTAGTTTGATTTCACGTCCATGTATTATATCTGCCACGTATTTTCATTGCCCATTTTTTAAATTGTTTTCTTGCTCCCATATCCTAGTAAGCTAGATCTTTGCTTTTCCCGTATATGTAGCCGGACGGGAGATTATAAACCCGCTGTTCCACCCCCTCAAGGAAAGCCAAGTGGTTCTTACAAGCCAATACCACCTCCAAAACCCAAGAATTACAGGCCTCCACAGCAGCCTTTACCTCAAGATGAGACGAACAGCAGTAGTTTGTATCAGCATGCCAAAAGTTATTCCATCGCCACATCACACATACACAATGGGGTAAGTTATCGATATTTAACTGAGAGATATCAATTTGTCTACATTTTTATTCATATGATATCATAATACACTTCTCGTGATCGCTACAAATATCGAAGTTCCTTTTATTTTCCTTTCGATATGATCAATTGAATTTGGATATGGCAAACTCCGGGTCCAAACAATTTAAATAGTTGGTAAATACATGTAAACAGCGGTCGATCCTTGGCAGACGCTATTATGAAAATAACAATAATACAACCAATTTTAGGCTGAAAATGGCAGTAACATTCAGCGTAACAGCGGCCAGTACTACTACAACATTCCTCCACCTAATCGTAATAACGAGGGTTACAACATGAACTCAAATCACAGTCACAGTCACAGTCATACGTCACCGCTGAACCACAGTCACAGCCTTAGTCACACGCATCCTCACTCCAGCTCCCCCATGACGCATTCCCACAGCAACAGTGCCGGACAAATTAACGTTGGCCATGCACAAAATCGCAACAATATCAATCATAACGGACACAGTCACAGCAATAGTCATGGAGGTGTTACGGGAAATACGGGAAATGGGAACTCGAGTCACAACAACAGGGAGCCCAACGGACTCGATCTGGCGGGAAGCAGAGAACAGAGAGGCAGTGCTTTTGAACTATACAGAAAACCGTTGCATCATCACAATGTAAGGTATGAGCCATCGTGTCATATCCCGTCTCGAACACCAAACACATACTTTTTCTAACAAATATTCCACATCCCTCATGCATTTTATATAACTGATACGAAAATGGACGATTGAGACTATCAGGTAAAATGCGAATGGATCATATTATTTCATACTAATTAATTTGCCGAAATTCTGCTAATACTTATGCAAAGGGATGTTAACAAAGCTGGTTAAAACTCTGCATTCATTAGGATACCATTAACGACACTGAAGTTCAGAATAAAACCGAGGGTCTGGATGGCGAAGGGGAATAACTCGAGAAAAAAAATTTAAAGATAAATAAGGAAAATGTTTTTCAAGTTTTCAATGTCGATGAAATTCTGTGGGATAGTTCTTAAAATGATATTTAAATGTATATTAATTATTCAGTAATTTACTGCACAAAGTAAGAAATCGAAACACAATAAATTTTTGATGTGCAGCTTCTTCTGGGATTAATCATCCTTTTGACATGACATACATTGATCTATGGTATTTAAAGAATATAGAAATGTATAAAATCATACTTCACTCATTAATTTTCTTTGGATTACTTTACATTATTGAATATAAAATTTAAATACGGTAGAAACAAGTGCTGCATTTGTGATGCAATATGCTGAAAGCCTACTTTGTTGAATCACTGAAACAGAAAACCAATCTATTCGACCATTTGATCAAATACCTCATGTTTCACAGTTAGCACTTCATGACAATATCAGAGAACGATGCGAGAATTTTTTTAAGCACGTCTTTCACACAAAGAATAAACCGATTTAGTCTCTCTTTCCGTTCAGGCCCTCAACGCCATTCAGACTAAAATAACACAAATGTAACTAACAAATGTGACGGTGATGGTTGATCATAGGAGACTGGGGGTGGCACGGGGTGTGTTCTGTAGCAAAGGTGGTGTTTTGGAAGGACCAGGGGGTGTTACACTCACGGTACCCCCTGGGGCCTTACCGCTGCAGATACAACAAGAAATCTACTTCTCTGTAACAGCTCCACGTATACTCAAAACGCATAATACCTCTGGCCATTGTTCACCCGTATCACCACCCATGCATCACGGTGAGCTTATCATTACCGATATCTGGTGATGGAATTCATTTCATATATTCAAAACGGCCAATATCTCTATTAAATGAAGTTTGAAAATGATAAGAATACGACTTTTATTTTTTTTTTGAATGTAACGTTCGAGTTATGTAATTCGAATTTGAATTCGGGAATGACAAGTAATATTGCCACAATTGCAACTTGTGCATCAACCAAAATCTGATTAACAACCAAATCCTGAATACGTACACCATAATTTATTTCTGCAAACATATCAAATGACATATTCCACATTGTCTGCTATTGCCCGAGTATTAATGAATCTGTTGTGCCATATCCAAAGAATTTGTATAGAACTCTGTTTTACTACTCTATTGCGTCATACCAAAAATTGTGATGTTTTTATGCATACTTTACTAGTGAGAAGTTATTTGAGGCCCCATAAATTTAGGTATACTTACCATTTCATGTCTATTCACTCTACACAGGTGAATCTCTACTGAGTCCGGTGGTTGAGTGTGGACCTCGTGGCTTGGATTTTTTAACCCCAGTAGAACTCAAGATTCCACACAACGCTACACCCGCACATAGGCTGGCACTGAAAGCTACTGACACAGAAAACCAATCAACTGCTAATTGGTTGGATGTTAAACTACCGAGCCATACTTCTAATTATGTCACCGTACGTCTTGATCATTTCTAAGATATTCAGTGTGTATCTTATTTTTGTACCAGACAAACACACACGGATAATTTGTTTTAAGATTATTGAATTGACTTTTCTGTTTGAGGGACATTACTGAAACACTATGCTGTGAGTCTGTCCGGTACGTAAGTTTCAATCTGAATAAGTCAATGAACAAAAATAAATAATACTGTACATAATTGTACATTCTCTATGAGAATTTTATTGTTTTGTTTTTCCTTTGTTATTTCTCAACATCATTTTGTAAAATTCGGAATCATGAATAAATTTATCTTCGAGAATTCATTGTTTCTTTCGGGATAATCATGAAAAAAGTAAGACTAAAATACCAAATAAATTAGACTATTGTATAAACCGACAAAACCATAATTTTATCAAATCGTTTGACAGGTCATTATTGTTACTCCAAACTCTGAAAATGAGTTAATGAATTAAAAGCGTTATGACCTATTGCATGGGTCAACAAGTCTTGTTGCAGTTTATTTTTGCGAATGAGTCATCACATAATAGACACGATTATACATGTATTATATGTAGGTATAATATAGGCATCGTTGGTATTGTTAATTATTATTAACATGTTTATTGTGATCTTGTGAGTTTATAAGCGACATTTATTGGACACTACTCTATACATATATAATTTGACCGCATTGCAGAATTATACATTGACCTAGAATAGCAGTAGAATAAATTACCAGCAATACACTCAGATTATGTATAAGCGAGAAAAACCTTGGCAATAATTTAATTGATTTTGAATGTTCAGCGGATGGTGTGAGCTACATCATTTCTGAATATTATGAATATCTACTGTGTGAAATTGACCTTTACGTATGCTCGTTTCATCTCTGGACATGTGTGAGAATATTCAAAAGTACGATTCTCATGGGCGTATTATATGTACGTTATGGATGTTTATAAGCTCAATTCTTTATATTTAGCGATGATATATGATTAACTAATTTGGAATCCTAATATCAATATAACGATACATACACTATAGGAATACCTAACTCTAATATTTCTATTGTGAATAATTGTGTTTGATTCGACACGACTATAAAAAATGATTACCACATTTACATTTTACCTTTACTCCTGCAACCTGTAAAGATTATATTATCTGCATGTAAAGAAAATGACCTGGTACCAAATGCGTTACATAACTAATCTTCTGCAAAGTAAACTATTACGAATGGTCCCAAGCAGCTGCAATCATTGCTTCGAACGTTGGAGTACACTCAGAGAATACTTTTGCCTTTTCAAAACAATCAATTTGTAGACTCATTTTGTAGTGGATTGTCTCGTGGAAACACAATATTTCGTTGTCAATACTTTGATTACTGGAATGTTTGTTTCGAAATCACAAAAATCTTTAATTGGATATGTAATATACAATATACTTATGAATACCCGGTCGGAATTTTCATTTAGTTAATTGAATAAATTGATTCTTTTTTCGTGGTATTCTAGAAATATTGAATACTCTCTAAAGAATTGTACTGAACCACTTTATGAATACAGTTCATTAAATCTATTCGATTGATAAAGGTTAGTCAAATCTATGAAACCATGAAAGCAATAATTGTCTACCGCTATTAGATGATATATTGCATCAGAAAGGAATTCTTTCATGCAGTATTTCGACGTAATTTTGCCTGAGAAATCGATTACGCTTAGTCACAATACGTTGCGATCATTGTATAAAAAGTTACAGCCATAAAACATAGGATTTCCATCGGAATCTCTCTGCTGTTGAAGCCACGCTCTTTTTGCTGCGTTTTCTGAGTTCCTGGTGGTCCAATGAGTCGGGAAAAGGTCATACAAATCGAATCTGAGACCAAAAATTTTCAGCCCCAAAAATGAAAAAAAATAACCCCTTTGTATTTTTGGCGAAAATTTTCGCGATTTTGAGAAGTGCTGGAATCAATTCTTTCGGGCACTATTCCGACGTAATTTTGCGTGAGAAATCGATTGGGCGCAGTCCCAATACGCTGCGATCAACGCATCGAAAGTTACGGCCAAAAAACGAAAACCCGAATTTTCGACATTTTTCAGCAGGTGCTTTTTCCTTCGTCATTTCTCTGCTGTTGATCGCACGCTCTTTTCGCTGCGTTTTCTGAGTTCCTTGGGGTCCAATTGGTCGGGCGAGAGTCATACGAATCAATTCTGGGACGAAAAATTTTTTGGTCAAAAAAAAAAGAAGGTTAACCCCTTTGTATTTTTGGCGAAAATTTTCGCGATTTTGAAAAGTGCTGGAATCAATTCTTTCAGGCACTATTCCGACGTAATTTTGCGAGAGAAATCAATTGGGCGCAGTCCCAATACGCTGCGATCAACGCATCAGAAGTTACAGCCAAAAAACCAGAACCTGAATTTTCGACATTTTTCAGCAGGTGCTTTTTCGCTCGCCATTTCTCTCCTGTTGGTCCTACGCTCTTTTCGCTGCATTTTCTGAGTTCCTGAGGGTTCAATTGGTCAGATAAGGGTCGTTTAAATCGAATCTGAAACCAAAAGTTTTTTGCCCAAAAAAAAAGTAAGGCTAACCCCTTTGTGTTTTAGGCGAAAATGTTCGCGATTTTGAAATGTGCCGGGATCAATTATTTGTAGCACTGATCGGATGTAATTTTGCGAGAGAAATCGATTGGGCGCAGTCCCAATACGCTGCGATCAACGCATCAAAAGTTGCAGCCAAAAAACGAGAACCTGAATTTTCGACATTTTTTGGCAGGTGCTTTTTCCTTTGTGATTTCTCTCCTGTTGGTCCCACGCTCTTTTTGCTGCGTTTTCTGAGTTCCTGGTGGTCCAATTAGTCGGGAAAAGGTCATACAAATCGAATCTGAGACCAAAAATTTTCGGCCCCAAAAATGAAAAAAAAGTAAGGCTAACCCTTTGCATTTTTGGCGAAAATTTTCGGGATTTTGAAAAGTGCTGGAATTAATTCTTTCATGGCCTATTCCGACGCGATTTTGCGAGAGAAATCGATTGGGCGCAGTCCCAATACGCTGCGATCAACGCATCAGAAGTTACAGCCAAAAAACGAGAACCTGGATTTTCGACATTTTTCAGCAGGTGCTTTTTCGCTCGCCATTTCTCTCCTGTTGGTCCTACGCTCTTTTCGCTGCGAGTTCTGAGTTCCTGAGGGTGCAATTGGTCAGATAAGGGTCGTTTAAATCGAATCTGAGACCAAAAGTTTTTTGCCCAAAAAAAAAGTAAGGCTAACCCCTTTGTATTTTTGGCGAAAATTTTCGCGATTTTGAAAAGTGCTGGAATCAATTCTTTCGGGCACTATTCCGACGTAATTTTGCGAGAGAAATCGATTGGGCGCAGTCCCAATACGCTGCGATCAACGCATCAGAAGTTACAGCCAAAAAACGAGAACCTGGATTTTCGACATTTTTCAGCAGGTGCTTTTTCCTTCGTCATTTCTCTGCTGTTGATCGCACGCTCTTTTCGCTGCGTTTTCTGAGTTCCTTGGGGTCCAATTGGTCGGGCAAGGGTCATACGAATCAATTCTGAGACGAAAAGTTTTTTGGTCAAAAAAAAAGGAAGGTTAACCCCTTTGTATTTTTGGCGAAAATTTTCGCGATTTTGAAAAGTGCTGGAATCAATTCTTTCGGGCACTATTCCGACGTGATTTTGCGAGAGAAATCGATTGGGCGCAGTCCCAATACGCTGCGATCAACGCATCAGAAGTTACAGCCAAAAAACGAGAACCTGGATTTTCGACATTTTTCAGCAGGTGCTTTTTCCTTCGTCATTTCTCTGCTGTTGATCGCACGCTCTTTTCGCTGCGTTTTCTGAGTTCCTTGGGGTCCAATTGGTCGGGCAAGGGTCATACGAATCAATTCTGAGACGAAAAGTTTTTTGGTCAAAAAAAAAGGAAGGTTAACCCCTTTGTATTTTTGGCGAAAATTTTCGCGATTTTGAAAAGTGCTGGAATCAAGTCTTTCGGGCACTATTCCGACGTAATTTTGCGAGAGAAATCGATTGGGCGCAGTCCCAATACGCTGCGATCAACGCATCAGAAGTTACAGCCAAAAAACGAGAACCTGGATTTTCGACATTTTTCAGCAGGTGCTTTTTCCTTCGTCATTTCTCTGCTGTTGATCGCACGCTCTTTTCGCTGCGTTTTCTGAGTTCCTTGGGGTCCAATTGGTCGGGCAAGGGTCATGCGAATCAATTCTGAGACGAAAAGTTTTTTGGTCAAAAAAAAAGGAAGGTTAACCCCTTTGTATTTTTGGCGAAAATTTTCGCGATTTTGAAAAGTGCTGGAATCAATTCTTTCGGGCACTATTCCGACGTAATTTTGCGAGAGAAATCGATTGGGCGCAGTCCCAATACGCTGCGATCAACGCATCAGAAGTTACAGCCAAAAAACGAGAACCTGGATTTTCGACATTTTTCAGCAGGTGCTTTTTCCTTCGTCATTTCTCTGCTGTTGATCGCACGCTCTTTTCGCTGCGTTTTCTGAGTTCCTTGGGGTCCAATTGGTCGGGCAAGGGTCATACGAATCAATTCTGAGACGAAAAGTTTTTTGGTCAAAAAAAAAGGAAGGTTAACCCCTTTGTATTTTTGGCGAAAATTTTCGCGATTTTGAAAAGTGCTGGAATCAATTCTTTCGGGCACTATTCCGACGTGATTTTGCGAGAGAAATCGATTGGGCGCAGTCCCAATACGCTGCGATCAACGCATCAGAAGTTACAGCCGAAAAACGAGAACCTGGATTTTCGACATTTTTCAGCAGGTGCTTTTTCCTTCGTCATTTCTCTGCTGTTGATCGCACGCTCTTTTCGCTGCGTTTTCTGAGTTCCTTGGGGTCCAATTGGTCGGGCAAGGGTCATACGAATCAATTCTGAGACGAAAAGTTTTTTGGTCAAAAAAAAAGGAAGGTTAACCCCTTTGTATTTTTGGCGAAAATTTTCGCGATTTTGAAAAGTGCTGGAATCAATTCTTTCGGGCACTATTCCGACGTGATGTTGCGAGAGAAATCGATTGGGCGCAGTCCCAATACGCTGCGATCAACGCATCAGAAGTTACAGCCAAAAAACGAGAACCTGTATTTTCGACATTTTTCAGCAGGTGCTTTTTCCTTCGTCATTTCTCTGCTGTTGATCGCACGCTCTTTTCGCTGCGTTTTCTGAGTTCCTTGGGGTCCAATTGGTCGGGCAAGGGTCATACGAATCAATTCTGAGACGAAAAGTTTTTTGGTCAAAAAAAAAGGAAGGTTAACCCCTTTGTATTTTTGGCGAAAATTTTCGCGATTTTGAAAAGTGCTGGAATCAATTCTTTCGGGCACTATTCCGACGTAATTTTGCGAGAGAAATCGATTGGGCGCAGTCCCAATACGCTGCGATCAACGCATCAGAAGTTACAGCCAAAAAACGAGAACCTGGATTTTCGACATTTTTCAGCAGGTGCTTTTTCCTTCGTCATTTCTCTGCTGTTGATCGCACGCTCTTTTCGCTGCGTTTTCTGAGTTCCTTGGGGTCCAATTGGTCGGGCAAGGGTCATACGAATCAATTCTGAGACGAAAAGTTTTTTGGTCAAAAAAAAAGGAAGGTTAACCCCTTTGTATTTTTGGCGAAAATTTTCGCGATTTTGAAAAGTGCTGGAATCAATTCTTTCGGGCACTATTCCGACGTAATTTTGCGAGAGAAATCGATTGGGCGCAGTCCCAATACGCTGCGATCAACGCATCAGAAGTTACAGCCAAAAAACGAGAACCTGGATTTTCGACATTTTTCAGCAGGTGCTTTTTCGCTCGCCATTTCTCTCCTGTTGGTCCTACGCTCTTTTCGCTGCGAGTTCTGAGTTCCTGAGGGTGCAATTGGTCAGATAAGGGTCGTTTAAATCGAATCTGAGACCAAAAGTTTTTTGCCCAAAAAAAAAGTGAGGCTAACCCCTTTGTATTTTTGGCGAAAATTTTCGCGATTTTGAAAAGTGCTGGAATCAATTCTTTCGGGCACTATTCCGACGTAATTTTGCGAGAGAAATCGATTGGGCGCAGTCCCAATACGCTGCGATCAACGCATCAGAAGTTACAGCCAAAAAACGAGAACCCGGATTTTCGACATTTTTCAGCAGGTGCTTTTTCGCTCGCCATTTCTCTCCTGTTGGTCCTACGCTCTTTTCGCTGCGAGTTCTGAGTTCCTGAGGGTGCAATTGGTCAGATAAGGGTCGTTTAAATCGAATCTGAGACCAAAAGTTTTTTGCCCAAAAAAAAAGTAAGGCTAACCCCTTTGTATTTTTGGCGAAAATTTTCGGGATTTTGAAAAGTGCTGGAATCAATTCTTTCGGGCACTATTCCGACGTAATTTTGCGAGAGAAATCGATTGGGCGCAGTCCCAATACGCTGCGATCAACGCATCAGAAGTTACAGCCAAAAAACGAGAACCTGGATTTTCGACATTTTTCAGCAGGTGCTTTTTCCTTCGTCATTTCTCTGCTGTTGATCGCACGCTCTTTTCGCTGCGTTTTCTGAGTTCCTTGGGGTCCAATTGGTCGGGCAAGGGTCATACGAATGAATTCTGAGACGAAAAATTTTTTGGTCAAAAAAAAAGGAAGGTTAACCCCTTTGTATTTTTGGCGAAAATTTTCGCGATTTTGAAAAGTGCTGGAATCAATTCTTTCGGGCACTATTCCGACGTAATTTTGCGAGAGAAATCGATTGGGCGCAGTCCCAATACGCTGCGATCAACGCATCAGAAGTTACAGCCAAAAAACCAGAACCTGAATTTTCGACATTTTTCAGCAGGTGCTTTTTCGCTCGCCATTTCTCTCCTGTTGGTCCTACGCTCTTTTCGCTGCATTTTCTGAGTTCCTGAGGGTTCAATTGGTCAGATAAGGGTCGTTTAAATCGAATCTGAAACCAAAAGTTTTTTGCCCAAAAAAAAAGTAAGGCTAACCCCTTTGTGTTTTAGGCGAAAATGTTCGCGATTTTGAAATGTGCCGGGATCAATTATTTGTAGCACTGATCGGATGTAATTTTGCGAGAGAAATCGATTGGGCGCAGTCCCAATACGCTGCGATCAACGCATCAAAAGTTGCAGCCAAAAAACGAGAACCTGAATTTTCGACATTTTTTGGCAGGTGCTTTTTCCTTCGTGATTTCTCTCCTGTTGGTCCCACGCTCTTTTTGCTGCGTTTTCCGAGTTCCTGGTGGTCCAATTAGTCGGGAAAAGGTCATACAAATCGAATCTGAGACCAAAAATTTTCGGCCCCAAAAATGAAAAAAAAGTAAGGCTAACCCTTTGCATTTTTGGCGAAAATTTTCGGGATTTTGAAAAGTGCTGGAATTAATTCTTTGATGGCCTATTCCGACGCGATTTTGCGAGAGAAATCGATTGGGCGCAGTCCCAATACGCTGCGATCAACGCATCAGAAGTTACAGCCAAAAAACGAGAACCTGGATTTTCGACATTTTTCAGCAGGTGCTTTTTCGCTCGCCATTTCTCTCCTGTTGGTCCTACGCTCTTTTCGCTGCGAGTTCTGAGTTCCTGAGGGTGCAATTGGTCAGATAAGGGTCGTTTAAATCGAATCTGAGACCAAAAGTTTTTTGCCCAAAAAAAAAGTGAGGCTAACCCCTTTGTATTTTTGGCGAAAATTTTCGCGATTTTGAAAAGTGCTGGAATCAATTCTTTCGGGCACTATTCCGACGTAATTTTGCGAGAGAAATCGATTGGGCGCAGTCCCAATACGCTGCGATCAACGCATCAGAAGTTACAGCCAAAAAACGAGAACCCGGATTTTCGACATTTTTCAGCAGGTGCTTTTTCCTTCGTCATTTCTCTGCTGTTGATCGCACGCTCTTTTCGCTGCGTTTTCTGAGTTTCTTGGGGTCCAATTGGTCGGGCAAGGGTCATACGAATCAATTCTGAGACGAAAAGTTTTTTGGTCAAAAAAAAAGGAAGGTTAACCCCTTTGTATTTTTGGCGAAAATTTTCGCGATTTTGAAAAGTGCTGGAATCAATTCTTTCGGGCACTATTCCGACGTGATTTTGCGAGAGAAATCGATTGGGCGCAGTCCCAATACGCTGCGATCAACGCATCAGAAGTTACAGCCAAAAAACGAGAACCTGGATTTTCGACATTTTTCAGCAGGTGCTTTTTCCTTCGTCATTTCTCTGCTGTTGATCGCACGCTCTTTTCGCTGCGTTTTCTGAGTTCCTTGGGGTCCAATTGGTCGGGCAAGGGTCATACGAATGAATTCTGAGACGAAAAATTTTTTGGTCAAAAAAAAAGGAAGGTTAACCCCTATGTATTTTTGGCGAAAATTTTCGCGATTTTGAAAAGTGCTGGAATCAATTCTTTCGGGCACTATTCCGACGTAATTTTGCGAGAGAAATCGATTGGGCGCAGTCCCAATACGCTGCGATCAACGCATCAGAAGTTACAGCCAAAAAACGAGAACCTGGATTTTCGACATTTTTCAGCAGGTGCTTTTTCGCTCGCCATTTCTCTCCTGTTGGTCCTACGCTCTTTTCGCTGCGAGTTCTGAGTTCCTGAGGGTGCAATTGGTCAGATAAGGGTCGTTTAAATCGAATCTGAGACCAAAAGTTTTTTGCCCAAAAAAAAAGTAAGGCTAACCCCTTTGTATTTTTGGCGAAAATTTTCGGGATTTTGAAAAGTGCTGGAATCAATTCTTTCGGGCACTATTCCGACGTAATTTTGCGAGAGAAATCGATTGGGCGCAGTCACAATACGCTGCGATCAACGCATCAGAAGTTACAGCCAAAAAACGAGAACCTGGATTTTCGACATTTTTCAGCAGGTGCTTTTTCCTTCGTCATTTCTCTGCTGTTGATCGCACGCTCTTTTCGCTGCGTTTTCTGAGTTCCTTGGGGTCCAATTGGTCGGGCAAGGGTCATACGAATGAATTCTGAGACGAAAAATTTTTTGGTCAAAAAAAAAGGAAGGTTAACCCCTTTGTATTTTTGGCGAAAATTTTCGCGATTTTGAAAAGTGCTGGAATCAATTCTTTCGGGCACTATTCCGACGTAATTTTGCGAGAGAAATCGATTGGGCGCAGTCCCAATACGCTGCGATCAACGCATCAGAAGTTACAGCCAAAAAACCAGAACCTGAATTTTCGACATTTTTCAGCAGGTGCTTTTTCGCTCGCCATTTCTCTCCTGTTGGTCCTACGCTCTTTTCGCTGCATTTTCTGAGTTCCTGAGGGTTCAATTGGTCAGATAAGGGTCGTTTAAATCGAATCTGAAACCAAAAGTTTTTTGCCCAAAAAAAAAGTAAGGCTAACCCCTTTGTGTTTTAGGCGAAAATGTTCGCGATTTTGAAATGTGCCGGGATCAATTATTTGTAGCACTGATCGGATGTAATTTTGCGAGAGAAATCGATTGGGCGCAGTCCCAATACGCTGCGATCAACGCATCAAAAGTTGCAGCCAAAAAACGAGAACCTGAATTTTCGACATTTTTTGGCAGGTGCTTTTTCCTTCGTGATTTCTCTCCTGTTGGTCCCACGCTCTTTTTGCTGCGTTTTCCGAGTTCCTGGTGGTCCAATTAGTCGGGAAAAGGTCATACAAATCGAATCTGAGACCAAAAATTTTCGGCCCCAAAAATGAAAAAAAAGTAAGGCTAACCCTTTGCATTTTTGGCGAAAATTTTCGGGATTTTGAAAAGTGCTGGAATTAATTCTTTGATGGCCTATTCCGACGCGATTTTGCGAGAGAAATCGATTGGGCGCAGTCCCAATACGCTGCGATCAACGCATCAGAAGTTACAGCCAAAAAACGAGAACCTGGATTTTCGACATTTTTCAGCAGGTGCTCTTTCGCTCGCCATTTCTCTCCTGTTGGTCCTACGCTCTTTTCGCTGCGAGTTCTGAGTTCCTGAGGGTGCAATTGGTCAGATAAGGGTCGTTTAAATCGAATCTGAGACCAAAAGTTTTTTGCCCAAAAAAAAAGTAAGGCTAACCCCTTTGTATTTTTGGCGAAAATTTTCGCGATTTTGAAAAGTGCTGGAATCAATTCTTTCGGGCACTATTCCGACGTAATTTTGCGAGAGAAATCGATTGGGCGCAGTCCCAATACGCTGCGATCAACGCATCAGAAGTTACAGCCAAAAAACGAGAACCTGGATTTTCGACATTTTTCAGCAGGTGCTTTTTCCTTCGTCATTTCTCTGCTGTTGATCGCACGCTCTTTTCGCTGCGTTTTCTGAGTTCCTTGGGGTCCAATTGGTCGGGCAAGGGTCATACGAATCAATTCTGAGACGAAAAGTTTTTTGGTCAAAAAAAAAGGAAGGTTAACCCCTTTGTATTTTTGGCGAAAATTTTCGCGATTTTGAAAAGTGCTGGAATCAATTCTTTCGGGCACTATTCCGACGTAATTTTGCGAGAGAAATCGATTGGGCGCAGTCCCAATACGCTGCGATCAACGCATCAGAAGTTACAGCCAAAAAACGAGAACCTGGATTTTCGACATTTTTCAGCAGGTGCTTTTTCGCTCGCCATTTCTCTCCTGTTGGTCCTACGCTCTTTTCGCTGCGAGTTCTGAGTTCCTGAGGGTGCAATTGGTCAGATAAGGGTCGTTTAAATCGAATCTGAGACCAAAAGTTTTTTGCCCAAAAAAAAAGTAAGGCTAACCCCTTTGTATTTTTGGCGAAAATTTTCGGGATTTTGAAAAGTGCTGGAATCAATTCTTTCGGGCACTATTCCGACGTAATTTTGCGAGAGAAATCGATTGGGCGCAGTCCCAATACGCTGCGATCAACGCATCAGAAGTTACAGCCAAAAAACGAGAACCTGGATTTTCGACATTTTTCAGCAGGTGCTTTTTCCTTCGTCATTTCTCTGCTGTTGATCGCACGCTCTTTTCGCTGCGTTTTCTGAGTTCCTTGGGGTCCAATTGGTCGGGCAAGGGTCATACGAATCAATTCTGAGACGAAAAGTTTTTTGGTCAAAAAAAAAGGAAGGTTAACCCCTTTGTATTTTTGGCGAAAATTTTCGCGATTTTGAAAAGTGCTGGAATCAATTCTTTCGGGCACTATTCCGACGTAATTTTGCGAGAGAAATCGATTGGGCGCAGTCCCAATACGCTGCGATCAACGCATCAGAAGTTACAGCCAAAAAACGAGAACCTGGATTTTCGACATTTTTCAGCAGGTGCTTTTTCCTTCGTCATTTCTCTGCTGTTGATCGCACGCTCTTTTCGCTGCGTTTTCTGAGTTCCTTGGGGTCCAATTGGTCGGGCAAGGGTCATACGAATCAATTCTGAGACGAAAAGTTTTTTGGTCAAAAAAAAAGGAAGGTTAACCCCTTTGTATTTTTGGCGAAAATTTTCGCGATTTTGAAAAGTGCTGGAATCAATTCTTTCGGGCACTATTCCGACGTAATTTTGCGAGAGAAATCGATTGGGCGCAGTCCCAATACGCTGCGATCAACGCATCAGAAGTTACAGCCAAAAAACCAGAACCTGAATTTTCGACATTTTTCAGCAGGTGCTTTTTCGCTCGCCATTTCTCTCCTGTTGGTCCTACGCTCTTTTCGCTGCATTTTCTGAGTTCCTGAGGGTTCAATTGGTCAGATAAGGGTCGTTTAAATCGAATCTGAAACCAAAAGTTTTTTGCCCAAAAAAAAAGTAAGGCTTTGTGTTTTAGGCGAAAATGTTCGCGATTTTGAAATGTGCCGGGATCAATCATTTGTAGCACTGATCGGATGTAATTTTGCGAGAGAAATCGATTGGGCGCAGTCCCAATACGCTGCGATCAACGCATCAAAAGTTGCAGCCAAAAAACGAGAACCTGAATTTTCGACATTTTTTGGCAGGTGCTTTTTCCTTCGTGATTTCTCTCCTGTTGGTCCCACGCTCTTTTTGCTGCGTTTTCTGAGTTCCTGGTGGTCCAATTAGTCGGGAAAAGGTCATACAAATCGAATCTGAGACCAAAAATTTTCGGCCCCAAAAATGAAAAAAAAGTAAGGCTAACCCTTTGCATTTTTGGCGAAAATTTTCGGGATTTTGAAAAGTGCTGGAATTAATTCTTTCGGGCACTATTCCGACGTGATGTTGCGAGAGAAATCGATTGGGCGCAGTCCCAATACGCTGCGATCAACGCATCAGAAGTTACAGCCAAAAAACGAGAACCTGGATTTTCGACATTTTTCAGCAGGTGCTTTTTCGCTCGCCATTTCTCTCCTGTTGGTCCTACGCTCTTTTCGCTGCGAGTTCTGAGTTCCTGAGGGTGCAATTGGTCAGATAAGGGTCGTTTAAATCGAATCTGAGACCAAAAGTTTTTTGCCCAAAAAAAAAGTAAGGCTAACCCCTTTGTATTTTTGGCGAAAATTTTCGGGATTTTGAAAAGTGCTGGAATCAATTCTTTCGGGCACTATTCCGACGTAATTTTGCGAGAGAAATCGATTGGGCGCAGTCCCAATACGCTGCGATCAACGCATCAGAAGTTACAGCCAAAAAACGAGAACCTGGATTTTCGACATTTTTCAGCAGGTGCTTTTTCCTTCGTCATTTCTCTGCTGTTGATCGCACGCTCTTTCCGCTGCGTTTTCTGAGTTCCTTGGGGTCCAATTGGTCGGGCAAGGGTCATACGAATCAATTCTGAGACGAAAAGTTTTTTGGTCAAAAAAAAAGGAAGGTTAACCCCTTTGTATTTTTGGCGAAAATTTTCGCGATTTTGAAAAGTGCTGGAATCAATTCTTTCGGGCACTATTCCGACGTAATTTTGCGAGAGAAATCGATTGGGCGCAGTCCCAATACGCTGCGATCAACGCATCAGAAGTTACAGCCAAAAAACGAGAACCTGGATTTTCGACATTTTTCAGCAGGTGCTTTTTCCTTCGTCATTTCTCTGCTGTTGATCGCACGCTCTTTTCGCTGCGTTTTCTGAGTTCCTTGGGGTCCAATTGGTCGGGCAAGGGTCATACGAATCAATTCTGAGACGAAAAATTTTTTGGTCAAAAAAAAAGGAAGGTTAACCCCTTTGTATTTTTGGCGAAAATTTTCGCGATTTTGAAAAGTGCTGGAATCAATTCTTTCGGGCACTATTCCGACGTAATTTTGCGAGAGAAATCGATTGGGCGCAGTCCCAATACGCTGCGATCAACGCATCAGAAGTTACAGCCAAAAAACGAGAACCTGGATTTTCGACATTTTTCAGCAGGTGCTTTTTCCTTCGTCATTTCTCTGCTGTTGATCGCACGCTCTTTTCGCTGCGTTTTCTGAGTTCCTTGGGGTCCAATTGGTCGGGCAAGGGTCATACGAATCAATTCTGAGACGAAAAATTTTTTGGTCAAAAAAAAAGGAAGGTTAACCCCTTTGTATTTTTGGCGAAAATTTTCGCGATTTTGAAAAGTGCTGGAATCAATTCTTTCGGGCACTATTCCGACGTAATTTTGCGAGAGAAATCGATTGGGCGCAGTCCCAATACGCTGCGATCAACGCATCAGAAGTTACAGCCAAAAAACCAGAACCTGAATTTTCGACATTTTTCAGCAGGTGCTTTTTCGCTCGCCATTTCTCTCCTGTTGGTCCTACGCTCTTTTCGCTGCGAGTTCTGAGTTCCTGGTGGTCCAATTAGTCGGGAAAAGGTCATACGAATCAATTCTGAGACGAAAAATTTTTTGGTCAAAAAAAAAGGAAGGTTAACCCCTTTGTATTTTTGGCGAAAATTTTCGCGATTTTGAAAAGTGCTGGAATCAATTCTTTCGGGCACTATTCCGACGTAATTTTGCGAGAGAAATCGATTGGGCGCAGTCCCAATACGCTGCGATCAACGCATCAGAAGTTACAGCCAAAAAACCAGAACCTGAATTTTCGACATTTTTCAGCAGGTGCTTTTTCGCTCGCCATTTCTCTCCTGTTGGTCCTACGCTCTTTTCGCTGCGAGTTCTGAGTTCCTGGTGGTCCAAGTAGTCGGGAAAAGGTCATACAAATCGAATCTTAGACCAAAAATTTTCGGCCCCAAAAATGAAAAAAAAGTAAGGCTAACCCCTTTGCATTTTTGGCGAAAATTCTCGCGATTTTGAAAAGTGCTGGAATCAATTAATTGTAGCACTGATCGGATGTAATTTTGCGAGAGAAATCGATTGGGCGCAGTCCCAATACGCAGCGATCAACGCATCAGAAGTTACAGCCAAAAAACCAGAACCTGAATTTTCGACATTTTTGAGCAGGTGCTTTTTCGCTTGCCATTTCTCTCCTGTTGGTCCTACGCTCTTCTCGCTGCGAGTTCTGAGTTCCTGAGGGTCCAATTGGTCAGATAACGGTCGTTAAAATCGAATCTGAGACCAAAAGTTTTTTGCCCAAAAAAAAAGTAAGGCTAACCCCTTTGTGTTTTTGGCGAAAATTTTCGCGATTTTGAAAAGTGCTGGAATCAATTAATTGTAGCACTGATCGGATGTAATTTTGCGAGAGAAATCGATTGGGCGCAGTCCCAATACGCTGCGATCAACGCATCAGAAGTTACAGCCAAAAAACCAGAACCTGAATTTTCGACATTTTTGAGCAGGTGCTTTTTCGCTTGCCATTTCTCTCCTGTTGGTCCTACGCTCTTCTCGCTGCGAGTTCTGAGTTCCTGAGGGTCCAATTGGTCAGATAACGGTCGTTAAAATCGAATCTGAGACCAAAAGTTTTTTGCCCAAAAAAAAAGTAAGGTTAACACCTTTGTGTTTTTGGCGAAAATTTTCGCGATTTTGAAAAGTGCTGGAATCAATTAATTGTAGCACTGATCGGATGTAATTTTGCGAGAGAAATCGATTGGGCGCAGTCCCAATACGCTGCGATCAACGCATCAGAAGTTACAGCCAAAAAACGAGAACCGGGATTTTCGACATTTTTCGGCAGGTGCTTTTTCCTTCGTAATTTCTCTCCTGTTGGTCCCACGCTCTTTTTGCTGCGTTTTCTGAGTTCCTGGTGGTCCAATTAGTCGGGAAAAGGTCATACAAATCGAATCTTAGACCAAAAATTTTCGGCCCCAAAAATGAAAAAAAAGTAAGGCTAACCCCTTTGCATTTTTGGCGAAAATTCTCGCGATTTTGAAAAGTGCTGGAATCAATTAATTGTAGCACTGATCGGATGTAATTTTGCGAGAGAAATCGATTGGGCGCAGTCCCAATACGCTGCGATCAACGCATCAGAAGTTACAGCCAAAAAACCAGAACCTGAATTTTCGACATTTTTCAGCAGGTGCTTTTTCGCTCGCCATTTCTCTCCTGTTGGTCCTACGCTCTTTTCGCTGCGAGTTCTGAGTTCCTGAGGGTGCAATTGGTCAGATAAGGGTCGTTTAAATCGAATCTGAGACCAAAAGTTTTTTGCCCAAAAAAAAAGTAAGGATAACCCCTTTGCATTTTTGGCGAATATTTTCGGGATTTTGAAAAGTGCTGAAATTAATTCTTTCATGGACTATTCCGACGCGATTTTGCGAGAGAAATCGATTGGGCGCAGTCCCAATACGCTGCAATCAACGCATCAAAAGTTACAGCCAAAAAACGAGAACCTGGATTTTCGACATTTTTTTCGCTGCGTTTTCTGAGTTCCTGGTGGTCCAATTAGTCGGGAAAGGGTCATACAAATCGAATCTGAGACCAAAATTTTCCGGCAAAAAATTACCCTTTAATACACTCAAGTCGCTGTGATCAACTGATCAGAGGTTACAGCTGAGAAACGTAGAAATGTTTCAACATTATTATTCGACAAGTGTTCCAGAGTTTGGCTACAAACAATATACTCAATCTAGTTAGAACTTGTTTGAAATGGAAGCGAAATCAACGCTAACACTGAGGCCATTGCTGGATATTCCAAGCCGCAAGAATCCGACATTTTACCTACATACGTCATTGAGAAAAAGTCGATCGAGACAGAAGAAGTCAAACCAAGGTGATTACTTCAGATTGCTTAGCTGTGAACTTTCTGTCACACCAGCGAAATGATTCAGCTAATGAATAAGAACCACATGGAATCCATACCTAAATTATCAGTCTTGAATTTTGATACAAATGAAAGATCTGATAAATTTCTCAATTTATTTTATTCACAAGTCCAACAGTAAAGATGTGTCAACATAATTCCTTATTTTTATACAAACCAAATTGTTCGATTCACATGTCATGTTAGGTTTCGTTTTATAAGTTCATACATTTCAACATTCGTAAATAAGAAAAATTTCAGTATTTAGCCGATTAAGACATTTGTATTATACATTGTATATTGACCCAATTAATACCTTAATTCCTTACACACTCTTAATGCATGTATGCATGTTTCAATTCTTAAGTAAATATTATTCAGTAAATCATGGAATTAACATATTTCGATAAGATCCGATTACGCAATATCCACGTCAAACCATCGTTCTAATCATGTAGTTGAGTATTCCACCATGTTTGAAGTATGTCAAATCCACCTCGGTATCAAATCGTACAATAACGTCAAAGCGTTTCCCATCATCTGTAGTTACGGTTATTGTTTGCCCAGGACGACAATCCGTGGGAATAATTATGTCATATAACTCAAGTCCCGTTAATCCCAGGGAGTCCGCAGTCTGTCCAGGTAAATATTGCAGTGGAATTATACCCATCCCGACAAGATTGGACCTGCGAAAGTTGAATATTTTTACTAAGAAAGTCTACGTATATTTTAGAAGTTCTTAATCCTTTTTAGTGGTTTACTACAGAAGTTTTCTTTATTTTTTGTAGAAGCTTTAAAAAAATTTTGAACGATTTTTCGTTTCGTGTCTTCAAGCAATAAGTTTTACGCGTCTGGTTGGCCAACGTACCTATGTATTCTCTCGTACGACTCTGCTATAACAGCTCGTATACCTTGGAGGAAAGGACCCTTGGCTGCCCAGTCCCTAGAGGAACCAGATCCGTACTCCTTACCAACTAACGCTATGAGCGGTACACCGTCATTGACGTATTTTTCAGCCGCATCAAAAATGTCCATCTGTGAAATAAAAAATAAGAGGTGTAATCAATTGCCGCTAGAGTAAAACTTCGATTATTCGAACTTGGGGTCAAAAAATTAATTGTTAGCGCGAAATATACATTGTTGCGCGTTTTTCATCTTCCATCGTTATCCTACTCATAGCGCCGCTTCTACCAATAAAATAAGCATTCGATGTTTAAAAGAGATTTAATATGTATTCAGATGTCTAATATAAACTGTTTGTCGATTAAAATTTATGTCATATGTATTGCCTTTCAGTTATTCGAACTTTCGATTATCCGAACTACGCTCGGACACAATTAATTCGGATAATCGAGGTTCTGCTCTATGTTATTAAATTGCATAATGAATTCATCATTGTACACCACTGTAACAATTAGAATAATAAATAAACGTTACAAATACTAGACCATCACTCACCTCTTCATTAGTCGGAATGTATATAGTGCGAGGTCCAGCTTTGCCAATAAATTTATTAACTAAACGAATATTCGCAAATGTTCCACGTGCCATGACAGCGTCGTTACCACGTCGCGAACCATAAGAATTGAATTCTTTAGGTTTTAATCTGAAATAAAAAAAGATGGTGAACATTCGTCATGTTTGTGTAAAGGATTGACGTCAGTAATTTTTGGTAAAACACGATTTTAGTGCCGATAGAAAGTAAAATGTACCCTCGCTTAGCAAGATATCTTGCTGCCGGTGAATTCCTTGCGATGCTTCCAGCTGGGCTGATGTGATCTGTTGTTACCGAATCCCCAAGATTAAGTAGTACGCGAGCTCTTCGAATGGGCCTTGCAGGCGGAAGTTCCTACAAATAACAGACCGCCAAGAAAAAAATTACTGAAGCACTGATTTATGAGAAAATTTTTATTAATTTAATAATAATCCTCACTTTTGTAAGTCCCTCGAAGTACGGTGGATGTTTTATGTACGTTGATTCCGCATCCCAGGGATACAGTTTGCCTTCGGGTGCTTGAAGACTGGACCAGCTTCCGCTGCCCTTTTCGATTTTGCTATAAACCTCCGTGAACATTGCTGGAATCACGTGTTTCTGTTCAATGGTTTGGATCTCTGCTCGCGTTGGCCATATGTCTCGCAAAAATATTTCTTTCCCATCCGCTCTGCGTCCTGTGTACAGAAAAATAGTTGTTGACTTTTTGGCCCGATAATATTAACGAAAAGGTAGAAAGAAAGATGCTTTCAAAGGAAAGACGAACAACGAAATAATTATCCTTCAACGTTTAATCATTAAACATGCTCTGAATCACTTCTGCTTATTTCATTATAAATTTCAAATATTCGATAGCTGTTTGATTTAATAATCAATACTCACCAAGAGGCTCTGTGTCAAAGTCGATAATAACTGTCCCCGCAATTGCATAAGCAATTACTAACAGAGGCGAGGCCAAATAATTTGCTCTAGTATTCGGATGAATCCTGCCTTCGAAATTTCGATTTCCAGATAGAACACCGCAACAGACAAGTTCGTTCTGAAAGGAAATAAAATTATCAACAAATAAAACTTCAACTTTACACTAAAATTGCAATATTTTTCAGTACGTAAAAATATACAAAGAGCGAATAATAAAAAATCCCCAATCAAACACTATTTCGTTTTCATGTTCGATAACGTAATTTTGTTCGACGCATGAATATTGATTGATTAAACGGAAGAACGTGTAAATGAAAATCATGAAAAAATTCGAGTAACTCAATTACCTTCTCAATAGCGTCTACCATGGAGTCCGGAAGTGGTCCGCTGTTTCCGATACACGTCATACATCCATAGCCGACTACATCAAACCCTAATTGCATCAGACTTGGAATCACGCCACTTTCTTTGAGATAATAAGTAACAACGCCAGAGCCGGGAGACAACGAGGTTTTTATGTACGGAGCTACGGTAAGGCCGGCTTCGACGGCTTTTTTGGCAAGAAGACCTGAAGAATGAAACGGACAAGATTGGATTAATCAGCCTATCGAGCTGATTTATTTATTTATATTATTTTCATCATGATTATAATACAGGCATATTACTTACCAGCGCCAAGCATAACGCTCGGATTACTCGTGTTTGTGCAGCTGGTGATGGCCGCGATTACGACCGACCCATGATTCAGTGTGTAATCTTTACCTTCGAATTGAAATTTACCCTCTGTCTTCAATTTCTCAGGCTTCAAACCGAAACCTTTGAACCCGATCTGAAAAGGACAAAACACAAACAAATTCAATGAACGGTTCAAGAAACCACGACTTTATCGTGTTGTACGTAATCTTTAGAATTTTCACGCAGTAAATCCTGACTGCATTATTTTAAATTTCTATTTTAAATTTCCATTTTAAAGAAAAATTATTTTTTTCTTTGAATTACCAGCCACTGTGGAAGTCATGAAAATCCATTACAGGAGCAATGAGTTCACAGGAAATGATGACAAAACATTATTTATGTGTTATAAATTGCTAATGTTTAAATTTAGCGATGGAAAGTTGCGAACTGATTATTTACATGGAAGAATTTCGACTCGACAGAGCTGCAGAAAAAGTGGTTGACCTCATGAAATGACTGGATCATTGCACTGAAAAGCAAAATTTGCTGAATCGTACAAGTTCGCGTGGTCAGCCTGATGTGCGTTGTGCGCAAACGTTGAAATAGACCATTCTTGAGCAAAGAGCCGAGGTGAACGTCCTGATGCAAAGCGCGAATTTAATGCAACAAATTCAGAATTCGATTCAACGTTATAGCATGTTCATATATTTAGAAATACTTCACACATGCATACCCTTACAGTAGAATATACATTGCGTCTTTTCTTCCTCCGATACAATGACTGAAAAATTTCAATCATCGTGAAGATAAGTCAATTTTCGGACGTACGCACGTTGTGATTATATATTTTTGAAACTGTTCGATTCAAGGAAAAAAAAATCATCACATCGCTATCCAGCTAGGTGATCAAAATATTTGTTAACAATGGTTCTCAAAGTTAAAAATCTTACTAATTGCTAATATAATTTTTAAGGTTTGAAAAAAGGTGTTTAACGACTATACCTCACAGCTCATAAAATTAAGAAAATACAATATAATAATCAAGAAAAGACACAAAAGAAAATGTGACAGAGGAGTATAATAGCCTGGATGCATAAGTACGTGGATATATCTATATTTCTATAATGCCAGCAGGATATGAGCTAATTATTAGTTTCGTAGAAACGATTGCTGTCGAGCGACTAATGACTGAAGGAGAGACGTGCGGCGACGTCCAGAAATCAGCTTGAAAAATTTTCGATGCGATTAGCATATTATGTATCTGCTAATCACTATGTACATATATATGTATATATATATATAGCGATATTACAAATATATTTATATATATATATATATATATATATATATATATATATATATATATATATATATATATAGGTATGCATGCATATTCCGCCGGAGAAGTGTATAACGTTATATTAAACGGAACTATTTTCGTCCATTCGAATTTTAGAACTAATGAAGTAATCGATATGATCTTCAAAGTCTTTAATCACCGTGCTAATTACACCAACTTCGCGCTTCAACAATTTGCATTTATATCTCGTTGCGAAAACCGAAATTCAGTTTACAAGCGTAAGACGAGTTGTAAAATTCCTCGCAAGTATGTATACAGGGTAATACCGTACTTCCCGGAAGGCGCATGGAATTTTCGAATGCCTTGCAATTTCTAAGGTCCTTTCTATACCTAGGGTCTAATCGTAAGTAGACGATCAGCAATCCTCGTCGCCCATACTGTACTCAATTGTCTCGAAATATCAGACGGTCTTACTTAAAGCCTTTATGGATGTACAGCACTCGTATACCTGTGTACAAAATTCGTCCTGTGGAAAATTCTAGGGTTTAAGAAGAAATAACAGTTACATTTGAGAACTGCCAAAAGATTTTTCGAAGACATTTGTCACACGTAAGCCCTGTATTGTCTTTAAATATTACGTAATAATTTTTAGAAAGTCCGCGTTTCGAAAATTTTATTTTTTTCAAAAAATATGTAATCATGCCATGAGTGAATCTGCATTTTCTTACAGTTTTTGAAAATTGCGTCAATCGATAGCAGATATACTGCAGAGTCCCTTAAATTTCAAAGTACTTATAGGCAGATACGACGAAAGAGAAAGAAATAACGAGAGAATGGCTGAACGGGCATATCCGTACAGTATGTGAGTATAACAATAGAAATTGCATAGGCAATGCAAAATAAGAAGGATGTCATATCAGCAATTTGCCAAGGCGCGTGTGAGAGCTCACGTATGATTCTCAGTTAATTATGCAGTTATTACTGCAGTTCTCGTTTGTCCGCGATCCCGAAGCATCGTGTCGGATTTTTACACTTAATAATCAACGACGAATTTTGTGAAGCGATAAATTTATCTTAAACATCGCGTATTTTCTCGTTTCTGCCGTTAGCCGCGTGTAGAATTTCAACAGTCTATGGTTATTTAAATTTTTGCAGGTAAGTGCTTTTGAAAATGAGGAAAGCGCACCATCAATTTACGACTCCCTTGCTCAAACTCCCAACTTACAGTTACGATGTAGGTATATAGCAGTACGGCTGCACTTTCTAGGAAAATATTTTTCAATGCCCCGGGCAAGAAGTTATATATTACCGAAAAACGTTTGACGCGGCGTGTAAATTGGATTTTCAACGCATTTAAAATCGCAGTATGAATACCCAGAAGCGGACAGTTCGCACAATTTTTCAAACATCCTCGAAATTTTCATTGCAAATTATTTGAAGGTACAAATTTATTGCAAAACCGAAAATCACCGATTGCGATACGCTCGAATTCCACCGTTTAACCACCTGCAGGCTTTCGACTTTCGACCTTGGTTTTCCCGGGTACGTAGAACAACACATTGTTCCTACAAGAATATTTACAATAAAGACGAGCGCATTTTACAAGTTTCACATTCCGGGGTTGCAAACCCGACAGCTGTTCCGGACAATCGGAAATTTACCAGGCCCGCAGTACAGTTTTCCGTAAATTTTTGTTCGGGGAATTTTCGAGACCCTCGTTTTTAGAAATCATGTTAGAAATATTAATTATACGATACAGACAAAGCGTTGATTTTACAACCGGATTGTCGCGACAGTCCGGCCCGAAATATTTACGTTAAATTTTATAGCTATTCCAAACAAACAGCAAGCATTGAGTCTGGGATTGCTGGTACAAATTATTCTACCTTTACGATTCGGGTAATATACTTCGATGTTTGCAAATCCAGTGACTAATGTTATTTTCGAAATTATTTCAAAGCAAGGACGATTCACCAAGGGCAATTATTTCATGAAATGTTTGTCCCTTTGCATGACTCAAATTTTCTGTTATATTCATTATTGGAAAATTTTTGTTCAAATCTTACGTTCGACGTGTGTGATTAATCGTGGCGGGAAGTCGGTTAGAACTTGAGATAAAAACAACAGAAGCGGATACGTAAGATATAAATTGGTTTAAAACCGGCATCAAACTTATCGCTTTTCTACCAAGATCTTGAAGCGACGAGCCATACTAACCGCCTGCTGGGGGAGGGTACACGTCGAACGGTTCAAATATACATTTCCGGACGAAGAAAAAAAGTTCTTGCCGATTTCCAACTGCAGCTGTAATACCAAATTTACTGAACACGCAGAGGCAACGGTATTAAGGGGGTGGCTTATCGTTGGTAGATTTCGATGTTGACGTGGATATCTTCAAACATTAAAGTTCACATATCTCAATATTGGAATGTTGTTATTCGGAATTGCGTAGAGAATAAGGCCGTTGAGACATTTTTTGCATTTGAGATACGTCAACGTCGAAATCGACCAGGTCACCCACTTAACAGGTTTTCACCACCGCAGCGCAACGAAACACGCATATTAAGGCGATGTGTGGTAAGAACAATTGAAAAATTACAAAATTCAAATGCCCGAGGCGACACAATTCCTGACGGCGATCGCATAATGAGTCCGTCCATTACCAGTTACTTTTAGTAAATCGAACGCGCTTTTGTATTATGAGTATAATATAACGAGTTCAAGATGTACGAAATGGAAACGTGAAGCTATAACGTGTCGTTCAGCGCATAGGAAATATGTAAGCGATAGTTTTTTCGTTTCTTGTTCTTCTGAAAAAAGGAAATTTCTGATAGGACCGAGATAAAAGTTTCAAGCGTACACGGCATGACATTGTATTTAAGAATTGGATTTTATCTTGTTTTTCAATTATTTACAAACTATATTATCTCGCTACTCCAACGTCTTCTTTCCTCAATCGGCAGAATATATGTAGTGATACCGATAACATACAAGGCATACTTGCACGAAGCAGCGATAATCGCAGCTGAAGACGAACCGCGGATGAGTTAATGTTTAAACTCTTCGTCGGACGAAACAATCGCCGCTGTGTATACGTTTTTATTTTGTATAACGTTTTATGGTCATTGGTTGTAGGTATAACGTATGTACATACATCCATCGATTTCTATTCAATCATTTTTTAACAAACATTAACAGCGTCGTATTGCGAGCTCTTACTGTCGCTCGATTATATCAGATGAATGATGCACGTACTGACAAATCACCGCGAGGTTTTCTTCTAAACTAACAATAAATATATTGGCCTGTTTTTCTAATGCAGAAAACAAGCATGTATGCTTCGTTAATTATTACACATAATGCGTGCGACGATTAAAATACTTTTACGCTACTCAATACGAATTGAATTTACACTATTTTAATTAATTAATAGGGAAATGTGAGTAATCGTAATTGATTCGTGTTACGAGTATGAAAAAATTGAGGTGATTCGAGAATTGAAATAATTTAATCCCGATATAACTTTCACGCGACTTTTACATAAAAATTTATTTTTCGTGTACAAAATTAAAGCAGAGTACAGACAAATCATTTCTCGTACACTTTGCGAAGCCCGCTTAAGGGAAGGAGAAAATATGGCAAAGAGACTCGTGGTTGGCCGCAGCGTATACCTGGGTATACCTGGGCCAATGGTGTTGCCGATTTTTCAATATTTCTCGGAAAAGTTGCGACCGAGGGTGGTGACCGACGGTCAGTTTGGTGGTGGGGAGAGGGTGTACGTGTATAAATAAGGCCCGCCGGCCAAGCAAGGCTATTAGTTGCAAGTTCCTTGTTGCACTGTGAACTTCTAATCTCCTCGGCGTAAAATTCAACTCAGCCTTTGGTTTGCTGGCGCAGTGTTTCGGTTGCTTTAGGCATAAGGATTGGGCTGTGAATCTTCAATATTGAAATAGCCACGAATTTTTCCATTATTCAAACACACGTCGTCCTGCTACTCGAGGTAAGAAGACTACGATTTGACGAATATTTGCAAATTTTTCAACATCTCTAAAGAGTTACTTTAGAATAATTCATTTTGAATATTTCCTCGATTTTCATTTCGGCCGATTTTAAACTTCGGCTAATATCGAGTACAGTAAAAATTTTGTCATTGTTTTAATTCGTACGATTACGCACAGCTTGAACGGCTGATGTCGGATGAATTCTCATCCGGTAGTGGATATAGTTGAAACCTCACCGGGTAGGATTCATCCTATGGCAGTCCATAATCAACAATATTTATTCATAAGTCGAAGAATCAGGATTAATGGTAAAGAATATTGCGCGGTTCAATTATTATGAATAATTTAAATAATCGTATCTCGCTGCTGGAGGCGCAGTATCGATCTAGTGACACGGATTGTTGAGCTCGTGACTAGATCAAAATACTCGTCTTCATCGACTAGAGAACGCATCGTCATCGGAATCTAATGAGGCAGCACTTAGGGAATCAACGGCAGAACGCAAGAAATGATCGTCCCGTATATTTTTCTTTGGTGATCTAACTGTATGGTGAATGAAAGGATCATAAAGCTAGATCAGCAAGGCAAAACGTATGTGACATAACACCGAGAGATTGCAACGAACGAGCGAGAAACTGAAAAACACGTACGCGGAGTGATCAGGCTGAAGCACAATTCGCCGTCTGTAAGTAATTCGATCTTATACGGAAAATGACAAAGTGACTAACAATGCTTAATCACGGAAATGCACGATAATTTCATTACCATAGGATATTGTGGTTCGAAGGGACTCTTGCGGTGATTTGTGTTGATAAAATTATCATATCACAGCAGTAGTTACCTGCGCATCCTCTGTCCAACAATCATCATCTCTACTTGTATGATAACAATAACAGGGAACTTTTGTTTCTGTATTAATCGCCCATTTATAAAATTTTCCACACCCGCTTTCTTTTTCTAGCTTTCAATTCAGTTAACAAAGTACGATATGGGACGAACATAACTCCGTTTGACGATATTTTTGATTCGTCACTGGGTTATGTTTGTCCCACGTAAGTGCTGCTTCATCATCGACGGCGCCTGAATTTCAGATACTCGAAATCTGCGACATATCTACTCGTTGTTCCCGTTTACCGAGTTCTACTGGTCACAAAATGTTTACATCATTTTTCCGAAGATTTGTACTTTGCTTTGTCGTTATTTGCTTGAGTTATCAACATGGCAAAAATTTATGCGTCACTCATTCCAGTTACACGCAATCCCTTAATCGCTATCTTACCTTAGCAGATAGACAGCTCAGAAAATCGTCTTTCATGTCGGAAACGGAAACGCGATCGTGCGGCCTTTTCGGTCCGCTTACGCTCGAGACGACTGTGGCTAAATCGAGAGTCACTACTTCCGAAAAGACTGGATCCTGGCTGGGATCGTTGTAATTTCTCAGCATCTTCACCGTCCTTAGATATTCTTCTATGTAAGTAACGTGTTTCTCCGAACGACCTGTAGGGTGCGGGGTATATTGAAAAATTAATCGTTAAATAACAATAGGGTTCTAACGGAACCAACACAACGATGAATTGAAAAATGTAGCTCACTTGTCTGTCTGAGATATGATAAACTTTGTTGATCGACGGCGAAAAATCCAACCGTGGCTCCATACTCTGGACACATGTTCGATATCGTAGCTCTGTCGGCAATGCTTAATTCCGCTACCCCGGGACCAAAGAATTCAACGAATTTCCCGACGACTCCAAGTTGACGTAAGTTCTAGTAGCCATAAATAGTCAGCAAAGTAAATATGGTTTTGACCGTAAATCACGTAACTTTAAAATTTGAGGATTAGAGTCAGAGAGAAATTCCGGTTACTGAGATTAGATAATGCTAAGAAGGAGAGCGCAGGCAAAATTTTACGTTCTAAAATTACCTTGGTAATTGTAAGTACAAGGTCTGTAGATGTGACATATTGATTCAAGATCCCTTCGAGTTTATAGCCAACAACTTTTGGGAGGAGCATGGATATTGCTTGGCCAAGCATAACAGCCTCTGCTTCAATGCCGCCAACACCCCAACCCAGAACTCCAAGGCCGTTGATCATTGTTGTGTGAGAATCTGTTCCAACAACGCTGTCTGGGTAGAGAACACCGTCGTTGTTGAAAACAACTCTTGCCAAGTATTCAAGATTCACTTGATGTACAATTCCACTTCCAGGTGGAACTATCAGCATGTTCTTAAAAGCTTTCGCACCCCACTGGATTTTGGAAATTAAAAACTATTGTTAACAGTGCCAGATGATGTGGAGACTTTGAATTATTGACTACTTATAGGTACTGATATTTAGATAATATTCAAAATCTGCAATTATCATTTATTTATTTTTTTTTAATTGAATGAACCTGAAATTCATGGGTCTGTACAACTTACTTTTAAGAACATGAATCTCTCTTTGTTTCTCTCAAACTCGAGTTCTTCATTCTTCTTCAAAGAGTCATCACTGGAAATGAAAAATTTGTATATTCAAATTTGGATGCATAACTACAATTTTAATTAACACTAAATAAAAATTTTATTTTGGATACGTGAAAAAATAAATTAATCAATTCGTAACGAATACCAATTATATTAATTATTCACAAATAAATAAAAAATTCTTTTGTTGATAAGCATACTGCATTTAAAAATTTTTGTATTACATTGAATAGAAAAATGCTGGTTCGTCTATAATTTTTAATGATAATTTTTTGTCATCAAGCCATCATTAACTTCTCAACTTTGTTTAATCCCAAAATCGTTAATTTTACAGTAACATTTACCCTCTGGTGAAATCAACTTGTACGGAATGGTCAATAACAAGATCTGACGGACAGATTGGATTTATTTTATCAGGATCACCTCCAAGGCTTTTCACCGCATCTCTCATTGCAGCAAAATCGACCACTGCCGGTACTCCAGTAAAATCCTGAAAAATTTTTAATTAAAAACCCTTGAAAATTGCAAATATTATTTCCTATTTTAAACACTGGTCAATATTAAGGCTGTCAGACTAAAGCTAGTTACCCATATTTAATTTCGTATGGTATCTTCTGTACCTCACTCCACTTAAAACTTAATCTTGTACAAACAAGTTTTGGTAATAGATTTCTGAACAGATAACATTCCTGAATCTGATATTGAGTACTTTTGTACTGTGCATATTATCGAGCTACAACTAAGGTGTAAAACTACAATAATTCACATACCCAGAAGAAAATGTATTAACTTATAAAATCAATTTCCTTGAATGAGAAATTAGATTTCAATAAAATTCCATTTTTATATAATAAATGTGATTTGTGCGACTGAACGCAAATTTCAATCAGATAAATATATTTAGCCTATGAAAATAGAGTATTTATAACTAGTTAAGCGATTAAAGATTGTGAGAACGAATTTTTAGCAATTGATGTAGCTATCATGGGAAATTACTCGAAAGATTTTACATGGTTCAAGAATTGAGCGGCAACTATGAAGCTGAAACAATATGACCTTTGGCCTGTGATAAAGCATTCACATTTTTTATCAGTAAACTTAGCCACGTTTTTCTGATTTATTACATAATGATGCAATGATATTTTTCTCGTAGATAAGTGTTGAGGATGTATATTTGTAGACGTGTTACTTAACCAGTAATAATATACACAATAATACAAAGTATCAGAGAGTTTTAATTCATTTCTTGAATAATCTTTTATACCCAAAAACTGACACAACTATTTTAGAGTCTTTGAATTCATATTTGTGCAGTTAATGATTAAAGAAAAATGTACTTCATTACCTGTAGAATAACCCTGGCTGGTTTGAAGGCGACCTCGACCCCCTCTGGAACTTTTTGGTTTGTCTCCCATTTCAGAATTTTTTCTACATCTGTCTTTTTTACTTGAAATTCATCACAGTTCCTAACTGCACTTTCCAGTAGAACCCTTATGGAAAAGGGTAACTTATCTGTTGATAACATTGAATGAAAATTATTACAAAAATTGTGATATTGCATGTTAAAACGAAGTTTTATATTAAATATGATAACAAACAAAGGCCGTACCATATTTATCACCAAAGCTGGCGACATCATAATATTGGCAATCTATTCCTCCGATCTCAATCGTCTTCAATAAACGTTTGTACGGATTTTCCCCTAGAATCATAAATAGATGAGTATAATGTTGACATACTTGTGGATTATGTAACAATTAAGTATTCATGACGCAGACTCGGTGTCCAGTTGTATTTGAATGTTGCGAAGGTACGATTCTTAAATACAATCTTATTCAACGATTCAGGCTTGACTTTTGGTCGAATGCAATTGACGATACATCTTGAATATTCGATGTAGTGAATTCACAAACCTTCAAGTATCTTACAAAAAAAAGTAATTTCAGAAAGTATTGAATTGAAGATTAAGAAGAGAAAATTACAGATTCAGTTGGAAAATAGAGATAATGTGATTCATTCCATATGTAGAAAGTAAGTTATTTACTAACGACAACACCATAGCTTGATGACGACTTAGGTATGTGACGTTTCTGCGATCTTAAAAGCTCAACAGGTCGACGCTTCGCAAGTAAATGGAAATCTTTTGATAACTGGGTGAAAAATTGTATACACCTCAGCATAATACAGGAAAGAATTTCATTAACATTTTATTGACACATGTGACGCGGAAAAAGAATTTTCTGCAATATGTCGATGATGTGGCAATCGACAAACGACTAACATACCAGCCATGCAGCTCAAAGTTATTAACAAATGAAAGAGGCTAATTTATTTCGTTTAACTGTAATAACGATTAACATGAGTGAAGATAAAGTACACCGAAATACGATAAACTATCCATTGTTGCAATGGAAGAAAATAGGAGTGGAGAGAAATATTTTTTCGTGATCACCATCAGCGTTATCCATGAATATTAATTTTTATGCTCGTTGTTTCGTAAGAGATAAAAATGTTTCAACGTGAGCGAATATTTTCCCAAGGTTACTAGGCGTGTAGCAAATATTATCCACCCGTGCCGTCACCTGTCAGCATATTTCTATGAAAATTAGGCCAACTGCAAAGCGGTAAACAAATTATCGTACTGCAACTCACCAGCCATGACTGGCAATCGAAAAGTCACGTTCACCAGGACTGCAGAGCGCAACACGACGGCAACCTGACGGCTGGATGTTGCGCTGGGACCGCCTAGCGTCGAACTGTCGACGTCGCGACGCTATCGTGAATCTCGATGTGTGTCATATCTACCCACCATTCGCGCGCACACCGCGAAGATAAATTACTACCGATGGAGGGATGATGACATTCCTAATTTTGAATATTCGAAAGCGTAGATTTCGATTTAAATGAGAATAAGGGTGAATCGTTATTGAAAATTTATTTATTTCTTGCCTCTGTGGTTTCTCACATTCGAATATTTGTCAGCCGCAATGCTTTTAGTCGTTGACTTGAGATTAGAATGAGAAATTTGCATAAAGTAGGAGAATTTCAAACGATGGTATAAGTAATTAAACATGGCCCCCGTTGACGTGTGTAAGATATTATTTTTGTTTCACGATCGTCTTTAATATCTACACATGTATCATTTATTCAGCGCTATTTCATACCGAATAATATTATATCAAGAATAGTTTACTCAGAGTTTTACCTCTGGCGAAAGCTTATAAATTGATTGTTAAAACTGGACGTTCTCGACGCACGTGTTCAGTGTGCATGTAGTAAATACATTTGTCTGCGGATCAGTCTTAACTATTGGCTATTACAAAGCACATACAACATCTAATGTGTGTAATTGATTACAAAACCAGTATATTTTACGACGCAATACAGGATATGCCTTTTTGCATTTTATTGGTAAAGTTTATTTTATTTACAGTAACATGGTACTTTATTTTCGTTATAAATAATGGCAAGGTATAAATGTATAAAAAATATTTTCGCGAATAATAAAATTATCGAAAAGCAGATATTTTCTTCACTGTATTTTTTTTTTTTTTTTTTTTTTTTTTTTTATAACTATTTCGCATAATTGCACTGTTTATTAACAATATTTCGGTTTTACACTAAATAATATTTCTCGGAGTGCTATCTATCTCGTTCATCTTATCCGAAATTTATAAATTACGATATTGTTCAAAATAATCATTTACTTGTTCATTATTTTTCATTTACTTTCATTACTCTGTTCACTTGTTTCTAGATGAGATGTAATCCTAGAGTTTTCCAAAACTTGTTTGTATCGTTCCACCAAATCACTTATCGATCTTCTCTTACGTTGCTTGGAACTTTCGGAGGTCGATGTACAATTGCTAGTTACCTCTACCTCATTGTCCTTCAACATTGGTTTTATAACTCTGTTTGACGACACTGGCGAACCCATATTGTTTTCTACTTTTTTTTCCGCAATGCCTCCTAGTTTTTCTTCTTGTACTAACTCCACTACTTGAGGTTTATTTTGCTTAAATGGCGAAAGATTATTTGGATTTGTCATAACTGAGACTGCGCTGATAATATCTTTGCTTAAATTAAATATACTCTTGGCTGTAAAGTCGAGACTGATTTCTGACAAACTGTTAGTTGCACTAATGGTATTCATTAGAGCAGTTGAATTAGCTTTCGGACTAGACGGAATAGACAGTATGCTGGAGTTGGCTGGAATTAATAAAAGTGGTTATAATTGGGTACAAGTCACTTCTCTTTAAGGTTGAAGACTCAAGCGTTTCAACTTACTATCATCAATTGCAAAAATTTTATACCAACCTTTACCGACATTCATTTTGTGATGTCCAGAAAATAATCTAGAATATTTGTCAGATTTTTTTGTCATCATTGAATTGATTCGAGTCACCGACTTGAATCTTCGGTTTTGCGGGGTCGATCGTTCGCTTACTATCGACGATAAAGTATTGTCAAGATTAATTCTCGATACTAAAAAATTAGCTGTTGACTTAGAAGACTGGGGTGTGACAGCTTCTTTACGTTGATGACGAGAAAACAAAGCTTTATGAGCTCCTGAAAAGTATAGACAATACAATTGTAGGTATAGTTGCAGACAATTTGTTGGTTTCAAATAATGATGACCTCATTAATTACCTTCTACAGGTGTTAACGCCAATCTATTTAGAACATCCACTTTTTCCGAATCTGCATTTGTATCGATACAGATTGTAGGAGAAGGCATAAAAAGAACACTGTCCAGTGCTCCGAATCTATGACTGTCTGGTACATATTTCATATTCCTGGTTCTCAAAGTGTTCTGAACTTCTGCTAGGAGATTTGCGATTTGATCAAGTAAGACTAGAAACAAGCTGCACATAGATTTTGCATCTTCGGTGCTTGCTTCTACTTGTAATTGACATTGGGATAGGTCTTGCAGCTTGTGAATTTGCAGCTGCAACCTCAACTGGTTCAACATCACTAGCACTATTCTGAACAAGTTTTGCAACACTAAGTTCTCCTCTGTATACATACGAGAGAAGAGAACCTGCGAATGGAAGAATTTAACATAAAAATCATATGTGTTCATTCGATTCTGACCGACTTTTGTACTTCCATCAGGTCCGAAGTAAGTTTTAGTTGCTTTTGATTATACAAAAATAATACACAATGACGTGCGTTACTGAAAATCTAGGCATGTACTTAAAGCACTATTACGTTTCAACTTTTAATTAAATCCTTCAGTGCACTCATTAATACTTGATAATTCTGACCTGTGATTCTGGTGGTAGCATTGAATGCAAATCATTGTTTGCATCTATTTTTGGAAGCCTCGATACATCAAGAATGCTGTTATCATTAAGTATGCTTGTTGTTAGTTCAGCGACTTCTGTACTCAGATCCTCAACAGTTTTTAAAATCCCTGTCATTTCTTGTAAGTCACTGATTTGTTTCGCTTGAGTTTCTTTCCACACTAAAAATAAGTAACATTCGTTAGAATAATGAATGTATAAAAAATTGACGTAGCAAGAGGTACATGCCGGAGAGTATAAAGTACATTTCCTTGTAAGTATGCCACAAGTATGCCACCTTCGTTTAGTTATAAAGAGCAAAAATGCAGAAACCACATAAAAAGAAAGGAAATAAATGACAACAGTTGAGTTTCACAAATTTAGGAAGGGTCTTACTTTTCATAATTTCAATATCCTGAATATCTGTCAACCTTTTTTTCACAGCTGGGGCTACTATTGCATTTGCAGCAAGTTCAGATATTGCTTGTCTTTTTTCGAATGTCTCATTCTGAAAGTCGTTTATATCATTGACCTGATCCCTGAAAATTTGTTGATTACATGTCAAGATCCAATACTAACAATTATGCAGACTATGATAAACTTGTACCATCATTCACTAAAAACAACTTGTTTGAATCTAATTATTGAAACTGGGATAGAATGCAAACAGATTTACTCGACAAAGCTTCTAGCCCTTCGCTCAGTCTTAGAAAATCGGCTGTTCATCTCCTCAATGTTTTTATGTATATCTGAAGTGGTATTGATTAACAGCTTCTTAGTTACTTCGTCTGTAATCCCGGATTGTGGTGCCATGAGTACATTGCTATCCGCTGCAAATACAAGAGTTACACATTAAAATTTTTTTACCAACATTTACTTGGGTTTATCATCTAGCCGTTGGTTCCCTTTAAAGGGTGCAAATTGTGAGCATAGCTTTTTACATGCCAAGCTACTCAATATAACGTAAGTAAATATTGTAACTGTTAGAATGGTTGGGAAAAATGAGGCTCCAATAATTCTATTGGTATATTTATTATATAGAAATACGTTAGGAGTTAATATTTGAATATTCGGGACAACACCAGACATTCGACGCGCTTTGCCTGTGATCTTGTTTTCGACTCTATTCAACTCTGTGTACAGAAAAACAACACTCTTGCTTCTCACGCACTCACTCGGTATTATAATACATACGTGTAGGTCAGATTCGGTTTCCTCAATGTCAGTATACAATACAGAGTGTAGATATGTGTGTGTACAATATAAATGTATAGTACATACATCAACAGTAACGGCAACTGAATTCAACGGAGTAAATGGGATAGGAATCAAATTTAACATAACAAGGCCAAGTAAGTAAATTAAAAGAATTGAAATCAAAATTTAACTTACATTCACGTTTGATATATACATAAAGGACAACCTGTGAGAGCTTCCACATGACGTTGATAAACTTTGTACCTCCAGCGTGCAACAAATACGTGCCCAATATTGAGGGAAGGCCAGCCTCGGGATGCTCGGTTGCAACGATGCCTATAAAATCTTTAACATCGCTTCTGTACTTGCTCTCACTCTTCTTACAAACTATTGGCCACTCCACCAATTTTCTAAACCGTTCCGAATCATATATCGTAAGGAGATAGTGAGATACGTGAATGAAGCCTGTAGTGTTCGGCTTGTCAAACATTCCCTGGAAAATAAAATTAACTAGATAGAAGTAACAGGTTAGTAAATTTTCGCTAAATCAGCAGTTCATAGTAAGAACAATGTATCAGCTGAATTTTTTTGATAGTATCGAGACGGTAGACGGACAACAAACTAGAGAGGTTATATTCACAAAAACTAAAGGCTACATCACTTGGCAACAAATCAATTTCCATACCTCTCGAAAATGCCGTCTAAAAGCTTCGTTCGGGGACACAAGTTGCGTAAGAAGAGAGACATTTTTGTGGAAAGATACGCTGACTGCCATCGGTACTCCCTGTTGCCTAATATAAGTAATTATTGTATTTACACTTTACGTCAGAAACGCTATAAATCACAACTTAGCAACGAATTCATTCTAGTGTTCATTTCATTATGTTAATTAGGTGCAGAATTATTAATTAAATCGATTAAGTCTAGTGATATTATCTGTATAATTAGTATCGGACGTGAGCCGCTTAAGATGCGTCATATGCGATCAAGCGCCGGGACTGACCATCTTTCTCTTTTTCAAAACGCTACGCTCGGCAAATCGAGAACGGCTATTGGTCCGCATTGCTAGCAACCGTTGACGGCAAGTCGGTGACGAATAACTTTCAATTCTGCGGGGCGTCGTGAGGTGTAGGTGAGGGGCGCGGGTGGGGGGGCAGGGAGGGAGGGAGGGATTTGACATCAAACCGCGTGTATTCTTATTCACGTAAGAAATTTCGAATATTAGTGTGATTTAAAAGACTCGCTGATATGCGATGAAAACAAGAAAGAAGAAAATAAGGGTGAATAAATTTGGTTCAAGGAAAAATTGAGCGGTCGAAATTACACCAGGGGCTCAAGAAACTCGCGTTGCGACCCTGCCAAGCTCTTGTTGCTATGGTACAGCTGGCGCATTGGTCCTCGACTGCGATGACATACGTATACACGTATACATTGGTATACGGAGGTGTGTGTCTCAGACGACAGTAGCATGAAAATGGTGGTGTAAAATGACTGGACGACGGGCAGTGTTGACGAACTCTGAGCCCTTGCCAGGAAATGGGGGTGCTGATCCATTTCGCGAACTTTTCGAAGCGTGTAAAACCGGGGACTTGGTAAGGGTGAAACAAATCGTAACCCCGCAAACGGTTAACGCGCGTGATACCGCCGGACGAAAATCTACCCCCCTGCACTTCGCAGCTGGTGAGCGAATTTATATTTACATTTATCCTCTCGCGTTACCTTATAGCTGAACAATTCAATATCGGGACACCCTTTTACTCCTACGGAGTAAGGATAGTTCGTTATCTCGAACCAATTATTCTGTAAGCTGTGCTACATGTGTTATTTCCCCTTTTTAAAGTTATCATCAATTTTTTTGGTTAGGGTTTGCGCAACGAAAAACAAAAATTACGTGTGTATGTGTATCTATGTGCGTATATCTTACCCGTGTTTTGCCATCTCCTGTCATTATACAGGTTTTCCTGGTTTTGAGTGAGCTGAATGCAAACGGCAAATTAACATTGAGAAACGTATCTTTAGCCATTACCTACTCATTTTAATTTCGAAACGAAATCCTCCATGTACTTCAAAACAGTTAAATAGCACGAATTGAATGACCCTGTTACTCGGCCATTTCTCCATTTATAATGATCCCTTCATTTTTATACCTTGCAATCATAGTCTGTGTTTAGTTTTATTATATAAAAAAAAATGCTTAAAGGTGAAAAATTTTTAAAGTATTGTCAAATTGTGTAGTTGTTAAAACTAAACTATATAGCAATACTTATATTAGATCATAGGTCTCGTTAAAATGAGCTGTGAAATAACATTTTATTATTATCGTATCCAAGAGAAAGTGAAAGTATAATGTAGAAATTTTTAGAGCACCAAATTATTACTTGTTGTTATTCTGCTGCGCATATTTAATGTTCTTAATATGTAACAACCTGGAAAATATTAGTTTGCAACCTGCTTTGTGTGGATAGAAAGGTCGTGCTCCTGCTTACAAGGCAGAACCGAGTTCTAACTGTACTTATACTTGGTTGGCCACCTTCTTTCAATAGGTAAATAATGACATCTTCTTTGTCGTTATTTCACCTGAGGTTTTGCATTCAGACTGGAAACCTGAGTAAACTAGAAAGCCTGGATAAAAATTATCCCATACAAACTGTACAAACTGTAAAAATAAAGTTAAGGAAAGGGGAAGAAGCGAGCTTTCCAAAAATAAACTGTGTCTCAAGAAAGTGAGGAGAAAAAAAGGAGAAAAAAATTAATGTCTGCCTATTTACCGGATATGTGCGCATAACTTATAATCTGTTTGCTCGTTCTTTAAGAATCATTCAATAAAAATGGTGTATTAGTTTATCATCTTAACAAGCTAATTTTCAAATTACAATTAACTGTAACGTTCCTGCCAATAGGATATGGTAGGAGAGACGTGGTGGAATTTTTACTTTCGGCTGGAGCCTCTATACAAGCCCGCGACGACGGAGGCCTCCATCCTCTCCACAACGCGTGTTCATTTGGTCATTTTGACGTTGTGCGATTGCTTTTGGAAGCAGGAGCTAATCCTAATACCAGAGATAACTGGAATTACACGCCATTGCACGAGGCTGCTATCAAGGTAGAATTGTACATGAGAAATGTCAGTTGGCAAGTTTTTTTTATCATCATTTAATGTTCTTATTATGAAACACTCGGTCTGTCATATTACAGGGTAAAATAGATGTCTGTATTGCTCTCCTCCAACATGGAGCTGACGCCAATATTCGAAACACCGAAGGAAAAATAGCACTTGAATTAGCTGACCCAGCAACAAAGCCGGTTCTTACGGGAGAATATAGGAAAGATGAACTGCTAGAAGCAGCTAGATCAGGCAATGAGGAGAGATTATTGCAATTACTGAATCCGTTGAATGTTAATTGCCACGCTAGTGACGGAAGACGATCCACTCCACTGCACTTAGCTGCCGGTTACAACAGATCGCGGGTTGTACAAATATTGTTACAAAACGGAGCAGATGTCCATGCCAAGGACAAAGGGTATGCAGGATTTGGGTAACAATTCGGTTTGGGAAATTTTAGACTGTTAATTATGGATGTAACAATAACTGATGGACATTCTCTACAGGGGGTTGGTGCCACTGCATAACGCTTGTTCCTATGGTCACTTTGAAGTGACGGAAGCCCTTCTGAAACACGGAGCTGCTGTTAACGCAAGTGATCTCTGGGCCTTCACCCCGCTTCACGAAGCTGCTAGTAAATCTAGAGCTGAAGTGTGCTCGCTGCTGCTGAGCGAAGGCGCAGATCCGACTCAGCTCAATTGCCACAGTAAAAGTGCCATTGACGTGGCACCTACGCTGGAATTACAAGAAAGACTGGCATGTGAGTATAAGTCTTATAAAACTCTCGTTTGTATGGGTGAAAATGGTAGATCCATAAAACATCATTTCTTGCTCTCTCCAGCCGAGTACTGAAAACAGGCTTATTATTTTCAGCAAACCATTAATAGAACTCTAGAACAGAACAAAAGTCGCTCAATCTCCTCTTATATTTCAGATGAGTTCAAAGGACACTGTCTTCTAGATGCCTGCAGACAGGCAGATGCAACGAAATTGAAAAAGTATCTGTCTCAGGATGTTGTTAATTTTAAGCATCCCTACACTGGCGATACTCCTCTGCATAGCGCAGTGGCATCACCCTATCCGAAACGGAAACAAGTTATAGAAACTTTGATAAGAAAAAACGCAGCTCTGAATGAAAAAAATAAAGACTTTCTTACACCTCTTCATATAGCTACTGATCATTCCCACTACGACGCAATGGATGTCTTACTACGACACAATGCCAAAGTTAACGCCTTAGATGGACTAGGACAGACGGCTTTGCACAGGTAATTTTGTACTGTTATTCAAATTACTCCTGCCATTTTGAGTTACTTAGTAGGCCTTCGAAGATGATCAAATTTCGAAAAATGCTTACGGAAATAATGTTGAATAAGATATGTATGATAATCTTTTGCATACATATCTATGAAAAATTGTAATTTTATGTTTATCCTGTTGAATCGATATTTGGTGCACTGCAAAGGCCTAGTAATTAATGCAATATAAAATAAGAATATTAATAAATGTATTTAGGTGCGCCAGAGAGGACAACGTTCAGGCATGTAGGATACTTCTTTCCTATAACGTTGATCCTTCGATAGTCTCGTTGCAAGGATATACGGCAAGTCAAGTTGCTACGGAGAATGTCATGAAAATATTACAAGGTTAGTGTGATTAAACATCTGAGGATATTGCGCAAGAGGAAATTAGGCAACTGCAAAAAAAAACTTGCTTCTAACTCGAATCGGAAAAAACGTATAACGGATAATAAATTCGAAGGAAATTGAGTATTGAAATAGTATCTGCTAATTAAAAAATGATGCAACGTTCATCCTTTCTCAATTTATTCAATCAATTTTACTTGAGATGAAATTTATCTGGTAGATCCGCCCAGTGGAACGGAGGACATCGAAGCACAGCTTCTTGAAGCAAGCAAGGCTGGGGATTTGACCGCAGTGGAAAGAATTCTTCAAGCTAGCCCACATGCAGTCAACTGCCGAGATTTAGATGGGAGACATTCTACACCTCTGCATTTCGCTGCAGGGTACAACAGGGTCCCTGTTGTGGAATATCTCTTAGCACACGCTGCTGATGTTCACGCTAAGGATAAAGGGTAAGTATTAAATAGCACAAGATATGTTCCATACAATTCTTCAGAATTTGGATGATGGTCTTGAATTCTGTTCCGGAATTTATTGAACTAAGCCATTTTTTAACGTAATATCTCCAGTGGTTTGGTTCCTCTGCACAATGCCTGTTCTTATGGACATTACGAAGTGACGGAATTACTCGTGAAACATGGGGCTTCTGTAAACGTGGCGGATCTCTGGAAATTTACCCCCCTACACGAAGCAGCAGCTAAAGGTAAATGCGAGATAGTACGTCTGCTGCTCAGACATGGTGCAGATGCAACAAAAAAGAACAGAGATGGAGCTACGCCCCTGGATTTAGTGAGAGAAGGCGATCAAGATGTTGCTGATTTATTACGAGGAAACAGCGCGCTTTTAGAAGCTGCCAAGAAAGGAAACTTGGCCAGGGTACAAAGGCTTGTTACTCAAGATAATATCAATTGCAGAGACGCTCAGGGCAGAAACAGCACGCCTTTACACCTAGCCGGTAATAATAATTACGACTCGAATCGTAACTTCTATCGTAGATGAACCTTAAATTGTAACCAGCTATTACATTTCTCTTCCAGCTGGTTACAATAACTTGGAAGTGGCTGAATTCCTCTTGGAACGCGGAGCAGATGTCAATGCACAGGATAAGGGTGGTCTCATACCGCTGCATAATGCCTCGAGTTACGGTCACTTGGACATAGCTGCCCTATTGATAAAATATAACACAGTAGTGAACGCCACAGACAAATGGGGCTTCACTCCGTTACACGAGGCTGCACAGAAAGGTAGAACGCAACTTTGCGCTCTACTATTAGCACACGGCGCCGATCCTTTCTTAAAGAATCAAGAAGGACAGAGTCCTGTCGATTTAGCGAGTGCCGACGATGTCAAGTGCTTATTGCAAGATGCAATGGCTTCGCAACAGGTCGTACCTTTGGTACCCCCCAGTCGACCTCCTAGTATAATTGCTGGTAAGAATTATTCGGAGCGTCTCATGGAAATTTTTTTCCGCCTTCAACGTTTCCGTATTTCATGAATGTTATTCTCAGTTCCAGTCACTCCTCCACCGTCGCTCACTCAGGAAACTGTGATAATGCCATCCGGTGCGGCAATGACACTCTGCGTACCGTTGGCGCGACCGACTTCTTGCCTAAGTCCGATGCCATCGATTGAGTCGTGCTCAGAGAGAGAAGTTAAAGAAATTTGCGAGGATCGTAACAGCAACGGGATCACGTCTGTTTCTGGATTCCTGCAAAGTCTGAGTCTCGAACATCTGCTCGAATTGTTTGAAAGAGAACAAATCACACTGGATATATTGGCAGAAATGGGACACGAAGACTTGAAGCAAGTAGGCGTCTCGGCTTATGGCTACAGGCACAAACTAATCAAGGGAATGGATAAACTGCTGACTTCTAGTGCCGGCGGCTCCATTTGGCAGCCATCCATAAACCCTGGAACCTTACTGGTGGACTTACTAACTGAGGACAAAGAGTTTTTGGCTGTTGAAGAGGAAATGCAGAGTACCATACGCGAACACAGGGACAACGGTCATTCGGGAGGTGTATTTTCTCGATACAACATCGTCAGAGTGAGTCAATTGCAATCTCGGATCTGAAGAAATTTTCTCAATAGAATATTCTTCCTCTAATACACTTCCCTCCTTTCAGATACAAAAAGTCCAAAACCGTAAACTCTGGGAGCGTTACGCTCACCGTAGACAAGAAGTTGCTGAGGAAGTTGGGGCAGCGCCCGCTTCCCCCAGTGCTACTCCCAGAGCTACGCCTAGTCCTGCTGCGCCTCAAGCAAATGAAAGAATGTTGTTTCATGGGAGTCCTTTCATCAACGCAATCGTTCAAAAAGGGTTTGACGAACGGCACGCTTACATCGGCGGGATGTTTGGCGCAGGGATTTACTTTGCCGAACACAGTAGTAAAAGTAATCAATATGTTTATGGGATTTGTGGCGGTACTGGATGCCCTGCACATAAGGATAGGAGTTGCTACATATGCCACAGGTGGGTAGCTTTTGGATTCTCTGTTGACTCGCCAACGTGAATTCTATTTTTCCCGTCTAAATACCATTTTTACCAATAAATTCTCACGTGCTTGCAATTTTTTCTCCATTACAGACATCTTCTTCTATGCCGAGTTACGTTGGGTAAATCGTTCCTACAATTTTCAGCCATGAAAATGGCCCACGCTCCCCCTGGGCATCACAGCGTGGTAGGAAGACCCTCGCAAGGTGGTCTTGTCTTCCCGGAATATGTAGTATATAGAGGTGAACAGGCTTATCCCGAGTACCTGATAACTTATCAGATTGTCAGGCCTCAACAGGAGGCGGGTGGCGGGGAAGGTAGTGAGGAACGGTGATCAGAAGAGGTGAGCCCTGCAGCCAGACTTTGTCGCCTCTGTTGCTGTCAGAGGCCTAGAACATGCGGTGTGTTGTCTTAGGTTGTGTCCGAACTTTTATTTTATCGACATTACATTTTTTTCATTATAGTTTATATTATACCCTATATTATAAGGATTGATTGATTAATTGATGGGAAAGAATCTGGTGTCAATGAATTAACAGCGAAGCTTAATCATTTTACATTCTTGTTTGTAATGGGTTTAGAATTTATTGGTTCTCAGTACAGGTTAGATCAGTAATTTTCACAAGAAGAGAAAGGGAAGTGAGAAAAAAAATAGACATGCAACAGTATTACGAACGTTTCGTTTTTTCATTCGTTTTTCTATACAAACCTGTGGTTTTTGCTCTTTCTGTTAACGTAGTATTTATTTGTATTATTATTATTGTTTAGTATTGATTGGTCTTGATCGATCGGTGGATTGAATATTCTCACTTCAAAGGAGACTTGACTAATTTTTATTATTACATTATTTTAGAACAATTTTTTACGACAGAATGTATGCATTTAAAGTTATTGAATCAATTTTTACTTTATTTTTGTAGAAATTTATTTGGATTATCAATCATTTTATAGGTCGTCATCCATGGCTGCGTAAATAGGTATATTATTCGTTCATACATATATGTGCATGAAATAAAATTTAGGCATGATCTATTCGGGGACACACACCTTACCGAATGCGTGTGTAAATGTGAAGAGAAGTAAATGAATTTTATACATTTTTCAGGGATAGACGCTATTCTTGGAGTAATGAAAAATGTAGCCACAAATTAAACTGATCTCAATAGATCTTTGAATTTTAGTTAGATCCGGTATAAATCAATTGATTCGTATAGTCTATATACCTTGAGTTATACTGTCACAAAGACATTAAAATAATTGAAATAAATGAAGTATAGTGATTGTACGTTTTGAGACGCTTAAATATGACGATTAATTCACCCAAGATAAATCTAAGTTTATTCGTGGTAAAGCGGTATCATGGTAACAATGAAATCTTTTTTTTTTTCTAACGAAAATATGATGGAATTTGAAAAAAAAAAAAACAAAAAACGAATATTCAAAACATGAGTAACGTAATTACATTTGTTGAATTTAAATGACCGGGATAGCCTGAAGTTTAGATAACTCTTACAAGCATGTAATTTCGTCGTTATTATATTCCATCGTTACTTTCACATAATACCGTACATCTTTATAAATAACCTGAATTATGAAAAGTGAGGTTTGCCAGGAGATATAATCTTTGTATCAAGCTATAGTCATCGGTACTTAAAATTCAATTCATTCAAACTGCCAGACATGACGAACACGATTTGTCCATTTTCACAGAATTCGTGTCATTCATTTATATTTTTTTTTTTTCAAGACAGATACGAATCTTCATCATTACTGAATTAAGTTTTTGAGACAATTAACTCAGGGCTGTGAATATTATTTTTATTTCGGGTAAAATACAAACATCGAATATGATACGGTGCGACATAAGAAAAGGTGGGTGAAAAATTTGAAGATTCGATAGACTGAAAGAAAAAATTAATATCTACCCATGCTGGGTATTAATTTTTAACGCAACGAGATAATGAACGATTAATTATTACACAGTTGTTATTACTATAAATTAGCGTTCATTCTGAATTGAACATTGACCTTTCGACAAAGTAGGTAATTGTATTTCGCTACTGCATCGCGTCGGAACGATGGACCTTCACTGTAAGAATTAAGTTTTATTTTCATCAACCAAGTAAATTTCCACTGCAGAAACTGCGATTCTTGATTTGTTCCAGAACTTTACCAATAAGCCAATTGACTTTGGAAGGGAAAAACAACTTCCGAAGTCCGACGCGGAGCATGTCTCGTAGTATTTTTCAAAAATTATCTCGTCTGTGAAAGAAATATTTGTCTTGCATTTTATGTATTCGGAATTGAATGATAATAATATTTGCGACGACTTCTATTCGTTTCTCAAGCTGTCTCAATGAAAATAAAAATAAAAGAAGAGAGCTTGTCTAACTACTCGCATTGCCTCTAAAAATATTGAAATTTTAATTATTTTGTACAGGAAAAAAAAAAAAAAACAGAAAATAATAGTCCGTTCGATCAGACGAATACTCGATTTCAACGCGTGTGCCGGATATTCCGTTGAAAAAAAAATTACTTTTAGTTTTAATCATCCTCTTTGGAATTATATATTAATTTAATTTTATTATGAGGTGTGGGGTCAACCGAACTTTTCACGATTAGCTCTCTTCCCAATTTGCATTCAAGATAAGACGCGACCGCAAAGGTCATCAAAGCGCCTCATTTCTTGGCAGTCTGAAATATTACGTTACTCGGACTCAATTTATTACACGATAATCGTTATGCTTACGTTCGGTATAAATTTTCAATTCTTCTTGAATGGATATATTTTTCTTCCTTCCTCTATTGATACCTAGGACCGAATTCATTGTGGCACAAAATTTGCTGTCGTACCATTTGAAGATTAATTAATCAGTGTTAATTTCTCTTTGCAAAACTCTCTTATAAACGTTATTTAAAATTAATCGCATTTTACTTCGGCTGTTGTATGATAATTTTTTTGCCACCTTTCGACTGACAGAACAAAGTTTCCTGGCAAATCTGACAAGTTTAACTGTGCAATCCGGTTTGCTCAATAGGAACGATCGTATATTTACTTGCTACGAAACATGAAAGAAAATATTCCTAGGCTGGTCGGTTGTAATTGGAAAAAAAAAAAAAAAATTGACAAAAAATGTATGCACAGACCAGGATAGGGAGTATTTTTTGAGCGTCAATTCCAATTCCACTATATTAGCTAAATATACAAAGGTGACGGTGGTTTTTATTTATGGGTATTTAGCTTGATTAAATATCTAATAAATAATTTTACGTGGGTGGAATAAGTGAGTGAGTAAATGGATTTAAAAAAAAAAAACTTATAGTATGTAATAATATAGGTGCAGCACGATTATTTTTAATAATTAAATATAGGCTATAAATCAGGACGAATATTTGGCTTGTATACATTTTTTCCCCGACATGTGGCTTCCTGAAAAAAGAGTGGCTAGAAGGAAAAAAAAATTTAGGAATCGAAAAGAAGCTCTACGTGCGTCATTCTAGAACTCGTGCGTTTAAAATATACATCCGATACTTGCAGGTGTAGATATACAAGTAAATCTTGACGTCATGTTCCTTCGATCTCTACGAATGATTTCGAATTCTAAAAATATACAACACATGAAAATCTCCTTGTTACTTAGCTTCTGCAATATTCTGTTTCGTACGCGGCAGAGGGCGAATGATTGATTAGTGGAGTTCAATAAAACGGGGAGAAATAAATGAACGAATAACAAGATAACGTTTTCACCGTTAAGAAATTAATTACAGATAAATTCGGTATATCGAATCAATGGATGTATTTGTCACTCTTAAGTAACATTATCAAAAGGCACCTAGATCTTTTTTTCCAATATAAACAGATGCGTGGTCTTTGGAAGAATGTATCAAAGCCGAAAATGCCCTTGTATAATTGATGATTATGTGTGTTATTAACGTGCGTGGCGTCGCGTGCGCCAAGTATCTAAGTCATTTTACGCGACTGTGAAAATAAAATGAACGAATAATAATTAGCTCGAGGAGAAAAGAGGAGGAGAAGAAAATTGCGAAAATACGGAAGGAAAAAATTATTGAAATGAAATGTAACTAAAATATTTACAGAAAATTATAAGCCCATGCGAGATTTTGAGAGTTAGCGTTAATAGTGAATAATGACAATACCGATATTCCTGCATTTTTACAAGTTTTTAGCGTATACCTCGTACACGTCATGAGTTGATCAAATTGAATTGAATTATTACTATGAATGCGGCTGCCGAAACGGTCGAACGTAATTTAAATATTGTATTTACCAACCGATGTATTTCCATTAACTTATATTACATACTCTAATGTTATTATACGTATATAACACATCATGAATATACATAGTAAAAATAAAATTAAAAAAACATGAAATATAAATAATAATCCCCAGTTATTATACATCTATCTTTCATTTATTGTTATATTCTAACCACGATTCTGACGGTAAAATCGAAATGTTGCGTTCTGCGATCCTCGACTGTTCTGCTGAACAAGATATAAATAAATAAATGACGAAAGAAAAACGAAAAGAATACTACAACCTCGAGTATGACTTTGTACTCCGACGAAATATCTTATTCATCGGAAATCAAAAGAACGATTAAAAAATTGGTACTGGTAACAAAATTTGCAACGTGATAAACCATCTTGTGCTAATTAGTATGTGAGCTGATATACTAAAGGGGGAACGGTTAAATGTCAAACAACTTTTACGAACGCCTTGTGATATCTTTCGCAGGGTAATAAAAGTGCAAAACGAATTTCGGTACACTATACGTCCCGTAATGTCGATAACGATTGTATAAATTGCGCGATCAAATCGCGTCTACAATGAAAAAATAAATCAACGATACAAAATTACGCAATTAAAATCGGACGATCGACGGCGCGTCATTTATTCATAACCATTATTAAATTGATCAGCTTTAAAATTCTATGAGAAAAACGGAACTTTCGAATAACCTACTCGATGCTCTTGTCCCGCTTAGGAGTTCAAACTATTAGGAAACGTACACACAATGTGGAACGTGTGCCGAACACGCGGTTATTGTCCCACACCCTGTTTATGGATCCGCGATGATGCGGCAAAGCTGGCGATGAACTTGATTCATTGCGAATCCTTAACTACATCCTTTACATCTTATACGCCGGTCACAGAGGACGGTTACAGCCAATCGTTAATTAAATTTAACGACGGGAACATACGCGTACAAGGTGGTAGTTTCAGCCGATATATCTTTCAGCCCCTGAGGTAGGTGCACTCGTGCTCGGTACTTGGACGATCCGGACTTTATACCTGCAGCTATATTCCCCGTTGTAAAGCGCAGCTTCTACGCCTAGAACTTTGCTCTTCGCGGTTAATGAGTTTTGCCCGGTAATTCTACCACCGTAAATACATCGTGTCTTACACCTACTCGGACCGCAATTCAACTCAAGTTATTACGCCCGCAAGCCCGCAAGCCCGCAAGTTTTTTTCTCCTCGAAGGTACTAATTACTCTCGACGAGTGGCTGCGGTCCTTGCATCGATTCTTATAAGGATATGACTGGATCGTTTGGCTCCCGCTCTTTGAGATGGCAAAAAATCTCAGACAGATCGGACCCTCGAGACTCCAGTGATATGTGCGTGCATGCACACGTATTTCTCTTATTGTTAGCACGATTCAAGTCTAATTGTTCTTGTATCGCATAATATTATATTGTATGCTTGCCTTTGTACTTACATCCAATTATATTCTTTCCTCGATATCTTATCTCTCTGCAACATACAGATGAATGTTACACGCCGGTCGTTCTCTCGTTCAAACTAGTTATTCGTGCCTGTAAATGAGGTTCAATTTATTTTAACATATATTTCACTCCTTCACAGTCCATGTCGTTAAGATTTATCTCCTATGGAATTAGAAATATTTTTTCTGCCCTCATACTCACTGCGATAATGATTTATCGATGTACGAATTACAACGAACGATCGACGATACGTTCAAGAAGCGATCTTCGAGCCTGTGAGGTTCCTGAGTTTTTTAGAAGCATCACCGGCGATATCGCGCGTCGGTCGTTTTGATCCCTAGAAACGTTACCTCTCCGATTTCTTAACATGACGCGTGTGTGCCTGTCTAAGTAAATTTGCAATCTGAGTTACAGGTAGGAGTTCCTCTCGAGATTTCCACTCACCGAGTGACGAGCCGTTATTAAAGTGTTTGCCCTGCTGGCTCTGGAGTTCTCTTAGCCACGATTGAATGGCTCGAATAAATTTGCACGTATTCATGGTGTACTGCAGGTACGAAAAATTCTCATAGCCAGAGGCAACGAGTCGGTGCACTGATTTGTTTGCGTAATTCAACAAACATTATAATCAGACGCGCGAAATTTTGTTTGATCATCCGAGCAGGACTGCCGGTTTCGGAATAGTACAGGAGTACCTGGGTACATAGATAAATTCGGCATTCACGTGTCATATTTAAAATTCGTTAACCCATTTCCAAATTCTCGGACTTTCTTTTCCTCTCGATCACAATTCGTATAGAACGTATACACATCGATCAACCCACTAACTACCTCCACGCTCGAGATTACAACGAAATAACTCGCCATATGTGGTAGTTGATCAGTTGTGTGTTCAGTCGGTGGTTAATCAATTAATCCTAACCACGTCGACGTAGAGAAAGACAAGCAAAAGAATATCCAGCAGGTATCTAACATCTAACAGCGTTTCAAATAATCTAACACCCGAGTCAAAGTCGTTGGTTCTACACGCTGCAGTATTCGTTACAAAGGACTTATCAGAGCGTATCAGTGTCGCCTTACGTAGAATCTTACGGCTTTTCAACGCCGCGAACAAGTTCAAAACTAGTTTTTCAATATGTTCTCTGGGAAAGGAAGAAGTCTTTGTTACGCCTCGAGGATTACCACGCAAGCCTAGAAGCACTCTGCAGTATTCTGTTTGTTGGTGTCAAGACAATTGGATGCAAACAAAATTGTCACGAAGAAGAAGACGAAGAAAAAGATCAGATTCGTCTCGATTACAATGACGATTATACGCAGAGGAGAGGCACACCCTGCATCACACGCCGCATCAGGACGAAGTTTAATTTCACGGGCAATTGCGTGATCGTTATCGCGTCTAGACTTTTCGCCCCCTCTGATTTACGTGATGTACGATAGAATTTTTCATCGAGTCAATAACCGCAAGTATAGGTTTTGAGTGGGAGAAATAACGAAAATAAATAAATAAATAAATAAATAAAATACTGTCAAGATAAACTCGCAATCCGAGAGGTTATTTACTTAGAGATAAGGTGACAAATGATTCTAAGATTCCGACGATTTCACGGGATTTCCAACAATTTTACTCGATTCCATAAGCGATTACAAACGGTTTTATAGGTTTTTAATTCCCAAGATTTCGAGCACCTTTCACTGCGATTTCAAAGGAATTTTGAGCATTTTCAGGTGATTTTAAACCGATTTCTTTGTAATCGCTTAACGCAAAGTTGTTTTTCATTTGCATAATCGATTAGCTCCTCGAGGCAATGGCTTCTTCAAACGTATGTCCTGTCCTCGGGTGTACTGCGGCGACCTTCTCGTGATTGTCTAGAAATATTGCGGAACTAGGCCATGGTTTTTATTGTGAGGCCTGCACGACTTGAGATTTTTTAATTTCAAAGGCGAGACGCGATCTCTGTCGAGGTTCGCAGTGCAGACCTCAGAAGCGTCGTTTTCTGTCGTTTTGGAAGATCGCCAAACGGTTATTTATCTACGTTCGCGCCTGTCAAGAATGATCATTCCTATACGTACAGCTTTTTCAAGCTTCTACAGTCTCCTCGCATTCCCAGCGACTGCATTCGATCAGGTATTTGCGCGTTGGGAAACCACGTTTCGACAGACGTTGTCCGCAGACATGTAAAGATATAAATGCCGCTCTGAGAGATTTGTATTTCACTAGAAGCCTAGTTTTTTTTCTTGTAATTTTTACCACGTATACCTCAAACGCAACAAAATAAACGCCTCGGAGCTTGCGCGAGGTTTCGGTTTCGGAAAATTCGCTTGGAACGATCAGCTGATCGGTGTGTTCGACGCCATATTGCCGTCGTCGTTTACGATTCCGCGATAAAATCTAACGGTAAGTGGTTGCTGAATAACCTAATTTTCCATGAGAAGTGTTTATTTTCGCACAATACATTTATAAGCGTTACACATGACAGATAAATAGACAAATAAACACACGGACAAAATAATATTGCTCCGTGTCTGATGCGAATGGAGTATATATGGTGTGTGCACTGGACGGTATGTAAACATAATTATCGCGTTGAACTAGACTAACGATGATCTCGGTAGTTACGATTATAAATCGCTTCGTATTTTCGACTTGAAAAATACGAGATGTGTGGGGCTTGAGAACGAAAAATGGAATTAAAAATTAACGGTTATCTAGTGTCAATTGTGCCCGATTATCATTCGTATTCCAATTATAATACCCGCAGAAGCATTGTGATTTATGTAATTTGGTTGTGCGTTATTTATCTACTCGTATTCAAATAATACGATCAATTATAATTACACCGGGTGTCACAATCGGCCTGCAATCGTGTCTGTCTGACCTTTACAAATTTATTCCGTCTTATTCCTAGCTATAATACCTAAGGTCGCACGAAGAACGGGAACAGAAAAGACGTAGATACTTCTTCTTAGTAGATAACTGAATGCGAATCTAACGAATGTCGGACTTGCGGTTCGTAGGTATATACGTACGTGTAATTGAAGAGGAGGATTAAAAAGACTGTAAGTGCAATATTTTTATGTATGTGCCAAGTTCAGTGTTTTCCGAACAGAACATTAACCGAAAAAAGGCACCTACAGCCTCTTTAAATTCTTTGCTTAAAGTTTCACGACGTCGTTATTATGCGCGAAACTGATATCCGCTTACGTACGTACTTTGCACCTACTCGGTTCGAATTCGTAAGTTGGGAAGACGAACGAATAAGCGAAATTTAATACGATATTGAAAGATGATACGAAAAATTGATATCCGTCCAACGTTATGTAAATCAAATCAAAAAGTGTCAATAATTTGGAATAATTTGATTAATTTATCGCGGTTTAATTAACGTTCGGTATTGCCGCACATATGATGATTCGAAAACAATTTCGACGTTCAATTTCTGTTTTATCGACAGTTATATATTTTCTCTAGATTATCGTACGTTTCATATTTTCCACAATCTCCGAGCGCGGAGCGGAGCTGTTACGCATTTTTACCTTCGTTACACGTTCGCTCGATTATAACAGTGCACGATCATTTTGACACTCTCGATAATCACGAAGCGGTAGGTGAAAAAATTGAACATTATTATGACTGCAGATGCGCTGAAAATGCAATTGTGGAAAATGCAGCGACAGCAGCAGCAGCAGCAGCAGCAGCAACGGATCGCGTTAATTGGCCTCGTAACATAATATGTTGTGTGGAAGGCGTGAATCAAGCATACATAGCAACATTCGCGATAATATAAAATTTATATATCCCACTTATCGTCGACTAGTGCATAAAGTCACGTTACTCGTCGGGCGGCACTGATTTTCAGACTCGCGAGGCTTCTGCAGCCTTATCGAATCCATTCAAGGCTCGCACAGAGTTTATCCATCTTCCGTCTGCCGTATGAGCTGCATTATAATGTTCAGCCCCCTTTTGCCAGACGGTACGAGAATAAGATACAAACAGTCGTCAACTCTCGCTCTGCGCGATCGCGGAGAGGTCTGATTCCGAGTTAAGCTCGACTTGAAGCTTCCGCTGTGCAGAATTGGACTACATTCACCCGGATGCCTGGAGCGACGTTACCAATTCGTCACCTTGCATTTTTCTTATTCCCTTTTTACGCACGGCACGCGTAGCTACGTAACGATCGTTGCTAACAATCGACAGGAGATAATTAGGGGTACTTTGATTATCACCATCCCAATGTCGACGAATGTCAGTATATTGCAGATTTCGCAACGATGCTACGTTATACGTACTTCGATTGTACGTGTAACCAGTCAGGGTATATTATGTATACAACGTACATGTACCCGATGCAACAGTGCGAAGGAGAAAGATGGTAGAGAATTAGCGAGGATCCAATTTGCGACTTTGGAACGGTAATCAAAATGTCCTTACGATAAATGTAAATTTCATTATACACTGATTCTGATTGTTCAAGAAGATTAATCCAGCCTGTTCTTCGTCATTTTTTCCTTATTGTTTTTCAATTACTGCCTTGTTACTCTTACATTGAGAGCTCATTTTTAATTCTTACTTTATCCTCTTAACCCCAGATTAACGTTTTATAGTAATGAATAAAATAAACGCCAGCGATTGCCGTTTGAGCGAATTAATGAAATAATATTGCTGATGAAACCGTGGCGGAGGAAAGAAGCGATCACGACTCGGAGAAGGGAGTAAAAGAATCAAAGAACAAATTCTGCAATCGGACCTCTTTTAAAACGTGGCTTGCAATCATCGGTGCACGGGTTTAATCCTGGTGGATAATATCGGCATCGCTGCAACAACACTTTCTTCACGGAAAAAATCCTCAACTTGGATGTAAATTCCATACCCTCGACTTTTTGTTTTTATGGGAATTATCACGGGTAGAATTATTACGAGCATTATCTACGACTTAAGGCGGTACGACTTTACACTTAGGTTGAGGGTTTTTTCCGTCGGGATTACGAGACAGAAATAAGGTCGCGTTTTTCTATTTTACGGCAAAATTAGGAAGAAAGATAAAAACTCGCGAGCTTTTCTAGCTTAGCAAAGAAATTGACTTTTTATTTACGACGATGCAATTTAATATCCCATTTAACTTTTTACTTTATTTTTTGCTTCGCAGCTTACCAGTAATTTGTTTTTTTTCAATTAGGAACTTTTAATAATAACAAATACTTTCTGTACGAGTCGTTGCTGCGTCATTTTTCAGCTTACCCCTTGTACTTCGGATTTCTCATCCACTCCGACATCGGCAACGTCGCGAATGTTATCTGAGCAAATATCCAAAGAGTAAACACCGAGTGTGTTTTTACTCAGGTGCAACGTGATTCGTTCAGATAATTGTGCACATTTGTGTACTTGGAACTGGCTTTGAAAATATTTATAAATATCTAGTTTGTTCCTTCGTTACAGTCTGACGAGTCATTTGTTCAATTCATTTTCAAGAACTATTTGCCTGGCCATAAACTTATATCGCATATTCTATTATCAAACATACATTTGGCGTATCTATAAACTTATTTGGATCCGTAGGAAGTTACACTTAAATGATGATTAAATTGCCCAGTAAAAAGAGCCAACTTATATTCGCGATGGTAGATCTGTTACTGCATCTACAGGCTACAACGTATAAAAGTTTAAGAAAATGTCTATCTCTTATCTGCAGTCAGTCGGCTATGCGTCTATTATACCTGAGTGAACTTGGTTCATAGTTGAAAAGCAGCAGGTGGTTTCAGTTATTCATATCGCTCGATAAGGGAGCAACAGGTGCCACAATGCGGTTATCGGAAATAACGAGATAATCCGAGGGCCCTCGATTACGGTGACGAAGCGGAGAAATTCCCTTGGAAAATTCAACGTTAAATGATATTTTACGAATATAAGTTAGATGCAGCAAAAATCGCGTTATTTGTTGCGCGATGAATACGTAAGACGGGTCAAAAACACAGCCTTCATACGAACTGTGAACTATTTTTGCACATCAAATTGAGTGAGCCGATAAATGAGAAAATAATATCGTTTCAGGGTGTAATTTATTACAGGAAAATTACGACTTGTATACATATTTGTATAGAACAATTTGCACCGGGATTCACTCGCGCATATTTGTAGATAAAACTGTGTCGTAGATATTCGTGTCGAATAATAAGCTGCAAATGGTAATAGCTGTTATTTGTATCCCATTACGCTATCGAATTGAACGGTATAAATACTGCCGGTTGACTAACCTTCGTTGAAAACGTTGAACTTTTTGTAACTTGTACGTATTCCATAAACAAGTTGAACATCGTATTTATTTACAATTTTCTTCAAGAATGGATTCAATAAAAGCACGCGAATTAATCGATATTCGATCGGTAAGAAATTGCGATTGCGGCGTAAATTCGTTGCGCTACGATTGATTGATTGTAATTGTTATTAAATGTATATGAAGCAATGGGAGGATAAAAATTTGTCAACTATAATACGTCATTATTAACACATCCAGGGCAGAGATAATACTCTCGAATATTTATTACAATAACTTTTTCTCACAGTCCGGGCTTCTTTTATTTAAATACACGCGACGATCCGCGGCTGCGGCTGATTAACGGCCAATTATTAACGGTCATAGTGCGAATTACACACAATTATTGTTTATAATTGGTGCTGTAAAACAGTTGTACGCGGTGCAAGACGAGTTTTAAACTTTGAACAATATTTTTCATCGTTTGATACGGAGTCAGACTGCAGCCACGTTTCCTGGTCATAATACAGCTAGGACGGGATGCTGTTAAATAAGGCTTGGCTCAGGTTCAAGGGGCGAGATCTGCAAACCATCGGCGCCACGGTTCTGACCGAAGAAAACTGGCCTCTTATCCCGTACGCAGGGAATTCATACGCGCACAGATATATAAATACATATGTAAAATTGCAACTGCACGAGTAAATATTTACAATAAAATTGTAAAAATGTTTGTGGAATTATACCGGAGATTCTCACAACTCGTTCGATTCAAAAGAAACATAATATGCGGGATTTTTACTATTTATACATGAAAAATTGCGCGTAAAAATGCGCGAGGTGTTATACATGTATCTTACAAAACACTTCGTTGTAGTAAAACAACGTGCCGCAGTTTAATCTTACTGCAAAATTTGCACTCCGGGGTCGCGAGCGTGTTAATCATGCTTGTAAACAAATGTAATTTTCCTAGATATTCCTCGAGATGATTATGTATGTATTTTTTCGTCACTTGCTGCACGTGGTTTGGATTCGAAAAAAATCCTATCCGGATTGACCAGCTTTCGCGAACTTAGCAGACGCCACAAGAATCGCGATAATTAACGTATTAATTACGCTCTCCGCAGACCGGCCGGCGATTCGCTTGACTTGTTAATTCGGTTCCAGTGCTAACAGTAACTAATTATTACTGATTATTACTTATACGAGTGCAACGGCTAGTCGAACTGACGAGGTTAAATTATTCTCGAAAGGGTGAGTAGTAGAGTTTTTCCGTACGTCGAAAATCGACGAAAGTGATTCGCCCACGCGTTAATGTTTCGTTAAAATTTCAAACAGAGCTAACAAATAAACAAACATTGATAACCCTTGCATATTTTGTGTACATGTTGACAGAACCTTACCAGGAATTTTTTAATCGTGCAATTATACACGTTGATTATGTTCATAATTGAATTTACCCGGAGCTATAAAATTATCCAAATTTTCAATATTTTGTTTCTCCGCTCACGATTACGAATTCATTATTTTTCATCCTCATCACCCTGTACAGTAAATTCACCGGGATAAAAATGATAGCCTACATTCGAATCGACCTAATTTTTTCCAATGGTCAAGTTCAAACTGTAAATGTTATATATATACCTATATTATACAAATAACACGCGACAACTTCATTCGGAACAAACAACCCCGCTATAGACAACGGGTCTGGCATTCCTATACAAATATATTGTTTACTTGCGACTGGTTCGAGTATTTTCACGTAATCGAACGATATTATATTATCTATTATTTTCTTCGGTAAACCGAAGTGACGGATGAATTAAAAGCAGAGAAAATACTGAATCGGAAAATTCATTCGACTCGTTAAGAAAATTAAAGAAGATCGAGTTCTCGTTTCTACGTTGTTTTACATATAAGCAAATGATTTTGAAACTGTATTTTTATAGATTAATTGCTCATTAAGGAATATTTTCCAATTCCCGTTATCCCTTTTTCACATACTCCTTTTCTTGAACACGGAACATCTTGTAAGGATCGTTTAAGATTAAAAAATCAATTTTTAAGACGCTGTCAGGCTCGACAAAAAAATCCACTATACCTACAAAAAATAAACAATAAACAAGCAAACCGGATAGATGAGAATATAAATAAAGAAAACATTACTCGATGAGAATAAATTGTCTGTATTAAAAGATTGTCGTCTAAAAATAGAAGCCACAAGGGGAGGCTGCAGTTGGTTAAGTTGGTCCATTATGCATATGCATGATTCGAAGTTAAGAAGCTGTCCGTGTCCCGTACCGCGTGTCCGTCTTCACCTCGCCTGAAGATGCCTGCACCGCTGGGCAAACACGCGACGATTTAGAATTATGCGGGTAGACAGAAACGCGGTGAAACTCGTGAGCAAGAGCGACTTGAACAGGCCGTGCGGCATCTCGATCGAAGGACTCTAAAGTCGACGCATCTGCAACGTCCCTGTACCGAAATATCGAAGAGGAGAATTAAGTGTCATTTTATTGTTATTTTTTTTTTTTTTTCGTATTCAAACATGCATCATTTTTGGTTCTCCTTTTCAATTGCATAACCGAGACGATGCAACGGTTGCACTTATATTACGCATACAGCAATCGCTGAGCCGTCGTATTTAGAGATCATCGAGCGTTATTCTTTCTATCTATAGACCATGTGCGGTGTTTGCAAACTACGAATATATGTAGGTATACAGGTATTTATGCGTATCTGTTGTACACACAATTCAACGTGGCATAATTGTACGGCTTCTTGACTATCACGATTATACGTAAATATATATATATATATATATATATATATATATATATATGTATATATACGCAGCGGATCGTGTTGCACGCGTATGCAGCAAGGCATACAGATATATGTATGTACGTACGTCGGATGCGTGCGTGCATCGTATACCTACATATGGTATGTATTTACACTCGAAGCATTCACGTGCATGGTATACAGACAGTTTTCGGGTCAAGGGTATTTCCTTTCGTCAAGTATTTGTAGAGCGTTCTAAACGCGAGATAATGCGTTTACATGCAGTATAGATCTCTGTGTATGCATATATTACGCTCTGCCTTCGACGGAGATTGATCGAGGATTGGTCAGAAACCGGCTTAACGATAACGTGGCTTCCATATGTACGGACAGCTTATACATGCGCAAATGCATTGGGAGTTACTAACATTTTTCGAGAAAATCAAATAGACGTCGGTCTGATTAACAAAGTTCCGAGTCGACAAGATGGACTTGATTTAAATTATCTTTGCGAAGCAGCGCCTGATACTTTGTATATACCTATATACCTATATACGATATGAGAAGAAGAAATTTTCGTTAACGATTGATTTTTTTTTCTATTCTTCATCTTCAATCAATCTATTACTAAAGGGAATTTATTTTTATTCAACGAATGCTCGTAACATGTTTTTTCTTCTTTTCCGTTTTCTTTGAACGTTTATCAATAATGCCGATAATTGAAATCGAGCAAAATATTATCTCGCTTCTCGTGTCAACCGAGTAATTATACCATAGAGTGAGACTTGTTAGTGATTTTGTCGGTACCGTAGAACCGTGCGATCAATCAGCAGCGGTGAAAAATCTAACGATAAGACGGACCTTCCGAAACTCGGAGATTTCGTACTTGTAATAAATTGTCGAAATATCGTATATTTCGAAAAATATTCACTACAACGCGACGGAGTCTTCACAACTTTTCCGCCTCGACAAAGTTTGCGTGTGAATCGAACGAACGCATCAAATACCGCGCCAGTTTATATAATAGGAGAATGTAAGGCTGCACGGTAAGGCCAGGGTCTAGTCGATTCGAGGGTCGACCGAGAACTTGAATAATAGAAAAATATTGGGTCCCTAATCCGAGCAACCCTCCGGCCCGTCGACGGGATGAATCTTTATTCTTTCGGTGGGAAGAATTTCTCCGGCGCGGCGTTTGGCCGCGATTGGAGGAATACTTGAGGTCACGCTGCCATTCGGGGGTCCGATTGGCCATCGAGTGCCGTGCACGTGAATACCACGAGTGGTCGGAACGCATGCGTGGCTCAAGTCGATCCGAGACAAGCCGGAGGAGCGGTATGAAAAAAACACAGTTGGCGCGGCCGGCTCGAAGGATGAGGTCTGCGGTACCTCGCGCGTTTTTTTTAAATACATATTCGTACTTAACCGCGTTGCCGAAGTCGCGTAACAACACTGTTTCGTGAGGCACAAGTCAAATACAGGAATAACGGTTGAGGAGATAAATGTATAACATTATAATTAATCGTTCAATTTTATACATAGTTTATACATGCCGCAGAGATTAATGATAAACAGCGTGATACGCTGCCCCTAATAACGAAAATAAAAGTGTCAATGAAATGTAAATAAAATCGTTCGTTCATCTATAATATTTATCCGTAAACTATATACGTATACAAACAGTGTGGAAACTCTAGAGAAGATTCTTTCACCCGTCGGAATTCTTTCCTTTATAAACGGTGAGTAACTGACGAATCGAACACGAATTTGAAACCACTATATTTCACACGGTGTGCGTGTGACGCGTAACTTGTTGATATTTATTGCGCGAGAATGAGTTTAAATAACGCAGCTAACTTCAGACCGCGAACGTTGAGAAGGTCGTGTTTTTCACAAGAGAGTCCGTGACTCTACGTAATTCGCCCGCCCCTCGGATTATTATTTCCCATTCGATCTCTCGGAGAAACACCTCGACACTTACGTATTGATACTTATTTCCGAAGATTGCGTTGGCGGTTTCAAAATGCGAAAACAACTCGCGTTACGAGTTCAGTCTTTTCTTCAGCAAATACAATTACAGAGCAATTAACGGTCGTATGAATTGGAAACTGATCTGTTTACCCTTGTCAAGTGGTTGGAAATCGATAGTGTGAAACGAAATTATGCTTGTGGCCTCTGTTTCCAATTCTTGTTTGTCGGATGACTCGCTAAGCATCCCGTGGCGTAGAGAAACAACGATGATCCAAACTTACCCCTGTAAAATGTGGCGCGATCGGCGGGCGAAGGTTTATTGGCTTTATTACCTACAAGAGAGTTTTTTCAACCAAGATGTAGCGTGGTACAACCAATAAATCCGACAATGTTTACCAACAAAGTTCAGGGTTCATCCAAGAGTTTTCCTTACGCTCTTCGTAACCTCGCGAGTTGGGTTTTGACATCTGTCCTCGATCTTGACACGCGCCGCGAGTAAATTCGTTGATATCGCCTGACATTCAGAAATACTATACAAGAATAGGATACACGAGGTTACGTTGACGCGACGAAATTTACCGAAAGGTTATCAAGACTTTGGGGAAATTCTGATCATACGGAAGATAGTAACGTTATCTTATCGACTCACCGTGCCAGGAAGAAAGTGTCGTTTTGCGATTTTTGAATCGCTCGGAAATTCGGTAAACCGTAATGAAACAAAACACACTCGTATTTCGAAATCTTAGTTCCTTAAAAAAACTAGTGATTATTTTTTCCCCCAAATGTTTCGTTAATGCGATAACGTTGCCAATTTCAAACTCTCAAATTCGAAAGCTGCGACGAATCAAGATGGACGCCAATCTAGCTATCCGTGTAACGCGTGATTGTCGAACGCTTCGGATGTGTAGAATAGCTAATTGCAACCGTAAAGTGGGAAAAGGGTGTAGAATAAAAAGAAAACTGATGTAGCGGTGGAAGTTTCGTATTCCGAAGGTTCGTAGCCGTAGCTACGTGGAACTACTTCGTATTCTAGTTACACGCGTAAGCGACAATTGCGTTAAAGAGAAACGTGAGAAGTTTGCGTCGCGAGGTTGGCAACAGCGGGACATCGGGTACTGTTTCTATTAAAGAAAACTGGTCTTTTCTTATATTTCATGCGAGAGCCTGCAGTTGAAGAATATTATATTATACCTGCAAGCCGAATGTAGCAACTGAGGGATGCTGAAGGGTGTCGGACGCAGACGTCAATTTATGACTAACGTAACAAGTAACAAGTTTCCCGTGTCTCCGAGTCAAGGAAGAACAATTATATCCACTTGTGATACAATAATCTGTACAGGAAAATATTATCATAGGAATTGAATGCGTATGAAACAATTGTATTGTAATGTGTTAATAAAAACGAGCCAATGTTTTTCGAATCAGTTGAAATGCTTCTCTTTACAATTATTCGTTTCCTTGGTAATATACGTATACAAACTGCAGTCAGCCAAGATTTTACTATAATTACAAACTGACTTTGAGAACAGTGATAATTAACCGTTAATTGGCACTTAAAATTAGTGCGCTAATCGATAAATAATTCATCGTTTATACGTAGGGACGATACAGCTATTCGTTCAAGGCGATAAAATCATTTTTTAGGTCGTAAAACATCCGATAAGCTAAACTTTAACTTGTCGAAATTTGTACATTTACAAATCGACATTTCGTTAATATCTACGTTACAATAATTCCACGGGCAAATTGATTGTGTATAATTTATATTTCTTATTCCCGTTAGATGCTATAAACGAACAATGTGGTATACCATTCATTGTTTTTACAAAAGTTCATTACAACGAATGCAACGGCAAACTGCATCGATGCGTTCAATATTTTTTCAAAACTAATTTGCCGCGAGTCTTCCGGTAATCGGCTTTCAGTAATTTCCTTTTCCCTCTCACGTGTCCGTAAATTAAACGCTATTATACGCACAACGCACTCACAATCAGCATTTTACAAGCGCGGAAGGTGAGATTTTACGCACTTCAGAGGTATTTAATGCAGAAGTCGCGAGAGTTGATTCGACGGTGCAGCAGGTAATAAAACAGCCGTCGCAATATTTCTCTTCTTCGAGTAATTAACAGTCGCCCGATAATTCGGAAACGAAAGGGAGACGTGCGCGCGTTAAACAATAAGTTAAACACACGAGTGCCGCAACGACGACTTCTGTGCAAATATAAAAATTACAACCATACGTACATACCGTTACAATTATCCAGGCTTTATTTAACGCTACGAAATGTCTACGTTCGAACATGTGCGAGAAGTCTGGGCAAAACTTACGTTTAAAGTTATCTACATATCGCGATAAAATTCCCACGTAATGTAATAGGTTCTAAAGGGCGGGATAATTAAACTACGAATCACGCGGTTACACTTTTGCTGTATACAAGTAATCCAGCAGCGTGTATGTAAGAGATGTAATATAATTTGGCTACTTACGAGTCACACTAATTCTATACACACATTATATACAATGCCAAGCTGTAGTGTAGCGGCTATTTATACGAACTGCATTTATGACACGCATGCCGCGCATATAGACATTGTTATCTGAAAAGTATAATTCTAGATTAGGAAAATGGTAGGTCAATATCATGATCGTTGCTGCATACATATCTAGCGCTCGGAATTGGAGGCATGCGTCTGACTATAGCAGCACATCCTCGATCACCGACTTTTATTTTACCAGATGCGGGGCGTTTGGATCGTACGACTTTTGAAAAGCGTTTATCACGCGAATATTAAATGTATGGAGGGCGACGAACTCTCTGTCGTCTTCGTTATGATATATATATATATATATATATACACACACTGTATACTTTCAAGGCATACTATATCATGTATATGTAATACAGTCGGCGGAAAATACTCCGTATAAATTGTTAAAATATATACGACCTCTGTCCCTCGTATATTCTCTACATGCACAGCGTACCTACGATTGTATAATCTTCATGCGCAAGTATTACAGATATTTTATGCCAAAATAATCCCGACGGCATATAAATACGTCCAGACTCAACACGTTGGCAATTTATTTCGCAGTTTTGAAAGGCTGTCTCTCTCTCTCTATATATATATATATATATATACACATATATACACGCCTATGGCCGAATGCCTGCGGTTTGCTCGGTTGTAACCAATTGGATGACTGACTCTTGGCTACCGCGTGATAACCTCGTGGTCAAGCGCCAGTTTCGTCTGTCGAACAAGCCTGGCGCCGCGTGTGTATAATCGAGGAAAGTTCGAAACGCGAGACGATGACGTGCCGAATTTGCTAATCGAACCTGGTATTTAATTACCTTATCGACATTTCGCTCACCTCAGCTGCAGGAATTCGATATTTGTATGCCGAAGAAACTCTTTTAATTTTTTTCATCACTTTTTATTATTCATTTTATTTTTTCCATCAACATACTTTACAGAGTAACGGCATTGGGATATAAAGTCACGAGTTTATGACAAGATTCCAGCTGATTAAGTAGCAGTAGACGTGGGGCTTAATTCGTCTATAAATCGAACACAGATTTGTTAAAAAAAAAAAAAATCAAATTTACGTCGTGCGAAAATTCATAGATATAGCGTATTGGTCGCACTATTATGACTGAAATATTGTTTATTAATTGATTGCGAGATATGATTTTTATTTAATTACTTATATTCTTTACCAATAAAGTGTACGTACACACATCGCATACGTACGTATAGGTATAAACTAAGTATCTAAATTCGCGAATGGGTGACGAATGCGAATTATTTTATACTTGGGAAATTCCTGAACCTTCTTGATCATTTACGCTACTAGCAAGTACCGCATATGTACATACTTATCTCGGCCTACCAAGAAATCGTTCGGATTTAAACCGAATGAAAATTTCCTGTGCGTGATTTCTCGCAACTTGAGAGGAATAACAGCACATAACAACGTGGAGACCAGTTATGAAACTTCTTGCTGATTTTCTATTTCTCTTCCAGTTTTTTCCTCTGCATTGACCTGCGAACGATTTTTCGTTGCGTTCAAAACGAATTTTCACGAATAACCGATATCAATTGCAATACACGTAACTATTTTTTGTCAAATTGCAGAATTTTACCGTATATCATGTTATTGGTATATGTAACAACGAGTCAATCGCGTGAATGAAAATGAAAGACGATGTGGTCCGACGGTAATGATAATCATGCGACGATCACTTATCACCGGTGCAACGTATAACGTGTCAAAGTTTCTACCTTATTTTCTGCATAAACATATCGAATGCTGCGATTATAATTATACATCTATACAAGGTACGCGAATTTCACTTTCCTTCGCGCGTTATATATATATACGACATTCATCCATCGCATTTCACGATAATAATTATAATGTCGATTCATTAACGCGGAAGAAGCTGAACCCTCTAATCACATTCGTGAGTCTACAACAACTTTCGAAGTAAAAAAGGTGGGAACAAGTTGCCTCATTTTTCACGGTCACCTTTAATAATTGGCGGTCGCTCGAGTTATCACGTATCGCTGTTCTATATTTAAAAATATTTCTCTCTCTCTCTCCTGTCTTTCTCTTACCATAAACATATACCATAAATATATATATCATATTTCCATGCGATGAGGAAATTACGAAAGGCCTGGGTGTCCTGCTATATTTGCCCCCGGGTGCAATTGCGATGTTAAAATCAACATCCGCGGGTCCCGCATTCATATTTGTTATTGATCGAGTGACGAGTTATGATTTCTAGTCGATTGAGAGACTTTTAAACATTTTTCGTCAGAGTCCCTCTTCGACGAAGCTTCTTATAATTTTTGATATGGGAAACGATAAAAGAAATTTAAAAAAAAATTTTTCACCACACCCTAATGTATAGCATATACCAAATAGGTACTGGCTCCTTTTTTCGAATCTCAATATTCGCGTACTTTATCAACGGCTTGGTCCTTAGATACATGTACGCGTATCATGTACGTACCATAATTATTATTATTATTATCATAACTTACGTTGTACGTATTGTTAACTCTACTACACCGCGATACTGCACAATTTTTCCAAGCATAAAGATTCTTTTTATCCTTTCTACTTCAACACTAGAAATATGTCGCGTGACGTATGTACGATGTGTACGGTAAGTACACATGTAGGTATACAGTACAACCATAATCCTTTCCAAAGCTTGAAGAGTTTTGAATTCGAAACGCGGTTATAACTCACAGCTTGAATTTCTTTTTACCTACTTATCGTGCCTACATAGTTTTAGCATTTAGATGTTGTATAAAGAAGCGAAGGAAAAGGTTTTTTTTTCTTTTTCTTATTTTATTTCAAAGATCACGGCAGACAGGTTTCTAAAAGTTTTCATGCACGTTTCTGAAGGTAAAATGCTTTAAACTTGTCACGTGTGCCTTTATATGTATGTGTAATGTACCCAACTGTGCTGAATTTTTATGCTAAATTACGATTATTCGCATGCAAATCGATATCGCTATATACATATGTATGTGTATATACGTATATACGTTTGCCAATGAATTAAATAACGATGCGAGATTCGGACGAATGTGTAATTGTGCAAAGTATTAAACAGTTCACCTCACGTCCGGTGCGGTTAAAATTATCTCCAATTATTATCATAATTATCATAAGTTTCCTCGTTTGCTTTTCCATTTCTTTTTCTTTCTCTCACTACGCTCGTTGTTCAGAATTTATGCAAGTATTAAGAGAACGTTGATCACGTAACACGGCTACCGATTCAGAGCCGCATCAATGATGGTATTTATACATGAATAATTGTTACACATATAATTATGGAGCCAGTATAAAAAAATTTCTATAAAAATAACCGCGCGATGATTCAATCGCGATAATTTTGTCATTTTCAAATTTAAAATCTCCTCCGCCAAATACACGCGTGTTATATTTAAACATCACGTAGGTATGCGTGGGGCAAAAAAGTCTCTCAACCGATTTATCTTAAAATTGTGAGAAAAGATTCTCGCTTTCGAAACTTATGAAGAGATTTATCTTTTTTTACATCGGTCTGTATCTATATACTCGTGCAGATTTTCTCTTGCGAATATCGTCGTGTTACGAAACACGTATGGTAAACCACACGGTATATTCCATGCGTGCAGATGAGGTGATAAAATTCTCATCGGAATTATCACCGCGATAACGTGACGGGAGAATTGATCGAGGCTCGAGGCGATTCTCGCATATATTAATATAAGTATATCTATTAACGACAAGTGCGGAACGAGGTTAGATCTATAATTGAAGCGAACACAACGAATTCATTTTCAAGGCTTCGATGGCATTTCTTGAAGGATTTGGAACTGACCTCACGCATCCTTGTCCTCCTAACCGTTCGTCAAATTGCGATGATATCGTCATGTGTGAAAATTAGTATGCCGTGTGGTTACAGACTTATATTATTTCGATACCTTCTACCATATATCTCTCAAGTTCGAGAGTGTAAATTTGTTGCTTATATACGAGGTCGAAATATAAACCAAGGAGACGGAATATTAGGGCCAGCTGTTTTTAGACGTCGGTATTAATACTGAATTTTACAGCAGTTTTATATTGATTTGGTTTTTTTTCAAGCTTTACTCTTGGATTTTTTTAAAAATTAATAACAAATTAATTTTCCTTCTTGATAATTTTAACTTTGAAAGTCGTTTCGGACGTTCGGAAAGTTAAGGAAAAGCTTCGCTCGTCACGTAAGCCGGGGATTCGTATCGCACATGTACGAGTATGTGTCTGTCTATACACAGAGGCAGTTGCGTGACACGCATGTTGTGCGTTTCGTTAGCGATACGAGAATAAGGTTGATAAATTTGCAGGAATTTTCGACGTCTCGAGACGAGTTCACCGACTGATTACAACCGTCACATATACATATACACGGCGTACGTGAAGAATTTTTGGCATGCTGGACTACATATCGGCTGGTACGAAGTCCAGAGACAATTTACCAAAATTATACAAATTCAACGTTTATTCTTTTTCTCTTCAGTATCCTAGCAAGAATATTCATTATTTACGCTCTAAACACGACAAAAATTCCTAATTAGATACATATTATATATTGTTTATAATTCACTGTAATCATTTGACATACTTTCTAGGAAACTGTGACGGGGGATAATTACAAAATTTAAATATCAACTTTGATATCGCGCTTTGGATTATAATTTATATATATATATATATATATATATATATATATATATATTCGATAAGAGAACAAAATTTCACAAGTTTATGAACCGTGTACACAAATTATTGCAATACATTATTGAAACTAAAGTGTGATAACGTGTTGCGTACCTTGATATTTATTCAGAGGGATAATCTATGCGAGTTCTCCGATTTTGCGATGTGAGAAAAAATTCGTGATAACGAGATAACCTATTTCTATTCAGGCACACCGCACGTGTGTGAGAAATGACATAGTGCGTAAAATACCAGACACTCAAATCGGATATCGATACGTGTAATGTATAAGCCTTATCAAAAATTTCCACCTGTCGTATATTATGTATTAATGTTCGATGCGTAAAAAATTCTCTCGTTGGAGTCAAGGATTTTAAGGTCTGGTATAAAGAGTCAGCGATAGCTAATTTAATATTTTCACGCGAAAATCTCAAGTACAATATCGGATTAAATATAAGAGTACATTGAAAAATATAATATAAGATAATAAAATATGAGAATTGCATTGAAAAAAAAAAAAAAAAAATCTACCGCATTTCGATCAACGATACATATTATTTAGGTATAAAATTATAGAAAATAAGAATTTCATTTTTCAATTCTTAACATCACTTTCATCGTTCTCAGAAAATACAATTTTCATCGCAGCTGTTGAGCTTATACTATATACATACAATATACATATATGTTATATATGTCACGTGACACGCGCAAATCAACGTGCCTACATACCGGGCACCGTATATGAACATACCAATCGCGAAAAACGCGAGTATGCCACATCGCGGAGTAAAAGAAGCATTTAACAATAAGTGGAACGAGCCGTCGAAGGCAGAGTTGCCGAAGCCGTGAACTTTTTTTTTATTTTACCGATCGTTTATCGATGTTCGGACAGAAACAAGATACCGATGTTGAGCAGGAGTCAACGCGTAATCGTGTGTGTTGACCTGTAATTAATCCGACCATACGCGGTTCGTTTCTACAATTAATTGAAATAGTCAAGTATCTTGTCTTGTAATTTTCCATTGATGAAAATTCGGGCCAGCTTCGATTGCTCGATATAGAACAGACGATAATAAAAAGAATGAGGCCAAGGGCGTCACATTATCTGTGCGTATATATGTGTTGTACAGGTTGAGATACTGCAGGTTCGATGATTATTCATAATATAGTCGTAAAAAAAAAAAAAAAAAAAAAAAAAAAAAATTGCGGTCGCCTTAATCTTCGTTTTTTATTTCTGTACAATGTAATAAGAGACGCTTGCTTTCTGATCACGAGCTGATCGAAGATGATTGATCGATATCGTTATACCAAAATATTGAAAGAAAAATCTGTGTAAAAAATGCGAACAATATAAAGTTTGGAAATCTCTCAAGTTCTGAGCGGAAATTTTTGACATCGTCTTATATCTTTCGCACATGATCTCACTAGAGTAATAAACTATCGGTAATCAATCGCCTAGGTCTGCCATACAATCACACATTCTAATATCTACAGTCAACGGCCTGGCGCTATGGCACGTCTAGCAATTGGATTACGCATCTTTGTAATCGAAAAAAAATAATATTAACAATGTCCAGACGGAATATGGATGATGATGGATTAAAGCGACGTTAATGCGAAAACAGAGATAAATTATACGTAATAAGTCTCACGCGTCAATGTGTATTAGACAATATCTTCTCTTATAAATTTTTATTATTAAAAAGTTCCGAAGAATCGCAAAAGATTGAATGATTTTCTTCCAATATCCGTAAATCGATTATTGTCTTAATTGACGCGTAGGTAATACAAATACATCACGAAACGTTAATCCCGATATTCGATATTGAATTGAGTTCAATTACAATTAGCTTTGATATCCTTGTAGGTATATATTCTTTACGCTTTATCGATAAGCGATAGATAATAATCAATATGTTATTTTCACTCTCGTATAAGCGATCGTTGATCATACAAATTTTAGCTAGATAGTAAGTATCGATTTTTACTTTGTACTCACGTATAATAATCTTTTATCACATTAATATGTATTGAAACGAGTAGATATGCCTGAGCGTAGCCGGAATTTTTGCGTACCGCAATGAGAGAAATGTTTTTATCTTCCGAATCTCCGCCGTTACAGTCGGGGTGGAATACCACAAGTTTCGCGTTTTTCGCGAGCGCGTTGCGAAAAGACGCTTCATTGCACAACTCGAAGGCGGTGGGCGATTGATCGTGGGAGTTGTAGCGTGTAGCAGATCTAGAAATGTGGGGGTTATCGCATATTTTCACCACCACCGCCACCGCCACCCTGGTCCCCAGTATCTCGTCGACGATCGAAAGAGAGCATGCGACAAAGGTCGTCGCTCCGTCTTTGATAATCTATATTTCACGTGCAAAAGCTGTCTGCAAAGCTAATTCGGGTGATAAATTAAATGGTAAATTGACCAATATTTGCGAAAATCAAGTGTACGTGTGAATTGTTCGTGATGTATCAGTGTCGAAAAGAGAAATAGAAACGTTGAATGAAAATACGGTAAATTATTGAAAGTAAAATTTTTTTTATCAAACTTGTGCCGTACATACCTACTGTGTACAGGATTTTTAACAGAGAAGATATCATTTTACCGCGTATCGTCGAGGTAATGTTTTAGTTTATGCTGATTTTTCGAAGCGTAAAATTAAAAAAAAAAAAAAAAATGGAAAGAGTGAAAAAAATTATTGTTTTTTTTGGTCGATTCGGCCAATTTATAAAACTACGAAATAAACTAAATAATTGCATTGCAATAGTTGTGAAATTTTATTTATTCTTGCGATGAGGGGGGGGGGGGGGGGAAAAACTTGCTTGCTACGGGAGAACCCGTTAAAAAATAATGAAAAAAAAAAAATGATCGAGCGAAAGGAGAGTCGAATTTTGGTTGAAATATCGTAAAACAGCGAAATAACGCGTCGATCAGTGATCAAGGATATCTTGAATAACGATCCGCAACGCCTTCCGAAGAAAGAAAAAGGAAAACCGTTTGTTCGTTTTTTTTCCCCCCTTTTCTTTCGAATTCTTTCAAATCTTCTTATCCGCTCACGCCACATGCGAAATAACAAGACGGTGGATGCGAAGAGCCGGCTTATCTGGTCTCGGAGGTATCGCGGCTTGAGTCACGCGTAAATAAACTGGCGCCTTGCGGTATTTATTTTATTACACGCACACACAGGGAAATACCCGTAACGAGATCCAGAGGATATCCAAGTCGCAACGTCGTTTGTTAAATAACTTTCAATCCTCTGTTCGCAGATCTCGATGTGCTCGATTGCCATGCCCGCCGAGGTGATCCTGGGGCACAGTCCCCCGGTTTACAGCACGCTGCTTTATCGACCCCTGGTGGTTTCGCCCCAGGTAACGACGAGGGCAGTGCCACCCAGGATACGCCCCTGCCTCTCGACCGGATCCCTACCCGTAGACGATATTCGCAACAACAACAAACAGAAGAAACGTGTCGTTTTCGCCGACGATCGTGGCCGGCCCCTTACCCAGGTAAAATATTTTGTAAGTGTCCGCTTTACTTTTTCTTTCTTTGGAAAGGGAGAAATTGATAGACGAAATAAAACAGGAAAAACTGGTAACCCTGTATATAGTCCGTAAGAATGCGTAAGGACGCTTTAACGATCGTGATGCATAGTTTTTATCGAAATTTACACACCTATACGATTGTTTAAATTAGTTGCAAATATTTCGCAAATATTCGTATTACTTACAATCAATGTTTTATTCTTTTTTTTTCGGCAATTGTTAAATATACTGTTTTGCTCCGATTTGCAAGAATTTACAAATCGGAAATTGCAATAATCGAGAATTTAGTTGAGTGTTTTCTAGTGTAAAAAAAAAAAAAAAAATACAAAAAAACAAAACAAAACGAAACGATCCAATCGTACAAGCTTATGCTTAGTTTTTCTTTTTCCCTGAAGTCGAAAGATCAATTCGAACCCACGCGAAACGGAGATTTATATTTACTAGTTAGTAGGTCGACGTATGTTGATAAATAATTAATCTTCGTCATCCTAAATCTCTATTGCATCATTCGCAATACTGTCGTAAAGCGATATTATCTGTCAGTTTTAATATATGCCTCACGCAATTAACATACAAATGTATTACTAATTACCGCAGAATTTTGATGCTAATTTTTTTCAAACTCGTATAATATTTGGAAGTCGACTACTCGATGATATTTGAATTTTGTATCGAAGTATGCGGTAACGATAAATACAGGATGCCCAATGGTCGTTAAAAATTTTCATTGTACATTACTGAAATTTCTATGCCTGCGCTAAGATCGTCAGAATTTATTGTAGCAAAGAATCTAACGATACGACGTACTGGAAATTTTGCTCCTTGAAATTTCGCGACAGCGTCGTTTTTCGTCGTGCAGCTGAAATTATCCTAATACACCAACAGCACGCATCAGCGGCAAAATACAGCAGCTTGGAATGCAGCTATGCAAATAAGACCTGAACGCGGTACAAAGATTTATCGCGAGAGTTCACCGGAGATTAATTTGCAATTCCTTTCACCGTGCGGCTTAAACCGCAGTCACTTATCCGCAGCATGTTGCAGATTAAACGAATTCTCCAAACTGCATCAAATAATATGCAATACGTATGCACCGCAAGCTTCATTCGCATACAGGGGGGGGGGATTTGCCAATTATATCGCGCATAGAAACACAAAATGTACATACGTAATGCACGCGTAGAAATTTCGATTTTGTAAAAACGAAAAGGAAAAAAAAAAGGAAACAACAGAAAACGATAAGTTTTCAAGATCAATTATAATAGTTGTTTTTGTTTTCTGAAATTTATGGTTCTCATATAGAAGATTTTTCATCCCCGGAATCAGAGGTTTAGGATTTGTATCACCAAAGTTTTTTTTTTTTTTTTATCTAACCAGATTCAAATGGAATTTATATACTCCGCGTATCTGTGTAATATAATCGATACTTCGATAAACTTTCAGGATCGTTCAATTTCGAGGAGTAAGTGAAAGAGAATGGAATAAAACTTGATTACCAAGGGGACAGTGTCACAAATAGACTGTACGAAAAATTAAAAAAAAAAAAAAAAAAGCAAGACAATTCCAAATAATACTAGAATCAATACTTCAGGATCAATACGACAGTATGGCATATTCGAAAGAAACAAGAAAATAAATCATCAGCGCACAAGCGAGAACTTGTAGAAGAAAAAGCCAATCGTAAAGCCGAACATCCCTTGTTGTTTTAGGTCCGAGTGATGTCGGAACCCAGCAACGTGCCGCCTCTTTGGAGCAGCGCCTACCTCGCCGGAGTGACACGAGGTGTTAAGGTGGAGGCGACGCCGACGCCGTGGTCGCCGACGTTCCCCCAACCGGCGAGCGACTACCTGGCCTTCCGGCGCAAGCTGGACCAGGAGGCTGTTAGCCTGGAGAACGTGATAGTGCGAGAGGCGGAAGAGTGTCTGGTCGGTACGGTGAAGGTGAAGAACCTGGCCTACGACAAGGAAGTGATAGTCAGGGCGAGCAGCGACGACTGGACCTCCCACGAGGACGCCCACTGCAGCTACGTCTCGCAACCGGGCGCGGCGCAAGCCGCCCTCGTCCTCTACGACACCTTCCGTTTCCGGTTGACCCTACCGCCGCGCTCCGACAAGATTGAATTTTGCGTGTGCTATCGCGTTGCCGGCGACGAGTACTGGGACAACAACGAGGGGAAGAATTACGTCGTTAGAAAAAAGGCCGAGGTGAATATTGACAGGACGATGATGATGAGCATGTGAAGCGTGTGAGATTGGAAATTGAATCACGCGCTCTCCCCACCCCCGCAAAACCGAGACCTTCGTCCTCCCCGCTTAACCTCTGTTGGGTTTTCTTGTCTTTTTTTCTTTTTTTTTTTTTTTCTTTTCTAATCTTTTTTGCACCTTTCACACCCTCCCTGCTCTCCCTCCATCTGTCATTTGCTTCTGGTTGATTATGTGTGAAATGTGTATAGGTTTGTGTCGTAGACTGTAGGCTATCCGGATCCAAGGTACGAAATGGCGTCGCCTACTAACGGGTGACATACCGCACAGTCGTATTTGAAAATAAAAGACTATTTTATCCGCCAATTTTATATTCAATATTAATTCGATGTTAGAATATAAGTGACAAAGAGTCTTACACAAGGTTTTCCGTTCTCTTGATTGACCGGAAACGAAAACGGCTGATCAGTTAGCGCGACGCCATTATTACCATAGAACCGTATACCCAGTATTGGATCCAGATGATATTTAGATACTTTAGTTGAATAGGAATGACATATTTTAGCATATTTTTTCCCCTTTTTTTTCACTCTGACAGTATATCCCGGGAAAAGATTTTTTATTTTTTTTTTCACGACACGTGAGCTTTTAAATGCATTATACAACGGATGAAAAAGCATGACACGTACGACAAACATGTTTAAAAAAAATTGAGATTTAGACTTGATAGATGATTATGTAGACTCGTAACGCATACACGGATAGAAAGGAACTTCTTAATCCAACAAATTAGATTTGTATCAAATTCTATGTCTTCAATAAAACTATTTAGATTTAGTTAGTTTGACAAAACGATTTAACAATAAGTTGTCCAAAGCACTCCGCACGACAAAAGTATTCCGTCGAATCAAATAAATATCGCGTTTTCCCGAAATTGACTACAGCATTCAGTTGAGTCAAACGAATATCACTTGACTTGACTAATTCTTTCCCTCCGTTTATACGTACATCCGTATACAGTAACACGCTGTATTACGATACAGAATTAACTTATTGTTATAATTTTATTTCAAGTTGCACAAAATTCGTCGATTACAACCGTATAATAGATATTTGGACAAAATTATACACTACATATACGTGTAGGTATGGTTGAAAGTGGAGGTTAAAAAAAAAAAAAGATTTTTTTTTTAAATTTAAAAAGAAAAAAAATCGCGTCAGAAATGAAAAGGAAAAAAAGTAGTAGGGTTGATTAACGAAAGTGAGAGAGGGAGAGGAAAAAAAAAAAAAGATGCGAGAACCGTTTAACGGAACGAGAACGTCGTTTCGTGTGGATATTTGCAGCCGCTGCAGCAATCGACGAAGGCGTCCATGATCTGCAACGGCGGTGTGACGTCGATTAGCCAGACGACGTCGTCCTCGCTGAACACAAGAAGTGACCCGATACCGATCAGCAACGGGATAACGAACACGAGTCGGGAGGATTTGCGACTGAGGGACGCTACAAGGGCGAGCATGAGAGCCTGGAGCGAATTCGCATCGTGGAATCACCTCGTGAACGATTCGCCCTACTGGTGATGCCGACCCGTTCATCGACCTCGACTCGCTGTTCAGCCGAAACGATAAAACTTCATTCCCAATCACGCGACATCGAACAAACAATCAAAAATACAAGTCTAAGAGATAACGAAAAGAAAAAAAAAAAAAAAAAAACAAAAAGAAATAAATAAATAAAATAAATAAGAAAATTGAGAAGAAATAAATGAAAAAAAAAAAAAAAAAAAAAAAAACCAACCAACAAACGCGACTCGGCATTGCAGATGTGCAGAGCGAATACGATGCGTGTTAAGAAGTCACGTGAAGAAAAATCGCGATCAGTGTGCACCGATTTCCCCAGCTGAGACGACTTAAGTATCCCGATCGACGGAAATCGAGAAATTAATTATCGATGCGGCGAGGGCATGAACGACGTCTACCGTGCATCGATCACCAAACGATCTTCGGTTAAAAAAGTATCCGGTCATATCCCTGATGGACGAATTTCTCGTGATGAAAAACTCATCGGGACTTGAACGATTACGTTCACGTTTAATACCAGATCGCTATCGCGCAGGAAAAAGGGGCAGTTAATATTCTCATGGTGAGTTGCTTTTATAAATTATATATTCTTAATACGATTGCGATTTCTACTCCAGCAGGATATTTCACTGCGTAGGTTTGAAATTTTTTCTTCTCATTCGGTATAATCTGGGCACGTGTATAACGTAACGATTTATTTTTTTTTGCAAATACGGGAGGAACCGATTTTTTTTTTTATAGAGAAATTCGAGGACATGGAAATATTGTCCCAAAAGTAATTAAACTACATTACAGAATAATGACGCGTTGGCAATTCTTTCTTTTCTTCGATCCACCGTTATTTTCAACCCTCGTCGATATCCTTCGATTTTTTCTTACAACCATTGGAAAAATTTACGCAATACTTTTAGCCAAGAGACGAGAATTCGTATATGGAGTAAAATACATTCGCAATTTGGATTTTTCTCATTTTTTCCCCTAAATTTGGATCGTTCACCGAGTGTGATTGCCTCGGCTTGACGCGGCACAGCCTCAAGAGACGACGAGGCACGCGTGTTCGCTGCGAAACTTTCACTCTATAAATAGCCGTCTATATCGAGATGTCTAAAGGCTGAATGTACACGCGGCAGTTAGAAGTTACGCCGGTATCGTTGCTATTGATACAGTAAATTTGACAGCGTTCAGTTTCCCCCGTTCTTCACACTTCGTTACATTTATGTTACGCGCGTGAAACCAAATTCCAAATTGTGTAAGTATACGAGAGAACGCGACGAGCAACGTTATCGTTTTGGAAAAATCGGCTATTTTTACGTATATAGATTATTTATTATTATAATAACTATTTTTCAATCGATCGCCGATGATTCGCAAATTTATTTCTCGTTACGTAGATAATTGTAACGATTCTTATTTCATTTCCCTCCGTGTATTTAATAGTTTTTCATCAATCTCTCACATTACTCGCCAGATTTAAGAACGTTTAATCCATTTATCGCCAGTTCAGACGATTTTCTCTTCGATCTTGTCATTTCGAATCACTTTTTTTTCTGTGAAATTTGAGCGTGCTTAAATTGATTTCCGGTTACCCTGTACGACCACCTCCAAAAAATTTCGCAAATGATTTTCAGTGATTTCCGATTGCCTTGTCAACGATCTAAAACAATAGTTCGCCACGTCAATCTCCGATAACCTTTAAATTGCTTCTGAACCCATAACATCTGAGCAATTGTAATCTCGATTTCCAGTAATTTTCCGTCATTATTTGACCCCGCATGTACAGAAAAAATAGAAATGTTACAAATAATCGCCGACGTTTGACTGGAGTTTATCGTACATTATAAACCGGTCATGCACTACGAGTCGCGTCAGCGGAATAATTATCTCCCGATATTCTTTAATCGTTCATCAACGACGACGACGAGCCGTCGAAGCCGCGGTTCTCCTTGGACGCCTTTAACGCATACCTACATTTCACGCGAGCGAGTATCTGCGGAATCGGAACGCTGGCTGCCACGCATTATATACTTACTTGCGATGCAGCAGCCGATTCGCAACACGTCTGCAGTTGCAGGGAATCCGAAAGCCGGTTTACCAAGGCGTGGCAGAGAACCGCACCATAAAATCCCTCGGGTCGTCTAGACGCGTGGGTCTCGACGCCGAGACGCCCCGGTTCTTCGATTTTTCTCAACCGGAAACTCCGCCCCTTCATCGAGAGCTCTTTTCACACCGTTCTCTGTCTTTGATTTCAGACAAGTTTCTTTTATTCGTTACAGTTACTGTCGAAAATTTCAGCAAAACCAGTATCTTTGTACAAAAACGGATTCAATTTTATTGCAATTATTTGTCCGCGCATATTTCTTTTTTTGTTAACAAATTTCGTCTTTTTCATTCTCTGAAGGAAATTATTTTTTTCCGCTTGTTTCTGTTTCAGGTTTTAACGAGCAACGTGAATTCGCTGTGCCAAACAAATTAAAAGGTCGCCCGTTCGCGTCCAAATTCTAAGTTTATCCTAACTTTACGCAACTATTTTAGTTAGTTTCTATCCTATAAATACTGCAAATATTACACATGTAACCATGCCTTCATTGTACATACAAACACACAATTCGTCAAACATTGTACCACAAACATATTTTCCTATTCGTTGATATTCTTTTAAACCTTAATTAATATCGTTATTATCTATATGTCTATTTCTCTCTCTCTCTCTCTCTCTCTCTCTCTAAAGCTTTCCCTTGCTCTCTCTTCACGAATCAATCATTGTTAAATGTTTTTTTTTTCTTTTTTTACTTATTAGCGATGATCAGTTCGGTGTAAAGTTCACTATTAGCTGTATGCAGTACGTATTTTACGACTTGGGAAGGAAAGAAAAACAAAACAAAAAAAAAAAAAAAAGACAATAAATGGGGAAAACGAAAAATCATCGTATGCGAAACTCGACTTCTATCTGTATACCTATACCGATATACTATGAACTATTTCGGGCTGCGGGGTTTTAGTTTTCTATGAAAAAAAATTGGAAAAAAACAATGATATACGTATATTTATAACGCGTACAGAGTTGCAGGCCGTTTCTTTTTTACGGCTTAGATGGACGTAGAGAATTTGCGAAGGAAGGGCGGGAGGAGTAATGATTTTACAATGAGAATGAATTATCGAGGCACGTATACCATACAAATATATGCGCACACACACATACGCAGATAATTTTATACATAAATTTAAAACTTTGAAATTAAGCCAAATTATTATCTGCATGTTGCGTTGATTCGATCGCGTCAATTTACTACATATTTTAACATATATTTATTTTGTTATCCTACATGTGTACTGTGTTTTGTCTTTATACATTTACGTTGTTATATATTTATGTAGTATATACATTTGAAAGACAAGAAACTTTCAAAAATTTCTTAACGTTTTACTTATTACACTTTTATCAACACACGTGTTTGTGTGTGCGCGCATAATATTGCGAAAGCATCTGCGTGCAAAGAACTGAATGTGCCTTATAGAATGTAGCTCGAAATTTACAGCATATGTATATATATATATATATATGTGAAACGGTGCTACGAGATTCTGATTTTTATTTAAACGTATTTTCATTTTCCAATGTCACAGCAATAACGTCAATATTCGTTCGAACATTGCGATATATTGTACGTATATTGTTTCGTATTTTCAATCGTGATATATGATGTTTGACATGTGAACATGAATTTTTTACGCTACGCGGTGATTCCAATTTTATTATATTGTGATGATGAATACGATATACTTGTAAATTATATAAAAAAAAAAAAAAAAAATACGACTCTATGAGCAAAAAGGTGTATTAAATATCCGTCGCAAAAAAAAGTGAAAGAAAAAAAAATGTGGAAATTTTAAAAATTGATGAACCTTCCTGTAATTAATTGTTGATGTGTTTTTATATACGTATATTTGTATTTTACTTGGTAAAACGATGAGGGGAACTGAGAGATTTTGATAAAAAGATATACGTACGGATAGGATGTTGATCGTTGTTTAAAAAAAAATGTTATATCTCATCGTGGTAAATGTACTCAATCACACAAAGTCTTGCACACTGCAGATGAAATATCTTTCGCTTAACGGGGTACCCAAAAATTCGTGGAATTCATGCCATTACTTTGTTTCTGCGTTTGAGATAAGTGGGCATCGATTTTTGGAGGTATATATTTGCACGTCAAAATCGAGTAGGGTTTATCATCCAACAAATGTATCGCATGTAAATCGTAAAATTTGCATCTGCGGTTGGATTTCATACAAATGTCATTTGCTCCGAGTTAAATTCGACCAGGCACTCGACACTTTCAAGCCTTGCGCCGTGCGTAAATGTACTATTACTTATACAACATACATTTGTACCTACGTGAAAATTTTGTCAAACTTTCGTAAGCAGCGCTTAACTCGATTATATAATGAATATTATTTTTGAAAACTATATTATAATGAAAATCGGTCGAAAAGCTTTATCACACGTTTGTACGTGTGTATAAAAATAATATCGGTACCCGTCCTGGCGCTGCTTAAGAAAGCTCTATCTGTAGAACATGTGTAGATATAAATATATACAATGTGTATATATCAATATCTATAAAGATGAAAAGTTTCTCCGCCTCGTATGTACAATAGGATATAAAACATGATGTATAATGTGTGAACGTAGCGAAAACAGATTATTCGTAGCGTTAATGGTAATTTTATCCGTTATGTTTTTGTTTTTCTCCTTTTTTGTATGTCGAAAAATATTTTACAACCATTAATCTACGCGTATTCTCAAATCATCGATCATTAATCGTTTACTTCGTTACACACATGTGTACATATATATATATATTAATAATTATTAACTTCACTTTTTCATTTCGTCACCGCGATATATTTAGCATGTTATCAACGGCCATATAGGTATACATATTTTATAAATGAGTGCTGAGCGAGTGTGCGAGAGAAAGAGGGGGAGAGAGCCCTTGTTATACCTGTGAAATGTGTATATCTGAATAATGTAATAGGAGTGAATATATATAACATACACGTGATACGGCAGCCCGGCCGCGGCATGAAAGTGTCGAAGGATAGATGCGGTATTCGAATTGTTCATCTTTTCATTCGTACTTTTTAACTTTTTTCTAACAAGAAAATTATGCAGATTTGTACATATAGAATTATTTGCATACAGTGCCAGACTATCTCACTCATTTGATTACTATGCGGCCGAAATACTGCTTCGGAAATCCGAAGCAGTTCGTCATATTTTTCGAAAAGGTTTTCTACTTTCTTTGAAGAAAAAAAATCTCACCTAACAGGAGTGAAAATATGTTTACAATTTTAATATCGCATCTGCTTAAAAATGCACAATTTTTTATAATTTCTCGTTGTTATCATTATTATTATTATTATTATTATCATGATCATTATTATTATTGTGTTATCGTTATTATTAGTATTTTATGAATAATTAAGCAAAGGTTAGTTTATGGGAAACGAATGGCAAATATTGTGAGTACTCTTGTCCTAGAGAGCTTAAAGACTGATCATATTATTATGTATATCTTTGAATAGTTAACTTACCTATCACCATATTATTTTTATTCTTTTTATTTTTAATCGTAAATAGATTTGTCATTATTATTATTATTATTATTGTTGTTGTTATTGTTGTTGTCACTATTAAATTGTTATTAGCAAGGCTATATACAATTAAAACTATTGAATCCTTGAATCACCTGTGACCTTATATCAATATTATATTACACACACACATATATATATATATTTTTTATTTCAAATTGAATTAAAAATTGTAAATATTTCATACACGTATTACGTAACCCTCTGAGCCCTTTCTTCTCTCTCACCCATCCTATTGTCCTTTATTTTTAATTTTTTTCTGCAACTGTTTAATATTCAAAGTTGAGATACACGCATAAACATTTAACCACTTATAAATACAGTTGCTAGAGCCATTGTAATTTGCATCGAAGGAAATGTATAATCAATTATCCCCTGCACTCGTCCTCTATTATACAAATTACGATACATGATATTACACGTAATTTAAAATGCAATTTAAAGGCACACGGATGCAAACAGCGGCATGCCAATATGCGTTACACAGATTCACGTGAATATTTAATTTTTATCATTATGATTATTACCGCCATTTTATTCATTACGTTTATACGTTATACAACTATTATTTTACGGTTATATAATTGTACGTATATATGTCAATCAACGATATTTTAGGTTTCCTGCCTAGGCATATTACGTGTAGACAGTTCAATATACATATATATATATATGTATATATTAAAGTGAGGTGAAGAAAATAATAATAAGTACCATAAGGAATAATCACCGCTGTAGAAAATTTACTCTACTTTGCAATAAAATATATTATACACATATGAAAATATTCAATTTGTGTTCTTCAGTTTCTTTCAATTTTTTTTTTTTTTTTTTTTTTTGTACCGACCCATTTACCTTTAGAACGTATGTTTCGAAAATCGCCTTCAAATTAAACTAAATTCTGGCAACGGTGCCAATGACCTCAGCTATGAGATATAACACGATTTACGTATAATATTATATGTAACAGCTTTTATCTTAATTACATATTGCGCACAGGGACAGAAACATCTGCGTCAGTTTTTTTCATGTTTTTTTTCTTCTTTTAAATTGATGAAAAATATTATCGCAAGAAAAAAAAACTCTCTAATTGCCCGCGGTGTAACCAGTTGACAAATATTTAGCTATCTTTAGTGTTGATATTTGACCAATAGGTGTAACTCTGTACACGTAGTTACGACATGTATACAATATCTTGGTAAAACTGCTGGATATGGGACGAAAAAAAATACTGTCAACGAGTGAAGATGACGATTATTTCGTGTACGCACGTGTGAGCACAAATTTTTTCAAAATATTTCAGTACAAACCTGTAGATGATTAGTAATAATACGAACAACGATGTGTTACACAACAATTACGTCAAATGTTTCAATCGAGTGAAGTATGTTACAAGTTGACAAGGAATTGCCAGCACTTACAGTTCTTTGTGATGGTAGATTCTTAGTTACAGCGAAAAATTGTCGGTCGAGGAAGCTTCAAAAGTTAGACAATCGGACAGGCTTCGGGTGAGTTAGAAAAAAAAAAAAGAAAAAAAAACGTGAATTTGCAATAGCATTACGTTGCGAAAGGCTTTTGGCCAAACTTGCTGTTAATTTTCCAATCGATAAGACAGGACTGGAGGGAATGGGAAGCCGCGCCACGTGTTCGAATGAACAGTTACTACGAGGAGTTAAAGAGCGCGGGGGTGAAGAGGTAAGTCCATTGAATCCCGGAAAAAGATATTACGGTTTTCCATGAATGGAACGACCGCCGCGCTCAGAAAGCCGTGTGGAATCAATTGAGCGCTCGGCACGAGGCGTGTGTAATTATATATCTGTAGGTGTATGTCTATACATGTACGAATTCGTGTCTATGTATGCCCAGTTTTATCGTGTAAGCTGGTTTCACGTCTCGTTGACGTTTACGTACGGCTATTAAAACGAAATTTCGTCGTTTCCTCTCCTAATTATTGCGTATACATCCGAATTTTTTCACAAAGTAATCATCGACCGATTTCCACGTGATTTGGCAGAAAATTGAGGAACATTCACAGAATTTTGTACATGTATTTGTTGGGTTAGCCGCTCGGCGGCATAAATAATTATATTGTACGAAGCCCGCGTTCTTTTGCGGCATAAATTACAGCGATTGTCGTGAGAATTACTTATCGCTGTGTGAAATTTACATTCACCAATTTTTTTTTTCTTTTTTCAACTCGTCAAATGCCAATATCGCTGTAAATTTTGCTGTAAAAAGTATCCTGTCTGTATAATTACCGACACGCGCGTAAATCAAACAGATTACTTTTTTCCATGTGTACATAATTAAACTTTTCGCACGTAAGTTTGTTTTATTTTAAAAATATTTTACCGCACAAGTTCTTTCGTCCGCAGATTCAATTTGAAAATCATCGTCTCTTTGAATCTTCAAAGATTACGGTGACTTCTGCAGTATTGAGACTTGGACACGTTTGTAATGCGTATAACGTTTTTTTTTTTTTCTTGCGATACATTTTTCTAAAATTAAACTCCGCCACCGATTTAGACGCCGTTACGACCGACAGAATTATCTAACGCCTCCATGGCTCCAATTAATCAATATATACCAACATATGGCGGGCTGTTAGGTAACGAGAAAATGCCGGTTATATGCTTTCGCGAAATTATTTTGGCTTGCAGCGAGTCCGCAAGCCACGCGAAGACCGCAGGAAGGGAATTTCAGAGGGTTTGACAGCGGTTCAAAAATCCCAAACAGCTTATAGATCGCATTATACGTTCAATTCCAGAAGAATGTTGTTGAGTTGTTTGAAAAAATTTTCATTGACGTTTGATTTTGTTTGAACAATTAATTGGATCCTACGCATCGTGGAAATACTTCATACACGATATGTTATCATGTTTTCTCCGATAGTGAACATCATTTAGATTTTTATTAATTTAACAGTAAAATGAGCAACTTCAGCTTTAATATCTCGATAATCAATGCGCTATGTTTTTTTTTTTTTTTTTTTTATTCTCCAAAAGTTGGTGTGAACAGTAAACGAATAATCGAGCTGCAATTAGGATTTTCCTCTGATAAATTCGCAACTATTGCAAAGTTTAATAAGCGGGGATGAAACACCTTGAAGAGTAATCCGTCTCTGTCCTGGTTTTAAAACAGTGTTCTTGCCCTCATTGCTGCATCAGAGCTAATCAAAAATTCAGTAAAATAAACATATATGCAAGCGGCAAGATGTTTGCTCGGCAGTACGGCGCTAATGCTGTTGTATTGCGTTAAGTTGTTAGCGCGTTTATCTCTCGGTGAGATTTTTTTCGCACACTCTCGATTTTTTTTCGCACGTTTCACCACGACTAAAGGTGAAGTGGCTTACGTCCGCAGTCGACGCGGTTTTAAAAAAAAATGACAAAAACGCCAATCGTGGCAAACAATCGTTGCGGAAAATTTCGAAGGCTCGGTTCGCGATCAGCCAGGTGCGAATATCTTTTGAGGAAATTTAACAATGTTTACGTACGGCATACGTAAATCTGGAGACGTAAGGAGCTCGACTCAGGCCACTTAATATTCAAGTACGCGAGCTACATACTTTGAATATCATTCATACGCATTCGCGTGGGCATCAACCGCGTCAAACTCTCTATATTAATAAATTTCTTCAATGTCACGTCTGCCTGGGGCCATGGACCGGCTCTACAAGACTTTGGTTTTCCACCAAGCTCGAGCAAGACGCGAAAAACTCTACATCGCAGATAATAAGAAAATTTGAATTTTCCTGAAATATCGAGAGAAAAAATGGTTCTGAATTCATTCAGAGGTTTTTGATAACCGAAAATCCCTGCTTGATCGACCGCGAAGTTAATTAGCTATATTTAGCAGCTGGCAACGTTGGGACGGTAATCAAAATGGCCGCCTTCGACACGCTTCGAATTTTATTTCGAATTTGACGTCACCGCTGATTCCCGTGAGATTTCAGACTTTGTTTTAAACGAAACAAAACGACGGCAAGAATAGTTTAGCCACAGTTTGAACTTCGTTGGAAGCTTTAGAACCGAGAATTATCGACTCGAGAAATTCGCGCGTTGGGAAGCCATTAGCCATGATTTTCATTCTCTACTTACATACTTTGCGTCCTGTATCATCCAATAAAACTAAAACTAGTTTCTTTTGACATGAAGCGATGCTCCATCAATCCCTGAACTTAAGCATGCATATACACGGAAGAAGATCGACAGTATAAACGATGAGCGCGCTAACGACATTGATAAAATCATCGATAAAGAGAGAGAAAAAAACGTCGGATTCCACCTTCCAGCAAACGCGCGGTGTGAATATAAGTCGACGCTATACATGTAGAAGAAAAATGTGGCAATATACATGTAAAGGGTTAATTAAAAGTTATTTATAACCCGGCTCTCGTTGAGCGTCGAGTTTTCCACGCTCGAAATATCGGTTATATATATATTTATCACTCTTCCATCTGGATCCTCGACTCCGGGTTACCTGCACGTACGTGTAACCGGCACTCACACCATCGCGTATAGATGATATATTCATCGGTAACGAATGAATGAATTTTTTCAGTCTTGTCGGTTATAAATCACGCAGAGCGACCCTCGAGCGTATATTATACGTGAATGTCAGAACCGAGGTTCTGCGGCACCCGCGGGGCTAAATTTCATTTTTTTTCAAGGAGTCTTCCAGACTCTCAGCTCCAAGGACATGGACTCTCGGATTAAATCTTCGTCAATTTTCGATCGGGTAAGACTTTGATTATTGATTATAATCGTTTCGTGTTGCAAATGAATTTACGTATAATCGACGCCTCGCGCGGTTTGACGATCGCAAAATTTTATTCAAAAAAACTCGTTGTTACCGCGGTAAAACCTGCAGGTCAGCCTGATTATCAGCTGCAGGTGAATATTAATAATATTATTTCCAATCGTTAATTCGAAATTTTATCGCTCCACCGATCATTGCTCGACTGACTCTGCAGCACCGCCTCTGTAGCCGAGGCTCAAATACGTCGGTACAAGTCGTAAAGTTGTAATAATTAACACTCATGTTTATTCATAAGCTGCGAACGCGAAGCGCTGCGGTATCTAAATATTTCATGCGAAGTAGTACGTACTTGTAATATTCTGCTTAGATTAGCGGCCAAAGAAATCGAAAATCCGAACCAATAATACATCATACCTGTTATTACACAAACAAGTTTACGGATGAATTCGTGATCCACTGACTTGGATTATATCCCGATGCATATAAAAAACTGTGCATGATTTTTATTAATAATTCAGGAAAAGTTTCATCCGACTGGAACGTTATTTGTATAAAAAAAAAATGGAGAAAAAATTGTCCGCCGATGACATTCAAACTGGGATTGAGATGAGACGAGATTATTCGGTACCAACGTAAGTGAGAAGATTGCGAACCCGCAATCTGTGCTTAACCCTGTTTTTATTACATCAATATTTATAAAATTATATATGCGCAATATCCGTCGATAAACTTTACCAATTAATCAATGAATTCGTTCGAGTATCAAAATTTCGAGTTTAACGATTATCGACAACTCGGACCGACGAACACAACAAGTAATATATGTAACAACATGACAAATCATTTTCCTAATTAGTTGTGAATAAAATTCTTGTCACGCTGTCACATCCAATCGGAAATAAACCAAGTCGTTGAGCGTTTGATACCCGAAACGTGTTCCGGTATAAAAAAAAACAAAAAAAAAAATGTGACAAAAACTGCGAACACCTTGAATAATCCAATATTTTCGATATCGTGTAGAATTACAAAACAAGAGAATCATGATCAGTTATACATATTCGCACAAATGTTATAATAACGTACGCATGTTGGACACGGGAAAAAAATTGTAACAACGTTAATGTATACAGCGATTACGAAAAACAATTTTCCCTGCAAAACATATTCCCGTCGCATATTAATTTTACGATGCGTGACTTTGAATTTGAAAAATTGTTTTCACTCAAGCGGGCGCGCTGACCCAGAAATAAAAATGAACTTTACGTATTTTATCGGGTTTACTTCATTCCGAGAAGTATTAAAGCGTGGGTTATAAAAGAAGCTAATTTTGATTTTCGCACACTTCGGTGTTTGCTTGGATATTTTGCGCGGTGGCCCAAATAATTCGCGCGTTAGCTTTGTTCGCGAATTTTACCATACGTACAATTATATATCTACACATCGCGCACGCGTCGAGTCTAGTCGACGTTCGCTTGGTCGACTCTCAAGAAGCTCGAGCTTTTTATTTATTTTTTTGGCAAGTATTTAGCCGCGAGCCATTGATGTAAAAATGGTCCGGCCGAAGAGCCGACCGATGCAAAAACTCAAGTGGCACTTCTACCTCTCGTGCTCGTTCATACAGCCGTAGAAAATTCGCAAAGCCAATTGCAAACGAATATAATACCGAGGCACGTACGAATTTGCACGGAGTAAATCGCAGAGCGGTTATTGGCAAACTGCATGCGGAGTTATAAATTTGGCAGGGTGAAACTATTTTCACTTTCCCTTGTGAATGCAATAACGTATATCTGTGCGCAAAAATATTTAACCACGACGCAAAATAATACCTACACGTAATTAAACGTCACTCGTTGCCGTAAGACTCGCGTCAAATATTCTAACGAACGCGTTTTGCCATTAGATCGCGAATTTATCGAATTACACGTTGTGAAAATTGTGGGCGTCGACGGGATTCGCCCGAAATATTATCGCGAGCGAAGCGATAACATGCAACGTTCAGAGAAATTGCGGACAAGGACAATTCGCGAAAAATCGATTTCCGCGAGAGCTAATATTAGACGAATCAACTGCGCCTGATCTCCTTGCGGAATGTTCAACTCGTTTGTTGTAAGCACCTACAGGTATAATCTCGAGTGAATTTTTTGCACCGCACCTCGCGGTCTCTTCTTCTGTCTGGGCTCGCAGAGCCAGCATGGATCCATTATATACATATGAAAACTGTATACCAGCATAAAAGATACTCGCGGTGATTGAGTAATGGGGAAATTAATTGTTGGCAATTTCGAGCCGCGGTATGAAATTTTTTGGCAACGTAATCGAATCGCGGCCGCAACTTGTGATCGACGAGTAATAAATTCTACGACTATATAATCACCCGATGCTTGATTCTGCCGCAGAATCGATTAGCGGAGAAAATAAGAAGCTTTTTATTGATAGAAAAAAAAAACAAAATAAGCAAATGGAAATTTCTAACCGCAGAATTATGCAGCTAGCGGTTTTCCGCACGCGTCCTGGAGCTGATCGAAATCTGCTTTAAAAAATGAACGTGCAGCTAGGCCGTCTATTCGCCGGTGTTTCTATCTGATATTTACTCCCAGCTGCTAGAGAAGTCGGTAGTGATAAACTTGAAGGTGTTCCCGACCTACTCTACTACTTTGGGCGATATCGTAGGTAGGACGTTAAAACTAACGGGTCGTACGTGTGGACGGGAGAAATTTCAAGAGTAAAATCGTACACGTATGTACGCGAAGGCTGATAAACACGTACGTGTGAACCGCACATCAAATATTACCTGATAACTTCGCTCTGGAGTGCACCGCTTATTAGTGTGCGATAAAAAATTTCGACACGCACAGAGTGAGTGAAATTCACCGTTTTACACGTAAATTAATACAGGCATTGGCTTGTTTTCTCCGATTTGCTTAATTCGATGAATATCTCTTTTGTCAATTCAAATTTTCTCTAACAACCGAGTAAGTATCGTTTAAGGATAGTTATTTGTCTAATTAAGGCTTTTTGATTTCCCAAAATATTCACAATTACTTCGAGTAACATTTTCTCGATTCGCAGGTCAACATTTACGCATAAATTCGTTAAACTTTAATCAAATTTCCAGTCTCACCGTGATCGTATCTAGGAGGTAAAACAACGTGTAACGCTGTGCAGAAATTCGACATTTTTTTTTTTTCCCGCGAGCCCGAATGGCTCCGGAGAGGATTGATGAAACCACCCAGATAGAATGCAACTCGTGTATAATATCGCGTACATGTACGTTATATCCCGAGGTTGAAACCCCGCGAGCTTCGGCGCTCTTCAGAGCCGTCTGCAATCTTGGCGAATAAATAAAGGTGGAGAGAAAAAGCTGCACGCTTTACGGTGTCCGACTGCAGTGGCTCTCAGCTCTCTTAGAGACTTATCAAGACTTCGAGACTCGAGCTCTGCAATCCTGAAGAATAATCAGCTTCGGTTCCAGGACGGAAACGCGAGCTCAAATTTAACGGCGCAGTCATTAATTGTTATCATCGAAATACGGTTCGCGAAATTAATACTTCTCTTTTTCTTTCTTTACAATTAGCTTTTCTTTTTCCTTCCGAGAGTTAATCGTGATACTTGATGCGTTTATCGTTCATTTTTTCACTTTCTCTTCTCATCAATTACACGCTGCGTTTCTGCATGTTAAATGCAACTAGCCGCGTTTTATAATTATAACGAGGTTTATTATCGGAACGCGTGTTGAAGCCGTGACCGTGAAATAATAAATTCATCGAGTGGAGACGAATTTTAGACAGTAATATCATTATTCCACGTCTATACTTGTACCCGTTGCAAATGCGGCAGAGAGAGTTACGGAAATAGATAGAGAGAGGGAGTGTGGATAATCTCTAGGAGCTTTTTGTACGACAATTGTAGAAAGACGTGGGTTTGACTACCCTGCAGAAACAACATTGCGATACATCTTACCCGCCCTGAGTTCTCGTAATATTAAATTTGAAACGAATCGTCGAGCTGGATTCCGGCCAAACCAAGTGCACGTCTTTCGTCTGACAATCTATTTTCAACGACGACGTTAATATATATAAAGTAAAGTGCGGCGGGTTCGTATAACTCGCTACGGCGACTTGAGCGAGACGAGTCGCAAGGTTAGAGATAATTAGACGTTTGAAATTTTCATATTTATACTCTAACGTCTAATTGTAAGCGTGATAAAGGTCTCTGATTGTACAGCGAAATAATCATACTTCAATTCCTTAAAGTTAATCTGTCCACCAGAATACGAATTCGAAATTCATATCAATTAATTTAATGAGAGGCTTATTGATGCGACGAATAGTACCAATTAAGGCGGGATCATTATTTATTCCGTAATTTCGGAGTGCAGTGACCTAATTACTAATTCACACGTCTCGCGTAATTAATGAGACCAATCGTGTACATGACAAATCATCCGACTCTGAAACAGAGAGTGAGAGAGAGAGAGAGAGAGAGAGAGAGAGAGAGAGAGAGAGAGAGAGAGAGAGAGAGAGAGAGAAAGAGAGGATAAAAAGGAACGATCGAAGATAATGTTAGAGAAAAAAAAAATAAATAAATAAATAAATAAATACCGGCAGACTAGACGACTTCCGGATAAAAATAAAATAGCTAACGTATATTATAATGATTCTGTTATCAGGCGTTCCGCAATTTCAGACTAGAGAATTCATTGCAACGTTTCGATCGACTCTGAACTTTGCGTAAGGTTGCGAACATTTATCGAAAAAAAAAAAAAAGTGGCGAAAGAATAATGTAATATTTAAGATGAAATTGAAGAAGTAAAGAGAAAAAAGAAAAAGAAAAACCCCGATGAAAAATAGCGTAAGCAAAAATATCGCGGGATCACGAGAGCTAAAAGCCTGTGACACATGATAAAACGAATGCCAGGCCGTGATATTTGTACACAATCATCGCCTATCACGTACACAGTATGTAACATATTTATCTTATAGGTTGCGAACTATATGACATAGAATCGTATTCTCATTGGATGAATTTCTGCACATGTTTTCATTCAAATTAGGTTTCTACTTTAATTTCAGCGATGAATATAAATCCTTATAGGTACGTATTGGCAAAGCTTATTATTGCATGTGATACGGTACACGTATAACTTACGTATTACGTTGCATTACGCTTCGTCAAAACATTTCGCGAAATGGCCTCACCGTTACAGGTCGTTCATGTTACGTATTTAAATATGCTCATATACACTCGTGGGAACGTTACGAATATATATTTTACGATTTCTCGTTTCGTTTTTTTCGTCACATTAAACAGGCAATTCGAATCTGGAGTGAAAAAAATAAAAATCAACTTGTTCTGCCATCATGTATTGTACGAAATGTCGTAAAATGTTATTGCAATAACTAATGGAAATTATTCTTGGAATAAATTTTCAAAAGCGAGTCACAGTTAGTTGTATATATTTGAGGAATAACTTTTGCGACGATTCCGATATGTTCCAGGGAAGTTTCACTCGTGATTGTTTTTGTAGACTGTAATAAACGCAAATATTATAATTTATATTCTCCGTACATCATTGAGAAAAAATAATAATCGATGAGTCGCGGGTTTCAATTACAATAGTTTGCGTTTAAAACAGAAAATCATTTATACGCGGTAAATGATTCGAATTGCGAAAGAAAAATTACAACAATTACAACACGAAAAAACCTTTGGAACAATTTTCTGAGAAAAGGTGTTCAATTTTTCCGCAAATTGAATATCTATTTTTTTATAATTTCACGCAGAGTTTCAATTTTTCTACAAATTGAATATCTATTTTTTCATAATTTCACGAAGAGTTTCTCACCAGCGTTGAATGATATTGTTTTTTTTTTCTCTTCCAAATGCAAAAAAATATTCACAAATGATTTGACATACTTAAACGACAAAAACGAATTTCCATTCTCAGGAAGGGATTTTACTCGCGATTAGTTGTTGGTGAGATAAACTTATTCTCAGCCCGATGCTGCCATCTGCGAAACAGTTGGGATATTATTTAAGCTGTGTAGCCAACAGTTGGCGGGAGTAAATGAAAGGTATTCATCCGCAAGTTCATCGATAATTGCATTGCTCCTAACCGCCGCTGTGAAAACAGTCTCCATCTTTTGGAACAGACTGCGATTAATATTTTTTATTAGTAAATCGATAATATAGATTTTTCTCAACCGACGATAATTAACGTAGGTTCATTGCCAGAGGTAATCGCTTTATTGTAAATAATAATAATGAGAGAAAAAAAAAAAGAAAGAAAAACAGTCAAATATATTTGACGAGCAAAAGAAATCTCCGAAAAACAAGATTTACTGCTATTTCTTTTTGTCTTCTCTTCGAGGTTGAAAATTTCGAAGAAAACCAAAATTATAAATAATTAAAGAGTGAGAATAACAATAAAAAGTCGGACTTATTCAAGGCCAAACGTTGCTTTCGATCCAGTCGATGTAGGAACCAACTCTGCTGTATATGGCTGGTGAATTTTTGAACCCACAAAATTTTCCGAAACTTGTTACACCCACAATGCTGTACATGCAATAGGGATCGTTTAGGACCCTTTGAAGGGGCCCGCCGCTGTCACCCTGTAAAGATATCGGAAGTCGATAAGGAAACGCGGAAAACGATTTCATTTCGAATCCTCCAATCACCTGACAGGTGTCTTTGCCACCGCCCAATTCACCGGCGCAGATTAAGCTCGGTATCAGACCATCGGGCAGTTGTCTTCCGCCAATATCCACCTTGAAAGTTTTCCTGCAATCGTTTTCCGGCACGTAAGTCAGCTGCACCTTCATGAGATCGTCGCTGCCATTTTCGCGCTCTGAAACAAGAGAGATCGGCGGTTCAATTAGTCGATTTCACCGCAATCGTCATGCACATTTAAGAGGTCCTTCGATTTAAGCACGCAGAAGCGGTCGAAACGAGTTTCCTGGACAACCGGATCGCCGATTCTGCAGACTTGACACCGAGGTACAAGAAACGACGGCTGTTCGAAACCTGGCAAAGGATTTACCGCAATTTTATTACTTTTTATTTGATTTAACACTGAAATACCGAAAGCTTGCTTTCCGAAGCCAGTTGCTATTCCTTTTGTGCCGGGAATATCGTTCTCCGTGTGAAGACAAGCCGGACGAATTTCAGAGTTCAGGTCAAACGGCTCATTGACTTTGATCAAACCTACGTCGTGGTAGCGGGCAGGCAGCTGATATTTCGGATGCTTGATCCTTTCCGCGATGTTTCTCTCCTGCATCCCGTCCTCCGGATTTTTCTGATTCGTTAATCCGGCTCTCACCTTCGTAGCCGGTCCTCTGAAATCAATCCGATCATTTTATGAATCGTCGATTAATCGCACGCGCAAAAGAGTAACCGAGAGAAGCGATTCGTCCTCATGAGTTTCGGTTCCTCGTCCGAGACGAACCGGAAAATCAGAACGCACGAATTCAAACCGTATATACTGATTATTATTAAACGATAAATCATTGTCAAGTTTGATTCACGCTTACGCGTTGCGAGATTCCAAGCAGTGGGCAGCAGTCAAGACGAAGCTTTCGGAGATCAGAGATCCTCCGCACTGCCACGAGATGGTGGAATTACCGAAACCGATCAGCGCCTGTAAACGACGTGCGATAGGGTTATTTTAAAATGATTCGAGTGCCTAATATTTTATTTTTTTTTTTTTTTTTTGCTTTCAGATCGCGATAATTCGATTTTTCATCCCCACTTATCCGATATACCTGTGAAGAAACCTGTCGTTACAAACCATGTGTGGAAATTCTTTTCTAACAGCTTTTGATCCACCTATGATAAGCGGAACCTCGACGATACCGCAACGCGAAACCGAACTTTTACCGGCATTTATTCGCAGAACTGGAACTTCTTCATCTGCGTAGACAAAACTTGCGTATTCCTTACATTCTGTAGAGACAAAGTATAACCGTAGAACGTAAGGAGTAATCGAAAATTCCATAATAATTTCTGTAAACTTGTTTAAAAACCGTCAACTCACTCTCCCGACTCTTATCACCGGCTCCGAAAACTTGACTGTATCGTACGACGAGAAGCGGTATGAGAAAAGCGGTTCTCTTTAAGAATAAGCGCATCTTGAAACGAAATGATTCCGACTAGTTCTGCGAGTTCGGTTATACGTAGAGGCGAACCGATTCGTCAAAGTGTGATAAATCCCGAACGCGATTACGTCAACTGCGCTTGTAAACTTTTATCAGCGGTCGCTGTACAGCGTATAATAATCCGCACTTGGTGCAGGTACGCATGTAGTAGTGATGCCGCAAGGTTTCTAGCACACCGAAATTTTTCTAAGTCCCCGAAGGAGAAAAAAAAAAAAATGTTGGTTTAAAAAATTATTCAGACTCTTAATCCATGCAAGGTCCGAGCGACTGCCCGCAGCTTCGGTGAGCTTCAAACATCAAGCGCAACGCAGGTACTCGTTACGAAGTAAAACATGTTCGGTATTAGCAAAATAAATCGAGGTTTATTAATAAGGCACTTTTATTCAAAATAATTGTAGTGGTCGAAGCTTCGGTGAGCTTCAAACATCAAGCGCAACGCAGGTACTCGTTACGAAGTAAAACATGTTCGGTATTAGCAAAATAAATCGAGGTTTATTAATAAGGCACTTTTATTCAAAATAATTGTAGTGGTCGAACTTTGCGCACTCGTATCGTGATGTACTATTGACCTCAGAGCAGTGTGGCGTCTCAGTGCTTGATGCCTGGAACTATGAATCCGAAATCTCGTAACAGACGTTCGGTTTTATTTCCATTCGACAGGTCTTTCCTCGTTGTCCTGACGCTGACTTCGTCATAACGGAAGCCAACGCCAGGTTCTCTTGGCTGGGGTGTCTGCCTCGCGATTCTCATTCGCATAGCTTCGCCCGCTTTCCGCGTCCCAAATCGCTGGTAAGGATGTAAAGCCTCGTCGAGTACGTCATCTTCCTCGCTGGTAATCGATGGTAAGGAAAAGTTTGATTCGCGCTTACGCGTTGCGGGATTCCAAGCAGTGGGCAGCAGTCAAGACGAAGCTTTCGGAGATCAGAGATCCACTTATGATGATAAGTAAGGGAAATATAAGAAATATCTCAATACGATGCGAACGCACGTGATAGCTGTAGACGATGTACGCTGGCTCATCTGGTCTGGGAAAATCAGATTCTCCCAAAGCAACATGGGCGACTTCACACGGGACCGCGTTTACATCGGAGACTTGGCCGCCTCTATGAGCGAGAAAGGCTGGCAAGGAGATTCGGTGATTGCGGTTCACCAAGCCCCACACAAATCCTTCGTTATGTTGGACCACAGGCGAATCGGTGCCGCAGTGATAAGTTGGAGTGAAACGTTGTTGGTTCCGATCGATGTGTACGAGGAAGATGACGTACTCGACGAGGCTTTACATCCTTACCAGCGATTTGGGACGCGGAAAGCGGGCGAAGCTATGCGAATGAGAATCGCGAGGCAGACACCCCAGCCAAGAGAACCTGGCGTTGGCTTCCGTTATGACGAAGTCAGCGTCAGGACAACGAGGAAAGACCTGTCGAATGGAAATAAAACCGAACGTCTGTTACGAGATTTCGGATTCATAGTTCCAGGCATCAAGCACTGAGACGCCACACTGCTCTGAGGTCAATAGTACATCACGATACGAGTGCGCAAAGTTCGACCACTACAATTATTTTGAATAAAAGTGCCTTATTAATAAACCTCGATTTATTTTGCTAATACCGAACATGTTTTACTTCGTAACGAGTACCTGCGTTGCGCTTGATGTTTGAAGCTCACCGAAGCTGCGGGCAGTCGCTCGGACCTTGCATGGACTAAGAGTCTGAATAATTTTTTAAACGAACATTTTTTTTTTTCTCCTCCGGGGACTTAGAAAAATTTCGGTGTGTTAGAAACCTTGCAGCATCACTACTATCGATACGATACTAGTGATGTACTATTGACCTCAGAGCAGTGTGGCATCTCAGTGCCTGATGCCTCGAACTATGAATCCGAAATCTCGTAACACACGTTCGGTTTTATTTCCATTTGGCAGGTCTTTCCTCGTTCTCCTGACGCTGACTTCGTCATAACGGAAGCCAACGCCAGGTTCTCTTGGCTGCGATTGGAAAAATTTGGGTTGGCTAGAAGTCCTGCAGCATCATGGCGAATGCATAACATTTATTCCAAGTTTGTCATCCCCCCCTTTTATCCTGATGATGGCCATCCGGGCCCGGCCGAAACGTTGTATTGAATAAACAAAGTTTGACCATATCCTACGAAACCTTACCTCATTCATAGTGGAAGCGATTCGGATAAAAGTTCCTTACTCTGGACAATGTTTCAGGCGAGACATGCAAGTCGACGAATGGTGAGGCCGGGATTTGCGCTTTATTGAAGAACTGCCAGGTCGTGTTCCAGGAATTGGAGAACGGCAACGAACCCGATTCGCTCTGCGGATATGCCGGTTATGAGCTAATCGTTTGCTGTCCAACTTCGGGTCCACGAGTAATCCGAAACACGATCGACGATGAACCAGGTGCAATAGCAAGATAGAGTGAGTCTCCTGCGCCTGAAAATTATCTCGAATTTTGCGAGCGTGAATTACAGCTGTGCCATTGGTTCACACATTGAATTTCATTTACTTTTACAGAATGCGCTGAATAGGCTGGGTACGTTTACGTCCACAGCTCGCCAGTGATTACCTCAGGCACAGAACGGAAATTCAACGTTTCCCAGTACGCGTTCAGGTCCCAGAAGTTCGTTCTGGGAGGAACAAGGGCCGAGCGTATGGAGTTTCCCCACATGGCAGCGGTTGGCTACGATTTGCCAACCGGTGAAGTCGGCTGGTACCACAGCGGCGCTCTGATATCCGAGAACTTCGCCCTGACGGCAGCCCACTGCATCGTTTCATCGTATTGGTAAGCCTTGCCACAGCATTGTTGTTCTGGGATTTCACTGCAGGACTGCGAATAAAATCATGCAAGAAAAGTTGCTGGTCAATCAAACCGCAAACGTAGTCGACGCGCTGTAACAAAGTTATCGCGAATCGCTGTTGAATCACTTGGAAGTCCATCATCGACACTGGTTTGCACATTTTGCTGGTCCTTGGTATTGTTCTTTACCTTTACACCTTACCAGATGCCTGTTCAATTCCTAGGGACCCTGCGAAATGGGTCCGCGTTGGCGATTCGAACCTCCAGCGTTGCGACGACGGGGCGGAACCGGAGGATCGTCGCATCGTCGAGCGGATCAGATACTTTCGATACAAGCCTTCTTCTTCGTACCACGACATCGCGCTTCTTCGCCTCGTGTCCGGTTCTAATCTTGATAGACTTGCAAGAATTTCAATGGAGAATTATACAAAAAAAAAAAAAAAAAAAAAAAAAAAAAAAAAAAAAAAAAAAAAAAAAAAGTATTAAGTAAGATGAATAAACACTATTTTTATAGGGGTTAAAACCTGGCACATGGAAATGTTCAATATATAAATAGTAAATATAAAGACAAAAAAAAAAAAAAAAAAAACGAGAGAGAGAGAGAGAGAGAAAATTTCTCCACACGAAAAAGTTGCGATTTTTGATAACTTTATTTTCCCGACAGACAGGCACATCGAGCTCGGTTCAAGTGAATAATTTTAATGTATTTTATGTATTTCACGGATGTTGTTGAACATTTTACTGTGGCTCAGTCGAAGATGCTGGGCATTTTTCGAAAAGGCGAACAACGACGTTGTACGCAATCTTGAATACCTCAAATATCGTGAGATTAAAAATTTTCTCCGACGCGCCGATCCAAAGAAAACACACAAGTTGCCAAATGGTACCGTACAGAGTTCTGTCCCTTGTATGGAAAAATTATCATTTCCCACCGAGTGTCAGAATTGGATTTCTTACGTGTAAATTTAATGGCGAATATAAAATCTCTTTGCGATACCGCTTATGAAAATCGCACGACGATTAGAGTACAAACGATTTCACAAGCGATCAGCCCCTCGTTCTGTATGCTATTCACACAGAAAATTGGAACAAAAGAGTCTGAACACAATGTAAATGGTCAATAAATTTCAAGATTAAATTTGCTACTCGCAGGTCAGAAAAAAAAAAATCAATAAAAAAAAAAAAAAAATACTAGAAAACGCAGAGGAAAATTACTCGTGAGCAAAAGATACTGAGCTTTTCAGCTTACAGATCAAAGTAACTTACACCAGAAAATTTTATTTCATCGTGCGTAATCGCTTTGACTGAACAAAGAACAGCAACTTCGCGTTATTGAAGGCAAGCACTAGTCAGAATTTTATTGGGACAACTTACAAATAACTGCGTTAGCCGCGGGAATCAAAAAAAAAACAAACGAACAAAAAAAAAAAAATAACAATACTGTAAAGACGATACTGTGGTAATTCTACGATCAAATTCCAACTGAAAGAAATTCGACGGTTATAAGCTTATCTAATAGTTTCGATGTGATATCGCATTTTTTTCCCCGATAGTATAAAACAGAACCGTTTTTGAAGCGCTATTTTTTCAAGGGCAGCAGGAAAAGGGCTGGGCTCAAATTTCCTAATTATTGGTTATTGAAACTGTGTGTAAAGCATACAGATATTGTCTCTGCAGCTGTTTTTTTAGAAGTCGACAGTGAAAAAAAGAAAAAAAAAAAAAAAAAAAAAAGTGATCTGGGTACGATACCAGCTAAGTGGTGACTACTTACGATCGGGCAGCTTGTCACTCCAGTTTCTCATTGGAATACGCCAAACTCAGTGCACCCAATTGGAGAATTCGAGAGTGGATAATATGCGCCGGAAGAGTTGAAAGTGGTCCTTACCAGGTGTGTAAACTGCAACTCCGTAAAGTACAGCGGAGTAAAGTATTACTGCACGTACGACGTCATCGGAGTCACGAGCTTAGAACTTGTCGGTGCCCGTATTTTCACTCGCGTTTATCACCACGTTCCATGGATAGAGTCGATCGTTTGAGAAAAAGAATAAATCGGAAACTAGGATCGACTTGACTTGTTAAAGGACGGTCATAATGCAACGAAAAATAATTTAATGAATGTTATAATATGTGATAAATACGTGCACGTTTCATAATTATTACAGTACCGTCACTTGTGTCTTCAAAATACACGATATGAAATTCCGGTCACTTTTTTTCAAGAGTGAAAAAGTCGCTGTGAACTTGAAATTGTTCGATCACATTCACTGCAGAACATTGCACACGTTGCACCTCACTATAGCAACGAAACATCCAGAAAATGTAGGAAAATTGAACGTCGTCGACCGACTCGTTCCGAAGTTTCACTCAGACTGACGAGGAAATTTCGCAGACTCGCAGTAAGCGTTCGATTTTGCGACAAGGGGCGGAGCGTCGGCCCTACGAATCGAATATCGTTATCTAGGTTCAAATCCGGACGAAAACAACTTTAGCCGATTGCGAGAGGGTATCGTGTTTACAAGTGTCGATGTCTATAGGTGCGTTTCTACAAGTGCAATGGCGACCTTACAAGTTCGCTTCGAAAGGTTCGTTTCTACAATTGGCGACCCTACAAATTTGTTTCTCATGCATTCGCTTGTAGAAACGAACTTGTAGAAACGATCCTTACCCCTTCAACCCACTGATTGAGACATCAAATCTGCACGACCGACTGCTGCACGAAACGTTGAGAAAAAAAAATAGAAAAATTTAAAAAAATTCGTCTCTAAGGACAACAGTTTCTGTGGAAAACTGGAGTTAGAGGAAACGTTGAACGATACCGCGATTATTTCTGACGATGAGACCAGTTCGCTTCTTTTCCTCTTCATTTTTCTGGGAACACGAGATACGAGATGTATCGGAGAAATTGCGATGCGTCAGATTTCGGATACGATACAGAAGATTTTTGGGGAAGTTCACAAGGTGCATTGGTTCAAATTGTCTCTATTCGTTTCTGAGATGAAAGCGAAAAATTTTCACAAAGCGGCTAATTTTCGCAATGATGTGCAGCTGCCGTGCGAAACATCGTATCGCGACTAAACAATTAAGAATCCGTATAAACTTGATTTTTCAGTAATGAATTATTCAAGCTGTGAATTTGTATCGTTGGAGCGTTGTTGCTGGCACGATACCGTCGTGCGTGGAAACCAAATGTGATGTTATTCACGAAGCGAGATGCAACCTGCTGGCATTTCACACACGCTTTGGAAACGATGCTTCCATCTCTTGGTATAAATTCCGAATTATCTTCGTTGGTGAAAGCAAAAAAATAAATAAATAACAGAAACTCTGCAGCACTGGAGACAGATGTCACGCACAGTGGCACTTGAAATTGGTAACGTGCGTTATTTCAACAGAATCTGAGTAATATGTGAACCAAGCTAAGCGGTCCAATTATTGGGGTGTACATTCAACGTGATAACACCAAATCGTTATACGTCTGTTTTGAATCGTTGGGATATCGTAAACGTGAAACGTTATTTGATACACATATCAGGCATGTTTTTCTAAACACATTCGGAAAAAAACTTTAGGTGAAACACAACTGTATTTACATCTTCCAATGTCGTAGACGCGCAACTTAATTTCCTTCGCGTGAACATACTAAAGTATGCTACGTAGTTCGTGGGAGGATAAATCGAGATTATTCTTGTTGAAGGATGAAAATACCTCCGAGATGAATAAAGCCGATTTCACGTGTCACGTAATTTGAACTATCCGCATCAAAAGAAAATTTACGCTCGAAAGAATAAAAAGAATGTGCTCTCCGAATGGGTGAATGTCAATTCCGCAGACTTGTCTAATTTGCAATTGAATACCGAGTACTTCTCTATCACGTATGAGACGTATATATTTATTACGTTTGACAAGTAGGAATCATGTATCTTAATATTGCGTTTTCAATAGTTTCATTAGAAATTAATTAGTCAGCATACAACACCGATTGCACATTCGTTGTTTATACAATCTGGGTATAGATTTACATGCTTGAAATAACCTAAAGCAAACAATATATACATTAATTTTGTACTTTCTCAGTACAGATTAACATACTTAAGATAACGTACAAGATGAAAGAAATTAAACCGATAATCCCCAAGGACGATGTCAATTAATGTTACATCACCTTTGTGGTCAAATGAAAAGCGTGACGAACAATTGAAAAAGCTCAACTTGGATCTTACGAAGGCAAGTCACAGCCCACTTAATGTCAAAAAAAAAAAAAAAATCAAACTGCGCGTCCAATTATTTTCGAATCTTCAGCGTATGCTTATTGATATTTTATCTTTACTTCAGGTAGTTTGAAAAAAATTAAAAAAAAAAAAAATCAAGCAACAATTTAGTTCTCACACGTAAAAATCATTTGTTTACTTGCTGGGTCATTGAACGATAGCTACATATGTACGAACTGACGTATGACGTGAAAAAGTAAGCTCCTATAATACAGCATTCAACGATTATTCAGAATTGATGAAATATAAATGAGGAAATATAAATGAGGAAAAATCTGTTTCTGGAATAAATTTTCGGGCCTAGTATTAATATCTTCTGACGTTATTTCATGTGGGATATGTAACGCTGTGATGATCATTTTTAACGCACGAGTTTACGATAATTTTTCGCGGAAATCAATTATAATACAATCTTTTTATCCGAAACGAAGGTGATAAACTACGTTTGAAAGAAACTTATAATAATATTAATTCAGTCGTAAGAAAAATATTTCTAATTTGAAGTTGAATGCGAGGTGTTTAGAAGCGGCTACTCTACAGCGGCTAATCGGCTTGTCCACGGCTGAACCATTGATGTAAAAACATTTCACCTACCAAACATAAGTTATTTCTTGGAACAGGTTAACTGCCGTGTTTGCTTATTACCTTCTTTGTCATCGTTGGGAAACACGCCACTATATATAAAACCACGTTAGTCTACGGTTCGTAAATCTGGCTAATTAGTCGTGTATATGCAATCGCAATTGCGCATCATAAATATCACGTTAACTTTTGGCGAAATACAAATCGCGTAGGCATTATTGGATGCTTTGCAAACGACCGGTGATGTTCGACAACGGGAAAAAAAAAAAAAAAACCGGTGTATCCAATCGGATAATTACTGATAAGAAGAATCAGTATTGTTAACGTTGTTTTTGGTCATCGAGTGAATGATACGGAAGCTGCTGCTGCGGACGCGTCGATTAGAGCGTGTAATAATTATTAATTACATCTGGAAAGGGGGGGGGGGGGGGGGGCGTCGTCGATGACGTGATAGCACGGTTTGATATTCGCTTAACGGTTGAAAAATTATTACAATTTATGTCAGCGGTTGATAAACGTCGCTGCCGGTCGCGGAGCTTAATTTTTCTATTTGGAAACGGAAAAGCAACGGTTTTAAATTGAAGAACTGCAATAATAACACGATATACATGTGTCTATGTATTATATATATATATATATCAAAGATGAATAACGTCAAGGTTTAATAAGCGAGAATCCGAGCACTGTGCGATACGATCCAAGGAATCGTTTAATTGTAATTTACGGAACGATCTATATTTGTCGCAGGATTCTGGATACTGTGTAAAGGCGAGAAGGAAATTTTAGCAAATAATTGCAGGAGAGTGTCGTGAAATGAGGCGTGGAGGAGATGAGGAAGAACGAGAATGTGAGATAACATAAAAAAAAAAAAAAAAAAAAAAAACAAAAAAAAAAAAACACAATTCTGTGGTTAACATTCTTGACTCATCCAAGAAGTAACTATCCTGGAATCACGGTTTAATCAGTACCGGTGATCCAAACTTTTGACGTCACGAGCGACCTTACCAAGAGAAGGAAGAGTGAGAGAGAGAGAGAGAGATAGAGAGAGCTATGGATACACCTACCGCTACACGATACACGTATTTCCACACATTGAAAGCCCGGAACGGTTTCGCTTGGTGGGGATTTCGAGTTGTTATACCTCGGTAGTTTACGTTCCACGATCACTGTTGGACGGAACCGTGGAGTCACTTGTCCTCGAAGATGATTCTCCCTGTTATTTTGTTCCTCTTTTACGCAACGCACCGCGTCGAGTCGGCGGAAGAAGGTGAGTTCGGTCGTGAAATTTTATGGATTATACGATTTCCGTTCTCATTTGCCAATTGGAGTATCGTGATCAGTACGTAATGGACGTAAGTTCGGCTGAAAAGAAAAAAAAAAAAAGTGGAAGGACTTTGAAAATTTTAATTACGTGAATAGTGACTGTACCAGTGTCTGTGATTGTATGCGGCTATTTTTCCAAACAATGAAATTAGTTTCTCGACAACGCCATTTTGAATCACCGCGACATTGTGAAAGATCGTTGTTTGCAAATATCGCATGCGAGTGGTAGAAACGGAGGTATTAGGATCGTAGAAAAGAGTTATAAATGGAAATGGAAGGTCAGCGTTAGATGAAAATTCGCAGACTCTGTAAACGACGGTTATAGCAGTTAATGTCATTAGTTTAAGTTACTCAGTTCTGAAACCGGTTTCTGGCGACAAATCTGATAATAATTTCATTTATAATTTTGATTGTATCAACTTACAACGCTTCGCGGGTTCATCGCTAAAATTAAAATTTTACGATCACGCTTGTTTATTATTATAGCTTATGGAAGACGGTCAAGTATAGAAAAATAACAAAAAAATAAAAAAAAATGTGCAGCATGACGTAATGTTATTGATTAATGTCTACGATACCTTTCCGATGGTTAAAAATTCCAATACGCATTTAAAACTGATGTAATTAACGTTTTACAAATTCTTAATTTCGGTAATATGATAGGTTGGTTGTTTCATGGTTTCTTCTTGAAATGATCGCATCTCGTTTCGTTGGAAAATCAAATTACACCCGGTATATCGATTTTTTTTTCGTCTTATATGAGCGGAGGTATGTTGATAAACCAGATCGGTGGAAAAAAAAAAAAAAAAAAAAATACAAAAAATACAAAAAACACGTTTATCGAAACGGGTCTGAGGTTCGAGCGTTGCCAATTTTAGATCGAAAGCGAAATTGCAACTTCTGTTCCATCTACGAGTGTCTAAAGCATTTCAGCTTGTCGATCGGCTTGTGAGAAGGACTAATATTTCTCACCCACATACTCCAGGTGATTCATGCAGATTGAGAAGCGGCGCTTCCGGGGTTTGTGCCTTGCTGAACAATTGCAACATCGTATTCCAGGAATTGGTGGCTGGAAATGCGCCGGATTCAATCTGCGGGTATGCCGGATTTGAACCAGTCGTTTGCTGTCCAAACAGCCGACCGCAAACCACGCAGTCAACTCCGACTGTCACTAGAAATCCAGTCAGTGACGGACGAGGTGAAATTTCGAGACAGAGTGAGTTTCATCTGCTTAAAATTATCCTGCAACTTTTATCGCCAGTCTAGGTATACACGACTGCCTCGAAGAACCGTCGACGTAAATTGCGATTATATTTCCAGAATGCGCTGAATATGCCCGGTACACTTATGAACAAGTAGACTCTCCGGTTTTGACCCTGAATCGACAGAAAGTGAACAGATCCGTGTGCGCGATCAAGTCCCAAAAGTTGATTGTGGGAGGAACAAGGGCCGAGCGTATGGAGTTTCCCCACATGGCAGCGGTTGGCTACGATTTGCCAACCGCCGGAGTCGGCTGGTACTGCGGAGGCACTTTGATATCAGAGAACTTTGTTCTTACGGCAGCCCACTGCACCTTTTCGTCGAATTGGTAAGCCTTTCGAGCACGTCATTGTTCTGGGTTTTCACTCCAGGATTGCGTATGAAACCATGCAAGAAAAGTTGCTGGTCAATCGAACCGCAAACGTAGTCGACGCGCTGTAACAAAGTGATCGTGAATCGCTGTTGAATCACTTGGAATTCCATCATCGACACTAGATTGCAGGTTTTGCTGGTCCCTGGTTTTTGTCTTCGCTAAATCTTGCAATTAGACCCAATGCCTCTTCAATTCCCAGGGGCACCGCGAACTGGGTGCGCGTCGGCGATTTGAACCTGCAGCGTTCCGACGACGGGGCGAAACCTGTGGATCGTCGTATCACCCAGAGGATCAGACACCCTCAGTACCAGCTTCCTTCGCAATATCACGACATCGCGCTTCTTCGCCTCGAGTCCAGGGTGCCTTTCAACGCCTGGATCAGACCGGCTTGTCTCCACACATCACCCACCACTGGGACTCAGAAGGCCATAGCGACAGGATGGGGTCGTGTTGAATGGGGTAAGGTTCTCACACGTGATAACGAATGCATGTGCAAACAGGCCGGTAATATTCCTCGTCAATGACTTCTACCTCCGTCCTTGTGGTTATTTTCACAGCCGACGATGAAGGCTCGAGTGATCTTCTGAAAGTTACGCTTCCCCTTGTCGATCAGCGAACTTGTAACGCGAGCTACTTGGCTGGCGGGTCTGTAGCTCAGCTACGCGATGGAGTAGTTGGAGAATGGACGATATGTGCTGGGCAAGATGGCAGCGACACGTGCCAGGTATGCGGACAGATGAAAGCGTATCTTTAATCATTATTTCTCTGAATGTCGTGACGTGTAAAATATTTCTCGTACCGAGCGTAACATTTTTTGTTTCAGGGTGACAGCGGAGGCCCTCTCGTGATATACAGTAAAAAGGAGTATTACTGCATGTACGATGTGGTCGGAGTCACAAGTTTAGGAAGATTCTGCGGAAGTTCAGTTCCCGGTGTTTACACACGCGTTTATCACTACGTTCCGTGGATAGAGTCCGTTGTGTGGGGACGAGGATAAATCCCAATACTGGGCTGGATTCGAGGAGATAGTAAATTTAACAACATCGCTCATCATTTTTGGACAGTGCAGCCGGGAGTCACGATCTCGCGCAGCTCGAAAGAATAATTTGTCGGATAAAAAAGTTTAATATTTAGAGCTAGCTCACACGACAGTCGATTTATTTCAAAGAAAATAATCTTGAAGAAGTGTTTTCCATTTTATCCACAGTCGTTTGCGGTTTTACTCTCGATACAAGGTGATGCACGTATGTAACGGACATGCGGAGAGGAATCGTTGTAAAAATGAATTAATTAAGTTGACAAGCAATTTATAATGCATTGAATAATCAACCGGTCATCAGAATTTCTTCGTCCGCTGAATCTCAAAATATATACGGTCATTGTTTGAAACATTCTATTATCGCGATTTGCCGATGACACGTCACAATGACGACATACAAGGAAAAAACAAAAAAAAAGTGGAAAAAGATGACTGTGTTATGCAACGAACATTGGTCTAACAATAAGTTTTGACGTGAGTTTGTTGTGAAGATTTGTGTCACACGGAACAACATTTGTATAGTCAACACTGTAATTGTTCGACGGGATTAAAAATTCGAAATACTCGACGGTGTATCGCCGTATTTTGTAGTGAAAATGACGCAACGGATTTCGTCCTGAAAACAATTTCGAAGCTCTTTAGTTTTTTTAGGATCATACGCGTACGTATACGCACAAACATATACCTTATTTTGTGTATCCACTCAGAAAAATGTATGTCGTACTTGGTCGTACTATACTACTTAGTTCTATAGATATAGTAAAATTTACCTTCTAAAAATGACACGGATACGCATTCAAATATGAAACAGAATCGGCTATGTTACATTTCAATAAATAAATTTTATACATGACTCAGCTGTGACTGCAATTCAATTACACGTCCACGATGATAGATACGGCGAAAATAGTAATAATTCGGGGTTAAGTGGTGGGGGAAATTTATTATTAACATTATAATTAATAACTTCTATTGATTTAGCTGACTAAAATCTTGAATCGCGAATATCTCGAGAACGGCGATAGATACGGCAAAACTAAGGAAATTCGGGAGGTTTCCTAAAGGGGAAATTACATCGGGCAGGTAATTGGGCCATCATAAGAACTTCCCAGTGTTTGTACAGTTCCAATTTTGATTATGTGCGTTAAAGTCTCCTAGCAGATTGTGTTGTTATATGATCTGTAAACTCAGCTATGTTGTTCCATTCATCTTGTGTGAGTATTTCTCCCTCTTTCACTCAGACTCTTTCAACTTTGATCTAGATGTAAACACAGGCACGGTAATGAACAATTTTTTTCAGAAATAGACGAGGTGGTGACAAAGATCGGGGTAGACTATGGTCGAAAAAATTAAGAGTGCTCTTGTCAGATGTTTCAACTTCCGCTACAGTCCTGAAAAGTATGAAACCGATCTGTTGTATAACGGGAGGGCGTGTAATCCCTTTGCAAAGACAAGCAGCAGTGCAACAATATGTATACAAATATGTAGATATAATGTATAAAAGTAAATATGTGACAGGTTATAAGATTATTCTCTACGAATGGCTGACGGCCAGGGTTTGACTACAACCGACATTAGGAAATAATAAGAAAACAATTATTGCGGTATTATACTGACAGCTGGAATTGTTGTCGCTTGAATAACGAATGTATGAAAGAGGAAATGATCGGAGGTCAGCGTCAAATCTGAAGAGAATGAGGGATGAGGATGAAGAGCGCGAAGAGCGCTTTCTGTTCCAGCGCGATAACTGCGAGTGTAGTTAACGCCAAAGGAATCCATCTGAGACGGACGAGGATGAATCTCCCGGAACAGCTCGCGACGATCAGAGCAGAATCAGAGTGAAGCGTCACGTTGCGTGTGCCTTTGGCGAGGCCGGAAACCTCCGGGAGTCAGGGATCCGGATAAACCTGGTCCGGAGGATCGAGAGGAATGTCGCCGAGGTTGCGAGGGCGAACCATCATCCTGGTCGTCTTGAGGCTGTAATCACCGTGCCAGTGTTCCCAAATAACACCGCGGAACGGATCGTGCTTAGAGTTTTCCGGATAATAGTCGCCGTTCAGATTCGCCTCGAAGCAGCTGCGGGAAATCGGGAACGATAGAAACACGGAGTATACCGAAAGGATCAAAGGACCCTATCCGAGTATCTCACCTGTAGAACCACCAGCCACCACCGTAAGCCGGTGCGCAAGGACAACACGGCGGTGCGCTGTCGTTATCCCGGTCGATGGTGGAAAATGGAGTTCCATCGTGAGCGCTGAAAGCGTCCGTGGCGTTGCCCTCGTAATCGCCTATCCATATTCTGTAATTGTCCACCTCAGCGTCCACCCTGTCGATCATGTAAGTGAGGAAGAAGAACGCCGATGTCGTATCTCATTTCACGAAAGGAGTAAGGACAATAAAGGTCCTGGTCTGAAGATTATAGTTATACCTGAAGGTGGAATACTCGGCCCAGGCCGTGACGGCCTTCCAGTCCTCGAGCTCGATCCTCAGGACGACGTCGGCTTCGTACGTGAGCCTGCGGAGCCGACACATTCATCCAAATCTGCAAATTCTATTTTTGACCGATCGACTCACCTGTGAATGTACTCGTTACCGAGCCAAAACTCTCCCCAAAGACTTCCGAAACCGAGACTGTAGTCCTCCCAGTTTCTCGTGAAGTTCTCGACGCCCCCCCAGCCGCCACCCCTCTGTTGAATCACAGTCCACCCGCCCCCGGCGGTTTCGAGATCGCAGTTCCTCGTGTAGAAGTCGCGACCAGCATCGTTAAGGTCTCTGTTTTGCCCGAGCATGTAAACGCCAGAATTCCTCCCAGTGTTCACCAGACTTTCGCATTTCTTTGCATCCGCGTAAAGTAGTTGATCACCTGGTACCTCCGTCGTCGATAACGTTTCGACACTTGCCGTGGTGACAGGCGGCGGTAACGTGGTGGTGTTGGGCACCGCTGCCACTGGACTCCAGGTTTGTGGAACCGGATATCCGGGAGTCGACGTCGCGTCCTCGCCCTTGTTAGGCGTCCATCCTTCCGCCCCAGTCTCGAGCGGTATCACCGTGACTTCTCCGTCAGCGCTGCCTGCAATAAGTATATTTCAGGTTTTTCGTTGGTGTTTACGAACGGTGGGAAAGTTGGGAAATAAAACGTGAATGGAACTGCGATTCCAGAATCGCGTGGTTCCATAACGTAGTCCTCACCCTCACCCTGAGGAGTGTCCTCGTCGTCTCCACTGCCGGTATCGTCGGTAGCGTCACCTGAACCGTCGTAGACAAGGACAGGAAACTGTTTCGAGGAAGGTGATTCGCCCTTGGTACGAGAACAGGTCTCGCTGATTTTTCCGAAGACATCTTCCATGTGATTCCTCTGCTTTGAAAAGCCGCGCTCAAGAGCCTCCAGACCGATGGATGACTGGGAATTAACGTGGTTGACAACTCCTGACGATCATAAACGCGGAGTAATTCTATGAATATTGTCACTGTTTATCGGAGTCTCTTAAAGTTCCGAAGTCACCCACCTTCGACCCGCTTCATAAGGGTCTCCGCATTTTCGACGAAGGAACTGACCCGATGACTGCTTGCTCGGCAGCAGCTCGACAATTCTTCAATATCGCGGTTAAGGTTTTCGTCCAAGTTACCGCGACAGGAAACGCCTGTGACATTTGATCCGCGCAGTAGATCCTCTATGGCGTCTAACGATTTGATCATCTTTCGTTGCGGCACCATCAACCTCTTCCACAGTCTGCACAGTGAAAATTTGTCCTCGTCGAGTTTCTCCGAAACATAAAGAGAAAAAAAAAAAAACAATCCCTCCATTGGGATTATAGGAAGAAAAACAAACCGACAAAGCCTACCGATTGAGCAGCTTAGCCTCGGCTTGCGGAAGATCGGAGGACTCTGGCTGATCGTTCAACTCGTTACTGTCCGTTTCGGACAACAGCTTGTCGTAGACGAGATCAACCTTGGCCTGCACATCCTGAAGGGCTTCTTCCACCGCCGGTGGCGTGTTGCATCGAATTACCAATTTTCCGGAAGCCTCCTCCGTTTCGTTCCGTTTCTTCTTCTGTTTCAGGGTCGTTCCAATGCCCTGAATACCGGTCTGCACTCGGTCCACTTTGCGCTCGACGTTCTTTAGCGTCGAAAGAACGCCCCTGAAAGTTGAACGATCCAGAGTAAGTGGTGCTTGTGGTCTCCTGAAGAAAGAAGTAAAGTTCTTTGTCGACTTTGTATCGCGATTACTAACCTGACGGCGAATTCTCCCATCAGGGGATCCTTGGGCGCCTCCAATTGATGAATCCTCTGCGAAGTCTCCTGGAGGCTCGCAGCGACTCTTTCCAATTTGTACTCGAGGTTCATGAGCTGCGAGACTTTCGTGTCGAGGACGATCATCTTCTCCTGGCCCCTCGAGAGGTGGTCCACCTTGCTGTCGAGACTCTTTATCTGCTCGTTCCAGGCGGCCACGTGCAGTTGAAATGTGTCCCAGACGTGGCTTCTCTCTTGTAAACCATGAATATTGCTGTCGATGCTCGCCAACAGCGTTGACGTCGTCAACATTCTGTGCTCCAGTTTACCCAGGTACAGACTGTTGAACTTGTCCAACTGACCTGACGGGATTTTTATCAACAAATTTTTACAGGATTCCAGTTTCTTCCCGAAATATTCATATGTTGTCAAGTTCATCGATAAATGAGTTCTAATCGTCGGCGCTTTCAATTTTAGAGTAGGTACAAAACGATTGTGGGAAAGTGTCGAGTGCTCGGGTCACGTGCAAAATGAATTCAAATTGTCTGCTCAGCAATAAGTTGAGCGACCTTGTCTGTCAAACTAATGAATCTGCGCCCAAAGTGGCAGACTTTACAAGCCTACACATGTTGCCAAGTAACTGATCCACTGAAAAATATCGTACCGCTTTCTGTTTAGACTCTCTGCGTGCGAAATTAACTTTTTTACATCTACAGGGTAAAATCACACTAACGCGTCATAAAAATATAAGAAAAAAAAAAATACGCAGACACAAATCTGAACTCTGACTTTTAAACAACGATCGTCTGCGCAAAAGTTGTTTTCTCCGTCAGCTGCACCGGCTTCGGTCACAAAAAAAAAGAAGATAAGAAAAGAAAATAAACTTCAATTGTTTTCAATTCTTCAATAATTCAACGAACTTTAACATCGTACCCTCCTCAATTAAGGAGGGGATAAAAAATTTGGCTGCTCGTTATTTGCTTTGCTTCGTGTGTATTATTACTATTATTTATTTTTTTTTTTGTTGTTTTGTTTTTTCTCTTTTTTATATTTAACGCCAGATCGCGCGCTTCTCATGCGCTTCACAGATGCTCTCCTCATGATCTCGGAGGCACATATTTGACACAAGCACAGCTTACAGAGTGTGTATAAGTATGGCGTGGGAAGCGGTTTGGTGTGTAATGTCAACGTGTCTTTTCTCTCACCAGCTATGTTGCTCATCATTGCTTTAACGCCACCGATCTCCTCCCAAAGACGGTCAACCTGCGACCTCTGTATCTCCGGTTGCCTCTGCTCGATTTCCGGCTGACCGATCGTCTGGACTTCCGGTACAACGAAGGGCTGCTGCGTCGTCGTCGACGTCGTCAAGGGACCGACGCCCTGTGCCGACGAGATCACCGAGATCACCCATAAAATCTTGATACGAAAAAAAAAAGTAAAAGACATTCGGTTTACAGCCATATTAAGTGTCTTGACCATGAAATATGTAAATCCGCGAGGCGCTGTTACTCTATTTTTAACCGCAGTGAACAGAGAAACTTATTTTCCTTAGGCTGTATAATTTGTCGATGATTTCCACCGTGGGACCCGGGCTTTGGTTAATTCCATTTAGATTTTAGGCTCCTATACCGGGGCAGCATTGATGGGGGGGGGGGGGGGGGGGGGGGGGTGAACAATATACGACAGCCTAAACGTGATCTACAGCTAACCGAACGTGACCAAATTATCAACAATTGGACTCTCCCATAGGAATAAACGTGTGTAATTAACCAGAGTTCCGGTCCATTCTATCTCCTTTGGAACGTAAAGACGACTTCCATATTCGAAAATTCAAAGCTATCAGAGCAGTTCCAAGTACATGCTCTTTATCAGCTCTATTCAATCACCTACACAGTTCTCCAAATATACGAATACCATTTCATACTGGATAGCAAAAATGTCAAAGAGGAAAGAGCAATACGTAAATCCATAATGGAGATACGGAAATAAGAAACAGTAATTTGCACTGCAGGAAAAAAAAAAAAAAAAAAAAAAAAAAAAAAAAAAAAAAAAAAAAAAAAAAAAAAAAAAAAAAAATTCGTTAGTCTTCACACCGGGTTTGAATAGCACATACTAATAATTAACGTTCCTTGCGACGGCTGATTGTGAGACTCGTAGACGCCAGGGCAAGGTATTTACTGTGTTTCACAACGATGTGTGTGTATGTACGTTATAGACATCACATGTGGGTCGCGAACCGCAGAAACACGTGCCTTGAAGGCGAAGAACGGTGGTCCATCGCTGGTTTGTTTTGCGTTCTTATCACGGCGCCGCGTGTACGCAAGATGCGCGCTGAATTAGGAGTTGGAACATTTGCGCAGAATTACCACATAATTAAGTTACACCTTGTACTTGCCGATGGGATAACAAGCTGTGGAGGCCGGATAGGGAGTCTGTCGGTGAAAGGATGAGAAACGGGTATCGCGGATTGTATGACAATTAGCGAGCTGTAATAACCACGTGGAAAAAACATATTCTTGTGAATTTCAATTTGCCAAAAATGTGCCGTGTGTAAAATACTTACTTTTTAGATCGTTAAAATAAACGTGCATGTGTTTGCTTTGAAAAGAAGATACGGAACCGCGATGGTTTATATCGTGTAACGTTACTACTAGAAGACTAAAAAAAAAAAATAAAACGAATGAAAAAACGTTTACTCCGTGTAACCGATGAGATAAGCAGAATGGATATATAGGTATGTGTACACTTATGATACACGCGGTGTTAACATAACGCGGGTGAATTGGGCCGCTTTTCAAGTTTGTGGTGACTTTTTTCACTCTCACGGATCAAACCGATTTCTAAGTCGGTAGATGTAGTACCGATTCGCGTACAAAGAATCCACTTTGCATCGTTCCATTCCTCACTGACAACGATTCCTTGGAATTATTTACTGTTATATACACGATGTGCAAATCGTACCGGCTATTTTGCGTATCGGTCAAAGTGGCTGAAACACGAGAGAAGATTATTTTCAATGATTTTTCAGCCGGAGTAAGAAGGAAATTTCAATACTACAGAATCCGATTTCGAAACAGGTTTTGGTTGGCTTGGATGATACGTATGGTGTTTGTTTCGGGACCAAAGAAAGGCGGGCCAAGATCGAGTACGGATGATAATTGACGAAGGTACATAATATAACATGGACATGGAACCTCCTTGTACTTGATAAACTGCCTGTGTCTCGATAGAAATCTGAAAGGAGCCAGACCACAGCATATGTCGTGTTGGTCAGCGTTCCGAAGCCTTGACTAAAGTTGAGTAAAAAAAAAAGTTCAACACAGAACAGCGAATGATTGACGTTTGACCGGTGACAATATATGCCTCCGTAATTAAAATAATTCTCTCCGCTGCAACCGGAAGATCCTTCACTACATTCGCCGATTCTACTCTGATCGCTCTTTAACTCGTTCGATGAACGTCTAATGACGCTTTTGCAAAATATACGTTATTTCCGTGTAAGAGAATCGAGAAATACGCACAGTTCGCATCTAGGTATTTTGAAAATTTTTACTCTCCTGAATTTGCGAAGAAACAACGATTCGATAGCTCAGATCTTACTCAAGACTTTTAGTAATCGTGCTCACCTGATGATAAGACCGCATCTTTTTTCAGGCCTCGAGCGGCTAATCGTAGATTAAACTCGGAGAGCCAAGCCGGCAACGAACGTCTTGAAAGTCGCGGGTTGAGCACGCGCGAATTGAGACGCGGGATTATTTGACAGTCGCAAAATAATCGGCACACTCGCACACAGAGAACTTTGTCGGGTCATTAATCTCGAAACGTTCGCTCGTAGCAAAGTCGCTCCGCGGACTGACAGACTCACGATCAGCGCGAAGTTACGAACTCGCTGCGACTCGAGCTGTAAGCGAATGACAGACGGGAAATCACTGACTCAGTCGCTGCTGTCGGGGTTCGTCGCCGAGTGAATAACGCTCCTGATTTGTTCCCTTTTTTTCTGTCCTCTCCTCATGTTTAACCCTTTGAGTCATAGTGGTAAGTATTCTTACCACATATTTTATACCAATTTTTTTTTGTAAATGTAAATTATTATTGTTAGAAACAAATTGATTGAAAAGAATCGTGCAAATTTCATTTCCGAGAAAGTTACCCCTCTACGCGTTTACGTGTTTTACATAAATTATAAGTTTTTGGGGTCGCTGATCATGAATCTGAAATTGGATACAAAAAGTTCAAGATGACGGGTCTAGTATGAGGAATGAAAATTTAAAATTCGATCGAATCCGAAGAAAAACTCTGCCCAGGGGTTTTTGGGTCGCTGATATTGAATCTGAAATTAAATTTTGAAACTTCAGTATAGCGAATACAATCAGCGACCCCAAATACCCCTGAATAGCTTTTTTTTGACCGTATTCGATCAAATCTGAAATTTTCATCCACCATCTTGAATTTTTGAAATCTGATTTCAGATTCGTAATCACACCACTGTCTTGCTATTGACGCAGCACAATAATGTGTGATTCAAAGGGTTAACTCCTGCTTTCGCAACGCGTCCAGACGGCGCGGGATTAATTATTATCCCCTTGGAAATACAGCTGGAACAATTCAGCGCTTGGTACAAAGCCAAATCCCGAAAAAGATACACTGTGCACGAGCTTTTGTGGTCGAATAAGTTAGAGCTTCGCTCTGCTCTGATTTTACCCGTCCGGAATGCTGAGAAGGAAAAACAGTCCGTCAATTTAATTTCTTTCGGCGATTCCGGGCGGTCCGGACCCGGGTTTTGGAATTGTTTGAAATTCTGATCGCGCCGACGCTCCTCGAGGGCGAAACATCGATCTTCGTTAGAGCGACGAAAGGCGAGCGCAAGCGCCGAGATCAGTTTTATTTTCAGCTTTGTAGAAAAGCCGACGGAACCGACGCGCCGTGCTTCGGGAAATCTTAAGCCGAAATAATGTTCGTCTATTCTTAGTAAACGCTCAATAAGATCGCTTCGTCGTTTTTTCTCGCTGAGACGGGCTTTGGCTATAATTCCTCGCTTATTTTCCCTTTTTTTTCTAATCCGCAAGCTGGGAGGCAGCCGTTCGTTTCGACGATGTCTAAACTCGACGACGATTTGTCAAACAGCGACAAACCGCTAATCACTCAGAATTTTAACCAGAATAACAACGTCGTCAGGTACGTAATTATCACGTTATTTATCCATCGCGAAGCTTCAACTCTCAAACTCCAGGAACTGGAGTTCGAACTTATGAAATTATTATTTTTTTTGTTAAAAAATCATTCATATTTCCGAAGTTTTCGAATCAAAGAGCTGCCCTAATTTCCAGCCTCGGAGAACTCCTCACGTACGGATAAGTCGCAATCGTGTAAAAAAAAAGGTCAATTTCCATGAGCAAAGTTTCCTATAACGTCGAGACAATACAGTGACATCTTTTCCGAAAATTTGAAATCAAAACTGTGATTGAAGTGTCATCTCGAATCACTATCAAGTCATTCTGCAGAAAAAATAACATTTTATCCGTCATAAAATACATTGAAGAAAAACAGAAACTTTGCTTATATATCCGGATTTTTCAATAGTTTATAAAACCACGTCTAATCGCCAAATAATATTTCTTTACCGTAAGTTCATCTCATGCCGGTCCTATTATAATTTTCCTGGAACCGAGACGATCACCATCATTTTTATTTCTATTTTCTCCCAAACGATTCATCCATGAATCCGGTATTAATAATTGTTTTTCTCCAAAATTCCAACAGCCTAGGAAAGGCGAGGGGCACGATGAAAGATGGTTCAAGTCGTTCGAGCACAACAGACGTTAGTTCGGAGAGGAAAAGGTACTGCCTATGGATGTTGATATTTTTGCTGGGTGTGATGGGGCTGTGCAATCTGTTCCTAAGCATAACGATATTCGCTGTGCTACGGATGAATCAGAGGATGGAGAGCATGGAGGTGATACCAGAAGAGAACCTGATAACATTTTTTGGGAAAACTGATTTAGACCGAGTAGGTATTTGAGAAAAGGGGTGATAAAATGGCGAAAATGAAATAACAAAACTAACCGAATTCCTTCCAAAACGCAGCTCTGTATATGGCGCGGAATTTGCCAGGGATACGGCGACGAACCAATGGCGATATCCGGGGACGACAGCGGCGTCCAAATAAACGTGAGAAACCTCAGAGACCAAAACCATTCGAGCGTCCAGGTGTACTGGAACGGGACGACGGTGTCGAGGGTAAAGGTACTCGAGGCGAAAGATCCGCGAACGGGAACCACATACTTCTCAACAAATTCCCCAAACTTCGAGCTCCCTTCGGGGGTGGAGAAAATCGGCGTGAAGATAGCCGAGACCCACAGAGTTACATCGCCGATAAACTCGAGTTTGAAGTTCGAGGCCGACAGGCGGGTGACCGTCCACGGCACCGAGGGAGTTCGTATGGAGGCAAAGGACATCCTCTGGAAGGCTCGTACGGACCTCTTCCTCAAAAGCGACAACGGTAGCATAACTCTGAGCGGTAAGGAGGGGATTTTGATCGACCTTAACGGCGTTCGTGTCGTTCCTCAGGACTCCAGAAGCCAGAGCGGTCGAAACCAGTATAAAGTCTGCGTTTGCATGCCTCAGGGAAAATTGTTCCGGGTTCAAGTGCCGCCTGGTAATAAGCAGGTGAGCTGTGCCCACGTGAGTATGACGCCAGAAAACAGTCCTTGCAAGTGATCGAAGGAAGTTTGAGGTCTTGTTTTCAATATTTTCGCAAGACGAGCGATCCGCATCGTATCTGGAAAGATGAAATATCACTTATTTTATTTTAAAGTGTTCTTTAGACCAGTACATTGAATCTTAGGCGAGTCTCCAATTCAAAGCAATGGTGATCGTCAACTTCCTCAGAAATTTAGTCTAACGATTTTCCAAGAAAGTTCGTCAAACTGTTTTGTAGCTTGAGGCTGCACTTTTCAATGGTTGAATTTCACTCGCCAATTCTTTTTGTGTATATAGAATAAAATAGAGGTTTAGTTAGTTAGACCACTTACGCGGCGGGCTCGTATGTATAAAGACCGAATATTTATTGATCAAAAGAACTTCGTCGCATTCTCGAAGTGACGTTGTTGATTTGACCTATTACCGTGATACAATTACTCATCATTTATCGTTGACGAGTAAGAAAACGTACTTCAAAATTCATACGAAGACTGCACATACACGCACACGAGACGTTCTACTAATATAATAATAATAATATTATTATTCATAGGAATTATATTAATATTAAGCTAGCCATTTATGAATGTATCCGTATATAAGTAATTACAATATTAATCGCATTGTATATCAAATGTTTGTCAAAATAAGATATTTGGTGATTTAAACTGAAAAATAATGAATCATCATATATGTTTTAAGCAGGATCAATTTTTTTTACGATCGATCGGCAACGACAAACATAGACATACATGTAATGTGTACGTCACGGGTTGCCGACAAAAACGAAAGAATATACATTGAAAAAATTCATTATCGAGTCTGAAAATGGACGATTTCTCTTTACCCATCCCCGCTCTATTGATACCGATCCTTGTACAAATTCGTAATTATATGATTTTCAATAAATCCAGCGTTATACCATGTATAGAGTCGTTCCAAATCTCACGTGAAATTGTATCAAATGTACAGACAGAGATACAAACACGCCTTATAACAATCTGGAACAAGCTGAGTTTGTTAATTTCATTAAAATATTTCTTATGTGTCTTGAGTCACCATTTCTTCATTTCCTTCTTCCATTTCTTCCTGCTGTTCCTGTTCCGTTGGAGGTTCGTACGCCTTGTCCAAAGGACTGGCAACCACACCGCCAGCCCATACACTCATTTCTACCGCTAATTTATTACCGCCTTCGAGCAATGGCCTGTAACCACCGTGCGCCAAAACTCGTAGCAATGTTTGTGCCGTTAGACACACTTGGTCCTGTTGTTCCAACGTCATAGCGGTGTGTACACGGATGTTTCCACCCTCGCAGGGATCGGAAATTCCTTGAGATAAAATAATCAATTAAAATTTACCTTTCAGTCGTTGGGGTCAACATTTTGTCGATTACAAAACAACTCACCGGCTGACCCAGGCAAAAATAACCCTGAAGCGAGGAGCTGGAGCACTCGCTTGTAGGCTTGATTTATCGGCAGTGCTTGTCTGCTGGGATTATTCATGATTGCGTTATGTGCCAGAAGATCTAGCATCCATGGTGACAGGGGTTCGAAACCCTCGAATCTGGTCCTCAAGTCTCTCAGCAATCTGATCAGTACTTTGATACTCGAGTGATGGGCATTTTCTTCGAACCATCGAGAGTGTCTGATAGCTGCTAGGTGCCCTGTAAGAAAAAAAAAAAAATTGAAACATATTGAAACAAGGTTGATACTATTTTGCGAATTGAAAATAAAACTTGAATAGATTTTTAAGCTTTGGTAACTATCTCAATTTTTTCTTGTGAAATTTTATCAAAAAGTCAAACGATCCGGGTGCAACACAATGTCGGTAAATACCTTGGCAGATTTTAACGTCAAGATGCTGCTCAGATTCCAATTTACGTAAGTTTTGATGCAAAGTAGTGATAAGGACACGAACAGTGGCCTCATTAGTTGAAAGATCAAATCCACGTTCCGTTTGAGCCAGCTTAAACGCCTCTTTAGGATTGCCCGCCTTCAAGTCTGTGTTTACTTTCGTGCCCAGCGCTTCAACCGCTGTTTTTGTAGGTAATGTTTTGAGGATAACAACGATGTCTGCTACATTGTGACCCTTGATCATTGTCCCTTTTTTGAAGCTCCCCACTTGTCTGACTTCCTCGAGTTGCTGTAAATGCAACGAATCCATCAATGTTCCTTCTTATTTTCGTTTCACTCGAAAAAAAAGAAAAACATAGCTTTAACTGTATTTACAGCCATTTTAAATTTGCTGTATACCCACACAAGCTTCGAAGGTTCCAGGTGCAACGATTAGATTATCCAGAACTCCTTGTAGCTTCGTAACGAGGTTCAAGATGGAATTCTGCTCTTTCGCTGTCGGACACATGTCTGAATTTTTCTTCAGAAGTGCCGTAGTAAAGTCAGCCTCATCCGCAGCTGCCTTGACACGAGGAAACGCAGCCTCGCAAAGGGTGTAATCAAAGGGATGTCTGGGCAGGAACTGTTTCCTAGGAAATCCCATTCCACGCCCCATTCCTCCGCGACCACCTCTTATCATGCCGCCGCGAGCACCTCGAACCATATTAAGCCTGCAATGTCAGAATAAATCGAATGCATCGTTTAATCATTTCTGGAGTCGATGCATAGTTCACAAGATATTAAAAATTGGTGGGACGTGATTTCTGGCTCGATTGATGCTTGAGGCCAATACGAGAGATGGATGAAATGAAAGAAATGTGCTGATGTGCTCTTTTAAGGTTTAATTTCACAATTGTTCAGAGCTCGCACGATTCTAATCAGGGAAATGTTTGGACTACGTATTGGCCAATCGGGTGTTGAGCGAGAGAGAAACCAATTAGAACGAAAATATACCTCTCGTTTTCTCTCTCACTCACTCCTCGGCTAGACTTTCTGTACACGCAAAGCTACCTCCAGTAGTATATGCACTAAGGTGCGAATGAACATTGAACGAAGAACCTAACCAAGCATAGCAGACTTACATTGCTGGAAGATCCAGGATCACCCTGAAAACAAATCGTATTCCGGTATTTCGTTACTCGGAGTGAGATGAGCTGTTATTTATTCTTCTAATCGAGTATTTATCGCGGTATTTATTCAATAATAACTTACCCTGGATAATTTATTTGAGCAATAGCCAACCTTGGTCCTCAGCGTGTGCTTAGCTGTACTTAGCCGGTTTAACGATCCTGATGGCGTTTCATCTGAAGTCAACCGCGAGAGGCGCGAGAGCGCGAGTGCGCCGCGATTCGAGTCGCCATCTTGGATTCTACGTTCGAGATCGTTAACTTGAAAGTCGAAACTCTCCAGTTTCAGCCGTTCGAGCTTCAGGTTAGTGTATTGTTGCAAGGTAATCATGGCTTCGGAGCGGTACAGTTTTTCGCTGACTACGTTCAGGTAAGAACAGGGAATTTAACGTATTTCCTGTATTCTTGCGACCTTCAATCAATCAGTCTAACCGTTTCTGGAAAAATATTCCAAATTTTTTCTTAGCCAGCAGTTTGAAAGTCCGTCAACTCGGTCCTAACCTAAAAACCACGTCAAGAATCGAAAAAGTTTCGTGTCAAACGAGTCTGAAACTTTATTCTCACCTAAGCAATATCAAACTTGTTTCAATTTTCTGTCTCAATCTCCGTGGAAACTTGAAGTGAGCTTTATTGCCCATGTTTTGATCAAAGAATCTCCACTTTTTGTCCTGTCATTGTTACTCTACATCGTTTAAGGCTCAAATTTGATTGCGTCAACTATAAAACCTCATTATTCTTCACCATCATTTCAAAATTTTACATTTTTATTTTACACTTACAGCCCGTCGGGCAAGCTGGTGCAGATCGAGTATGCATTGGCTGCAGTATCAGCGGGGGCGCCTTCAGTTGGCATCAAGGCATCCAACGGAGTTGTTCTTGCCACTGAAAACAAGCACAAATCGATACTCTATGACGAACACAGTGTTAACAAGGTTGAAATGGTTACCAAGCATATTGGGATGATATATAGTGGAATGGGGCCTGACTATCGTCTACTTGTGAAGCAAGCTCGCAAAATTGCCCAGCAGTACCTGCTAGTGTACCAGGAACCAATTCCAACTGCGCAACTCGTTCAACGAGTAGCGATGCTCATGCAGGAGTACACGCAGTCAGGGTAAGATCAGAGTTTTCATGATTTCATATAATTAGCCGAAACTTGACTATAACTTCCAGCTGATATTTACTATGACCTCATGCAATTTAAACGGTTTTGAATGAATTTTATATGTTGTTTTTGACTTGATGTTTGGTATCAACGTTATAAACCATGAAAAGTAGACATTATCAAATTTAGATACAAGATTTTAGCAAGCAGATGTGTGAGAAAAGTATATTTATGGAAAGAATTGTTGAAATCTGAAAGAGTTTGTCGTAAAATGGTTCTCGTTGGAAATTTCCATAATAGATTCATTGTTTTGGAACTGATTAAATAATGTCTGTGCAGAGGTGTACGTCCGTTCGGTGTTTCTCTGCTGATCTGCGGCTGGGACAACGACAAGCCGTACCTGTTCCAGTGCGATCCGTCGGGTGCTTATTACGCCTGGAAGGCAACCGCGATGGGAAAGAATCACATCAACGGTAAAACATTCCTGGAGAAGAGATACAGCGAAGATCTGGAGCTCGACGACGCCGTTCATACCGCTATTCTGACTTTGAAGGAAGGATTTGAGGGGCAAATGACCGCGGACAATATTGAAGTCGGCATTTGTGACGCCAATGGATTCAGGAGACTCCATCCGTCCAATGTCAAGGACTACCTTGCGAACATCCCCTAATTTTTTATTCTATCTACGTTTACTTTTTTTTTTGTTTGTATTGTAATATCCATTAATTGAGTCGGCAATACGAATGTGCTCGCGAATAAAAAAATCTCTTGAAATAAACAAAAAAAAAATAAATAAAAAATCGCTAGTGAATTTCTTACGTATGCCTTTTATATTAATTTGATTGAACAGTGTATATATCTTTTAATGTTTTAGGCATCTTACCACGAAGCAGATTTGTTTGAAATGATGTGTTCTTCCTATTTTCAGCCTCTTCTTTTTTCAAACGGACGACACTCTGTTATCGAATTTGCAATTAACGAAGTTGAATAAATACAGTCAAATTTGGTGTAAAAATTTAAGTTGTGGCATTTCGCCACGCGTGTTAGACGATTGCTATCTCTGACGCTCTCGCGTTTAATTTCGCGTGAGATTAGGTAAAGACCTGTTGGTTTCGTTTCCGTGTTTCTTTTTCATTTTTTTATTCAGTCATTTAAATTCTGGAATACCTGATTCGTAAGTGGCGGTCAAAGAACTCGTGTGAACTGCGGCAAAAATTAACACGGCAATGACGCTCTGCGTGTGCACTTCGCTGTTCAATATTGAATCGGAATATCTAAGAGCTCTCCTCGAACCGTAATATTCGCGAGAAGAAGTTTCGCCGCGAGGGGAGTGTAAAGTTGACAAGGCTCAGTTAATGTTGAACGTTATACAACAACGGTACCGATCTAAGAGAACAGAACGCGAAAGCCGTAACAGTTTCTATACATAATAGAGAGGGTGGTTGTATATTAGGATTAGAACGTTAAATTCAAGTTTCCAAAGTTGAAGTTAATCGATAATCAATTGAATTTGCGGTATATTACGCCATGAGAGCGAGTTCTCGCTTAGAGATTACAAAGTTTAAACAAGCACGGTACGGATCAAACTCTTCTTACAAAGAAAGATGGATAGCTTGCGAACGGCAAAGTGAATATTTAATTCGATTTAGTCGCTAATTCGCTGATTGATTAAAAAGCGTCGCGGTTCAGGTAGCGGAACACAATTTATTGTAGGGACAAAAATAAACGAGTATCGACGATTATACAACGGCGACGATGAAGGGGAAATTTTTTGACACGGAGCTTAAACACGCACGAGGCTATTCGACCGCATTTTCGGGCCAACGAACCATAAATCTATCGGCCTCTGGCCACCCCCGCATATCGTGTTTTCAAAGTTCGCCCGGGTATTACTTATATCCCATTTTCGCGTAAGGCCATTCTGTCCCAGAATATATTGGAGGAAATTATTAAATTTCACCCGGAACCGCGCTGAGAGCAAACGGTAAAAAGCCGTGCGGGGTGCCCTCAAGTTACCTTCTCCCCACCGATTTCCACGATGAATTATTCCCCGAATATTTCTCCCCCTTCCCAAAAAAAAATATTTTCCACCACTAATGTGAATTTTTTTTTTTTTTTTTTGTAACAGTCATGAAAAGTGCGAAATTTGACATGCCAGTCCATATTGTATAAACGAGCTTTTCGAATTTTTGGAACGCTAATTGTCGCAGATTTTGATCCAAAAGACACATCAAATTTTTTGATTTTGTTTTAAACCGCATAGATCTAAATGGCGTGATCAAATTGAGTATACCTGCAACCAAAGTAGAACTGTTCGAAGCTTCGGTGTTGTTTTTGAGGTTTACAACGGGTCGGGGTAAAAATAGAAATAGAAATATCACAAATTAAAATGTTCACAATATCGAATTTTCAAAGACGCGAAAATCTAGTTTAACCGTAGAATTTCAATACGTAGATGATCGGTGTACTAGAAAGGTCAAAGTTTCGAAACAGTCAAAATACAGATTCGTCGAAAGAAACAAGAACATGTATACGTAGTACAAGTAAAAACGTAGAATAGTGATAATTTTTTACAATTATTCTGTACATCGGTTTCGTCGTCCATTTCTAAATTCTATAGAATGGATTTCCGCGTTTTTGCCAATTCGATATTGCGACCTTTCCATCTTCCAATCCTTTTACATTCTCACCCTCGTCGTTCACACTTTGAAGTTCAGATTGACAACTTGTAATTCAGAAATGCGAGTTATCAAACTAATCTTCATTAAAATTGTAACCACCCCCGTATCGTCAGGTGCGCTAAAACGTAATCGCGAGCAGGGTGCCGATCTCTCCTGAAAATAACTGCTTTCGCTCAATTTTTGTCCCTGAGCCGTGATGCGCGAATGGAAATCGTAGTTTGCGCCTAATTGTAGGGCTCGCTCGTGCAGGATTCGCGGAGAAGTGGGCGAATTGGCACGGGGTGTATCGAACCGGAAATGGACAATGGGCTGCAAAGAGGGTGATGGGCTGAGAATCGAGACACCCAACGCCCGCTCTGGAGCATACTCGATGTTTATTGTGCGGCGTGTATACCGACCTCTCCATTCAGGGGCTGAGCAGTTTTGGGTTGATCGAACGAGCCTCGCAATCGGTTATTATAATATACACTTGAGATGAAAGGGATTTTAATTAACTCTAATCGAGTCATCGATTAGACGACGCTGCAGGTTTTACTCCAGGGCAGAAAGCGAAGAGGAGGCCATTAAAAGTTCTCTCGTTAAAATGCGATTGTACCATCCCGATATTATCCATACAGATATAATTATTATGCAGCATGAAACGAACAATGACATAATTTGCCGCCTTTCTCTCTCTCTCTCTCTCTCGTGTATCCGTTACGCTTCGTTCTTCGTTCTCCACCGCGATATTTTATTTTCTCGATTTCCGGTTAACTCCGGGCGCTTCGGCTCCGCCTTCCATTTCAAGAGCTTCCTCATTGTCGGAGACAATGGTCAAGCATCGCTGTATCATAGTCACACCCCGTAGCGAATAATACGGCATATAATAAAAACGCGTATCGTAGCCCATGAACCACCGTCATTTTACCTCTACTCTTCCTTCTCTTTCCTCAGGTCCAGCTGTCCATCCTTCAACGTTCTTTTTTCCAAGCTTGCAGCTTTGCAGCTTTTCAGTCTGCAGAAGTTGACGATCTAGTCGCAGGGTGAAATTTCCTCACTGCTTCGGTATACAATGTAAAAGTTTTCCCTTCTTTCGAAGAAGGGTCCATCGGTTTGGCAGATGAGGAGACAACAACAAATCTTCCTCGTCTTTTACGTACGACACAACTGTTCCGAATGACAAGTATCGTTACATCTTCCCCACCTACGATTGTATACTTCTTCCAAACATCGATCGTTCGAGTTGGTCTTGGAAGTAATTTTTTATTTTATTTCGATTAATTATCGCCGTGAAAAAGTCACCTCTTCGAGCTAGTCGTTACTTTGGACAAGAGTCGAACCTCATTTATTCCTCTACGATGTCCAGGAATAAAAGTTGGAAAAAGTGCTTTAAAGGAGAGGCGCGTTAACGCGCGTTCGTTTCTTAGGGGTTGAAGTGGACCATTTGGGCTGGTCATTGCGGAGGACGACGTGACTATGGACATTTGGCGAGATTTGTTGAGACGGGGAAAACGTGGAACGGTGCTCCGTTCCGCAATATCATCCGTCTAGTTAATTGGTAGGAAAAAGTCGCCGAGTCACCTCGGAGGTCCCGCTCAGAGACGGGACGTAGTCCGATAACGAAAAGAGGGAAAAGAAGAGCTGCTGCAGGAGGCGGGCAGCGGCGGGCCAATCTGCGCCAATGTTCTCGGTGACACGTCATTTACTTGAGCTTTTCCCTCCCCCGCCCCTCATCGCTGTCCATCTTTTTTCCCGCGCCGAAGGTAACCCCATACTGGGAGAATAGGAGAAAGAAAAAGAAAAAAAAAAAAATTACGGATAAGAAAAACGCGAGGACGTGTGCAGAAGAAGGAAATCTACCCTCGGCAAATTTCTGCATTACCTTTTCGCAAAACCGCGAGAATTCACTTCGTTAGTTTCTAATCGCCCGCGTCTATAAGAAAATTTGCAACGAATTGCTGACCTTGTCCCGGTCGGAGCTGTCAAGGAACAGGACGAATCTCCCGATTTCACGGTATCACTTCTCTCGGGGCTTTAAAATTGGCTCGAGTGGTTCTATTCAAAGTCCAGGACAGTTGACAGGATTCCGGTGATGAAATAGAGTAACTCGATGATCCCTCAGCTCCCCCGCTTCTTCTTTCCTCCCTCTTGCAATATTCCATGCAAGCTAAAATTCGTCGGTATCCATCCTCGGCTTGCGGATACGCGTCCTAAACCTGTTACTCGAATCGCGCCTCCGCGAATTTAAGATCGAATGATATTCTCCCCGAAGGGGGGGTGAAATTCGCGAGTACGAAACGAGTCGACTTTTTCTCCCTCTCTGGTTTTCCCCGATTTATCGTTGACGGATCGTTTATTGCCCGCAGGATAAGCGAGTAACCCGTCCTCCTCAATTCGAACAAGACCTCGTCCATAACTCGCCGACGAGGAATATAACGAGCAGTAAACATCGGTGAAACCCAGCTACGGAATGTAATTAAGCTGACATTCGGATGTAAGACAGAACCCGTCACGTAACGTCGCGAGAAGAAGGAGAGTCGGCGGTCTGCGAAGGACGGGTTCGTCGCTACTCTCGTTTGTCATACTGATTAATTTGCGACCAATGAGAGAGACCCGACGCCGCTTTCGCCTCTATAAGGGTATTACATACACCCCGGCCGTTAGTATTATAGGCTGAGGTATATACGCCATATCCTTCCTGACATTTACTAAGTTGTCCCCGGGGAATTCCGCACGTCCTTCGCTCGCTTAATCATTAATTTTCCTTTCGTAAACAGGTGCTCGCCCGCTCACTCGCTTCGAGCACGTCGCAATTTGAATAAACGTTTCCGTACGTACGATATTCAAGCATATTTTCCTCATTTTTTCGCAAAAAAGAAACAAAAAAAAAAAAACGAAAAAGGAATCAACCGAAACGGTTATCGCTTTTCATTCCCGACTGAGCTTGCACGACCGAAAACAAGCAAAGAGTTTAAAAGAAATAGAAAAGCAGCCTGAAATTGAACAAGATATCCGAAAAACTTGACTCAAAAATATGGCAGCAAAAACTCAACACAATTTTCCGAAACATCGATTCCTACCGGCTTTATTTAGCCGGCGTGACTGCTGAGCTGTAACAGGATTCGCGTATGGTGTATTTCTGGTACCTAGAGTGGCGTGCATGGCGTGTGTACTTACGGGGATATTTTGTTACGCCTTACTGCCGCTGGTCAAAGCCGCTAAAGCGAGCCAGCTTTAACTCGCCGCAGCCGACTATCGCGGATTTTTCCGCAAGCTCGAGTGAACTTCGCATCTCTCTCTCTCTCTCTCTCTCTCTCTCGCGAAATACCGGCTTCTCGACACGCTAACCCCTTCGATGAGGTCACCTTTGTTCTACCGATTTTCTCTGGACCTTTATGAAATACGTGTGTCGTAAAGCTGTTTTAGCGTAAAAATAAATGACTGGATTCTTTCGCTGTTCAAAGTCTGAACATTTTGTTTTGCATGAAGAAAAAATGTCGGTATCGTAATCAGAAAAAATTACGCCTAATTATTTATAATTCTTCGCAAACAGTCTGTGGTTCAGATCACATGAAGTATGTGAAAAGACGCTTCTGCTCCTAAACACATTCTGTAACCTTCTGTTTTAGCAAGGCTATTCACGAACTTCGTTTTATATTTTATACGTACACCGTTTCCATAAAAAAAATAAAAAAAAAAAAAAAACATTTCATTCACCCGAGGATAGTCCAAACATCAGTCTCAACCTTCTGAATTGCGATATCATTCCGCTGATCTCTTTCTTACTGTGAGCGTGGGTGCGGTATTCTTCGACTACTTTTGAATTGAAAAATATCTTCAACGATACGAACCTTGGCGCAAGAAGAGATACAATATATATATATTATGTAGATTTGTATCTGGACACGTTTCGCGAATCGAGTCTTCGGGCGGATATTCTAAAGGCTGCGAGGGAAACTGTACGTCCATCTGCAAGAGTCCCGGAAAAAGTTCAAAAAGCTCTGGATGAAAGAAATTTTATTACAGAAATGGCAAATTCTCAATTCGCAATCTCATGAATCGTTTCATCCCGCGTGTATAAATTATTAAACGAAATACTGCGGCATAACTTCAGAATAATTCCGAACCTACGCGAATTTCATTCGGGAAAATAGGAAACGTTTACTTTTGTTCGCCTTATTTTCGACAGTAATAATGGACGGTTTCGGGTATACAATGTACATCGTACGTGTGCACAATACCTGCCACGTGGATTTGTTCGCGACTTACCCTGATTCATATCTCGTAAAAAAGACGAGGGTCAGAAATGGATGGAAAAATTCTGAACCGTTTGGCGAAAAAATATGCGAGGATTTCGCATTACGTATTGACATTTTTTCGAACAATGGCTTTTATCACGATTACAAATCTGGGATACGGGATATCACCGGCCAGAATCAGGGACTAAGTTTTGCAAAAAAGCTTACATTATTACGATGCCATTATACATACATATAGGTATAATTACTCAATCGCGTGTAAGTCGACGTTTTTAATCAAGGATTACAAAATTTTTAAAGAAATTAATTTAAACAGTGGGATGAGTACGAAAATGAATCTTAGTTTTTAAACCTTTGATGAAGAACGTAGAAAGTTTTTCAAATTTTTCCAGAATTCCGTTTCAATTCTAATAATAATGTGAGTCATCTGAGATTTGTATGGAATAGTGAAAATTGTGATTTTCACGCGTTGAAAATCTTATACCGCGTAACGCGAAAAAAATGATATAAAATTGAATTTGCAAAGTAGCTGCTTTTTCGTTTCCACGTCGACGTTTTGCACGCGATCACACCATTCGCGCTTTTCGCGTCATCGGCGCAGAATCTCCGGGTTTATCTCCGAGCCGCGGTCGACGAGCTGATTTTATAACGTTGAATTACGCCGCCTGACCGTACGGCTGCAGTGTAAGTGGATTTTCCACGAGAACAACGACGCGTCAAAGTACAGAAAATTGCGCGTCGCGACGGTACTTAACCGAAACTTTACCTCCGATACAGAGAACCTTGGATTAATCCTCTGTGTTGCGGAGCGCTAATCGTACAGAGATGCGTAGCAAAAACGTGCTCATTTCCGTAAAAAATATACGTACCTATATTTTCTAAATTTTCAATGTTGAGCTTATTTTTCTATTAACAATTTTTTGTTAGAAATATTTTTACCACTTTTGTGCATATTTTTCTCTACTATCTTCTTATATTTCCACCCTTGTATTGGTCTTGTATTTTGGTCAATAAATTCGATTCGATTCAATTCGATATATTCTTCGCGTGATTTCCGATGTAATTAAAATTCCCATCACCGCAGTAAATATATAAATCGCTAATTAATTTCGTCATTGCTCGGCTACAGGTTTTCATATTCGTAAACGTTGTAGGAACGAAGGTATGCGTGTCGTACATTGCATTACAAAGTATAGGTTATACCCCAGGGTGCAAATAAATACGTCTGACATGGGTAAATAAAACAGGGAGGATTGCAATTAATTTGCCCGCAAAGGAAAACTTTGACGACTGTACCACTCCCCGAGCTGTGGATGCAGCATGGTGCAATTGCAAACTGCAATCAATACACATCTGCAATGCCCGTCCACCTGAACCTCATTCGCAGCTTTCGCGTTACGATCTGCACTCGGCTGCTGTAATGATAATTGCGACAAACTGACACCGGCAGATGAAAAGTCGGTGGAAAAGCGCGGATCGATCGTTTCCACGCGTATTTATTATCTCAGAACTGATTGGCCCCGTAGAGCAGCCTGCGATATTCACTCCGTGGCGTCGTTAGTTTGAATCGTTGAAAATGATGTGCGGAATCATTGATCGGATCGTTCTTCTCCCTGCGATCATCTCAATCGCTGACGAGTGAAAATCCGTGTGATTTTAAAACCCTGGCATAATCGTATATTCGAGAAGTCGCAAGATCGTTGAAACGAAAATCCTCGAAAGTCGTACCTAACACGTTTCGTTCTCCTAAATCGAGGCGAAGTTATATTATACGCGTCGTTAAACGAATCACATAGAAGGAAATTGCGCGCAATTAAGGGCGAAGAACAAGCCAGAGGAGCAGTCGCTTTAGAGAGCGACTAAGTGTCTCTTGTGCCGAGTTCATTTTGGTAACAAGAATTCGTGATTATACACGTCGCTCGTCGGGAAAATAAAGCCTCCGTGAGGTAACTTAAGGGGGGAAATAGGTTTAGGACTACGTTTCTTTGAGTGATTTTTACGAATTTTATTCTTGGCAAGAAAGAAATGTGCATAATTTATCGAAACTTTGAAGTCAAATCTTATACATATATTCAAATGAATATTGTCATTTTTCGAAGTATCTTCTTGGAAAATATAGAAGGTATCAGCTGCCACCCATCGGAGGTCACCATCACACCGGAGGCCATAGTTTTCATCTGAAATCAATAGTTACAAATTTACTTCAAGGTCGTGTCTTTCTTCTATATCAACCTAAATTTCAAATAATATCATTGTTTAAACTGTTTTTTTTATTGGAAAAAAAAGTTTTCAAAGAATGGCAAAAAATTATGCTCTTTTGTTCAAACACCTCTAAAAAATGCAGTGTTTAATTTTTTTGGGTCAAATTAGGTTCACATAGAAGACAAACACGTCATCAAAGTAAATTTGAAACTCTATTAATTTCAGATGAAAACTGTTGGCCTCCAGAATGTACACGAACAGCTACGTCTGACGGAGACCTCTGACATCATCCATATTTTCCAAGGAAATACTTTCAAACAATCACGACAGTTACTCGAATATATGTATAAAATGTTACCAGAAAATTGCAATAAATTATGTACACTCCATTCTTGCCAAAAGAGAAATTGACGATGTAGCCGGTTGTCGAACTTGCCCAGCAATGGTCTTCTTTTCCTCGGATCGCAGGTGCGGATCGAACGAAACGCCAGCTGAGTGAAAGAGGTACGATTATCTCCAGTAACGCCGTCTATTTACTCCGTTCGTGCACATCCCACCTGTTAACTGTTCGGTATAATACCTACTTCCTGGTTCTTATACCACCCGGAAAACCAGGCGCAGGACCTGGACTTAATTCCGCCAAGGTGTTCCGATGGTTATTCCTGACTTCTCTGGGATTTCCATCGCAGCGCCGAACCCTCGACACGTTGCATATGCACTCGAGTGGCTATGCCGGCACCTGCAGCTGCTCCACTTCGATTATTGACGCTCCCAAGTCACGTCATTCCACCACTGCTCTACTTTTTCTATTCAGCTTCGACTTCGTTCCCTGCTCAAGACGGCCTGCAGTCGATAGTCGGCTGCGGAAGGACACCGTCGTATTTATTACAATCTCGGTCCCGAAATGCTTGAACAAAAAAAAAAAACAAATGCCAAGAGGATTTTAAGCCCTCGTGGATTCCGAAAGCATCGTTATCCGATGATCCTCTCTAACGAAGGTGAACCATAAAGGATATTAAAAACGAATGTTGCGATTAGAGCGACGAGAATACCGAGCGTTGCTGAATGGGGTGACATTTTTCTGGATCATCCGTCCGTCAGGGCTTTAACTGAGGGTCACGTTGCGGAGAAAGGGCGAAAAAACAAGGTCAAACGTGTCCGCTGGTGAAATTTCAAGCTCTCCTTTTTATTTATCCTCTTGATTACTCTCCGGGGATGAGAGGGGGGGGAGAGAGAGAGAGAGAGAGAGAGAGAGGGAGAGTGAGGTAGCAGGCGACTATCAACGCGACGGCACGCGGTTCGAGCTCCGCGAATGCGTGGGAGCTGCGGAGGTGGCTCAGGAAGAACGTCGCCCTCTTGGAATGAGAGACGGCGGGTCGATTAGGACGAAGCAAAGTTTTATTTAATCGCCTGGTACCCATAGAAAAGCCTCGCACGTGTCTCGCCTACCTTACGTCCGGGGCAATTAGACCGACTCTAACGGTTATTCAGCTGCTCCTCGAGTCATCCCGGAGATAAAAAGCCCGTTACGCAGCTCCGGGCGTCGCGTCGTTGCTGCTCTTCGACTCTTTTGTGATCCGGAATAGGATCCGTTAGGCACGGAATGCGGTACTGCGGTGCATTACCAGCTGGTCGCATTTCCATCCTAGGCTCAATGTTGGAGTCACTCTTCGGTGAGGTCATTTAAAAATTGAATCATTGGACTCGTAACGTTCATCGTATGACAAACCGTGAATTGGGGGCTTTAAAACGAACGCAACGTTGTACCTTTTGGTTGATGACACTTGACGTGGATTCGTCCGGCATTCTCTTCCCCCCATACTTGGCTGGCAACCCATAACGCATGTCGAAACCAGAATTGGCGGTCGAGTGACGGTTTTACGGAGTGTGAGAGAGGAGCGGAACCTCGTCCATTAGCTTTATTGCGTTACATTTAAATCATGGAAATCATAACAAAGCGAGAGATGAGAGTAGAGGTCTTTGCGAGCTCCTGGCCTGTTTTGCAAGGCTGGACAATGTTGTGCAGGAGGGGTTTTAACTGTACGGGTAAATTAGCCACAGTGGATTCTAGTCCTACACCCAGGACCCGAAACGCGCGAATTGATCGCAGTCTCTGACCCAAACTGTAGGTCTGTATCTGTGGTACACAAATGCGGCTGGAGGAAACTTTGCACGTTCTCTGTGACGAGACTTTTCCCTTTGGTCGCTTCTCTGGCCGTATGCTTTTCCATTGTCCTCATCGGGAACAAAGCGGAGCTGGAAATAGTTGAGCAAAAGCGAGCCCCTTTAGCTGTTTCGCATTGCTGAGGAAAAGTAGCTGCAGTCGGCGAATCAGTGACACTTGGAAAATCGTCATCATGACCGAGACTCGACTTCGTTCCGGTTTTTATCGGGGTCAGTATTGCAGATGGTCCATAATCCACAGCGGTATCTCGACTCTCCGTAAAAACACATCAATGTCAGAATCAAAATTGTCCGTCGAGATGTTTTGCCACAGTGTCAATTCATCCGGGAACTGTGGCGGCCATTGCGACCGAAGCCTCGTGTTGCGTGGCTGAGCACCAGAGGCTCCATTAGGTAATTGAGGGACTACCTCGTCGTCTGTTCTTCTAGATACACGGAACATTCCGTACCCAATTAAACATTCATACACGAGGACCTAGAGGTTTGAGCTTTCAAGGATTTCAATAAGTACCTGAACATATTAGGATCTCGCGCTAATTTGGGATCCATCAAATCATCGTGAGTGGATTATGCATTTCGCATAGGTCGAATTCTATCGCAAGTACGGTCGATACGGAACCTCCGATGAAACGACTGATTGGAATTGGTTTCGAGAAGATTCATATCCATCTTTCGACTCAGGCTGTGAACGGTCGCCATTCTCAACCCCCGGCAGAGACTCGACTAGAAGTGTAGGTATACCGGGTACGTGATAAGAATGGCAAAGAAATATAAAAAGCCCATATCTCGGGGGGTTCGGAGGGCAGGATTGGTGCGGATTTAATTACACGACTCAGTGACAAAGTGCGGGAGGTGTAAGGTGGACAGATATGTTATTATACCTACGCGATGGGGCGGGCCTCGCCACTAAAGTACATCTGCCTCGTGGGAATTCCATAAAAAATGTGGCCCGGTGGAAATTTAGATGGAATGTAAAAAGGGAAATTATAACGTACAACGCCGGGCCGGTTTAAATGTTCAACTGCCGGAGCCGAGGTTTTTGCACAGGCAGCTCGCCGGAGGAATCGCTTATTACGGCTGACCAGCCGGGGTCGGGAGGACGATCCGGACTTTTAATCAGAATCGGGTGTCGGCACTTTGACTTTGCGTAACGCTGCAAGCTTAACACCGGGAGCTTGTTTCCCTTATTCGAAGGGCGAGGCGAGCGACGGAGAAGCGCGGGATAAACCGATCGGCCAAATTGGCTTCCGCGGCTCGAGACCGTCGACCGTGATAAAGTCGTAAATCCTCTTCGTGGTGTGGGGAATTTTCTTGTGTACTGATGAAAAAGCTCAATCTAAGATACAATTTGGCCCGCTCGAAGTCGAGACAACTGCAACGAATCACGCCTACGAGACACCCGAACGTCTGACCCTCCAAATTGCCCGGGAAAATCACCGAGCTTTGATTCTTCGGGAAAAGAGGGACGATTCGAAAGGTCCGGAACCCGGCTCAAGGGTCCGCAGAATTCGCGCCCCTGCACGACTCCGAGGCGTTGCAGTACGCCGAAGCACCCCAGAGACCTCCGGGAATTACGAGCACTCGGAAATTCTTTCCTTCGCTTACCTGCACAGCGCCCTGGAATTCTTTACCAGATGCCGCCGTTAAATCTGTGACCCCATTGTGTGGCGCACCTACAGAAACAGTCTGGAGGTATAGGCCGCGGTGATGAGGAGAATACCGAGGAGGAGGAGGAGGAGAAGGAGGAAAAGAGCGTCTCCTGCTCCTCATTCGAGTCTGGATCTACAGCTCGGATCGGGGAATCGAACCCTGCGGGATCCCCGCGCCGTGTTGCTTATATGCATCCATATGCATGCGGGACCATCGATGTTATCAAAACCGTTTAATTATGAAGCCGAGACATGGTATCCGATGGTTACCACACGTGACTTGCTTCTATACTGCCTACCTTTGCGTCCAAGAACTCCGGACCTCCACTCACTTTGGCCAACATCGTGGACACCTGTTACTGCCTTCGGGGTGACCGTAATGTCACCCTGGTATTTCCGCCCAAAGCCCGTGGTGTCTTTTCGATTTGTTTTTTTTTTTTTTCTTCTTTATCATCGATTCGACTTCCGTGGGAAAAATGAGGCAAGGACGTTCGGTTGATTGGCTTCTTGGTTGCATTGGTGTTGTGCAACCATGCACCAAACTGATACAAAACTGCGGATTCGGTGAAATTTGATCAGGGGAAATTCCACATTCATAGAAAATGAGTCAGGTTCTATCGAAATTTCGGATTTACAATTTTCAACTATGCGTTCACGTTTGAATCATCGAATTTATAGATGGATATGTAAAGTTGGAAAGTTAAGGAGTCGAATTTGGAATTGAAATTTTTTTTATTCGGAAAGACGAAGTCGAAAAATAGAAAAGTCAGTACAATCAGACTCTCGAGAATTTTCACGTTCTTCTATTTTTATATCGACATTATGTATTCAGGCTCTCTTTATTCTGACCTTTACGCACAGTCTTTTTTATACACCGTCTTTCTACATTCCGAAATTCTGTGAATTAAACTTTTGCATTATTGTAAAAAAATTCAATACCTTACCTCTTCTACTGTGCGACAATTACAGCTTTTCACCCTGACCCCCGAAATTCCCGTCAACAGTTCGTAATCCCTCCAATTTCCTACCATCGACTTTTACGAACGATTTTGCTCCTGAGCTTTTCTGCCTGAGTCGATAATCTATCATCCGAATTTCAAAAATCCAGATACAAATTCTGGCGTCTCCTCACGTCTTACAATTCGGGGCATACATTGAGGGTTGAAACGATGTCGTTCGGTTAACTTCCCGACCCGGAGACCGGGAATCATCCCCCATGGATAGGCGTATGGGAGGCGTAGGGCTGCAATTACGGCGTAGGACATACACGACGTGCGATCTTGTGGGGAGGAACACAGGGAGGAAGGGGGAAGGGGGGTGGGTGGGGGGGGGGGCGATATTGGGATTCTCGATATATCGATTTAGTCCGTGTCCACGAAGCACGTATTACATACCTCTTCGCGGATCGCGAATTGAATATCAAACAGAGGCACGCTGCTGCATCGGACTAAAACTCGGCACTTCCTGCCCGCCTGCCCCCGCTTTCCTTCCTTCCTTCCTTCCTTCCTTCCTTCCTTCCTTTTGAGATACCGAATGCCGACGAGATGTCTGCTGGCGACGCGAAGGGACGACGACGTTCGTCGTCGAGTTACTGCCCGATTGTTCTTTTATTTTTTACCTCAAGAACCAATCGTGATCCGCAGAAATAAGATCTCGCAATTGTACGAGCGAATCGCTACCGCGTGAGAATAACTTACAGTTGTCGTTTTTACTCGATGGTCTTCGGGGTGGCCACACTCCTGAAAAATCGGGAATACCTGAAATTTTCAACGGATTTTTAATTTCTTTATCGAAAAAACTGAAAGTACAAAATGTTACAAAATGAGTGCAAGTTTTCTTCCTGTAATCAGAATATTCAGTATACAATGTGGTTAATTTATTGTGAATATTGCATAGAAAAAATAATTCCAGTCATGTCAAAACCCTGAGTGACGTAGAAAAATGGAGTTAACTAGACGAACAGATGTTGACGTTACGGTGAGCAGAAAATTTGATCATTGACACGAATGATTATATTCCGTACTACATTTTCCTAATGACTGTATAACGAAATAAAATTTCTCTCCCAGTGACATTACGAGGTGGATATACATGATATAAATGAAAATTCGATTAGTGGCCAACTCTTTGACACGTGTTCCAATTTTGCATTATTATACTTGCATCCATTTGTCGCACGCGGTACATTAGCGGAATTGCTTCATGGTGCGGTGTAGTTGTTAGATATAATAATGTATTAAGCCAGCTGATGATAAATAATAAATAATATCCGGCAAGTTGTTGTTTATACATGTGAAATAGATACCCACTCGGTGAGATAATGGAAAATTTAGTTCCTTCGTTCTCCTCTCGCGAGCGTTTTATTCCAAGCCACACGGGAAAGAGAAAACTCTCTCCCGGGGAATATAAGAATATAACTACGGCAATCCAGAACCGCCCAGGCGTCCCGGGCGTAGTTTCCCTCTTTGTCCGACAAGGTAAAGAATTTCTGAACATTGCGTATACAATAGGATTTATCAAAGGTCGTATTTCAAGCGGGAGTTGCGTAGTGGGGTGAGGGGGGGGGGGGGCGGGAGGAGAAAGCCTTTTGCGAAACGAGAAGAACAACAACAACAACAAAAAAAATAAAAAAAATTAAAAAAAAAAAAGCAAGGAAAGGAAAGGAAAAAATAATCACACCGAAAAATGAAAAACATGACCTAACTAAAAATTATACCGGCATACCTGCGGTTCGTTTATTATACACAGTATACGGTACGATACGTATGTGTAGGTACGTATAACGTACGTTATATGAAAAGTTTGCCAATTGCCTCGCCGCCACGCGTATTCCTCAGCGTCAAAATGGGGGGATAATAATTTTCCGGGGACTTTGTCGATCCGGCATTCACCCAATTGTTGCCGGTAGGTACCTTAAAACCCCGGCTCGCGAAACGCCGGGTAGGTATATACGTATTTACGTACGCATGCGTGTAGGTGCGGCACACGACGCCCCGTGCATTCGTAAGTACGTATGCATGTGTACGAAACACGCATACCCATAGACGCAAACCCTCCTCTCGTAATACAAGAATGAACGCCGCCGCGTCGAGTATTTGCTTCGATTTTGCAAATCCCCGCATCCATGCAGCGTAAGCTATACTAAAACCTACACAATACGTTATACGTTATACGTTGTACGTATTACATACGGTAGGTATACATACAAGGCTTCGCGGATTTCCTTGAGAATTGAAATCTCCCGCGTGGGTTGAGAACGTGTCTGTGTCGGATAGCGTTTACACGCCAATGTCGTAACGCTGCCGGTTTTTAGTTTTCACAGCTGGTAATTGACTGTCGCAAATTTAACTCGCGGCAATTAACCTCAGATTTATTATAACCGCCTCAGGTATTTACCTGTGCAATAACCCGGCACCGCGTGAGGTATAATCCCAACATCTGGACCCGCGAAACTTATCCCAATGTTACGAAACTCCAATGGATTTTGTCGCATAGCTATATCACCCACTTCTAACGCGATTGATAAATTATTACTTTTACGCCGATGCGAAATGGCGCGCAGTCACCTGCAATTAGGTATCCTACCTGCGTGCACCTCGCAAATGTACACGGTGATATACGTATTGTGCAGATATTCCCACGCGTTGCTACAATGTGCAACGCAATTCGCGTTCCACGACCGAATGAGGATTGCGTTATACATGTTATACCTGCATGCAATTCGTAGTACACCGCGTTAACGGCACGCGTAATTAGACTTGGGCCAATTTAGTCGCCAAAGTTTTTACCCCGGTGTGCCATTTTCAGCGTTATCTAGCCCCTCTGCGATTCATTGGATCTTGCGATAATTGATGGAGATTTGGAATTGCGAAAGGAAATAATACACCGCGCGTATTTAGGAACTTTGGTACATTTCTGATTCTAACGTTAACTCCCAACTCAAAATAAATGATGTATCAAATTAGTACGAACGTTTTTAAAATCGGGCATGGTCCGATTCTCAATATTACAATATATATGCACAATATTTTCACAATGATTCTTGCGTAAAAAATTTCCTTCCCCTTTTCTGCACCGCAATGAGATTGTTCGTTTCCCAAATTGAAACGAAAATTTGCCTCCCTCTGTCGTTCTGGATAAGTTTTTTTGTTTTAGTTGGTTCGATTTTGTGAACTATTGTTTCGCGAACGGTTCGAAATTTCGTACACGGACCCAGCAGGTTCACTAAAACTTTTAGCTTGATTTAACCATTTTTTACTAGAACCAATATATTACTACAAGTGAAGAAAAGTAAAATTTACCGATCAAATGTTGATCTGACAATTTGAATGTGAATACTAAAAAAAAAAAAAGGTGAAATCTAACAAATAACACAAACATAAGGTGGACATGCTAGGCTATTATGTTTAGACAAATTTTTTTACCAGTGCACGGCGCGTATATTCGTTATTTGCCGAGGGTCAGTCAGCCGATTGTTTGTAAAGTCGAGACAGGCGGATCGGGAGGAACACATAGCCGGGATTCCCGATCCGTGATGACGTCGATGCCTCTTCGCGTCTCGTTCCGCGACTCGAACAATGAGAAGAACAATTCGCAAACACTGCTCGGTTTTAATATGGCATGCAACAGCAGCGGATGCGTGAATAGGGATGCTGCGAACGGCAGTTTTCATTCTCGAAGCTTTTCCTCCTTCCGTCTTTCACTACGTTTTATTTGTCATCGTTGTTGTTTTTTTTTTTTTTGCTTTTTTCCTCTTTTCGCCAATTCTCTCTCTCTCTCTCTCCTCTCCTTCTCTTTATTTCAGCTGTGACAGACCGCCTAGAGAGAAAGAGACGGAGAGAGAGGTTTTTTCTCTCGACGTAGACTCGCCTCGGCCTCGGGGAAAAGCCGCAAATTAGTCATTTTGCCTTTTTTGCAATTTTAATACGGGAATTATAAGGTTTGCTCGGCCGTTTGTGTCTGCGTTGCAAAAGCATTGAATTTGCATCCCCGCGTCCTTTCGATCCCTCCCCCTTTTCTTTTCGCCAACGTTCTCCGGCTGTATGACAGCTGCAGGATGCCGACGTCGCGTTCAAGGATCAGCGAGGAATGCGAATATCGCAATTCTTTTGTCCCAGCGTAAAAATAAAAAAATCTCGATCACTTTACCCTTACTCGATCCATTTTATATTACCGACCCATTCGCTTCCCCTTCATCGGTTTCAAATACTTAAACGTGCGTCGGCATGTTTTATTCAAAACTGAATTTTTTCACCTAAAAATTGTAATCGAAAAATATGATCAACTTAAATATCTAGCTGAGGATAATTAATTTCCACGAATGGCGTTTGATCGTTTGACATTTATATATCTCTTTCGCACCGCTAAGAATTGTGTATTTAAATCGTAGCTACAAACCTTTAATAAAATCTTTTATAGCAAAATCTTTCACGATGAATTGGTAAATTAATTTGAACCTCATTAAACGATACTTTCACATCCGCAGTTAATGTTTCAATAAAATCGATTAATATCCAACAAGCTGGAACGTATATTTCTCCAAGCTATGTACCGACATGAGGAATAGAGGCTGCAAAACAGAAAGAAGAAAAAGAAAAAAACGAGGCTACAAGTATTATGATATTTCGTACACATAGGGCCGATAATAAATGGCTCTATTAAAATGGAAGAAATCTTGAAAACCTGAGGTAATCCCTGAAAAAGATCCCTGAGGATCTTTGGAATCCCCGCATAAATCTCCGCTATTCCTCTCCTCGCGTTGGAGTACAAACACAACCCCGGGTCTCCCGATCTACGTACCTTACGAGTCTTCCGCGTTTACCAGTCGATGAATTAAACGGCGTCCGGGGCGGTTTCATGCGCCTCGCCTCTGCTCCGTAATATAATAACGCGTCTCGATTATTTTTGCGAAACTTGTACAATCTAGCAGAAACCGTTTGCAGAGCCGCTCTTCATCGTCTCTCGCGTATACCGGAGGTCTCAGGTGCTTCGGCAACCCGCCTGCGTCTTCTTGTAAGCCTCGCAGATTGAAAATTTCTAACTTTTCTACAGCGCAACGCGTCTCCATTTTTTATTTATTTGTTTTTTCGGTTTACTTCTCCCTATTGTCTCGTCTCATCGTCATCCTTACGATACGTCGAAACTCTGACGGAAAATTTCTGCGTAAATATATCATAAATAAGTGTGTATACGTACGTCCGTAGGTATACAGGTACGTTGAATACGCTCACGAAATGTAAATGCATGTTAATTAAAAATCAATTCACTTTGCGCGGACCGCCGCGGCGTAAGTTTCTCGATTTTAATATCCGGGTGCAAGGGTAGAATATGCGGTAATTGGTATTATTCGCAATTATTACTATCGAACTCGGATGTACGATCGTGGAATCCTGCAGAGACCGTTCAACTTGATTGGCAATTAGCGATTATACGAAATTCCGTGGGGTGGAGTAATTTTCTACCCGTTATTATTATGACGTGTACCTTGGGCATGCGATATTATACGACAAAACTAATATCTCCGCTTATTTGTCAATTTCCGGCTGACAGGACGGCGAGTGAAATCTAAACACGCGGAAACGCTACGCGTGAAGATTGATTCCCACGAATCGCAAGCCTCGAACGATATCGGCTATCAGCGAGACTCGAAAAGCAACTTGCAGTGGGTCGTTAAACAAAATAAAAATCCATTTATCCCTTTCTCTCATCAACTTTGTTACAATACCTATTTTTTGCAATCGTATAATGCGTACAATTTATCAGTTCGATCGTCCTGCAATTGCTGTAGCGATGCGTGGTAAAAGCAATTTAGAAAATGAATTTTAACCACCCTCGGAAACAGTGCGGTTATATTTTATCGCCATTTTACGGAAAACAAAGCGCCACGCTAGTTTTCCGCTAATATTTTGTCAGACTATTGAATATTGTTAACGATTTACCAGTCGACTATTGCATCTCTCGTTTTCACGTTTACACGATTACAGAAATAAACTTGATCGATCAATTTTACAACAGATTCTGACCTCACGTCACAAGTTTAGTAAATGCAGCTACACTTAGTTATTTGAAATGAAATTGCACTGCCGTAGACTAGCTGAATAAAAATTTCTAGTTATTATATCTTCTCGTGAATGTATAATACATACATACATATATATGTATATATATCGTACCTTGTATACGTATAATAAATACCAGCGAAGGTTTCGCAAACTCGGTTGACTGCAATTCCGCCGCGATGCTTTTACGTTTAATATGCAAAATATTTGTCGAGGTGAGCGAGAGCGGCTGATATTGTAGAGCATAGATTGGCAAGAAATATTCTCTTCAATAACAACAAAGTATAAAAAAGAGACAAAAAAGGACAGTTTTTATTACATAAACGGGAATACGAAGCGATGTTGCGCAAAAGCGAGGTACTGCGAAATTACAAAAAGGGAAAGGTAAAAAAATTGTTTCAAAATATTGCCTAAATCGGAAGAAAAAGAAAAAAAAGAAAAAAAACAACAAAAATGGTAACTAAAAGATGAAAAATTGTGAGAAGGAAACGGCGGTGCCAAGCGGGATATTTCATAATTAATTAACGCTATACATTTTATCGTTGGGCGGTGCTGAACCTGCAGCATGGCGGCGTAGCGATCGGAGTTACTTTCATAAAAATTCCAAAGCCTCGTTTAAAAATGTGAGGGAAAAAAAGTTATGTTATTAAAAGTACGGAAGCTGTATAGAAAAAAAATTCTTCCCCTCTCCATCATCCTCATCCCTCCCTCGCCTCTTATAGTCGCGCAACGCTCTCGACCTGCACCGCGGATCAAAGGTGAGAAATTTTTAGGGACGTTTAATTGGAAATATCGTTGCAAATTCGCGAAACATGAAACGAGACAGAGAGAGGGGGAAAGAGAAATAAAAAAAAATAAATAAAAAATTGTCTCTCCGGCGTTTACCGCCTTTTTATTATACGTATACATTACCGTTTTCTCTGTGACTGTATAAAAACTTTCTCCTCTTTTTTACTTTTTTTTTTTTTTTGTTTTTTATTTAATTTGTTTTCGTTTTTTCTTCTCAAAAAAAAAAAAAAAATAATCATAAATTCAAAGTCCCGCGGTATCCAAACACCGAGGCACATGCGTGATTAAAATATCCATCATGCTTGGTTATCCTGTACCTACACACACACACACACACTGCATATCTTTCGTCCGTGTGCCTGTTACGCTCGGATTCCTCTTCTGTTTCAGCGAGAATTAATTTATTTTTAGACAGGATCGTAATTACAATGCATCACGGGAATTTCAGTGCTTGTACAGGCTGATGTACTTAGCTTATATAATATACATATACGCACCTAACCGTCCGTATTACGTACATACATTTGTCTTCCACAGCTCTTTACTCCCCCATTTTTTAAATTTGTCTATTTATTTTTTTTAACCCCCCCCCCCCCCCGCTCATTTCTCTTCGTGTATTGTTTCTGTAGTTGGTAAAATCCTTTCCTACGTCGCAACTGATCCTTGCGCAGAAAATATTCGCCGCGGTTAATCAGGAGAGAGAAAGGAAGAGAGAGAGAGAGGGGGGAATGAAAAAAAAATGAATCAAAAAAAAAAAATAACCACGCGTAGTCGAAAGCCTCGCGAGGCGGCGAATCGTGGAAAATCAAGCTGCGCCTCGAGGTGTCAATTTCAGTGTGTTCCACAGCTGTTTGATACAGCGCGTGTGCCTTTGCGCTGAGCTTAAAGCCCAATGGGCATATGTATTATATATATACATATTCGTTACATGCACACATTGTATCGGGCACAACGCTCTAGTTAACTAGGTTACATGTACGATCATACTCACGCATTGTGAATTAACGAGCAAGGTATAATAGAGAGGAAACGTAACGTTGCCTACCTCGAATTATACCTGCCATTATCAGCCTCTGCTCCCATCATCGAAACCTGCATTTGTATACCTATGTATACTATACCCATCTAGGTATGTACGGAGCCCAGCATTCAGACGATTGCGATCACGTTGTATCTGCTGCAAGCCTCTCGAAGATAAACGCTTGTTCGGAATATCTCTTCCGCTATAATACAGTAGCAAATAGAAGTACTTGTTCTTGATAATTTGCTTGATTCGACGTCGAATAATTTGACGATTGGTTTGAATAAGACGTACCCTACTAGAATCTAACAAATTGTTTCGTACTAATTCGTAATACTGATCCGGATCTTTGAACTGAAGATTTTTTTATCCTCACCAGACAAGTGCAGTGAGCTCTTTTGACCAAACTGAAAGCTTGCGAGATGAGCGAATCAGTTTACCGAATTAAAACAGGTATAAACTAGTCGGTTGTATATTTTCCCGACTTGTCGAGGTTCGCTACCTTGAGCTTTATACTTGTACTCACGATCCTTGATCACCGTTTGCTGTGATTATTTCACAAATGCCGAGAGAGAGAGAGAGAGAGATAGATAAGAGGTAGCTTGGGTATTAATTATGTTAGGAGAAAGCTTAGCATACGTCCTAATGCGGGTATATAGCGGTTAGTCGTTGGATTGTTTAAGTAGAAATGTGGCGGGTTCGGAGTATAGGGTGTAACAAAGTCGAGTAAATCCTCAAGACAACGGATTTAGCCACTCTAGGAATAAGAGGGTTTCGTTATAATCTCGAAACTTGACTCGTCCCGAGATTACTTCCCGGGAATGGAAGCTGCCGGTGCTTCTGCGGCGTCGTCGACGAAGGTGGATGAGGAGGAGGACGAGGAGGATGAGGAGGTGGAGGAGGAGGAGGAGGTGAAACAAAAGCGGCTGCTTCGCGGCAATAACGCGAAACTTGTGAGTGAATAAATAATTTATAACGTGTATAATTTACACAGCAAACTATACCGCTGGGGTCAGTTGCTCACCGTCGCCGCGTCGCTCTCTCGCTATTCTCGTGCTTTTCTGCAGTTTCTCCGTTTTATAGTTACCAGTTATATCCGTGGCTATATAATACACAGCGGCAAAACTCCTTCTACCTGTATTGGTACATACTCCTCGAGTACACGTCGTTAAACTTCAATGCCGATTAATAAACGAGCAACGTTCAACTCTGAAACGAGTGCAAATAATGCACCTTTCTCAAGTACGTCTAATAGAGGAAACAAAAAAAAAAAAAAAGAGAAGCTGCTGCTCTTTATGCACTTTCTGCTACTAACACTGGTCAACGAAATCTTATAACAAGGAAGGTGCTTGCTAATTTTTTAAATACCTATTTACCCTTGTTGTAATACCATATTTATTTTGATTCAACCAGGTATAGTTTTTGCGTTACAACTACTACCGGTAAAATTGAACGTTTATCGGTTTGACTTACTTTTTTTGATTCAGGATGTTTTTTATTCATCGTAACTAACCGACTGGTATTTATTATAAATAACGAAATACCCTGACTCAAAAAAAAAGCTGTAACATAAAAACTAGACCTGATCGAATCAAAATAAACGTGGTTTTATAACGGTAGGTAGATAAACGGAGGGTAGATAAATAATTCCAAATTAGTAAACACCTTCCGTATTAGAAAATTTTATTCACCAGTATACTATAACACTAAATATAACCTAATTTTTTCCCCTAGTATTTTTGGAAAAACTAAAAAAAATCATATCACAATAAAACTATTCGTATCTCAAATATTCTAACATAAATTCTATCATACTAAACCTTGGTCCTAACATAATCAACCAAAAGTTTTCGCGTTACACACAAAAAGTGAATTTTTCTTGACCAGTGTAATATAATTTTTGTCTTTACTTCTCGTATAACTTTCCCGACCTCGCTTGGTGGGTGCACAATTCTTCATCGAATTGTTCAAGGAAGGTATAATTCTGTGCAATTTAACTGCACTGCACTCAGAGCCGTTCGCACTTGTTCGATCGATGCAGCTTATCATCTCTCGCATCAGGCTAATGGGGCCGCCACTTTGCTAAGCGGAAGATGTTTAAAAAATCAATTCGATCCTAGCGTTACATAAACTCTCTCGGATCAGTAGTTGGGGCGTAAAAATTAGCCTGCGGAAACTGGGAAATAAAAAAAATTCGGTCGATGCTTTCTCAGACTTTTCAGCGACTCGGTATAATTCGGTTAAAATAAATATTCGAAAAAATTAAAAGTGCGCACGACAAGCTCGGCGCATCAACTGCATACAGGAAATGTTACGTAAATAAACCAACGCGATACGTTAAGTGCGCACATATAGGATGTATATATAAGACGAGATGAAAATTTGAGCGAGAACGATATTTTTAAACGCAGATTTTCACGCTGTTGTGACGCTTTCGGTTCACACTCGATTATTACGATCATACTAAAAAAGAGCGCTTCTTTCAGAGGTTGTATAATCGTTTCCGTCTGTCTTGCCTGAAGTTAGGTAAACCTGTATGGAACAGAAGTAAAAGTCAGGAGCCGCTCGAAAGCGCGGTTATTTGAACATTTTCAAATCTTCTCAATACCTCCAAACGTACGATTCCCATTTTTATTCGTACCCTGAGAATTTCTTTTTCTTCCTTTTCGCGGCATTATCATTATTTCGCGTCACCCGATTTTCAGGTTTTACAATTAGCCGCCAATTCTTTATAAACAAAATTCGCCCAAGAAGAATAAAATCGCATAAAAATACGAGTTTAATAGTATCGAAATTTCTGATTATAAAACCTTTTCTGAAATTGTTGATATTTTAGTTGATCGCGTTGTTCGAATTTGCTTAAACACATTCTATCATATGGTAAGGATGTTATTTCATTCATGTCCGCTCTCCGATCGATGAAAATAAAATTTTTCAAGATTTTTCTGACGGTATTTTTGTCTTTTCCTACAAATTTTCATGCATTCAGTCCATTCGTCCTTGAAGTTGACGATTTATCAGTTTGTTTCGCCCAACTTTTCCACGTGTTTGTCAAAAGCGAATCTGACCGTAAAGGAAAATTGTAAAAAAATGGAGGGCGATGGGGATCGTTCAAAAGTTGGTCCCCTCGGGTCCTCGATTATACATATTTCAAATTTCAATACGCGAGAGGCCTTTGACAAACTCAAGGGTCGCCCACCGCCCGAGCAGGTCTACGATCTCCGCTAAAACAATAGACGAGCGATTCACAACTTTAGGATGTAAATTTCAAACCTAACCCCGCAAGCTCAAAGAGCAGCCCTGCAGAGAAGCGACAAAGAGAGAGAGAGAGAGAGAGAGAGAGAGAGAGACAGCGAGAAAGAGAAAGAGAACGAAGCCGAGCTTGCGGATCGTTCGGTGAACCTGCGTTAGAAATCGGCCGCCGATGCAGGAAAAGCTCTCAATTATTTAGCAAAGGCCTCGAGGAAACGGCTCCTGTGACTTCCACCTCGGACGATATTCGATTATCAGATATATATATATATATATATATATGTTTATAATTGAATCCTATTTACCTTTCTCTTCCGAGTCCTGATCTCTAATTCCCGGTGTACATAAACCGCGTCCTGCGGTTCGAAGATCCGGACCAATATTTTTTCTCCTCCTCCTTCGCAAATAATTTGTAAGTAACGGGAAAATCCGTTCGTCGAAAGGATCGCAAGAATTGCGATCATCCTCTGCAAATATCGTCTGTACCGTAGAGTGGCAGAAACTGCACGGCAGCAATGAGAAATAAATTGCGCGACATCGCGCGTCGTTCGTACCTCTCGCTAATTATGACAAACGATCATCGGTCCAGCGGTCTGTTTGCGAAGTTTATTGTGGGGTGAAGTCGACCGCCCATTCCATGTTCGCCATTGCCACGGGTTTGTGGCAAAAAATATATGACCACCATTGTCAACGGTTTGGCTTTGTCATAAGGGTGTCTTGTTCTTCGTCGACGTATCCCATGGACTTTCATGGTGTTTTTTTTTTTTTCCACACTCGTCGTTGTACATCCACCAACGTGTGTCGATTCTCGTTCCCCTCTTTCCGGCCAACCGCGATCTTGAAACTCGACGCGATCTCTTACGTTATATATAATCGATCAGGACTTTTAGCTACGTCGTTTCGCAGCCGCGATTTTTTCCCTTTTTTTTTTCTCTCCGAGGATATACTTGTACAGCAGCTTTTTACCACCTGCTGTCAGCAACGCTGTAACGCAAATTTATCGACCGTTATATATACATGCTTCGAGTATATGTATACGTATACCATGTATGAAAAAAATCCTCCCTCTCAATCGTCTTTCACAGCATCCCGACTTCCTGAACAACGTCAGATTTTAGATTAGATCGCCTTTTCGTGCACGCAGGTATATACGAGGCATTCCACGTCTGACGCTCACCGACGGGGTATTTTTTTTTTTTTTGTTTCTCTTTCAAAAAAAAATAAAATCATCTTTCTTTCAATTTATATTCAATTTGGCGAATCCAATCCGATCCAAACTAATCCAATACTTAAAAATTCAACAAAATAACAATAAACGTCGATGGTGTGGGTCAGACATACACAGGTTGGCTTCGGGTGGAATGCCTCATACATATGTATATATATTTTCATTCTCTGGTCTGTTGAGTATTACAGGCTTGGGAATTTTTTCACGGTATCGGAGTGCTTTTTGACCGTATCTGGAGAAGGAGAAAAATTTGATTAATCGGCTGAAATAATGAAATGTCGCCTTTCAATGCCGCGGCAAGTTTCGCTTTTTCGTCCTAATCTTGACCATCCAGTTTCCAGTTACTAGTTCCATCTGGATGGCGTCTACCAGTCTGTGCCGGGTGTATCGATTCGAATAGGTTCTATGTTACGTTCTCCGTTCCACAACTCTACGAAGTTCCGGGTTCATCCTTTGCATGTCGCTAGACTCGAGACGGTCTCTTTGTCCGTGTCATGGAACACTTCGATTCAGCGTTAGGTATAACCACAAATTCATCCTTCCAGTATAACAGGACTTTTGAATGTCTGATGAAAAAATTGGAAGCTTTACAGCAGAATCGAGCAACATTTAGTTCCAAGTGTTCAAACATATTCGCGAGATGATTTACGATAATTTCCGAAGATGACGACGATGCTGATTGTTATGAATAAATAAAGCCTGACCCTTCATTCGCTTCGCTGCGCGAGAACACTGACTCATAAAAAAAAACTACGAAGTTTATTGAATTAGCCAAGTGCGGCGAAAAAAATTTATTCGTCAATTCAAACGAACCAAATAATTCGATTTATTCTTCCGATCGCTTTTGAGCAAGTTTTTTGAATTAAAGAAACATTTCCTTCGGCACTTTTGGCGTCTTATAAATTCACCAGGAATGCTTTCTCCGGCTGTATTAACGATGAGTCTGAAAAGAAAAATCCAATTTGTCCCCGCAAGTGTGATCGAAAGCTGCGAGTATCGTGGTGAAATTTGGCGGGAGAATCGCGACGTGGATAAAGGAAGTCGAGGGCTGGCTCGTCGCGTGTACAAGAGAGAATTCGCCGCGGATGGGGTCCAGGGCGATGAAGGAGAGGAGAGGAGATAAGCGGAGAGCCGTGGCTGAAGAGGGCCGGAGTCTTTGTCGAAAGCTTGCGGTGACTCACGCTGGTCTCGTAATTCAATATCGGTCGCGTATCACCGCGTCGACGTCTTTCGAGAGGCGGGAGAAGCTGCAGGGCTGCAGGATGCGTCGCCGCCTTTCCCTCCCCTCGTGATTAACATAGTCCTGACTAAGCTGCAAGCACGCACGAACCCCGCGCCCACTTGATGCCCGCCGAGAGGACGCGATGCTCTCTTTCGAGAGGCCCGCATCCTCCGCAGGATTATATCCTGGGAAGCGCGGGACGACGGGACTCGGTTGGAATAAAAGGGAAAGAAAAAAAAAGAAAAAAAAAACGTTCGAATATATTTGTCACAGACATTGTTGTACGAAACGATTTGACAATATCAGTAAAATGATATCAGTCATGAAAGATGTGAGAAAATTAATTATCTATTCAACTGTTGCGTAGAATAAATTAGTCCAACCATGACATTCGTTTAATATGTTTAAAATGATCGAGTTTTCTCTAATCCCGGTATGAATGAAGCTTTTTTTCTCTCAGCGATGTTCGAAACTCACTTGAACAAAATTTTTAAGCACGACCTTTAAGCGATCGATTCTCAATAAGCAGATGTTTCAATTCAGTGACAGTCTTAGAGATCAGGCTTCATTTCCATCATACTGAAGTTAGTAACGTCATCGTAACGATTCATCCTGCGGAAAAATCGTTATTTCGCGATTTTGGAATTGCCTGAAATTCAGTAAACCGTAACAAAGAAAAAGACACTCATCTTTCAAAGTTTTAGTTTCTTCAAAATCATTATAAAATTAAGAAAATAGTGATTTTTCCCCCCATCTTTCGTTACGATAACCTCGTTTATTTCCGGCATAGAAGAGTAAGTAAAATAATAATAATAATAATAAGAATTTAAGGCTGTGCCTAAAGTTGTCGGTTTCGAAATTTGCCTTTAACGATAATCAGAAGACTTATTTCGCGAGGATTCTGCAAGGAATTTATCTCATCTTTTCTTTTCTCTTCTTCTTCTTCTTCTTCTTGATAACAAAGCTGGCTTACCGGGGTCAGTCTGCCGGCTGTACAAGAGTTTGACTGGCAACAAAGCGAGCAACGTTTCACGGTGTGCTTACAAGAGGATTAGGGAGTTGGGCCGGTGCCGTTGGAGCAAATCTACCGAGTGGGATCAAACCGTTTGTCAAAAGTATTTCTCTCGTCGCGAGGGTTTCATCGACACCGCGAAATATCGAAGAGGCCCTCGGGCGTACGCGAAAGAGGATTCTCCATGGCACGTGAGACGCGCCCTATTTACCCTACGATTTGCACACCCTTCAACGAAAGGACGAGGACCGGAGCTTTATTCGCTGACCGGATTACGCCGGATTAGACACACAGACCCCTGTAAGTTTGCGAGAAGAGCGATGACGAAGTGGTTCAACGAGAGGAACGACTTCGCGCAACGACGGTCGGCATCTCCGTCGGATATTCCCGGTCAAAATACGACTTTTTGATGAAAAATAATCCCGAGGAGCGGAATTTCTCCCCACGATTTCTCTTCCTGGCGTTGGGAAATTTCGATTCTCGAGTATTCCGAGAGTGCAAAAGGTCCTCCGCTACTTTCTCATTCTCCTAAGATCCTGCGGGCGAATTCGAGTGCGTGACTCGAGCCCGGCTACAGAATTCCATCCCTCAGCTCACAAGTCAAACCGACGTTTCTTGATGTTTTTCACGTGTCTCTGTAACACGGGTTGTGGGCGACATGAAAAGCGCGAATAATACAGGTGCGGGAAGCCGGAGGAAAACGCGATGAGAGTCAATTTGAAAATTTTTATTATTGCCTTTTACCCTCGGAGACAAGAATTTGAGCGATCATCCCAACTTCGTCGTGAAAGTGACGGGTCTTTGCGATGAATTGTCGCTATTTCTGTCACGCCGGTTCAAAGAATTTCATTTAAAACTCAAACGTGGGTGATGTTTCGTGCTTTGAAGAACTATGTATAGATTCCCGAGGAAAGCATCTTCTCATGAAAATCAGCAGTCCGTGATACAAAGTGAGCGTTTCACTTTAGACTGGTTTCATTTCGTTACGAGATGGCAGCAGATTGACTATTCATCGAGTGAACATATCCGTATCAGCCTCGAATATATCTTAATAAATACAAAAATGTGACAAATAATTCCAATCCCCCTGAAGTTTTTGGCTATTTTATTTTTAGGAAAACGGCATCAAATTTCTAAGCTAATCGTTCGAGTCGCGGTTTTTCGAAGCTTTGAAACGGAGCGTTTTATTTCACTTAACGGCGTTGAGATGGAACGCCCCATATATACGTGCAATTTACGTGTCTTGGAAATCAAGCTGTGTTGTTATCTGTGCAAACCGTCGAGGTAATAATTTATGCAATAACCCGACCTTAAGACCCTCTGCAGGACCTTCTTCGGGAGCCTGTAAAATCCGAGGAAGAGCCTTCAGGTGGAAATTTGTCAAGCTCAAGCCGAAGCTCAAGCTCAAGAGCGAGAGAGAGAGAGAGAGAAAGAGAGAGAGCGAATGACGCATTACTAATTACGATGTATCAATTCGTTATTTATTAAAACCGGGCGGCTGGTGCGCCTCGACGTTTATTTATCGCTCGTATATCTCAGTTTCCTCGTCTCTCTCTCCCTCTCTCGCTCCGATTCCCTCTCCACCTCCATCTCCGGTTTTCCACCCTCTTGAAGAAAATCCCGCGGCACACCTTCGCTAGAGACTTTATTCCAGGCAATTAAAAAGCTGTTTTGATATTCCGAAAGGTTAAGCGCCCCGGTGTTTACGGGGCTTCAAGATTTGCAACTAAAATCTTAATGAAATTTGCATTCACTTCGAATTTTAAGTACACCTGAACCCGGAACGAACGAACGAACGCAGGAACGATCCGCTGCAGCACCTTGTTCTTCATTTTCCGTTTTCCGCGTCGCCTTTTACCCTCGAATCGAAATTCCCGCAGCTGCGCAAATCAATGAGCATCGAGATTTCCGGATTATAAGCGGGTTTAACACGCCGCTGCCCGACACCCAAGACGGCACTTCGAAATTTCGGATACTTCCGATAGCTTACCCAGCCGTTACGATACGCTCTCGCGGGGCGATGCCGGATGCAAAGGACACGCGAACCCTTATCAGGATTACGATATTACGCCAGGGATCCGCCACGTACGACCCGCCAGCCTCTCGTCCTTCCGCATGAGGCGCGTCCTGTCAGGTGAATACTGAATGCCTGCACCGTATTCGACTCGATAATCCTGGCCAAAAGATTTTTTCATCCCATTCGAATCAAGCTTCGCCTGAAGTAGCGTCACGGCGTTTTGGAAAGAAACAAATTGTCACCGCAAAAATTGCTCCATCCCTTGCCAAAGCTGAAACCGAACCCGTTATCAAAGGACGACGTCCGCAAAATCTGAGACTGTCCTTACCCTCCTTTTCACGATGTTTTCTTCTCACCGTGACAGTAACAACATCAATTCCGTACCAGCTACCCTCCAAAGACGACATTGGTCAGGGTCCAGTTTGAGGGATGCCTTAACCCCGACACGCGGTGTGTCGGAAGGTGCGGGTGGTGAAGGCAAACAGCCGTTGGACAAACGTAATATACAGTTGGACGTCGAAGCGGGTTAACTTTGTTTGAATAATTACCCCGGTAAACCTGCTTCGTATCCATTACGCGAGTCCCTTCGGTGGAAGCTGCGTGTTGCGGAACCTGACCCGAGTAAATTCGAGGCGAAAGACGGCGTTCGGTTTGTATCATCCGCTTTCCCGAGCTTACCTCGACTTTCCCTCAAGTATCCTTTTTCCACCTTTTTTTTTACACCCTTCGCGGGAGGGTGGAAAACGAAAGTCGCGATTACAGTCTCACGAAGTCAATCAGGGCCGAGGGACAGGTGCGGCTCGGGACATTATCTCATTATAAAGCCAAATTTCGCGGGAGCGAGCAAACACAAAAGAAAAAAAAAAAAAAAAACACAACGACAACAAAAAACGAAGGCAAGGAGAAAAAATCCAAGGATATCTTTCCGCACGGACGAACTCGAATTCGGTATACCAAATGTAAGGAGGTGTCCTCCTCTCCTCCGCCATACTTACCCTAACGAGAATATAATTGATGATTTACTACCGCCAGGCTTAATCATGCGAAGAAGAGATACCGCTTCTTATTACAACCCTGCAGCGGTCCTTCCTCCCTTCCGACCACCCCCCCTCTTATGATTCAGGAACGCCTTTATACCGGTCGTAACTAGTTACTCCGTCTATACATAAATATGTATGTGTGTATGTACGTATATACGTATATCAATACGTGTACGTGTGTTTTAACCGAGTGAAAGACGGGCCTCGGTGCATGTCGGCATAATGTGGGATGTCTTTTGCGAGGAATCGTTCGCAGCCATTATTTCTCTCATTCCTCATTTTCTCCATTACCGTATTTGAAATTTGACCGTACCGCGGATTCTTTTTTCCCTGATATTAACGGGACCGATAAGACGACGCCGGTTCTCCGTGTTAATTATTCCTTGAAATATATTCTCAGGATTTGCAGCGAACTGGTTATGCAAAAAAGAAAACGAAAAAAACAAACTCGTTCGAAAATTTATAATACATTTTTTCTATCCGTTGATTTCGTTCTTTTTTTAACATTTGTTTTTCAAATGTTTGACGAATGTTGGATTTTTTCTTAATGGCTTCTTTGTTTCGACAGTAATGTTTGTGGGCCGGTTCAACAATCATCGGTCACCGATCAGGTCCCAAAAATTTGATTTCGCTGCAGTTTCGATGTTTTATTGCAGTCGTATGTAAATGGAAATCCTCCGATTCTTAAATTAGTTTTAAATTCATAATTCAACGAACGTCCGATAGAACGAACAATCTAGAATATCATAGTAAACGAACAAAATAAAGTGATAATTTTCTTACAAATTTAGAACAAACGAGTCGAAATTGACGGGAGGAAACGATTGGCGAAATTCGTGGCATCATTTCGCAAGTACTGAATTTTTGTTTAAATAAAGTATATCGATTTAATCGCATATTTATCGACAGTGTAAATTTAGTTTCTTCGGCACATTTGTAACTTCTTTTGACGTTATGACGTAATACAATCCGATACGAATGTAATAAGAAACAATAAAATCTATCCAGTCGAGTGAAGTGACTTCCGAAAAATCAACGTCCTCCAAACAAGATTCATTTCTCAACCGGAGTTTGTTTCACGTTAAGAAAAAAAAATAAAATAATATTCGTCCTAAGGATTTTTCCACACTGTTGGTTTGATATAAATCATTTACGGCTTATTTTGTTCGGGAAAAAAAAAAATTAAAATTGCCATCGCAGACTCATTTACCAGTTAGTAATTTTTTTTGTCCAAAGTTTGGATAATTAATCATAACTACTTGCAAGATTTTTTGCTTGGGAATCCCTGCAATAAAACGATGTACAATGGTTTGTCAAAAGATATAGAAACGTCTAATAGATGAATTGGATCAACTTTCTCACATTCCCATCTCTAGTGACCGCTTCCCGAACTCAAGTCAAGCGGCTGTAGATTTTTTTCAAGCATAATTATAAAACTTCAAACACCGTCAACTGCTATAGAGATTTCGAGAATATCAGGTGTCTCAAATTCAAATTCATTTCCTTCAAATATTTCGCCACCCATCCGAAAGTTCGAGGTCGAGTTGATCTGGCCGTACGGTCAGATAATTCTCAAACGTCATACTTTCCGGTCCAAATATAACCACCGCGGTTCGTCGTTAAATGTATGTAACTGACGGATAATTAAGGATCGTGAAAGACGTACACTTCAGGTCCACCTGTCGCCCTATTTCCATCAAATATTTCACGTTTTACGTTCGCTTATTTCACCCCGCTGCGTCACGATGATCAGCCGGGGATCTTATATTTATAGGTGAGGTCACTTGGAATAATAATAATAATAATAATAATAATATTATTAACAACAACAAGAACAACAACAACTACGGTAACGACAGCGACGGTAATAACGACGAACGATCGTTTTGAATCGCGATTAACTCGCTAATGGGATCCGATCGCCAGAGTCATGAACTGAGAGAAACTTTTAGTTCCGGTTACCGTTCAGTACTGAACTATTTTCACTTTTTACTACAATCGAAAAATACAGTTCTAGGTAAAAAATGAAAATTAGTTTTCTAGCTGTTACGAGAAAATCTAGTATCCGTTACTATTCTCTCTCGTTACGATCACTGTTGCTATATTTTCTTGCAACTGTTGCGAAAATTTAACGCTCGTGCAAGAATAAATTGACGTTAAAGCCTTGTTTAAATAAAAAAAGTAGAGTAAACCTCGCAAACTGATTTTGCGTTGCAATTACCAAAAAAGGATCGGCGATAGCGCAAAATAGTTAGGCGTACCTCGTTTTTCCTAATTCCAACAATATTCAAACAGTTTTTCTAACGACACCTATTTTACTGAAATTTTCTTGTTACTGTAACAAATGAAAGTTTTCTCAGTGTGATCAAAGTTCGAAACAACAAGGTTGTACAACAACGGCGAGAATTGGGGATGAATTAGGGGTTGATGGAGTCAACCCCGAGTAAAATCCCGGGATTTTCAGAACACTGCGAGTCGCGGGGTTTGCGAAAAATATCACAACGCCGTAGCACGAAGTGCGGTTATCGTTTCGAGTATATCAAGGTAGGCGGCAGCGGTTGCTCGGTGACCCGTATTCCTTAAGTCAGCAACAGAGGCCGACCGCCATCCGGAAAATCCGACGCCGACGCCGCTCGAGTAGTCTTACGATCTCGCAACTTATCCTTTTACCCCCTATTTTTCTCCCAACTTTTTTCTTTTTTCCATTTTTTTTTTTTTTTTTTTTTCTCCTCTCCTTCCTAGGAGACGTTCTCTGCCTCTGACAGCCAGGCTCATGCCCGATTACACCACCGATATACGAACCCCCGCCGCCTGCGACCAATGAAACATTTTTTTCTCATCCCCCCTCTCCCCCCCCCCCCCCCAGGTCAGAATTCTTGACGACAGTCCGAATGTCCCTTGACGATTTTGTACAGGCTGCGAGAAATCCCCTCCTGCAGCTTAGATACACCTCGTCGAATAAATTGCACGATGTTGAGGCAGAAAATTAAGTGGGTGTTCAGTTAATCGAATTAATCTTTACGTTACTAATATGCGCTCGGATTCACCAAATTTCTTATTTTATTAGGCGTGCAGGCCTTGGCCAGATATATCTGTAAATTCTTTTTCTCGTTGTCGTTTTCACGACTCTTAATTACGGTTACGACGCTGCGTGGCAATGCAATTTGTAGAAATCCACGAGCTAATGAGAAGATTGGCAATTAAATCGGGTATCAATGGCAAGCGATCGGTATTGCTGCACATTACGGACAGCGGTGCTGCGCGATATACATCGTTATTATTTCAACGACCGCAATTATGCAACCCTTCGGTTAGAATTCACTTATCGGTCACATATAGTTAGTAGTGCTCGTCTGGACGCGGAACCGTGTAAGTATTGCAGGGTGCAATTAAAACCGACTTGCAAAAATTTCAACGTTAATTAATAAATTCCCATTTCCGATGGGAATGCCGATCCAATATTATGTATACATGAAGCGGAAATTAATTATACAGAAAATAGTACCGTCGCTCTACGAATTTCTTCGATATTTCATGATTCGCACGGTGGAGTCGCATACCTGTTGAAAATAATTCCCCTACATTTTAGCAGGTGCGAAAAAGATGTGCAAAAATTATGAAAATTCAACCTGGAATCAAGAACACAAAGGTTTTGTGATAAAAAAAATGTTTCTTTCGACCAGAGGGGACTTGGAGTGATGAAATACGTTCGAGTATTCGTCAAACGTTACTGCATTATACGAGCAGACGTTGCAGCAAAGAGCTTTTCATCGAATTTTCAACCAAAATAACATTGTTTTCAAAATCCAAAATTTTGCAATAACGATAATCGCGCCGACATGAGGCAGACAGACACACGTCATCTGTTCCGCGCTCTCGGGCAACGGATTTGCAATATAGGTATATACCTATACTTTCTGCGGTCTCGAGGCAAAAGAGTGATTGAGTATTGTGTAGGAATCTCCGAGAGAATCATTGAGATCTGTAGCAGCTGTCATTTTTTACCGTTCGGTTCGTGCACGGAATATCGCAAGATATCCCCGCTTCGCGAATCTAACGCGGTTTGGCAGAATTCGCGGCGTGAGTAGCCGGAGTTTCCCTTCGCCGAAAATACAGCTTCGCAGTCTATTGTATGGGTTTATTATTTACAGTATGTACACATATATGGATAACACATATCAGGCACATGAATTTTTATCGCCAACAACGGTTATTGCAAGTGTGTAATTTCTTCTTGCAAACTTTGTTGCCAGCTATAATATTTTCACAGGATCAAGTTCGCCCGCCATCGTTAACAAGTTTTTCATGCGAGTTGCTTCCACCCCCCGCCGCCTCTTTTTTATTGTTTCTTCATCTGTTTGTGTTTTCTCCCTTTTTTTCTCCTCTTTTACTTGGTAACACACGGCTCGATCATTCGTTACCCAATTTCTCCGACAATCAGTCTTTTTCAGTTTTTCTCCCTCTCGCGTTTTCCCATTCACTCGTCTATCCCTCTCGCTCTTTCCGAACTGTACTTTTTTCCTCGACCTCCCCCGGTTTTTGTCCGATTGAAAATATTTACTTGTCAGTTCAAGCGACAGGTGACAGAAGGTAATAAATTAGGCGCTCTAAAATCTCCCCTTCCTGCTGCCACGCCGAGCTCTGACATTCGCATATATTGGCGGAGAGGATGAGAGGAAAAAGGGTGAGCGAGTGCCGGAGATTATCGTTTGCAACAAAAAAAAAGACGATAAAAACGATGGAAAAATTAGTAAATCCATGAAATCGAATAGAGCTTGCGGTCTAAGACGTGAAAGCTGAATTAGAATCTTCGTATATGTCAAGATATTAGTTAATCGATTCCAATTTAATGATATACACACATCTATACACACGTACATCCATATATGGATGCATATACCTCACTGCGCTTAACGAACTGTATTAATATGGCATCTTGGGCTGATGAATAATTCAATATTCGACTTCGGTGCAGGCCGGTGTACAAAGTTTGAGTAAAAAATATTCCAACTCTGGAGAGTTCGGTTTGAGGTGAGGAGAAAAAAGTATGCAAATTTACGAGTACAACAAAACTGACTTCTGACCGTGCTTGAAACAGAATCATTACAATACGTGGATACACAATGTGTAACGCATTTAGTAAAATGCAGCGGAAAAAAAATATATTTTAAGAAATAAACGTTCGTTAAATTTACCCTGCCGCGCAGTCATCGGAGTAAAGTTGTAACTTCAGCCTCGCGATTCCGGCGATCGGATATTCGGTTAATCAAAAGCTTAAGCGATGCTGAGTGGGTTATATATGCTAAACGTGTCATCGATGACAACGACCGGTTATCCTGAACGCGGGTATTCCACGTCAATGCACGACCGAAATTTCAGGAATGGCTCAAAACCGCGGTGCTGCTTTCAAAACAATTTCAAACAACAGGATTAATCGTCGAACTTGCTTACGCGCAAAAAACGTTCCCCTCAGAATCTTTGCCGGGATTTTCACGAACCGACTATAAAGTCCCGGGCTTAATTACGTGAACTTAATTCGGTCATAAACTAATATGGATAAACAATCATTGGAAGTATATATCTTGAAATGTTTCAAACGTCTGTACTTTTGTTTTATTCATTTATCCACTTACTTATTTACTTCTTGCTGGGCTGCTTTCGCGATTGACCCTCTGATTTATTCGCTCAGCTTTACTCTCCACCATCGAGTCTTATTTTAGACAATATTTTTTGGGCTCAAGGTCTGGCCCGTCACTGTCAGTCTCCTCATGCGACCCGAAATAATGATTACGCTGTCGCGAGTATCGGCCAAGAATGATAACGGCAATAAGATAATTTCAAAAAGTCATTCGTCGACTTGTACAATAAAATGCATTTATTCGGAGATGACGTCAAAGTCAAGCGAGATGAAACGGAACGAAAATTGTCGGTTTACAATTTTGCTTCAATGAGTTGAACGGGCGCATAGAAACGTTTGCATTCAACAAAGAAGCTTTCAAAATCGAGAAGATCGCGACTGCGCTCAAAGCCTTCGCTACTCGCGGTTTGTGTACCGCGATTATCCATCCGTGCGAATCTGATTCAAAATTTATATCTGCGGGTCCCAGTCGATCCAGTGTATCGAGCGATTAGGCGAGCAGATCCTCGCACAATTTACTCCCCGTTCCGTTGCCATGGAGATTCGACGTCCGGATCGTAATATTTGGTCCTCCGATGTTTCTCCCCAGCCATCATCTCATAATGTTCGACAATGCTGTTACACATTGCCATTGCCATTGCTATCGCTGTTAGTTTTGTTACCATCATTATTTCTGCAACACCGCCATGCGGTCACTCTTCGACTCTTTCTCGAATTTTAAACGTAGATAAATACATAATACTTATCGTCGACTTCAAAGTTGGAAACAATATTTCGCAGCTTACGAAAGCTTACGCAGATTTAATTCGAAAGTGAAGGTATACCTGTTTTCATTCTGTTAGGGATCGAATTCTGCATGGGTGAAATGTAAAAGTAAGTCCACGGGTATAAATCGGACAGGTATGTAACTCTTGGCCTGTCATTTTTGTAAGGTCAATTAGAAAGATCGGGTGTCCCGCAGCAGTTTACTCTCCGAATTAAGTCGCTTCGTGTCCGTGTAACATCGGCCGGTAGGAAAAAGGAAAAGGATCTTGCCACTCGGATACATATTAATTCGGAGGCTGAGACAGTAGCTTTCGTTTTCTCCTCTCTCCTCTCTCTCTCTCTCTCTCTCTCTCTGTGTCTCTGTCTCGCTTTCTCTGGTTTCCCGGGTACGTCGGAGAGAAATAAGGAAAGAAAATCAAGAAAAACGACGGAGAAATAAATAAGCAGATAGAACCGTGACTGGATTTATTACTCTTTCAAGCGAAACGATACACCCAGGAACGAAAGAAGAAATAAAAGAGGGTGAATTAGAAACGAAAAATATCTCCTTGTCGTTCTTGCGCCTAGCTTGATGTTTTCTTGCTGCTATTTTCCGTTCGCTGAACCCACGCGCATTCAAATAACACATATGTATATATATATAAACGTTTTGCAAAACGATCGTCGAAAGCTTTGACGCGACGCTCTGTCAGTTTGTTAATGCTGTCGAGACTCTGGTACATATAGCTAATAACGGGAAAGTCGAAGTTGCGGAACTAATCGGGTAAGTCTTTAGTAACACCTAACACCTAAACTTGGTACTCGACGTCAGTCGTCGTCGAACGGCAGAGCTCTGATGGAATTTCAAATTTTCCCCGTGTGCCTGCCAACTACCACGACCTTAAATACGTCTACATGTCGACGCAAAGTGATCGACGACTGAAACATATTCTCACAGCTGTTTTCACCCCCGGCCTCTTTTTTGGAACTACCGTGCAATAAGCTTTTTCTTAAATAATTCCTCCAACTTTTGCGCCTCGATGCGCAGAAATGAAACAAAATCAGCTAAATGTGTCTGGCTTGTTGCTGACTTGAAAATTTTCTTGAAATGAATGTAAAATCATTACCAAATTCAGTCTTGAAATGGGACACCGAAGTTTAATGATAACCAAGTCAGATTTATTTTTATATGCAAAATTCTTTCTTGACTTTGTGAATAATTATATAAATGATAAATTCGAAGAAAAAAAATCCTAGGCAAGTGTTCGTAAATTCAGCAGATTCATAACTCGTTTTACATCGTGGGATTTTGCGAATGCCATAACATTATTGCTTATCAATTTTTTACTCATATTTCCATTTTGAATCAACGTAATTAACTTCAGTCAAAAATTCCATAACTTGTATTATGTTGATTTTTGGTGGCTATTAAATTGTTTCCCGTATTAAGAAAAACATATTTTCAAAGAGATTCGACTTGATTAATATTTTTGTTCGTATTATTAGACACGTTTGTTCAAACTACGTGCCTTATATATCCTGAAAATTGCGTGTTACCAAAAATGTTGTAACGACATGAAGACGAAGTAAACCGATGGTGCGAACTCCACGCGTGTATAAAATCCGTAAAACAATTAACGCTGTTAATAATGAGGTACATTTAATGAAGATTTTGATTGAATTGTTATCGCCGGGCGCAAAGGATCGGTCGAGGGAATTCGGTATAGCGTTAGAAATCGCACGTGAGAGAGCGAGCGAGACGGAGAGAGAGGGTTTAATTATACTGACCAAAATTAATTACGCCCTTGAAACGAGGTTACACCGTATGATGATAAATGAGTGGACGAGAGGAGAATGGTGGGCTTGGACGTGGCCATCGGGATGCCGTCGGTGGCTCGTCACTCTCGCGGATAATTTTGTTTATCAACAATTAACGGGCACTTTTGACGAATGGCGAAGGTGCAAGGGGAACGTGTTTTATTTGTTTTCTTTCTTTTTTCTCGTAAAACCAACCGATCGTTGATAATTCATATACCGACCCTGGTTTTCACTCGCAGCTCTGCAGAGCTTTCACAAGCAGCTGACCGCTGGCCGGCGGTTAATGAGATATTAATCTCGCGAAATATAACCTGACCTCGGAACTCTACCGCTGCCGGTGCCGCAGAGAGGAACGGAAAAGCAGCGGGAACATAAATAATAATTCCCCATCCTCCTCCTCCACCCCCTCCCCACCCCCCGAGATCCGCGTTCACGTATCGACAAAAAGCACAATAAAAATAATTAAAACCCGCAGACGGCCGCGGACTGGATTCCCGGACGTTATTGGAACTCGAGAAAAGTCCGATTGGTTCGCGGGTCAGTTCCCCCCTCCTCTTTATTGCGCCCCACTCCCCGTAGCACTTACTGCCTACTTCCTAACGAGAACCACCCCTTCATGTTTTTCTCCCCCCGTTATAACAGGTCCAGGTATACAAACACACACAGACTAGCTTTTCTCTTTGGTTAATCAGAATAGAGGGAGAAAGTTATTCCATTTGTTACACGCGGCTGGATTGAAACTGCCGCGAGAAACTTTGTACTGTTACCCGGATAAGATGATATCTGATAACGTGGAATTTCCTTTTCGGTACTAAAATTTTTCACCCCTCCGCGCATCGAATATAATCAGCACGTTCTCTCAAATGGTGAATAGTGCGATGAATATAAATAAGGTTGACGGAAACTTACAGGGAAATGGATTTCAGTACGTAATAACGTCAGCTTTGATACGACAAACATTTGCGCCAGCAATTCCCCGGTAAAAAAAAAAAAAACAAAAAGCAAAACTAAAAACAACGGCATACCTTACTCTTTAGCGAAACACACGTTACATGGGAAATAACGAGTGTAAACTAATCCAACTTCGATGTCTCACAGACCGACTATGCTAATGATGCATAATTTTAGAAACAATGGTATAAAACCGTAACGGGTCCAGTTAAGTTATTCTGTTTCAGGATTATGCGACGCTGATTCCTGGTTTTACCGCTAGCAATAGTAATTCTCTGAAAGGTTTTTTCATCAGTGCAAGGAGAGTGAAAAAAAGAAAGTAAACAAGAGTTGCGGACGTCGTTTTTCCGACGGTGAATATTTTTGCACCCTGCTCACGCGGTATTTCGCAAAGTGGCAGCGAAGGGCTGCCGCTGCAATTGCAGGTGAGTCGAAAAAAAGAAGCAGCAGTAACAGCGGCAACAGCATCCAGGGATGAGTTTTGCGTCGAGTTTACACCGGGTTGAGAATTGCGGGGGGGTTGAAACTCGTGCTGGCGAACTTTAACGCGAAAGGATTTTAATGGTATACGGATATTGGGATGGGCTGCAGTGGGGCTGAAGCAGAATTGAAATAATTGAAGGATGGTAACAGAACGGAAGGAGAAGAAGAGAAAAAGAGAAAAAGAGACAGCAATTCTGGAGTGCGGACAATTTATTCAAAGAGAAGAGAAGAAAAGAGGGGAATAACTCTTTCTGGTTTCCCCGTAAATCGGGGGAGAAACTATCTTCGGTAAATGATAAGACGAGGTGAAGCTGAGGGGGAGAAAAAGGAAGATAGAAGGTTGAAAAAGCACGTTTAATTTCACGCGTTTTTATGCAGCTCATAAAAATTCTGCATGTAATAGCCGAATTTACACCTCCGCCAGCCGATCGCTAGCTTGGGCGCTGTTTCTTCTTCTTTTTGTTCTCATCTTTCGCCTCGTCGCCACGAATGCGGGGGTAAAATTAAATGGAAATTTTAACGAGCCGGCTGCACAGGGTGCAGTCTCGATTCGCGTGGGGGTAGAAAAAAAGCTCGCCTAATTCGTGCCTAATCTAGCGCCCTCGCGGCTGTTCAAACACGCAAAAAGCCCTGCGAAGGGAAAACGGAGGGAGTTATAGGGAATGGGGAGGATTACGTCTCGGGGGTGGAGAAAACCCGAATACAGGTATAACGCGAAGAACGAGCATGATCGGGAATCGGAGGACGGGGATCCGGAGCTCGGAGATATACGTTCGTCGAATAGACGACGTAGACTACGACAAAGTAAAGACTAAACTTTTATGGAACGGCATGTGGGTTCGCCCCGGAAGTTTACGAGGTGTAAGCAAAGAGTCTGAGGAGCTGCAGGAGCTGGGTGAGCGACGCTGTCACTTCGTCGCGATCCCTTTTCCCGTGTCTCGGGTCTACGGACGACATACTTTATTCCTAACAACCCCTGAAGCCGAGCGAACGAACCGGGGTGCATCGGTTGCGGGATGAATTTCTAGCGGAACGTTTGTCTTGAAAACGCGTCGAACTTCGCGGTTTAATATTGAAGGCGCCTAGCGAAAATTAATAACGTTTGAATATCGATTTTCGTTACTAGTTGCTTTCCGAGTTCAATTTAGCCTAGCTAAAAGTCTGGTCGAGTATGAATGAAATGTCTGTTGTAAAATGTTTTCAGACCAAGTTTACTTGTGTGATGGAAAAGGGACGTAAAACTGAATAAATTATAGTTTGAGAGTCTATTATTTTTACGTATACACGTGTATAGAAGCAAAAGATTAACGGATGATCGCAAAACTCGACCGTGAATGAAATGTATTCGCCTTTCGTCCGATATTCGATCGCAGTCGGAGAGACTTTGTCCGTCGACAAATATCGAGAAGCGATTCCCCCAGGGCAAAAGATTCTGTCCGCCGGTTCTTACGGTGTTTCATGCACCCTCAAAAGTTTCTCCCTACTTGCGTTATTTCTCCGTTTCCGGTTTGGCGGAAAAACTGCGTTGAAAAATTGAGTCGTGAAATTTGATTTTCCCGGCAGGCGGAAATCCTGCAACCGCTTTCGATGATCTTCCCCTGTACAGCAGAAACTCTTCTCCACCGGGGCGAATGTTTTACCCTTAAGGTTCCACCGCCCTTGTCACGGCATCGAACCGTCCAGCCAAGCAGACGAACAGAAATTTTCACAAGATTAAGTTTGCCTCCGCAACGCGGGTAAATCGTGAGCTTGACGACAAGTAGATGGAGAAATGAGCTCGAACAATTTTCATTCCGGACGAGTAAACAGCCGCCGCAAAGTTGGACGGAAATTTCAGTCAATTTCACATATTTTCAAGGCAGTTGGTTACGAATGTGCGCAGGTAGATTTTGAACGCGATAATAGGTGGAAAAAAAAAAAAGAAAAGCAAAATAATTTTTCATCGCGCAAAGAACTTTGCGGGCGGTAACAAAAATGCCGGAGGTTTTCATCCGCGAGCAAAGAGGCTGAAAACATGATTCTGAACTCACGTTGATGCCGCATTCAAACTGAGGAGACTCTCTCCTCGTTTCCGTGATACAACTTCCGGAGTTTCCCGGCATTGCATAGCTCCGGGCTTTGCTGTAAGGGCCTGTAATTCCCGTCGGCAAGAGTGGTCGAAATATCGAAGTCGGAGCATCTCTGGCAATTTGCGTGAGTACCGGCTGCTGCCTCGGACTTGGTTTCATCGCCTACCCAGCCTTCTCTAGCCATTAAAACACAAAAGTTGTTACTTTGCGCGCGGATAGCGAGCTGGGGTCGCGTGCGATATTTTTCTCCGTTCTTTGTTTTTTTTTTTTAATATTCTTTTTTTCTTTTTGTTATTTTCATTTCTGTTCCATACCCCTTTTTCCCTCTTCCACATCTTTTCCATCCCGTTTTTTCCTCGTAAAAATACGCCAACGTCTCGCTAAAAGGATTGACTCTTACGTATTCCGACTCATGCACATTTCTCGTAGACCAGTGACGAGGAATAGACCGGAAATTACGAAATATTTTAGAAGATTGTCTTTCTACGCTCCTCAAGCCTTTCGCGTGTGAACGTATCTTTACACTCGCTGCGCTGCTCTTCCGTCGCCCCAAGGAAATTAGCAGCAATGACACGCGATGCTTTGCCTCACGCTTCGATTCCACACACAAATAAACTACCAGGGTGATTTTGGACCGCGGGAAATGTGGGGAAAAAAATTAATTTCCCGCATATCGAATTATTGGTCACGAGAAACGTGATTGTACACGGCGATGGAGCTTGAATTATCATCCCGATAATAACGATCCAAAAAATCCGTTCTTCACTGAGTATTCCATGCATTTTTCAGTCTTAATACTAGTTTAACGCGTGCGCAAATCTAATTCAAAATTTCACGTCAAATCAAGTGGTTAATACGAGCTGATTGACATTTTAATACCAAATTAAACTCACGCAATCAATGAAGACTCAAACATTCAGGCTGGCGTGTTGCGTCGAGAAGAATGGTTTGTCCGTAAAAAAAACTCGGATCGCCCGTAACGCGTGTAGCGCGATTGAAATTTTGGCAAGATACCAGCGGATTGGTTCACACCTGCGGTCAAGTCAATGGACGCAAATGCCGTAGATATTTCCCCCTCAAATTCATCCCCCACAAAATCTGAAATCATTGCCTAGCAGTGAGTTTGACAACGAGTGAAATTGTTTCGAGCATCCGATCGTCTTCGGAAACTTTCTCGCCGACGATGGGACGGGGGGTTTAATTTTCGAAAAAAGAGAAGCAAAAACAATGCCAGAAATTACACGGTTGTCGAGTGCAGGCCACCGAAGCCCATGGAGTCGAAGGGGTTCCCTGACGACGGGGTTGTTGAAATAAGAAGCCGAGAAGAAGAAGAAGAAGAAAGAGAAGTTCGGGGGTGAGTTTTCATTCGTCGCCTAATGGGGTAGGAAATCGGTCGTAGGATCCGATCCCCGCGGTCTTCACGGTCGGAAATCCTCGGATTTCTTCGACGACTTCCGCGACTCGGCTAGATTGAATCGAACCGTGGGTCCACCCGCCTCCTGGTATCAATCAAAACCACGTGACCCGAACCGAGTCTCGCGAAAAGCTCGCCTCCTTTGTCCCTGGTCCTGCGCTTTTTGCCCTTTCGCGCGATTCGATCGCCTCTTTCCCCTCGCAGTGCGTGCTTTTCCGTTAAAGCCACGCGCTCCTCGGGAGCACCAAAAAACAAAATCTGTTTTACGCAGATGCATGTTTATCGCCGCATTAGCTCCCTGGAGGAGGAAACGCGAACGGCATAAGCCGCCTCGTAGCTCTCGTGGTTTACGGTGACTGTAAACCGCCGCCGCAGCTCTCGATCTCATCGAGTACAGGACAAGGTTCAAGGACCAACCGTCCTAATTCTCATCCTCGCCTACGAGCGGTTAAATTTGCTGATTCATTGCTCAGCCGTCGCTGAGTAATTCTCGAGAAATTTCATCTGTCCCGATTTGATTGTTGAGAAAAATTTGACGATGCCAGGAATTATACGCGATCCGAAATTCGCGTCTGGGTGCGATTTTCTCGGAGGATCGAAGCCTTGAGAGAACGGGGACACGTGTGGTGTGCAGGATCTACAATTCTTTCGGTACAGCACCCTCGAGTACGAAGCCGGGCGTGTATAGTGACGGGATGAGAAATGTCCCGGCGTTAAGGAGTTCCTGCGGTACAAACTCGCGGTGACAGGATCTCGGATCTTGGAAAATGTCCAGGCTCTGTGCCTGCACGGCAGCCTCGGCGAGCCGACTGGCTCGGGAATTTCCCTTCGGAGATACGGATAAGGATTCGAGGGCTTTGTTAGACGTAACTATTTTCAGAGATCCACGTCGAGGCGCGGATCATGCGATTCGATTTCAGCCCCGACGAGGAGCTAAGGCTCCGCTGAATCGTAAACCCGCTATTTTTCCTTAATTTTTTCCTTTTCGCCCCTCCTTGTTTCGCGACTTATTCTTCTTCTTCCTCTTCTTTGCCTTCTTCGTATTCTTTGTCTTTGTAATTCAACGCCAAACGCTCCTAGCTCTGCACGGCTGGAAACGTACAAATTTCCTCCCGTCAAAACTAACGCGTGTTATTTCTCCTCCTGTCCCACCTGTCATATTTTTCCCTTTCTCAGCGCCTTTCTTTCGCCTGAAACAAACCGTGCAAAATTTCTTTCAACGCGTGTTGCTCAAATTGCCAAAATAACGCGAGACACACACGCGATTTACCGACGTTTTTAGGCACATTCTTGTCCTTCTTTCCCACTGCTTCTCGCCTCGTGGACTCCGCAAGTGCATGAATTCTCATCTTCATTAATTTTCCCCAGTGCCACGCGATTTGTTTGTCACCTCAACTCCGTCTTGAGTGAGTGAGCGAGAAAGAGAAAGAGAGAGAGAGAGAGAGCGCGAGCTTGACTACAGACTCGGCGGAAATAAGGGAATTGTAATGTTCTCGGAAAACTTTGTTTCAAGTATAATTGCGAATATTATTACCGAGGGTAAAGCCAGTGCCTCAGAAAACTCGGCAAGTCGTTGGAAAATGAACGGAGTTCACAAGTAACGAGACGTCGACTCACGGATTACGTAACAAAATCTATAGAGTCACCTGTACGAAAAGCGAATGGGATTTTTGTCTCGCTAAGTTTTTCCGGCAAAGACGCTCTGGAAAATCCAGCCAGTTGTGACTGTTCCGTTTCGTGTGTTAAATAAACAAACTTATTACCAGTTAAAATCGACACTCAATCGAGGAACTGCGTACAAAGCATCGCGACTCTCGACATCTGCATGGTGTATTATTCCGTGATGACGAAACGATTAGTTAGGGTGAGAACGACGAGAAATGCTCACCGCGGTTGTCCTCCCTGCAGCAGGCCTGCGAATGATTTACACCCGGAGTCTGTGCAGACTATCAAAACCTCCCATATATAATTCGTTTTGTCGAAACGTAAGGGGTGGGGGTTGAAAACGACCTGTTATTATTGAATATACCGGTGACATCAGCACGAGTATAACGACTCGACTTTAATCGACTCTAGCGGTCGAGCCAAAGCTGTGCTTCAGGAATTTCCTCGACAATTTGAAGCTGAGGTGCGATCGGAATCGTCTCCGAAAATCGACAGATCCACGGATGATCGAAGGGTTGAAAAATTATAGACCGATCGTTAAACCTCGGCCAGTTGGACGTGACGTGATCGGGCCTTGATGCACCCTCGATTTCGGGATGAATTATTTCGTGTCTGGTGCACAGCGCCTGGATGACACTCGCCACCCGCTGTCGTTGACAGTGTCATCTATCTGCGCCATGTTTCGCGGCGACGCGATGCTGCCGGCTAATGATCCCTGTGCTTATTGCTACATGTGTGTGTGTGTCGTTATGCCTGAAGGAACTACTGTGGCAGCGATTAACTCGGCAGAGGGAAAGTCGAGAGGCTTCGCCGTTCCTCCTGGCGAACTCGAAGGGCAATTACGACGATTCAATAACCAAGCTGATAACGCACGAGCATGATTTTCCAACGAGCGAGATACGATAACAATTTTTTATGGTCATACTTTGAACACTCGCGCTTCCACCCTTCTACCCTTGATAATTAATTGAAAATTATTTTCACGCTGATATCTGACGGAGTTTATTTTCGGATGAGGGTAGAGCGGACGTCGAAGGGATTAAATAACGCCGAGTCACGATCGGTATCTAATAACGGAATAGACCTTCTATGGAGTGTTTATAAATACTGTCGCGAATACACGCGGCGCCTTTGACTGTTCGCATTGTAACAATCTCGGCGTTACAAAATTAAATACGGGTTCGTTGAGTGACAAAGAAGTAACTAAAGCATGCAGAAAATCAGTTTGAAGTCTGGAACAGGATTGTTTTCACAATAATTACCTATGGTTGGCTCAGCAACCTTAATCTTCTTTTAACACATGAAAGCTCAACGCATCTTTTATCTATGATGATTTCCAGATTCGACTAGAGAAGGAGGCGGGGGGGGGGGGGGGGGGGAGGAGGCGAAACGGGTCAATTCACCCTCTGTAACGATATGTATTTGCAGTAATTTAGTTGTTTCGGATAATTGATTGGAAAGGAACATGCCAACAGTATAAGAGATACTTACCCATTACAGCTTTGAATTTTACAAATCATTTATAGAGTAGATTAATCGGGAGAGCGACGGTTGATCAGGCGGCGTTCTAAATTTAGCAAAAACTGCAACATTTCAAGGGCTGCCAACCGCTGCACACAGCGATAGCCGAACCGTGTTTCGCGTGCGAATTTGACCCAAATCGACTCGCCCGCTACCTAATGTAAGCCCCACATTGAGGCGCATATATAAACATGCATGTACACGGTGTTCCGCAATGTAATTGCAACATTAGGTGCACGTGGCCACACTCGGACGGATGCCGGGTACGTGTAAAGAGTAATTAAGAAGACCGTTGGGCTCGGAACGGCGCCATCACCGCCCGAGATAGCCTAACGAGCAGAAGGCGTTTCACCTCGTTTTGTCCTCGGCTCTTTGGGTTGATTGAGAAGCGGGAAACGGACATTTTTCAGGTTCGTTCCAATCTCGATGCTTATCGATTGAGCAGCGTCCCAGTCTGCAGAGGATGGACGAGAAAGTAATGAGATGATCAGCTGTAACTTGGCGACGCGAGTCGTCGACTGAAAATCGTCTTGTTGAGAAAGGTCCTTGCGTCAAACTGCCTTAGAAATGTGCCAAAAGCCTTTGAGCACAAGGCGACCTTCTCGTAAACTCGCGACGCGGTTGCCAAGGCGGTAAATAGTCGGAACCGCCACTTTGACTCAACGCTGCTGTGCCAGGCAGTCCGACTGCCTGTCTCTTGGAAAAGGGAAACGTTTGCGGAGTTAATGCGAGCAGAATTCGACTCTCGTGATTAACGATGTTCCGACGGTGAGACGAGAATGCCAAAGTTCTAATGAAACCCATGCTTGTAGAGCGGGCACAAAGTGCAATGACGCTCAAAGTGATAGTGAGCAAAATATAATTTCAGAATTTTTACCAACTCGCTCCTCAAATCGCTCCGCATGATTCAAAAATAATTTCTCAATTTTTTCAGATTTTTATCTCAACTCTAACACGTGCCTCAAAGAGGGTGGATTCCATTGAACCCTTTCAGAGGCACATCAAGTCTACCGAACGGATGTCGACGAAATTTTGTACAGGGGGGTTTTTTGGATCGCTGATTACGAATCTGAACTCAAAATTGAAAAACTGAAAGTTACGGATGCAATGTGGCGGACCAAACCCCCAAGAGTCAGTTGATATTGCCGTATTGGATCCAGCACTTTGATTTTCAAACTATGAGTTCAGATCCGTAATAATCGACCCAAAAAACCACACTGTGCCAAATTTCATCCAAATCTGATTGGTAGATGTGACGTAGCCCTGAAAGGGTCGAATGGAACCCCCCCTCTTTCGGGGACAAATTAAAGAATTATTTTCGAATTATCTGGAGCCGATTTGAAGAGCGAGCAGGTAAAAATTAAAAAATGACCTTTCTAAAAACCACCCCAATGAAAATTGAGTATTGCAGTCTTCGATAATCTATAAAATGCATACATTGCAGTTGGTAAATGCTTTTAAATTGCATCCACCCGACATTTTTCACCGTCACTAGCTTCTGCCGGTGTATTCCTGTCATCTGACCCAAAGACCCTCGACAATCCGTCACTCGTTGCTGCACACCCGAGTCGTAGCCCGAGGTGTCTGGGTACAATTGCATCTCTTGACCCTCCGCTAACCAGGCGTATACCCCTATGCCAAATCCACCACCCATCACCCGGACCAACGAATGGATTAGACTCTGCACTAAGGTAGATTAGTCGTTGTCCTCCCTCGTCCTCGGCCCATCGGACGATCCCCATCTCACTCCCGTGCAACAGCTACACCGAGTACACAGGTGTTTGCACGCAGCGTGCGGGCTCACCTGAATCTCACCCGTTCCGGGTCGACGTTGTTCACACGACGTTCGATTTGGCTGTACAATGGCGCGGGTCAGCCATCGCCTCGTTCTATCCGACATATTGAGTAATTGGGGAAGTTTCAGGGATGGGTCTAATCGAAGCGGGGGAGGATGGTTTCGTTTACTTGGAAACCACACCGCGATTATGTTTCTCGCGTGTTATTCCTGCGCACAAAGCTGAAACGCGTTCGAGCCTTGAGGGATCGGTGGGTGTGAACGTACACAGACGTACCGAGTGGGGTAGGTGGGTATTATAATTCAGCGGTATGAAACTAATCCGGAGAATTTGAAACGCGTATACCCACGAGCCTCGAGAGAGTTAGACCAGGGTCTAAACCCGCGGCTTGGCGCAGGACGAATATTCCGTTGAGTATTAATTAATCGGCCTATAAATTAGACGTCACACAATGGCGGCCGTCCCGCAGGAGCGGGGAAGGGAAAACGTCTGGAATTTCGGTCCCGTAAGAATATCGCTGATCTACGAGGTATGCGTATGGGTTACGGGGCAAGGGTCACGTTCTGCTCGTCCTCTCCTCGCCGCCCTTCGGGAATCCATCGGTGAATCAACGATGCGGCAAGGGAAACACGCGGCCGATTCGTTCGCCCTTTTTCTTCCCTCATCGGATAGCCTAATCGACGCGGATCGATGCTCCCGCGAGTCCGAAAGCTTGCTTCCGATGTGCAAAACCATTGATCGGGAGAAAAGACCGCGGAGAGACGAAAAAAACTCAGGTTTCGTCCCGGCTTCGCGACAGGTCGACGAGAGGACAAAGCCCGTTGAACCCAAAGGACCCCGGGGTTTTCACCTTGGCGTAGTTAGCTTCGGAGGAGGATCCGTGTCAGGGTTGATGAAGGGCGCCGCCGAGCTTTGAGACCGCGAAATTTTGGCTCGATTGAATTCCCGGGGACGGTTGTAGACTGTCCGGCCTGCTTGCGTCGAGGCACTAATGGTACCCCGTGAAAATCACGGGCAATTCCCACACGGCGTGATTTCATACCCCGTAAAATTGCACGCGTGCTCTCGCTGATAAACCGCTAACCGCGAATATTTCCGTCGTGCAATTTCTGCTGGAGCATTGATTCGATCGTTCGTGATACATCCTCTGTTAAAACGAGCTTTTCACTCACCTGGGAGAAAGCTGACATGCGATGCTGCGGTGCACAGAGTTACGCCGCTAAGCTTTTGCTCCCCGACAAAGCCATGCTCGTGCAGCGTTGTAGTTGAGATTTTCCACCCAACGAACGGTAAAAAGATCGATAATTTATTATTTCTCTTCATCCTATCTTTTTCTAGGAAACTTCAGACACCGCTTCAACGCCGTTGTTGTCAGTCACTGACGCCGGGGAATGATGGCCTGATCCGTTATTATAAAAAGCTGCGAGCAACGGTGTGGATGGTGGACCGCTGGAGGAGGCTGACGCGGACTTCACGGGCCATTTCCGGTTCTTGAATTATTATTGACAGCGAGTAACGTAGAGCCCTCGACCTCGAGGCTACGATACGGGGGGTGGGAGGGAGGGAGGGAGGCCAACGTCGACGCGATTGCCTAGGTTGGTAGTGGGACCGTAGCCGAGAGTAACCGCTCACGTCTGTTTCACTTATCGGTTTTTCATTTGACCATACCAAATAAATTCCGACCAACCGCCGCGGACGTTTTACGCTAAACGATTCTGAAGGTACTTAACGTCCCACCGCCTCCGAAACCGCCCACCTTATTCATAATTGAAACTTTTTCTTTTTCCCTTTTTTCCCAGTTCTTCGTCACATTCGCGATTCTTCTTCTTCTTTTTCTTCTTCTCCTTTCTCAGCCCACCTCGCACCCCGAATATTCATTATTAATATGCACACCATTTGACGGGGCAAAGCGGTCAGAATTCTTTCTTCTTTCGTCCTCTTCTTATTCTTCTTACAAATCCATTATAGACCGTATAATTGGCAAATTTTTCACAAAGTCTAGGCTGCAGCAATAACGCTCAAGACTCGCGATCGATCATTCGGCGAATTTCGTCGTTCCTCTAGCGTGTAAAAGAATAATAAGATTGTACAAGTAAGCTGGATAAATTATCACCCAGGGAAAACGTACAAGTTTTCATCGTCTGAAATAATTTTCGTCGGAAACAAAAAATCAAAAAAAAAAAAAACAACGAGAATACGTATTTTTCAGCCATGTGAAAATCAAACGAGTTGAACGACTAGTCGTCCTTCCCGTTGAAACGATAGCGCAAACGCATCGTCACTTTATTGTAGACAGTCGACGCCGACGTCGAGCGCCCGCTGCGCCCCTTATTTCGCGGTTTCGAAAGGGTGCGCAGGGTTGCGCCGTCGGCCGATTGTCGAGCGGAGATCGCCTCGTAGAGGGATGAAATATTTAGACATCAAGGAGAGATAAGCAAGCCCTGCGTCACCCGGTCTCACTCGCTGCCTCCACTGTCCCGGTGTTATTGCCTGGAAGTTTGATAACGCTAACCGGTGGAAAGGGCGTGGGGAGGGGGGACGAAGGGTGGAGAGAAACGTCCCATCCCAACCGAACGCCCGACGCGCTCATCTCGTCGCGAAGTCATTGTCTCGTCATTAACGCGTCGTTTTTGCAAAATTAGGCGCCGTTTTTGCAACAACTCCGGACGTGGAGGAACTCGGGATTTTGCCCGATAACAAACTCCCGGAGAGTGTATACGTGGTATACGACCACCGCGTGGCCATCGCTGAGAAAACGGGAGAGGATAAAATGGGATTGAAACTTGGCGCCTGTGGCAAGTTATAATCGTTTACTTAATGCACTGGCTATTTTCTGTTACTATATCGCGCCTTTTATCCTCCTGACTTGTGGAACGCGATTAATTCCACGTTAGAGACGCGGTTGGCGATGAGATGTGGCGATGATAGCTCAGTGTGCGGGGAAAGTTAATTGACTCGAGAAACCGTACGCGGGGTTTTATGATGTGTATTGGGACAGTGGTCGCGGCGGTCGTTTAAGCCGTTGAAAAACACGTCGAACAAAAATATACAGAGGACGGTTAGCCGGGGTCCTCTGCGGAGCAGCTGGAGACGGCCAGCTTTCCAAATCAGATTTCACATCTAATAAAACCCGCCCGTTCGATATTCAAAAATAAACATATCCAACGCTCACCTAAAACCAGTCAGTCACCGACGAGTTGGATCCGGAAAGCTTGCAGGGAGTACCGACTTGGCTCTTATAGGCGACGTCGTCGCGTGAATAAAATGTTTTCATTCCAATTTTCGACCGACGGAATATGTCTGCCGGAATTCCTGTCCTCTCGGAAAAGCGTATCCAGCTTGTTTATTTCGCCTCCTCCTAAGCATTGCTGCAGCGAAGTGGCGAAGAAATATCTGTTCGTCGAAAAAAAAAACAAGAAAACAAAACACAATAAAATACCGGGTGAAATAAAAATCAGATCGCATTCCCGCGACTAGCCACGAAAAATCGTTGTCGTAGATACACAATTATCTCCTCCCCAGCATCTCTGAGTCCATTGTCAGCGGTCCCAAGTGAGTGACATGTGTAAAATATTGCAGTGAAATTAGACGTACGATGAATTCGCAGGTGACAATGAAAACGATTGCAACGAATTATTTTCCGCGAGTCAGGACTCACCGAATCGTGCCATGGTTAATCTGCAGGATTGTTGGCTGATTGAGGAGACGTCGAAGAATGAAGTCGGGAGCGATACCGGGGAGACAGAGGAGGAGAAGCGGTGTCGCAGCGTTTGCCAACAGCAACAATTATCCACGGCCAGGTGCCGCTGCCAGCGTTGACAGCCGTTTGGTTCTTGCTGCAGGCGCCCACGCGCCGTAACAACCGACGACAGTCTTCGGCCGGGGTTCGTTTCCGTCCCTCTTAAACAAATAAATCTCGTTTATACCCCGGGTTATACGCCATAACAAACACTCCGGCCACTCCCAGTTTCGATCTAAATTTCACGCAGGGACGCTAACGAAGCTCGAGTACCGCAGCTGCGATTGGTGTCGCGCAATTACCCCTCGACGATTACCAAATCATAGGAGGTTTTCGGTATGGAGGCTGTCGCAGAGTTTTTGGCAGTGTCTGAAAGAGGCTTCCTATTCACGAAGCCTCTCTCTGAAGAAACAGAGAGAGGGAATTGCGTGCTGCGTCGAGAATCGGGAAGTAGGTATGGCTTGTTGGTAGTCGGGGTTATTCGCGGCGGAAACCGGAGTGGAAACTGCGGACATCGTGCCGCAAATAACCAAATAACGTACCGACGTCGCTCGCACGTGGATACCAAAAATAATATCTTTAGCTTTAGCGTCGGGACCGACTGTCGTCGAGTAGACGGCAGTCGCGAGATCGCACGCAAGTCAATGTGTCCTTACGCTTGTCTGTCCGGTCTGCGGATGCTTTGAAACGGCTTGTAATGAGATGAAATTTATGCGGAATTGTTGGACCCGTCATTCGATAATCCGCGTCTTTTTCAGAATCGACTTAAATCTATTCGATCTGCTTGATCGGATGCCCGAAATCAGTTAATACCAAGCTCTTTGTAGGCACGGTGTAGCACGGTTTAATCAATTCATACCGAACTCCAAGCTTCTACCTTCGTTTTAAACATTTCTTAGAACGTAGAGTACTCGTGCTTTGGTGCCATAAAATTTTAGAAGAAAAGAATAATGTACCATTTTACCCGAGAACACAAAACGAGCCAAGTACCTAATCCAAATTCGATTGTTATGCTCGATATTTGACGAAGTAGCAGATAATTGAGATCCTTCTGTCTCTCCGAGGATTCGAAAATAAACTGAACGGCATCATCAATGCCCAAAGCCTCTCCTCGTGAATTTTTGTCCAAACACAGCATTATTGATATTACCAAGAGTTCGTCAATGCTGAAAAACGACGAAGTTTTTTCCACCCTTTCGATCGTTAGCGTGGAAAGCGATGTACTCAACGAAAGAGCTTAGCCGAGCCCGTGCCAGAGAATCGGTGAATTATGATGTTCCCTAATAATAACCCGATATTTTAATGCATGCCATGCCTCTGGGTCTGCATATCCTTTTCAAGCACGTATTTTACAGTCCGACTGCACAGCCGCGCGTTTTCTGGGTCGCAAAGGCTCGACGAAACACTTTTTGGCCTCTCGAGCCTCGGCCCGTTCTTTCGCTGCCTCTCCGATCGAAAACTAATGATCTATCTGCTCCGGGCGAATCCGGTGTCACCGCGCAAAAGCCTTGCCGCCTCTCCGGAGCAGGGATTCCGGGTTCAGGGAGGCCTCCGAGTCCTCCGACATGAAAAGGTCCAATTATCAGCGCCCTCGATTCCTGGATCCGGGGACGCTTGGTCAACTAATTGCAGGTCCGAGAAAAGAGAAGGATAAAGGATTACTGATATATTTACTCGGATTGCAAGAGCCGTTCCTCCTCCCTTCCTGTTCTTTCATGCATGTGAAGGTGGCCACAGAATCCAGAATCGGAAGGTATTTTGAACGAAGGTCACGAGAGACTCGGTACATTGGAATCGGAATCTCTTTGATGAAGAACTTGGTGACTGATGGAAATCTGTAATTAGAAAATTCACTCAAAGTATCTACTAAAACATCATTACAGCAGTGTGATTGATCAGCGGAACATCGCGGCTAAAAAAGCTCTCCGCGAAATATTCAGAGTCAGATTTGAATCGTTCTCACTAACGGTGTTCAAAAATGGAATCTTCGGTTATTTGACGGTCGTGATCGGATTATTTTGCGCATCGTAATTCTACATTCCGAGCGTGAAACACGACTAGGCTCAGGTGGTGCTGATACTTAGATCATTGTAAAAATTCGCATTTAAAATTGATGCCTCGATCTCTATTCGTTAGCAGGCAATTGAATTTCCAAGAGATCCCGCACCCCGGACGGTGGGTGACGACAGATTGAAACGGGGCATACTGAGCGTCAGGGGATCGCGGGGAGCGCATAAAACGAAAGAATATCCCGGATCACGACGTTCCCCAAATATTGTTTTCACAATATTGCCATGTGGGAGAACATCCGGAGGAATTCCTAAATCGGTAAATACTCCATCGCCAACTTCCGAGAGTCGTCGCTTGGAATTCGTTTGACCATCGTGGGTACGTGGTAGTATAATACCAATAGTGACGGTAATAACAATATGCAAAAACACGGTGTACGGACTGAAGCTTCTTGAAATTCCCCAGGGGACAGTGCCTCGTAACATTGAAAGTGAATGAGGAAGAAGGACGAATTCGGAGCCAAGGTTCACGCGATTAGCGGTATCAACCGGACGGCCAACTGACCTGGGATAAAAAGCGAAACCGTCCTCGATGGCCTCAGAGCTGAGCACACGTGAGCACGTAAGTACATAGCGGAGCGACATCGCCGGATGAATGCATAATTCAAAAGGCTCCAAGAGCCAGGCGTAGGCACAGCATTTCATTGTGAATATTGACGACGTATACGTATTACATACACGCTAGATGACGGAGGCCATCGCGAGGTGCGAATGAACCGACGACTCGTCTTTATTGTATCCACGCTGTCTGCCGGCTATGCGTCATTGCGGTGGGCACAATCCACGCGAGTTATTCGGGCACGGTTGTAATCCGGACCGCACATGGACTCGGAGAAACCTCAGCTCTCGGTCAATGATCAGCAGCGTGGTTTAGCGGTCAACCATGTCTAGGCACTCTGTTTAACTTCCTACTCGCAACTCGGATCCTCGACCTTCTGTTCAACAACCGCTTTTTATATTCGGATGGACCGAGCTTAATTGCTGAGTTGAAAATCAGGCGCTGGATTACGGGTTATTAATAAGTCGTGGAGCGAGAGGGATCAATTTTATCACTGATTGACGTGCCAAAAACACACACGCGTCTCGCGTCGAGTGTGCAATCACTGACGTGCGGGAACAGAGTCATTTTTTGGATCGTTCGAGAAAGGTATGCGAATAACGGACAAACACAGACATTCGTCGTGCGAAGTTTTACTCGCGGTGAAAGAACCGTGAAACTGGCATTTGGAGTTTCGGCGTTTCCTTGTTTTTGACATTTTTAATCAAGAAAGAAAACTTGCAAAATTACAAATCGTAGCTTGAACTTTGGTACGCGTAATAACAGAATTTGCAAGGAGCTTCGCGTATTCTATCGAGTCGTACGACACTGATCAATGTTGTATACATACTTTATCGACCTGCGGATGTACGGGTTTGTTATCAAGATTAAACCGATGCTGTCGATATTTGCATGGATTGAATTCTTCCCAACCCTCAGTTTATCGATTATACACACTTTCAGAGCAGTGTGAGTGCGATACGCAGGTTCCCAAATTTTTACCGTTGCCGTTCAATCATCTCGTCCAACCGGAATTCTCGATCCGATAACGTTATTTTCCTTTTCGTTTCGGTAGTCTGTCTTCTTTTTGTACTTCTTTTCGTTCGCCGCGAGCTGGGCAACTTAATTATGCAATGCCATAAAATTTGCAAATCTTACAGTTATGTAAACCGGGTGAATCGTGTTCGATCGACGGATTGTCATACGACGTACCTCAAGCATTACGCGTGTGAATTATATTTCTTAGACCGAAAATACTCATGCGTCAATATTGGTTTGTCAAAGCTAGCGGACGGACATTTGAGTCACAGTTGAATCGTGCGTGAAAATACTCGTCGCGACGTGAAACGAAGCCGCATGCCAAATAAAGTCTTTCGTACCCTATTTTCATTCTTATTTCCTCTCGTCACAACGTGGCATATGACGCGTCGAATAACGAAGGTTAACAACGGTGAATAATACCTGCTTATTTCTCATTCCGATAAACAGACCGACTAACCGGTTGAATTACGGCGATGTTATTTTGTTCCCCGTTCTACGCACCCGTGAAACTACTATACCAGGGAACACCAGCATGGTATAGAATTTTAAATTCGACGCTTATTGGATCCCTTTTCGCCCATTCATTCGCCGAACGCTCGAATTTATTCCTTTTTCCTTCGTTTTTTTTTCCTCCTTGCTTTACCCGCCGCGCTTATAATGTTAGGTACACAATTTAGTAAAATTGACGCAATGAGTATCGATAATAATTATCACCATCAAATTATTCGGCATGCATCGCGACACTGCATCATCTTGTTCGACCGATTAAGCTCGAATCAAATTACACGTAAATATGTGAATTAATTTTACACTGCGACTATGTATCGTAGGTACACAAGTATTGCATTATCCGCCGGCAATTTCGAGCTATTTTTCTACCTCAAACCCGTTCGTGAGCATCGGATTCAAATCAATAGATATCAGCCACAACACTAACGGACAATGTCCGTATCCTCAAGCCAAGGTTCATCTCTTTTCTCTTCTCACGTTGGAAGTTTACTTCCTCAACAATAACATACGCGAATGGTAAAGATCAAAGCGAAACATTTATTACACTAGTTCCACTCGAAACTTATCACTAATTCATTCATTTTTGCTCCGTTTACCGATACTAAAAACAGTCAGCATTTCGACATCGCATCCCGTTCTCCGGAGCCGATATCGGGCATTCCCAAAATGAGCACCAAAGCAAACGGAATATTTTACACACACACACACACAATGTGTGATTGTATTATGCATACCTTACACAGGCAGACGAGAAAGGAAGACCTGGTGGGCGCCTCGAGCGACGTGTTTGGAATGGTGGGTCAATCGTCGAGGAATTGGAGACTGGACACGACTACTGGATCGAGATCTAAGCGCTAGATCGCGTGCGTCGATCACGCTGCTCACGCCGAGTGTCAATGGCTCCGAGTCTCTGTGTCTTGTGTACGATGCTTTGTTTTCGTTGTTTGTCGGGCTCGATTCGTATTCCGTGAGGTACCATTTACTGATCGTTATGGTGCGGTGTGGTATACTCGTCAGTCATTCGATGATCCCAAGCGCAATCGGATCTTTCGAGAGACAAAGCTCGTCTTGCGGGTGCGTCGGTGATTGGTTTTAGTTCGGCTCGTTAACTTCTTTCGCCCCGTCTGAAAGTGTATCGAGAGTGACTAAATGTTGCGCGTCTCAGTAATTCAGTTTAAGCGAATGATGTTGCGAATGACGAAAGGTGACCTCGGGAGTGTTTATTGAATACCGCGATCGCGTTCCGGAGAGAAAATAAGACAAATACCGACCCAGTTCTCAGCTCTGCAGACTTGTAAACTATGAAGAATCGCGTGGGATACGCTCATTGTCCGCAGGCAAGTGTGAGTATGTTATACTTACTATTGTTCGCTAGAATGAGCGAGAATCATCAAGTGGGTGGTCGAATCAAGGAAGCGAAAGTTTGTTAATCTCCGTTTCTGAGACGCGCGCGTTGCCGACGTCGGAAATTCTGTTCAATATACACTTCCGGAAATCGATAATATACAGGAGAAGTTTGCGAAATTCTACCAGAACGTAGCCGTGCATTTTGATGAAAATCAAAATTTCAATGTGGTGAAAAGCAGTTGTTTGTTGTTGGCTTGCGTGCCATTTCTTATCGTTGGTCAGATGAAGAAAGTGACAGGGGGAGTAACGAGATACGTACATTCGTGTAATAGAAGGAACGTCGTGACATCGGACATCCGAAACACGTGTACAAAGCTTGTTTCGTACAACTACCGGGTGTACAATTCTACCCGGGAATTTTCAGCGAAGCTTTTTCTCTTCGCCACAAACGTTCGGTATTGAGAGACGGTAAACTTAAACCGTAAGAGATTACAGGCGCAGCGGTACGAGGTATGTAATTCAGTGTCAAGACACCTGCCGCTTCGGAGCATCTCATATTCGTATCATTGGTATGACTACAAGAGTTTCAGGAAATGGTGAAGCTTTCGATAACCGAGTTCGCGTCGCAGGAACAGCGATCGGATGATCTTGGAGCTTGGATCGAAAGCTCGGCAAACTCCGAGGTGAGAGAGTAGCTTTGAACTGGTTTATTGTTAGACTATCAGTCGGCGTAATTTGGCGGGTCGTATTTGCGCCGGTCTAATTCATGAAACCGCTCCCAAGGGAGACAGAGGTTGTCTCGTATTTCGATTTCAGGCTCTGTTTTCAACGCAGACGAAACATCGTCGAGGAACGCCGCTGCCGTTGGAAAATTAAGACGACGAGATGTGGAAAAAAAAAGCACGGAATGAAAGATGCTTCTCCGCCGCGCCGCTCGCCTCGGGCTCCAGTCACCGAGGCCTAGGACAACTTCGGCTAAAATACCGTAAACTGGTTCGATTTTCTAATTCTGGAACCAACGCGGTGCTGTCGTGCAGCTGCGGCTGCCTGCAGGATTCGAAGGGAACGCTCGACTTGAATTCTGATTAGTTCGAGCCTCTTTTCCGCGTTTTTCTATACGGATTTTCCGTTTTTTGTGTAAAGAGATTGAACGCGGTATTGACAAATATGTTATTCGAAATAGCTTCACTTCTTCCAAACTCTTGTTAAATTTCACTAGTCGATTCGAGTTCAACCAGCATTTTTCCATGAATAAAAAACTACGTATTGTAGCTGCGGTGTAAGGTTCTAGCGAATTCCTCTAATTGTCGCGAATAAAAACACGCGCACGCGTTTTATATCAATCGCCGGATGACTCGTCCATAATTCGTACAGTCGATGCAAATTTTTTTCTCACACGAGCTTGAAGTTAGTAACGTTTCGTGACGAATGATCGGACAAAACACTGTTTTCCAATTTTCGAATGACTGAAGAAGCTGAATTTTTTAAATATGAGCATGTCTTGCTTTATTATGCGGCTTACTGAATTTCAAACAGTTAAAAATATGCGAAATAACGATTTTTCCCAACACGAATCGTTTACAATAAGTTTACTAACTTCAACGCGATTTTTTCACACAGTCGATTTCGTTACAATTATCAATCAATTTCGGATTTCGACACAGAGAACAAATACAAAGTATGCGGTATGGATGAATATCGAACTGAATGATACCCTCCATTAATTAAGCATAAAAATAATATTCAAAAGCCGCGAAGCGCGTCATATACCGAATAATACCGGGTCCCTTTTTCCGCCCATGGCGACCGTTGATAAAAAGTTGGAGGAAAATGAAGCCAAAACTCTACGAGGTAAAACCACCCGGGTCAAAGGTAACTCACAATGGTTTTACCGCGGTAGCCGAATGGTGTACGGCTCGCGGCTTACACGGCCAAACCCGTAACCAGTTTTTGTCCACTTGGGAACGAACTACGGTCCGACGGCGTAACGTGTTTGGGGCGAGGAAAAGTCCCTTTAGGTGCAGCAAGATATACGGGTGTTGATTGTGTCCCATAACCCAGAAGTTGCGTTTCGACACCCGAACGCGTACGTATAACGTACAAACATTTTTACCCTTATTCGGTTAATGGCCGAAAGGACGAAAATATCTGGTATTAACAATGTGAAAAACGCGAGTGAAGTTACATCCCGCGTGTAGATTAAATACGGCGTAAGTACACTCCTTTCGTTCCGCTGTTTTGCCGAAAACGTGAGTAACAAAAAAAAAAAAGGAAAATAACCGTACATCACTTTTGTACGATTCGCGTCGTTAAGACGAAGCTCGTCGCGATAACGAGCTTGTATATTTCCCTCACAATGCAAAAGCTGCAGACGCCTGGCGGCCGCTCAAAACTCTCGACCTTCGAATCCAAGCCTCGAACTTTGAATCGGAATTCTCGTTCTATAATTCCACAATTACGCAACGTACATTTCGCATCTCCTCGCCGTCTGATTTACATGCAGCGGTGCGTCGACGAAATCGGGGCAAATCTTCTAATACGATTGATAAACCCTCGAAAAAAAATAAATAAATAAATAATAAATAAAGACACGTAGCTCCGCCAAAGAACTTGTTCGACAGCTCAAACTTTTCTCCGGTTAGACTGAATCTTTTAACGACGACGCGGAAAGTTTCCGCATACTGCATGGGGTTCGTAGGTGCACCGTCGAGTGCGTGGTTATATATACCTATTCAATGCGGCTTGCCGTTCGTTGCAGGTGCCGTCGGTGGATTCAGACATTAATAGTGGATACCGAAGCGCACCGAGTGCACCGGGATCTGGGATCTTTCTTGTATTCCGGTACATCGCGGCAGGTGCGGGACGCCGCCTGCAGGCTTCTCCTTATCCCGCACAGAGATTGAGAAACCTCTAGACGGCGACAGGTATATGTGTGTAGCGCAAACTTCCGCGGGCGAGATTTGCCGATTAAACAGTTTATAATAATAATAATAATAATAATAATAATAATAACAAGGGCCTGCATCACGCAGTCTACAATTTTCATTTTTTGCATTCTCGTTATTATCAGTGCTGCATGGTACATTTTCACACGTGAACATTGAAAGTTATCTGTGCGTGACGAGTGAAATTTTATAAATCGATGGACGTGCGGACGGGTGGTAGCAAAACGACATAGAATTTTTATCGATTCCAGAATCACAATTACAACGACGTGTATTGTTCTTCCGAGACGATTGTACGAGATTAGCTGCTTCGGTGCATAATAATCTGCAATCGCTGCGTGCACCCTTAATTAATCCACGTTACTATAATGCGTAGAAAAATACTTCGATTGCGACCTGCGGTTCTCTGTCGTTGTTAAATTGTGCAAAAAAAATAAAAATAAAAATGATAGAAGATGTCAATGAAACCGATGTCTCGAATAAAATAAAGCTAACGAAATAGTCGACGAATAAAAATGTAGAGATCCGAATGAACGAAAAAAAGGAAAACGAGGAAAACAAATTGGAGTATGTATCATTCTAGCCGGTGAGGCGCATCGGTAGCAAAATCTGTGCCCTGCTTTCCCCGCCTCCGCTTCGTCCGGAATCGCATATTTAGTGGAAATCGTCGTTAATAATCCTCGTCGTCTATAAATACGCCGATATTTCGCCCCGCCGCCGGCGCATTATAGAAGAGGCGGAGGAGAAGGAGTAGTAAGAGGAGGGAGGGAGGGGAGAAGGAGGAGAAGGAGAAGGAGGAGGAGGAGGGCTCCCGGAATCCGTGGATATGCCGGCGGCCTCCGCGTCGAAGGCGTTCGGAGTAACGGGCGCCGCTGCGAACTGCACAAGCGCATGCGTCGCGACGCTACGGCAAAACGTGGGGGAGAGGGGGTGGAGAGGAGTGGCGAGGAGAGGAGAGCGGGGGTGGAGGTCGAGGTGGAGGTGGAGGAGAGAAAACCGCGGAGGAGGGAAGAGGGCGAGGGGAGAGGCGCGGGACGCGAGGTAACCGCGCTCAGTCCTAAGCCGATCGTCGTAGACAACGGGTGAACCACCCCTTCGACGAGAAATTCGACGCGTGCCACCTGCAGCGGGTGATTGGAAAACGGGCGTGCGAATTATGAATATACATAAATGTGCAGTGAATTGTTAATTGTTTAGAGAAACAATTTGCGCGGAGATTATTTCGATTTATCTTGTATTTCCCATTGAGATAATAAATTTCAACCTGCGAATACAGTTATAATAATAATAATAATAATAATAGTAATAACGATATCGGTAATGACGATGGTAATAATTATAGCAGCAACAATGAATATCAATCGTTTGTTAATCAATTGAAAAACGAATCAAGCAACATAATAAATACACGATATTGAATTAGCAAAAATTTGTGTGCAGGTATTATTAGTATACCTATAATATATCACAAGCTTATATTGTACGTGGCATCGTGTTTACGTATAGTTTGAGTGTTTGAAACAAAAATAAAACAAATTTAAAAAAAAAAAAAAAAAGAACGAACGCGTCCGATATTGTATTTATATAGCGAGAAGGAGGGCGATTATTAACGATCATGAACGAGGGGTGATTTTAAAAAGTTGTATAATAATAATAATAAAACAGAGTTATATACAGATAAAAATAACAACAACAATAACAATAATAATAATAATAATAATAATGATAGAAATAATAACAGCGTTGACCCAAATTTTTAAAACGTGTGTGCAGAAGAATTGAATTTATCCACCGGGTGTATAATTGACGTGAGTATATATAAGAAAATATAAATATATTGAATTTGATTGACAGAAAGAAAAAAAAAAAAAAACAAAAAAAAAACATAGGGGAGGGGGAATATACCCTAGAAACGGGGTAGGGGTAAAAGTTTCAGAGAGGGGAGAGGGAGGGAAGAAGCGTAAAATAAAAGGAGATAGAGAGAGAGAGAGAGAGAGAGAGGGAAAGAAAAAATGAAAAGAAATTGAATCGAAGTGAACCACCTGTGCGAACTGTCACGCTGTCACGGCTCTCGCATCGTGTGTTCAGGGAGCAGAAGCCCAGGCACAAGGCAACCGGCAGCAGTGAAACACCAGCGGTAGCGGTAGTAGCAGCAACGCACCTACGGCCTCAGAGCAGCAGTAGCGGCAACCAGCTGTAGGCCAGACGCTATACCGTACACGCAATATAAAGAAGTGAGAGATTCACCTCTTCTTTGTAACGTCTGACATGATACATTTAACAAAATAAAAAAAAAAATAAAAAATGGAGGGTTGTGGAGAAACTCGAGTGAAAGATTTGGAACGAATGAGAGAGAGAGAGAGAGAGAGAGAGAGAGAGAGAGAGAGAGAGAGAGAGAGAGAGAGAGAGAGAGAGAGAGAGAGAGAGAGAGAGAGAGAGAGAGAGAGAGAGAGTAATTAAACGTGTGTATATGTCGTTACGATTTTGAATCACTGCCGCTGCAGTTCGAGAATCGATTACCTACTCGATGTTGCAAGGGCGAATTAAGGTTTGATCAAAGATACTAATTTACTTGTTATTTCTATTAATAATCGTTGAGCGGATCGACAGGCGTGATTGATTTTGAAAGATTATCGTTTTGTCTTTTAATTCCAGCAGCAGGCGTGATTTGGATTACAGTTTGTTTCATTTTTATTTCTCATCGTTATCCTCGAATTATTTCCATGAGTAGGAAGAAACGTAGGTTACCGTAAATTATTCTTCACCGCGATCGTTGGATACATTGACGTGTAACTCTTAGTCCCTCGATAAAATATCGGAAGTTACCGTACAGAAATAAGGGGAGAAACGACTATGGAAAACCACCTGATATACTTGTTTGAAGAATCGCGTTGGCGGTTAAGCCTTGGAACATAATTCCTGTCCTATTAATCAAGGACGAAGCGATACGCGATACGATTGCGAATCGAACGGGCTTGAAACAATTTTTCGCTTTGTCATTCCTGCGTAGGCAGAAATAGAGAAAGAGAGAGAGAGAGAGAGAGATAGAGAGAGAAAAAGTGAAAGAACGACGTTGAACACACCGGAGCCAGGCTTAATCGTAAAGGAAACAACAACGTCTCTCGCAATTTCCCAGGGGCATTAGGCGAGCAGCCGCTTTAGGAGAGGAGGTGAGGAGGTGAGGGGTGCGAGAAACGGTCGGAGGGAACGGCTGATATGCACCGGAAATCCTAAGCACCAAGACGGAATCTCGGCCTCGCGACCTCCGTGAACCCGAGCGGAATTCACCCCGCGGTTTCAGAGAGAATCAGCGAAGAATTAGAGATTTAACGTATCGTTTGTTCGTTTTATCGAACGATAGCATAATTTTGCACAATTTCGAAAAGGAATGTTACGAAAGGCCGAAAGATTTTTCGAGCGCACGTTGTAATTGCGAACGACGTCGGGAACTTCCTGCGTGACAGTCGGTGAGTTTTGAATTAATATATAACCCGGGTACCGATACATTACCGGGATGATCAAAGGGCGGATGTACGGTTATAAATAAAAGCCGGTATAAACGGTAGATTGCCAACGAGTCAAAACGAGATTAACGCACGCTCGGACAAATTTAGATAATGACATCTGCTCCAGTGCCGTTTCAGAAATTCTATGCGCAATGATTTGAAATAACCAAGCAGGGCATGACACCTAGACTCGTTTCCGCGTGCCCTCTATTCCTACGTAGCAGGGAGCTGAAACGCGTACTTATCGATCGCCGATCAATATTTTATTCGCATTGTTCTATTTAAACGATTCTAGGTTCGCGTTGTGGCGAATTTTCTCGCGAGAGAAAATCGAGGGGGATTTTTAACCGGGGACAAAACGATCCTACCGACTAATGCCTTGTACGTTTGGCTGTACGTAAACACACCGCCGGTGATCCATACCTAATCTTAATGTAAAATTAGCTTATCCGGGGTGATCGCAGTCGTTGACCTTTTCAGGCCGGAATCCAGTCTTTAGGGCGACCCGAGTTCGTGCGCTGCTGATGTTAGCTTCGTGCAAATTTAGAAAAAATATTATACCGAGGCGATTTTTGTACTCTGTAATTATTTCATCAAGAAACACCCCCATATTTCATTCTGGATTAACGAAATGAGTCAGGCAGCATAGATTTTAATCCGTTGATAAAAAGCTACTGTTTTTCAGCCAAATAAATCACGCTCGTTTTTATCGTTGTGAGATTTTTCAACTTAATTAAATAGATGGTAAAAAATAAAAAACTAAATGAAAAAGCTGGGACAGACATCGGCAAGAAAGAGGAAATTTTGTCGCAGGATGAATTTTGTTTGGAATTATCTATTCTCCCCGTTTTCAAACAGCTTTACGGAACTCGCTTCTCTGACGATAGATTAAAATCCGGTATCATCCGATTGAAAAACATTGATGACGATTTACGAATCTCCAAACGCGGATGATATATAAATATGCATCCTTATCATTCGTGCAGAAATAGCGTGTTTCGGTGTATTTTTGTGAAATCGTCGAATCGTGACCAACTCTGCGTATACGTATAATTTTCCCCAAAAGCGTAATGTTCGGGTTTGCAGTATCGCTTCACCTCGGCACGTGATCCGTGAACTGCAGCAGAGCAACTTTGAGAAAATAAGAGCAACGATTGTACATCGTAAGAGTATTTCACGTGTGACATGCGGCTCGAAGCGCAAGAGAAACGCTTTGATAATAATCATTGCGAGAGCTTGGCTGCAAGTTCAACTGTGTTAAGGTATTACGCAACGATTAAGGCTGTCGAAATAATACCTATATGTATAATAATGTGGGATAATGCCAAAAAAACGCTGGTGTTAACGGTGTACCCGATATAACACACGTATCACCCACATTTCTGGAGACATTCGATTTTGTTTCGTTTATTCGTTTAACCGTCCCTCGTCATTCTTTTTGCCTCATTCTTAAAAGTTATAAATACGTCGACAGGTCAAGTGGGAGGGCAGCAGCTCGGTTATACATATATACGTATAGGTTACACTGCAGGCTTTTTTCAAAGTGTTTCACCAAAGTGCTTTGAAAGTCGTACTAAAGTGCAGCATCCAAGAGTGCGAAAGAGCATCGGATTGAGCTGCAAAGAAGCAAAGAAGCGACACAAGAGCGCAGCGCCAGCAGCGATCAACCTTTCTCAGAAACTTAATGCGTTTCGCTCTATGATGACGGGCGGAAATAGTTGCAACATCAGCCTTCTCGTTTTTCATTTTTACCAAACCAGTTCTCTCTCGGCCAAAGGAGGATGGATGCAGTTCCGTTCGCCAAGTGTACCGCATTGCGGCTCGCTGGAAAGACCGCAAATGGACAAGTGCAAGAAACAACGAGAAAAAAAATAACGGGTCCTTTGTCGTTATTCAGAACGCATGGCGCGCGATGTTGAACAACTAGGAGAATAGAATTCGTTTTCCTAGATACCAGCAACGAGAAAGTTTCATCTTTGACAACTTGTTTGGTCGAAGTTTGTCCAGTATATCAACTCTGCATAAACGATACAAGAACATGTCGGAACACAAACAAAAGCATAGATTGGACCGAATCTCAGAACGTATAACACAGGCCTGCAAATGATAAATAATATGTTTTCGGGTGTGCTGAATCGAAAAAAGTGACTTCTATTTCCCTCCATCACGCATAGTATTTTTGCAAAATACAAGGTGTTTGCATAAAAAAATATAAAAATAATGAATAAAACACCGTTTCATTACAATGAACTGAATAATATTTGTTATAAAATCAAACAAACAATTTCTTCAAGAAACGTACCTCACATCCCGTGTTCATTATTTTTGCCTACAAGACTTTTTCTTCTTCTCTTTGCTTCCTCTCCGAACCCGTTTTTCCACTTTTCGTTTTGTTTTTCCCTTTTTGTATTTATTCTTGAGTCTCACTCCAACACGTATTAAATGAAAGTAAGAAACCACTTTTGCATAGGATTTTTAAAACTAAGAATAGGATTTTCACTCGAAACGAAACTACAAACACGAGTTCAAGAAAAAACCTAACGCGACTGAATTTTTTGAGTATTTTTGTAAGTTTCGGCGAGTAAAAATCTATAAGAAATGATACTCGTACAAAAAAAAAACTGCGCAGTTCTTTGCTTGCAGACTTGTGTAATTGTACGATCGGTGCGTTGACTTTACGATCAAACTCTGCCGATGCCGTTCTCTTCGCAATTAGATATCGAGGGCGAGACTCGTCACTGACGAGACGCAACGGAACCTGATTGCGAGATACGCGACGTAGCGTTTAATACGGCCGAGTAGTAACGCCGGTACGTACACAGCCGGAACGTCGCCAGCCATCCACTCCGCTTCTTCAATGCTCCGCGTGCCTATCTCCAGATTGGATCTGCGGATCCAGCTCCGCTCCACCGTCGCGTGATTGAAACCGGCTCGATTTCCTCCCGCAAAGCGACGTCCTGCGCATCACGCGTATCAGCCGGTCAAGTGTTTGCGGGGGAAAACTCTCTAAATATGAATCGGTTACACCCGAGTATACCGGTGGAGAAAATCGGTACATACGCACTGTCGATTGGACGACTTTTCACTGATTCAAATTTAGAGAGAAGGAAATATATTCATTTCTCGGGTGTGGGTGAGAACATGGAAAGAGCTAAAAAATGGAAGGGGACGATGTTGAAAAACTGTTACGGGAGCGAATGTTTCATTTTTGGAATTTAAAAATTTGTAAATACTTGGTGTGGAGAAAAAAACGAAGAGAAAGGTTAGAATTAGAACATAAATTCCCAAAATATCGGATAGTCAGTATTCGTCTCGATGACATAGAATCGTGTACAGATTCTCGATTTTACTGTTTTATGTTTTGACCTTTCCATGTTTTATCTTTCTATACGTCGACCTATAATACTTTCAATCTTCCGTACACGGATGTTCTATGGTCTAATCATTTTCACTGTGAAAATTCGATAATTTGGTATTTCTGGAGAGAAAAACTTTGGAAGAAACAAATCCGTTCGTTTGCAACATTCCGTCCTTTTCTGCGACCGGATAAAGTTAATCGTACAGTTAAACGCATCGAATACACATGCATACCGTACGGCTCGATGTATACAATGCAAGTGAGAGGTGAAACGGTTTATTTTCTCACCGAGAGACCGCGCGATTGTTTTTTATTTTTTTTCCTCATTTTTTTATGATCAACGCAAAAGCTGGTCCCGATATCCCCGGACAGACGAGCGATCGAGGATCGCATCCAAACCGGATAGAGAAAGAGAGAGAGGGATAGAGAGATCTGGCTCTACTGGGAAAAGCGCTTTATTAGATCAAAGGGTAAAAAGCTGCTGTTGCTAAAGCTCGAGCGATATACGCGCACTAATTGAACAAGATAAACGTCGCTGTTTTTCGCAACGATATATACGTACAGCGATTGATTCGTTATTCGGGAATGTTTATATCATGCCGATTCTTTAACGTCAAATTTTCAATTCTTTGATCAAAATTAATATGTTCCAAGAGAGAAACTGTGTAACACGTATATAATCCGAATCGAAGATTCGAGATCGAGATGTTGGCCTGGGTATCTATCGAAGTATATGTAAACATATATATATATATATATATGTGCTTAATATACATATGCAAATGCATCCGGTGCCGGTTGCTCCGCGTGTATCGATGCGCGCAAACATGTGCAGCACACGACGGTGGATTATATAGAGATGCAAAAGCTGGCCAAGTCATAGCGACTGAATTTATCGAAAACCCATAAAGCGGTGTTCACTGAATGCGCGCCTGATTTCATAATATGCGAGTGTATTCGTGTATGTATGTATCTGTAATACAATCAATGATTGCTACCATTAAAGTAAAAATTTCATATTTCAACGATTTCTAAATTCTTACTAACATAATTGAGTATACACTGGAAGCCGGAATATTTGACGGTCGAAAACACGATATTAGCTATTACAGACATTCGCGATCCGAAATCGCGTGGAACGAGTAATTGGAACAAACGTTTCGTTGCTCGATCATGCAGAGCTTATCGCAAAAAAGAAGGCACGAACTTGTGCAGCTTCACGATAATTCAATCAGCTATATCTGGAATTTGCCGGTCGTGTCACAGGGGTCAGTATTTTTGCAGTTTCGAGTGACAAAAAGAAAAAAGCAAAAACTATGTAACGTAGCACGAACGAAACTTCCGATTAAAAATCAATTTTCTTACTCGTAAAAATTGTTTGGAAATTAAAAGTTTTCGTTCGAAAAACACATCGGTTAGAGAGAAAGAGAGAGAGAGAGAGAGAGAGCGGGAAAGGAAAGATGGAAAACAAGGCACGGCGTATGTCAAAGAATGCCAAGCTTAACGATCGCCAGTCTAATCAGTGATATAATTAAGAGTCGGAAAAGACGTGTTACGACAACGACGACGAAAACGATTAACGATTAATACCCTAGTGAATCAGTTTCGGCAACGTAACGTCAAGGCCCCCGGTTATTTATTTATTTATTTATTCTTTTTTTTTGTACGGATTATAACGAGTTACGTAGCCCACATAAAATCAATCTTCAACGCATTTATACGTGTGCATCACGTATGTTCGTAAATGTATACATATGTATCTACGTATGAAACACATCGGCGTCGTGTGTATAACAATTGTCGACAATTGTTCAATGAATTGAAATTGTATCGAAATGATAACAGCCTTGAGGACCTGGCGTCCTCGTTTTCTACGTATACAATGTGCGAACGAAACTGTATAGGAAACAACTACGCGCTTGATATTTATTTTATCAATACACAACGTTTGCCGAGCCAATTCGGTACAAACATTCAAACGAAACGTTCGAATTATCTCCTAATTACTGCCCGTCGACTCACCTGTGGAATCGAACCGCTGTCACTGATCTTTGATGCATCGGATCATTACCTGATAAAAGTCACCGTTCACTTATCCGCTGCTGGCTTATCACGTCCGATTTTTCGATCCGCGTGAAACTCACCTTAACGATTTTAATGAAGTCTCTGCATTTCGTTGGATGGTAGATAAAAAAAAAAAATTTGAACGACGAAACTTTTCGTATGAATAATTTTCCTCGCGTTTCAAGCATTCGACATTTAAATAACTCGCACGTATTATGTGGAGGTATAAGGTGCAAGTTTTCCGACTTTTGGCAGACCTCGAATTTCTTACACGCGTTAGGAATTATTTCTTTTTCACCGTTTCTGACAATCATCTTCGCTTAGTTTAACACCGCGATCGATCAACTTATAATTCACTTTACGATTAGGTCGAAGAAATTGGAATCGTCGAAGTGGTTTTTCCTGCTTTCTGTTTTCGCGTAAAAAAGTGGCTCAATTTTTTTTTTTTTTTTGCTACTTTGTATCGAAGAATTTTACCTCTGCACATATTTCAGCGATTTTTGTTTTCACATTCGTGTTGTTTCCAATTCTCCTCCTTTTTCCCGCTGGAACGAACTCCTTGCACGGCCCTCGCTGCGAATCATGAATATTCACCTACATTCTGACTGCATAATTTATTCAATCCTCGAATACGAGACCTTACGCGTTTTTCGCAATCAAAATCGTAACAGCTTACGAAAACGGAACCTGTTTTGACATGATTCACTTGAAATACGAACATCAAGTTGGTCGGGCTCAAATCACCGTTTACCATGACCCAGTGGCTTTTCAAATTGATCACACGATTAGAGATAGACAAAATTTAAACTACAAGGAGGGTCTCGCCTGCCAATTCGACTTTGGTCAAAATAAAAAAGCTGTTCGAAATCTTCTACAGTATCGCAATCCGGTTATTTTACATTTAATATTATATTATACTTACTTGCGTATTCACTTTTCTCTTCCGTTTTTATTCCTACACTAAAATTTGGTCGAGAATCAATTATCACGGCGTGACTTTCTCTCGCATTTTTGTAGAAAATTCGAATTGTCACAGGCATCGTGCAGCGAATGATGTTCCAAATTCAGCTTCTAATAGGCCTCGCGTCCAGCGATCGCCGAGACTCACAATCAAAGTCCGTGCAAGCCGTTCGTATGCCGTTCGTGAAATAGGCCAAAGGCGCCCGCGAGTCGATTATTCGACCAATTTAAAGACCATTTGAAGTCTATCGCTGAACCAGCGACGCGTCGTTATTTCCTAATGGCTGATCACTCCCGGTATATTGTTGTTTTTCCTCCGATTTGTCCGAGCAAAGAGGCGTGAGGAGGGAGGGAGAGAAGGAGGGAGGGGCGAGGAGGACGGAACCCTCGAGAAAGTTGGACACATACCGTGGAGCTCGAACAACTACTGACTGACGGATCGAGTGATCTCTTCTGGTTATTCCTACGTCGAAACGTCCCGCGGTACGGATCGCTAAATATTGCGCGGGTATCGGTGTCTGTATACGTAATGTATATTTATCTATATATACATGCATGTGGATACAGGCAGAGGCGTAACTTTAGAATGGTCGAATTGGAAAAACTTTTTCGCGTTACGAAAGCGGCGTTTAAATTACGCGACTGAAGAAAGTATAACGACGAGTATTCGATTTCTATGTACTATTGGAATAAATTTTTCTGCTCACAAGTTTCGCACTGGATTTTTTCGCTACACACTCAGTCTGTCGTAATTCGATCGTTTGAAAATAACACATTTAAGAAATCGATTCGATATACCTGACCATGTGCCGAGAAGTTATTTATTCTTCAAGGTAATTTTTAACCAAACGACTTTTGCGAATATGTAATTTATACGTATTTGCATTTTCTATAAATAAATGTAGGTTAGATAGCTTGCTGAAAGGATAATCGCGTCAATCGGGTTCTTAAACACGTTTTAAATGTGGATAATTTTTATTTTTATTTTTTTCGATCGGTTGGACTGTGACATTATTTCTTCTACTTGCCAGACTTTCCGCGCGTGTTGTGGAAAAGCTGTAACTCTTATTGAGGGGAAATGTACGTGAAACGGAAAGAAAAATATGTCGAATTTGTTAAACGGATATTTTCTGGATGGGCATGATCAAATATTTACTCGCTTAACCTAAATATCACTTAGCCAGAACTAAACGTCAGTCAAAATCGATCAGTTCTCAGCTCTGCGGTTCTCAGTTGTTGAAGGAAAATCAGAATGATGTTTAATCAAACGTAAACGATCGATCTATCAATCCTGTTTCGTTTCTAACCCCGTTAGCTTCCGTCGTACAGTGCGCGTGGAGAGAAACGACGTGAAAATTATAAGACCACGACGCGGTTTCCGCTACATTAAACTGGACAAGTTTTCAACAAATTGGCGAAACAGGAATCGATCTATTGCATGTTTCAACGAAGCACGGCAGCAACGTTTTCGACCGTTCTCGTTCAAGTTTCCCTTTCGAGGCGCAATCGCGAGTGATCATCTCATCTTCGGAATCCTTGGAACTTCCACAGAGCACGGAGGGTAAATAAAAATATACAACCCCCCGGAGAATCCGAAGGTTGACAGCATAATTCGCGCGCCGAGCGTGCTTGTGTTTTTTGCGAGAGTATAAACTCGTCGCAAAGTCTTGATGTATCATTTTTAAGAGGTTCTCGCAGGTCAAAATATGGTAGTGAATAAGATTTTGAATCTCGCATCTCGTGCATATATAAAGCAGCGGCACGTTATGGGGCGAGAAACTATATCTCATACCGAGTTGGTGATAAAAAAAAGCGTCAGAAAAGTGTTTAAATTTGAAATATTGTCACGGCAGTTGTATTCTGTCCGCGTGACGATAAATAAAAACAATTTTTACCACCGTTTCGCTCTCCTTTCTTCACCACTCGGTTTTCCGATGAAATCCTACGGACATTTTGACCCGAGCGTCGCGCAGGGTGGGGAGATCGATGGTGTTAACGAAGTGCACGAAGATCATCCCCGCACCCTCCGTCAGGCTCGTTGACACTTTTGGGAATCGGTTGATTTCTGACTACCGACCAATTGCCAACTGCTCGTGGAATTTTCGACACGTTTCCGTTAACGGAGGCTTCGCACTTCCCGACCACTCCGCAGCTCGGAGGGTCGCGTCCCGGCTGTTGACTCAGTTAATTAATCAACCCTGTTCCGTGTCGCTGAGGGAGATCGGGGCTCGAATAAAGTAGTTAACGAAACAGAAACTGAGAGAGGTGAAGCGAAGGTGACGGTGAGGAAGAAAAAGCTGAGAAAAAGAAAAACAAGAAGAGAAAAGAAAAAAAATCACGTGTACAATTCTCGACTCCCTTGCGAAGAGCGAAGAGACGCGGCCGATATTAACTTTGAACTCAATTTGAATTTCAAATATCTCTCAAGTCGAATGAGAACGAAGACGGAAAACGCGGGCGCGTATATTGTATTTTTTCTTGAATATGATAAAATTTGCCGCGTTTGTATATGTTTATCATAAGTGGCGTGAATTAGCAACAACGCTTGCGTTGAGTTGTTGGAAGATCGGATTCGAGAATCGGAAACTTGACCGCAAGCGACCGGCAGCTCCTCGTTTCGCTGTCTAATTTCAAGGATCGTTTGTTTGCCGAGTGATTCGCCCCGATACCCGTAGCTTATAACCGCTGCCAACGTCGAAGCATAAATTGACGGGCTTTCCTTCCTCGAACTGATGCTTATATAGCCCCAGCCGCAGACCACACAGCCAGCTCCGAAACGACGGACGTTCAAACCTTGTCGTACATACCGAGTAAATAGCCGTAGAGCTCTTTCGAATTAGATATTGTACGCCGCGGATAGGTTTTGGACGAAAGCCGAGTTTCGTTGAAATTTTTAATAACTTCTAAATTATTCTCGTTACCACAGAGCCGGCATTCACTGAACCTCTTTTCACCTCAATTTCAAGCCTCTAAAATTCAGGATCGAGTTTTTCAAGAATTAGCAGTATTTTAACAAGGTTTTTTACCATTCGTGGAACAGTTCTAACAGCTGAAAAATGATAAAACGAAAGAGAAGATGATTTTTTTCGGAAACGAAGCAAACGATAAAAAAGCATAGACGTGAAAGGTGGGAAACCAATTTTCTCGCAACGCGTTAGTCGTAGAGAAGAATTTGGTATAATTATAAATTATACGTATAAATAGCTGGTTACGGATATTATAAAAATTTGTATACGTATATCTATACCATACTGACAAAAGAATCGGAGAGCCTCGAGAAGCTGGAACGTTTGAATTAAATTTTTAATACGATTCGCGCCGCTAATATAAATTCTGCGGAAACTCTACCGTTCCGTAGAGCCAGCCGGGCTCGCGCCTCAGACATCGATACGCTCCAGACGTAAAAATTATTGAAATAGCTTTTGCTCAATTTCCTCTCGAGCTTCCGGCCGGAGAACGAGTAAACCGGTTAGTTCGGCGATCGCGTGGGACGCTCGCATCGCAGACACGGCATAGCGGCTCTATCGTTTCGCATCCTTGCGCGGAGGGGCAGGACGAATAAAGGAATCCGGTCTCGACGCACCCTCGCGTGTATCCTACGGCACAATATGCATACCCAAAGTACCCAAACACGCCGAGAAACGAGCCAAAATATGAGATCAAAAGAATCTCTCGAGGCAAGTGGGAATATTCGTTGGACTGAAAACTCGAACGTTTTTTCCACGTTTTTCACGATTTCGCGACGTCTCTGAGCGACGGTGTCTGTGGGTATACAGTTGTATACATTTTATAACAAGAGGCTTGCAAAGACGCGCTAATGAAACGAAATTCAAATACTCTTTACACATGCCTCGTTTCTTCATCTGATTCGACGACGTAATCTTGAAAATTCAGTGCTGTTTCACCTTTGAATATCTGTTTGCGATTCTCAAAACCGGAACGAAAAGCGTTATTGGCGAAAGACTCGGCGAATTCCGCATAACCTAGCCGCACGTGATTTCACGGATAGGAAAGTCGCCGGACGAGGAGGGGGGATGGTGGAACATAACGAGGAAAAAGAGAGAGAAACCAGAGCTGTTGGGTGCCTACTTTTCGGTTGCGTAGCTTTTTCATTATCGGAATTGCCTCTGTGCGCTGTTACAATGGGCGGCGACACACTTTCAGCACGGGTTTGAACGTCGTGAGTAGGCGGTTGGCTGAATGGCTTGGTTGGCGTTCGAATATGTCGCTGCAACTTTGGGCCGGTGCACGGCTGCAGGATCACCGGCCGACATTATACGCGTCGGCGTTGCCATTGTCCGAGATAGTTATCTAGGTAGGTACAGCAGCATAGCCGGAGATAGAACTGTGAGAAGTTGAAAACTAAACTTCCGGGCATTTCTCCTCCTCCTCCTCCTCCTTTTTTTTCGTCATTTTTTTGCCCTCCCCCCGTTTTTGCTCAACATCTATTTCGCTCGCTCGCTTCTGCCTAGCGGTAGAGATGCTGAAGTGGCTAATTGGCGATAAAAGTCCTCGCTAATTTCACCGACTACCGGAGTACACCTCAGCCTCTCCAGCAAATTACTTACCTTTATACGCTATGTCTATGTGCTATGTTAGGTACATGCGATCCCTCCGCTGCATCCCATATCCTTGAGGACGCGACTTACGCGTAACGAAATTCGCGGGACCAATTATATTAATTAAAAGCTGGGATGAGGACGGGCCGAATTCGAGGAACGTTATGAAACCGTAAATCGAAGAAAGTGCGACACTCGGCTCACCCTCCCGCGAACCTGAACCAGGATATTCGGCTCCCGTGGGGATCTCCAAGTAAAAGGGAGACCGTTTTATTCGATAGCGTTTAATGCTTCGTTACTGTAGTCCGTTCGGTTGTACGGAACAACGAGTGTAGCGAACATCTCTCTGGTTGAGTTTTCAGCCAGAATTTCATCAAGACTCGTCGCCGAGTTGTCACGTCCTGGCGCCTTTACCGTTCGTCGCCTAGCTTTTATCTCCCTCGGCCTGTTTATTTTCGCCTTATATTAACTCGCGAGGAAGGACTTGAGTTACGAGATCGTTCGAGTAAGGGTGGTAGTTCCTACCGGAGGAAAACAGAGCGAAGAAGAAGAAGGTATGACGAAGATAGTATAGGTGTGGTATTCTTTTCGACGACGACGATAAAGTTTCTTTGACATCGAGATAAGTATCGACTCGTTGTATCTTCAACGTGGCTGGAACTTTGGAGAATCGAATCGAGAGCCAGGGGTCGAGCCTCGAATAATTGGGTCTTTGTCCTTGCCATCGGATTTCACTGGCACGAGGCGCGCCGCGAATTAGGTCCACCTCGTGACCATGGAAACTCGAGACCCTGAAACAAAGACCGCAAACCTCTTGCCCTCGAGGAGTAAATTCACCGTCGGAAATGAACGTTTGGTACACGTACGTGCACGTTGACGTAGACACTCCATTAATTTTCTACCAACGTCACTTTATATACGTGTATATACACGCAACGTCAACCCACGCAATAAGAATCGACCGGTAATTTTCGTCGGACAGACACACATCGAGCTTCTTCCAGGTATCCTTGTTCACCATTTTTGCAGACGATCAACTCTGCCCACATGCCGAATCTTTTCGTTTCAGGTATTCAGATCCTGATGGATTTTGCTCCGCCGTCGCTCTTCGTCGCGTTGAAGTTGGTAACGTATCGTAACGATCCAATGCTGAGGAAAAACTGTTATTTGGCGATTTTGGAACTGTTTAAAATTCGATACCTAAACCGTGACGAAACAAAACGTTTTCATATTTTGCAATCCTAGTTCTTTTATAATCATTGTAAAAATTTTAAAACCGGAAAACAGCTAGCGTTACTAACTTCAACCTCTTCCCTCTTCGGACTCTTCTGAAACCAACTTCAGATCTCCGAAGAGTGTACGACTACGCGTACTCGGTACGCGTGTTGTTCTTCCGTTCCTTGCTCGGCTCTCTGTTCTTTCAAAGAATTGCGTTTCACTTTCAGGCCGGACCGTCTGATCTCTACGTTAATTGACGAATGACTCCGTTATCCGGTTTTCGTGCGACCGGTGTCTGGGAGCTGAAGAAGTCTCGGATCGATCGCCCCGCGATTCGATTACGCCCACGAAGTATCGACTGGTTTTTACTCTTGAGGGGGTTTTCAACTTGAGAAGTTTATCCCCCGAAGGTAGAAGTCGGCCAGCACGGAACGAAGAATAAGTAGGATCGCCAGTTTTTCAAACTACTTTCCGAACGTCCGTCGTTTCTCTTTGCGATTAGTTTATCTCACTGTCAAGATCAACGCTCTGAGGTCGCTCGCGTTCTTCCAGCAAACGTCGAACCGGGCACTCGCGATTCCTTTTATTCGGCAAGGATGCAGACCAGATTCGTTCGCGGTATATCTCTGTTTATTCGAACGACAGCTGCTCTATCCCCGGGCGAAGGAAACGCGGTAGAAAAGTGGGCGGCGAAGCCTTGAAGCAAGTCAATCATCGATTTGTCCCCGGTTTTCGGCACGCGATATCGGCTCGATAACCTTCGGGATTCTTCCAAGTAGAACGGCGATAAAAAAATTGATCAGGAAGTTTCATCTGTCATCCTTGGTGGGGTTCCAACTCGAGGATGAGGGGAAAAATTCATAGAAGAAGTAAATAGCAAAAAAAACACCAAAGAACCGTCAGCCAGACGGTCCATCCTGCAGTCTAGACTTTGGTAAGTTGATATACAAGAATCCGGACGTGTGACATCGGCAGGTACGAAACTCACCCTGCGAAACGGGATGTAATAATTTCCTTCGTCGATCGACGACCCGAGTCAAACGAAGGTCCTCGAAGTAGTCTGACGGGTGAACAGCGCTATCTGAAATCGGTTTCGACAGTTCGCCGATACTCGACCTCTCATCCCGAGCAGCTTTCATTCAGCGACTCGTCCTTCATTCATTCGTTTAATAAATTCAGACTCTCCTCATCCTCGTGGCAAGACCGTTTTCAAAGTCTCGTGAACGGGAACTCCTCGGAAAGAGAGCCAACCGCTTAAAATTAACCGTCGACTGGCGCCTCGCCTATTTTCCAGTACGAATCTTTCCCCGCTGCTGGAGTATCGTCATTCATCGAGATGCACGGACACGCGTGTAATTCGGCATCTCGGAGACGAACGAGGTCCGCGAGTCGGCGACAGCTGTCGTCTGCTCTTATAGAAATATGCACACCGAAATATTTGTCGGCAGCAGGAACTGATCTTCTTCGCTATCCCCGTCGCCACGGGCGTTAATATTAGCATCATCGAGTTGCCTCCAGCCGCAACAGATTCGAATAACCTGACATCCGACTTTAGGCGAAACTCTTTCTTTATCGACCGAGCGTTTCCCGAGGCTTCGGCTAAACTGCAGACTGCAGGAAGCCGAGAGTGCATCGAGTGCAGGGATGAGCTTTCGCCCAGCTGCAACCAGTTTCCTCGACCCCCGCAGAATCTGATTTTCGAGCGGTATATTAAATTTGCATACGGCTCGAGTGGTAAGTTGACGATATCTCCCGGCCAACATCCTCGTTATACGTATCGTATACCCCTCTTAGAATCTCATCTCATCATTTTGCACATGTATAATGAAATATTTTTTTCCACCTCTCGCGTCGACGCTCAACAATTCATTAATTCCTTCTTCCAAATCTTTTCTCTTCCCTTTCAACGTCAAAATTATTCACTCGTATTTTTCCTTCTCCTCTGACCTTCCGCCGTTTATTTCGCGCCGACCTTCCGTTTGTTTAGTTACGTTATTTTATTGTTTTATTTCCAACCGACCTTTGGTGATTTTCATATTCTTTTCCTTCAACCGAACATATGTATAATTACACGAATTGTTATGTACGACCGTCTCGCTGTACGGTTACTGCATACAAAATTCACCTGTTTACTTTCGGTTGTTGCTGCTGCGCGGGGAATGAAAGGAGAATAAAGGGCGGGGGGGAGGAGGAGGAAGCCGCGCGTTTCGAGGGAGAGGATGAAAAATCTTCGTTTCCTACAATTCGTCCCTCGATTCGCATATACCAGAGTGGAGAGTGGATGGGATGAGCTTGCTAGGACGCACGCATCGGCCGAATTATGCATGGCTGGGAATGTTGTTTTATGTGCCTTGTACGAACGTATATCGCATTACACGAACGCACTGCTGTACAAGTACGTGGATCAAATGCTCGGCTCGGTTTTCTTTTAATTTTTTTTCTTTTTTTTCCTTTCCGTTCTCTCGTTATCCACGAGAGGTACCGAGTACTTTCTGAGGTGAAAATTCATTTACATCAACGGTTTGAAAAACTCAACATGCACGAGGCTGATCGTCGACCTCGGTTATTCGCCAAAGAGGATTCCCCAGTTTTATCGATTTGCATGCACCATTGCCCATCGAAACCCGTGCTCAACAAATTTTGTTCTCTGTGACGAAAATAAAGCCTCTACAATATAATAACGCGCCGAGGTTGTGCAGATATTGAACGTGTGTAGGTATAACGGATACAATAAACGCGACAAACCTACTCGAATTCAAATCGCCGTGTGATGTATTCGATCGTAATACGATTGAACTGGAATTGGTGCAGGAAAACTGTTAAATTTCACAAATTTTCAACGTACAGAAAAATGGTCGAATTTGTTGTTTTGTTGTTTTGTTGTTTTGTTGTTTTTTTACACTCTCACGCCGACTAAATTAGTTTCGGATAAAAAATATTCGGAACAAGAAAGAAACATTATTCTTTCATGGGTATAAAATTTGCCGAAGGGAAAGGAGAACACGTATACACATATGTATAAATGTATTACATTCGTATACAGAGGGACAAATTACGTGCGACGCGAGGGAGGAATAAACGAAAGAGAAAGAAAAACAAGGTTTAGAAGAAGGAGAGGAGAAAGAAAATTCTCTCAACCTGCGGAGGCTGACGTAATTCCGGCAAAGTAAACAGTATGGTTTACCGAGGATGAAACCTCGGTCCAAAATAAAGGAACTCCCTTCTCAAACCTCGTCTCTTATACCGCGTCTTGCGTATAGTCAGTCAAGACTTATTTGAATCTGAACAAAAGTCGAATCCGTCCGCCTGTCGATCCGTCTTTCGGTTTTCCCCGAGCCTTGGAGCGATCAAAGATCGGATCAGCCGATGGTCGTCCTGGAAACCTCGAGTATCTTTTACTTCTCCTGGAAATCTCAACGTTGCGCAATGGCCGGTTAGTACTTATATCAGGTAGACTCATGTTCATCGCTTCGTACTTCCTGCTGTACGCGCCTCGACGAAATCTTATAAGCCTGTTTAATATTTCTGTCGCGTTATTTTGCTTCGTATGTACACATCCCGATCCGCGAAAAGGATAGAACACTGACTCCTTTTTCCTTCACCCGATAATTTTCCGCGGTGATTTTTCCTGCGAGGATAGAAGAAGGGTGTTTTAATTTAGCCGAGTTCATTCGGGCGAGGCTCGCGAGTTCGTGTGGAAAAAAAAATAGAACCTCTCAACCGGATGATCCTTACGAGGAAAAACAAGGAATACGTATCTCAGGTTTGAGGCGAAATGGAAAAACATGAGAGGAGGAAAATAACACGAGCGATTCAGCTAGACCGTAAACGATTAGTTTTGTGTACGCGGGTAAAGGAGCAGGTCGAGGCTTGGACCGTGGGTTTATTGTGCCTGAAACGTATAGCGAACGAGAGGTAAGAAAAGAAGGGGCGAAGCGAGGAAACGCGACTCGGGATGAAGAAAAGCAGGAGAAAGAAACGGACGACGGTTCTACGTTATATGTTGTACAGTTTCACGAAGTAAGCCTTAATGATGACTGCGGTGATATTCGTACTCGCACGTTTAGATTAAAGAAAAATTCAATAACAACGTCCTGGGCGTTTAAGAGATGATCCTTAAGCTCGTTGTGCTCTACGATAATATTTGAAATTGAAAATCGATATCGCTGCGCACCGCAGCTCGGACGCTTACTTGCTAATTAGCCGTTGCCTGATGATGTGCCGGTTTCCCCGAGGACGGTTGAAAAACTTTTGAAAAACTATCGGTATGGGGTGGACGATTATTATTACATCGAATTGCACGATATCGTATCGCGGAGATTCAAGGTGTCGCTAATCATGCGATACGTTAATCACGGGAGATAAAGTTTTCCCGCATGGGTGGAAATGCTTGTTAAAAGAAGATTTACTTGTAAGTATTTTTTTTTTTTTAACAAACAAGCACGCGGTATAAAATGATTACGTTTGCATGACTCGAGCGGAGAAAGAATAACGATATTACAACGGGGGTGTGAAATTTTCACTTTCCCGTAACGCACGCGTTTCTCGTCCCGAGTATCTATCATGCACTTTGAAGAAAGAAAAAGGACGATAATGCAGGTGGAGTCCCTGATTCTTTGTCACTCCTTAATCTCATCCACCCTCGATGGGGTTCGCGGGAGAGAAAAATAGAGAGCGTGACGTCCCTTCCCAGATCGTGTTATCAACGACGTGTTTGCAGCGTGGGCGAATTTAGAGCGGGTATCGCATTGGCTGGTTCAAACTTCCGTCGTCGGTTTTTTTGTTTTTTTTTTTCAAAGAGAACGAAGTTCGAGGAGTCCGAAGAATCTAGAAGCAGACACGGACCTGGACGCAGACGTAAACGTGACTGGAAGTAACAGGTGAACAGGCATCTCCTTGACCCCCTTCACCCCGGGCGACAGCCAACCCTTGACTCACGTCCCGAGCCAGAAAAAAGCATGCAGGAAAAAAGCTCTCTCTCATTCTTGGGCCATCGCAGGCGTCGCCCGTAATTCGAAACTGAATAGCAAGCCTCGTAATTAGCGAGACGAAGCGAAATGTAGAGGAAGGGAGAGAGATGGAAAGAGATTCCACGGCTACGTCCCTCCGGATTAAAATTAACGGATCGAAGGCGTCTGTGCTCCGTTTTAATTGCACGCACCGGAGAGGTAAATTCGCCATTCGTGGTTTGATCGGGATACTGAATACGCCGCGTGACCTTTCCACACTCAACTCAAGGGGAAAAAGGAGAAGGAAAAGACGAAGAAGAAGGAAACTCGCATGTTACGCTTCGACGTATCAATAAACCCTGGCCCCATTAAATTTGCACACACCTACATAAATAATTGACAATCACCGAATCGATACGTTCCACCTTCGGGACACTATATTCCACCCTTCTAACCCCTCCCATCGAAACTCGCATAATACGCATTTCTAGTAGAAAGTAAACGCACCGAATCGTTTCACGCATCGGTGCTTGCGGGAATTCGACCGTTCGCGTTCAGCTTTTATTTCGACTGTGAACTGCAGTTTTTAAAACTAGTCTTTGTGCTTTTCTGGTTACCCAATTACACGATTTCACTGTTGGGAATATACGCTGAAAACTGGTTTTCTACTTGTTAAACTCGGACCGCGTGTCCTGACGGTCTCCAACGGCAAAATCGTCGAAATAACTCGTAAATCTGCGTTAAATGGCGCGTCTCGCATATTAAATTTTTTCACTCCCACTCCCCAAAAAAAAAAAGGAATAAATAAATACCGTGCGAGTGGACCAATTTTGATACGGTTTTTTACACTCTAGCCATCCAATAAATTCACAGATTTCTGTCTCTCGGACGAACTCGTGAACGCGAACGTCGATCGCGTAGATTTTTGTCAAGTAACACAGACGCGCGCACACGGAAAGGGGCCGCACTGGCTGCTCGTTCCTCTTCCTCATCGGCGACCCGGCCTGCGCCCCTTCGACCCGGAGCTTTATTGTATTTTTCAATATGAGCTTTCAGTGCGACCGCAGCGCTGAAATATCCCTCCCGTCCGATATCTCTTGTTTGTGTTTACCCGTTCTTTTTTTTTTCAAACTGGAAAAACCTCTCCCTCCTTGAACCAGGTATCCGGAATGAAAGAAGTCGAGCAAGAGAGAGAATGATTATCTTGTTTCGAGTGAGAAGTTCCCAGCTAACCGATCGGCTGGAGAATCGTGTATATATTGCGTAGAACGGTCGACGCGGCGAAAGAATTACTGCAAAATTCAGGCCCGAGAGGAATGTTATTATCTGGCCGTTAACGACAGTGATAATCAGGATGATAACAACGGGCTAAAAGTAACATAAAAGCGGCATGAGAGGATTACGTAATTCAGAGTCGAGACTTCGTATTAAACGACGTCGTAACTTGATTGTCCGGGATCGTTATGGAGGATTCCGGAAATTTAGTACCTGTATCAGTTGCTGCACGGGCAGAGAGATGCTCGAGTTTGTTCGAAAAGTTGATACGGCGACGGGGCTTTCATTCGAGACTCTCGTCTTTCGAGGACTGTCCAGAAGTCGTGTTTCGAATGGAAGCGAGGAGATGTTTGAGTTACGTCCGAGCTCAAGTTCGTCCAAGTGTAAATTACACGAACATATAGAATACAGGAAGTAACGAACGGTTGGGATAGCAGGAAACGTGACTATCGATCGAGTGCGAAAGTCCAAGAGTCACCAATCGAAATGACCTGATCCAAAAAAAAACTATCCTTGATCTATTCTGTGGTCCAAGTTTTCCGGTGAATTATAAAAAAAAGAAGTCTTCACCTGAGAATCTGTAAGAATATACTCTAACCTTCGAAGTATCGAGTCAAACAGTCTGGGGATTGAATTCAGGCTTAGGTACTTGAAGCTTTTTTCGCAAAGGGGAAAGAGTCCAATGAAGTCTGAGAAAAAGAGGTTTGAAATTTCTTGCGATTTATCAAAACCCGTGGCAGCAGCAAACCGATATTTCCTACTAGTTAATCCCGGATCAGAGGTCATTTGGCCTTTGTGTAACAATCGCTGTACCGAAGGGCTAGCTGTTGTTGGCATATTCAGGGACTGCCTGTGCATGTATAATACACGGTATACATACAAAGGGTAGTTCGCGGATGATCCTCGCAGCCGCGGAAGCAATGGCCGCGTGAATCGGGCGAGGGGCGAGGGGTGAGGGAGGGGCGGAAACACCTACTTCGTCATTAATCATCTCCGCTAAAGCAACCCTCTTCTACGCAACGCGGCGATACATCTACCAGCTCACCCTCCACCCCCGTCATTCGCCTTCTTACCGTCGGCGTACAGCTACTGCAGGGAGCTGCGGAGTACAGAAAAAGAAGAAGGAGCAGAAGAAGAAGAAGAAGAAGAAAACGCGAGAGAGCGAGAGAGAGAGAAAGAGAGAGAGGAGGAAAACCTTTTAACGGTCGATACCGAACGCCGTCTTAACAGAGATGGAAACCGAGGCGGAGGCGGAGCGGAAGATGCGGGATTAAAGGAGAGGAAGAGTATCGGAAGAAAGAAGGACCGAACAGAAGGGAAGCAATCAGGGATAAACGCGGCGATGAGCACCCGGTGTTTCACTTTTCATCCGCCGCTGTGGGGGCTTTGCCTCGCTGATACATACACGTGTGCACCCGCACATACACACGTTCGCCTGTCAAAGCGGCCCTTGGGTCCTTTCCTCTCTTCGTCGATCCGGTCTCGTTTGCCTGCGCAGGTAATTACTCGAGCATCGATTTCACCCGCGGAATCATCGATTCCTTAGCCTCCGTGAAAGGAGAGAAGGGCCAACTGTTGTCGCGGGTTACGGGAATACCCCTTCGGGAAAGATAAATGAATTCGGTGCTCTGTCGATGGGGGCGAAGGGTTGACGCGCGCATTGCCCGGAGCTTTTATCGCCGGACTGATAAACCGTCAGCGGAAAGCCGAAGAAGAAGAAGAAGAAGAAGAAGAAGAAGAAGAAGGTTGTCGGAGGAGCCGAACGGTTCTCTGAAATCTTTCGCTCTTTCTCGTTTTAATCATACCGAGTTCAAAGCTTCGGAACCGGCAGTTAATTACCGGGATGATCGTCGCCAATCGCTTGGAAATATCGCAGAAGGGGAAGTTCCCAATTTTTTGTTTCTTATGTAACTAATTGTGCTAATCTAACGCAATATTAACCATAAGCTATTTTCGGGATTGTACAGACCTGGACTAAGTTACGGACAAAATCTCAGGGTTTGCCGTTTGGGATTCTAGACATTAACCAGACCGACTCTTGAGGTCCTTCAAGAGACTCGTGGGAACGCGGTGGTCGTGAGAAAATAACTCTGGTTATTAGTCACCCTCTGCGAGGAGGGGTTGACCAAATTTTCCAAAACGCGACAGCTTTAAACAACGAAACAGTATCGAAATGTACAAAACAATGTAAAATAACTTCACCTTTATACAGCCGTAAGAATACATCCAAATATCCGTACAAACATCATCTTTTACATTCATTGTACTACCTGTATAAAAAATGTGTCGACGGGCAGAAAAGGGGAATTCCTAATCTAAACTAAACGCCCCGAGAAGTTGCAGGGTTTCAAATGCTTCAGACAATGCCTAACGGAGAAACTAATTATTTCTCCGGTAATTTCAATCAGGGAGAAGAGAGAGCTCGGCTCTTCCTGCGTAATGCCGGCAGCCCTTTTTTATGCGGCTCCGTTTCGTCCGGCATTCATGCACACCTGCATAAATTCTCTTCTATATTTTATATCCCATGAGATTTTCGCCGCTCGTCCCGTTGTCAATTCGCCCACTGAAACATCCGACTCGGGGATGCTGATCAATTTTTTATCCGCGCTCAAGCATGCGAATCGCGGGGGCGCGATAACCTGAGGGACACTCCTCGATTTGATTCATGAATCTTTGATCTTGCCGGAACGTGCGTACTGACGTCCGTGACTAAAAAGTGGTCCTGCAGCGAGAATTTGTCGAGAGGTCGGGAAAAGTGCAAAAAAAAAAAAAAAAAACAAGAAAAGTAGAAAAAGAAAACATATTTTACCGGCTGTCCGCGTTGCGTGAACGAGCCAAAAAAAACTTTCGCTAATTGCCGTCCACCTTCGCCTTCGTTCACCCGCCTAAAACGTGTTGTACATAGCAATTGGAACGGAACATGAGCGATACTGCGACACATCGCCATTTTGGCAGTATAAAAATACGCGTATCGACAAGATTCGTGCAGTTCGTTTTTTACGCGAGGTCGGAGAGTGGATAAGGAACGAGCGGAGAGACACCTTTTTATGCGATTCTATCGTGCGCCGTGGGTGCAGAGGATGGGGGGCGGATAGAGAGTGAGAGAAAGAAAGAGACTTGACGAAAACTATTCCTGATCTACTTTGGCATTGTTCGTTGTTTCGACGCGACGTCGAGTTCTCACGCTATTCCGTCAAGGCGTGATTTCTTAGGCACTGAAACGCTGCGGCACCGAGATACATCCGTCTACCTTTCCTTCGTCACGCTTCTATCACGCTTTGCCACCGTTTCTCTCCGCGCGGTCGATAGACGGCCTGTAAAATAGTTTCGAAGCGAAGTCAATGCCAGCGTATATCAGCCGTATTTTATACCCAAGCACCGAATGCGAATCTCTCCGCCAGCACCTTAAATATCCACGAATTACGATATGTTATCCATCAATTTGACAGTCTTCGTAAATAATGAAAATAACCGTCTCGTCTAGGCTCCCCTACGACAGCTTCGCCGCTCTTGCGTGGTTATTCCGATACTATAATTAGACTCTAGCTCTAATCAACACGTGTGTCGCACGTTATATGTTCAGCAGAAGCACGCGTTGGACTTGACGGGTGGTTGGGACACGCTCGTGTATATTTACTTTATATTTATGGATCCAAATATCTGCCGATATTATTATTCGTTCGTCAACGGAATTATTGTCACGAGAGAAGAACAAGGAAAAAGGTACAGAAACGAGAGGAGTCTTTCATCTCGTCATCGCTCATTTTTTTCCCCCATCTTTTCGTCTGAACGTCATTTCTTACAGCCGTCCAACGAATTTTCACTCTTTAACATTCAGCACTGCGTTGCGTACCTTCGGGGCCTGGCGATATAGAATTTTTTTCTTTCATCTCGCTGTTTTATTTCCTTATTTTCAACTATTTCGTGTGCGTATGATATATTTTTTTTAAATACACGAAATTCGGCTGTTTCGTGATTGTCAATAAAATTGTACGTACGTCAGGCCGTAGACGAAGGTTTTCGGGAGAGGAAAAGCAGCAGATTGAGTACTTCCTGTTCGCTCACCGATTATCAGTCACCGTGCATAGCTGTGCACTCGCAATCAGCCTGGTTTATTTCTTCGGCAACCGGAGTTTGTACCGCGGGAAGCAAAGTCAACCATACCGAGTGTATGAAAAAAATAAAAAACGATTCGTACCGAATAGTTTGCAAAGAAGAATTCTCTTTCAAGTTCATAATACCTGTAAGCTGAGATTAACGTGACAAAAAGGACGAACGCTGACTCGACAATTCGTGCTTTAAAACCGTATCAGGTATGTATTTCATACGCATATAGGCATTTCCTTTGTCGCGATAATTTTTCAAATAACTGTCAAATCCCGTTAAATTTTCAATTTTATACAATTTTAGCCAGGCTTCGTATACGTTTCCCAGCTTTCCTTCGTGCGAATTTTATCCTTCGATTTTCGAAATAATTTGTACGAATTAGCGTTATTTCTCGTTTGTTTGAACTTTTTTCCCCCTCATATTGATGAAATTAGCGTTTTCAAAGGTCATTTTTGTTTGTGCATTACAAGCCTGGTTTATCGAAGCTTCCGAAACGCGGGCAAACTAATTACGACGGACGTTCGTAACTCTTTCGCCGCAGTTTATTTATAGAATTAAAAAACAAGCGTCAAGCGTAACGTATAATGTTATTTTACTGGTGTTGGAAATTAGCAATCAATTGATAAATTCTCTTATCGTTAATTACTGTTATTATCGTAACTTACGATACACGCTAATTCTATGATTTCGGTCGAGTCGGTTTTGGGGAAAAACCGATACCGTCGCTGAATCGGAAACTGCGAACGGCGTCTGGTATCGAACGACGAGAGGCGCGTGTTGTGGGCAACTGATTAATACGTCAAGTTTTACCCCCAGCTACCGGGTTTTAGTTTTGTCGGCGGCATTGCAGAGATTTCTATTGAAACAGGAAAGCCCCTACTTAAGAACTTAAACGGCCGCCGACTGTACTTGGGAATCCAAGAAACTTGGACCACGGTGTTAATCGCTGTTTTACTCCTCCCAAAACTTAAGAGGATAAGGGATAAGAGCCGTCCTATATATACCGAGATTTCGTTTTAGCTCTCGGTGAAGTTGGAATTCTCTCGATATTATGCGCGACTGGCCGTGTTTTACAGCCCGAATCGGTAAAGAATACTTGAAAAATTTACCCTGTACGCACCACGAATGTAAAATTCGAATTCAGTGGTCTGTAAAAAATGACGAAGTACCGAAGTACGAGTAAAACTGCGCCGATTTTTTTCAATCGCGAACTAACGTCAGCCGAAAACACGTCTCGCCCGTAAACACACGCCCGCGTTGCAGGTAGGAAAATTTTCCCATTTTCTTTAAGTTGTTAGCGCTAACTAGACCGGAAGTGCCTCGGCAGACGGCGGAGGCAGAGGTTGATCGGCGCGCTGGTGAACATTAAAATCTCGTCTAAAGTAAGAGGAGGAAGAAGCGGAAGAAGGAGAAGAGGAGGAGGAAAAAGTGGAACGGGAACGAGTTCAGCAGCTTGCCGAGTACCTTTAGCCGATACGCGAATGGATCCTCTTCCTTGAGTACGTCGTGGAAGGTAACGCGATTTCCAGAGACAAGCTAATACGGAGACTCGGAGGATCCATTAACAGCTTCGGCTTGATTATTCGTAATCTCAACGACTTACTCTGGTCCACGTTATCTACTTCGATATTGTTCTACGACGCCGTCGAAATTATATCCGCACGCGTTTTCAAAGATTTATAAAATTTTTTCAGACATTTCGAGACGTCGTGCGAACCAATCAGCGTAAAATACAGACACTAAGCCCTGATTAATTTTGTTTTCAACACGTTTCAGACGTCATCGATTGATCACTGATTGCCAATTGTGTAGGCATGAACTGATTTAAAATCAGACAAAAGAAATTGAGAGAGATCTGGTTCGAGATTTAGTAATTACATTACTATGGTCAGATTCCGTTTCAGTTTCAATCGAGAATAAGCAACACGATCAAATAAAAAAATGGTGTCTATTTAAGAATCGTGGGTACGAGTTAAAAGGGAATAATTATACGAGGAAAGACAAAAAGGCTACAACTCGAAGCCGAACACGCATCAACGAAGCGATCGCGGTCACCCGTGATCCACCATGTAACGGATGAGACGGCACATGTTACATCTTAGGAGATGAGAAGAAGAAGAAGAAGATAAAGCAACGGACATCGCCGCTCGTCGAAAGACATCTCTGGATTTAAATCTGAAACTCATAGTCGTTGTAATACCTATATATATATATATATATATATATATATGTATATAAATACCATTACGTCCTCTACGCACGCAACAAGCCCTCGAGGTCCGCAGAGTTTTATACACCTACCTACACATACAGGCGATACGACGAGCTAGTCACGTTTTCATGATTCGTTCGTGATTCGATTGATTTTTGCGCCGAATAAATGGGCGAACGCTGCCCCTTCCCTTCCCTCGCCTTCCCTTCGCTTTACAGAGTCCCTCTTTTATTTCTCCCTACACACTCCGATTTTATATCTATGTATTCCGGCAGCTTTCGATTAAACGACAGAATCGCTCGAGCTGACAAAGAATTTCACCGTCACTCGAAATCCGCAAAGTATTATTCCGTATGTATCTACATACGTGTTTGCACGCGTGTTCATAGGTATCAGCTATTGAAATTGCACCAAAAACCGTGCTACGAAAATAAAACTCCGCGCGTCTTTCTTTTCCGTATTCGCGTCCACAATCCCGACAGATTATCGTCGAGCTACCCGATTACGTGATAAAATGATCGCTACGTACGTAACTAATTCGGGAACAAACACTTGTTCGAAATCACTAATCCAAAATTCATCGATCGATTCCGATATTCGATTTAATGAATTTCCGGCGAACGGAGGTTCCTTGAGCGGGAAAAAAATTTCCACGCATTAACGTTACGTTATATATATTATATAGTATATTATATGTCCGATACGTATATTAAATGAATGCGAAGCAAAACGGGAGCGGCCTCAGCCCACGTGGTTTGTGACTCGGGTGAATTATATGGGTTGGTGCATTTGACCGGAACCTTCGGATCACGTTTACAGTCCCACCCACACATCGACGATCGAATGACGTGAAAAAAGCTGGGCGAGTTAGGAACTCGCATTCGCTAGCGCGTGCGGGCAGGATCGATCCGTGATCCATCGTGGATCGCATGTGCGATGGATCGGAGCGTGGGTCGGTAAAATAGCCAGCCGTGCAGCAAGCTCGCAGCTTTCTCGAGCTTTCTTCGCTGCACAAATTGACGCGCGATTTTCACCGCACGCAATTTTTCCTTATCAAAAAGGTCTTACCGCCAATTACCAAGACGACGCTGTTTGCCTTCGTGACTTTTTCTCTCGTTAGGGAAAAAAAAAAAAACACGGGTTTTCCGGAAGTTTCTTCGCCTCCCATTCTTCGCCGTCTAGAGTGCCGTGCACAACGCGTTCCTACTCTTCTGTTCAACCTCGTCTTATTTTTCTCGGCAACTTCTTGTGTTTCCCCTCCCCTCCACCTTCTCGTTGTTCTTCTCGCCCTCGGTGTCTGCTGGTGAGGACAAGGAGTTAACTGAAGCGGTATTTTTTTAATTAAGGGACTTTTTCCCAGCAACTCGAGTCCCTCCCGTCACTTTCAAGCCTGAGCCCTTTTACACCTCCCGACGGAATCCGAAGGTCAGTCCCGCGACCCTCCCTCGAGAGGAAAAAGCCTGCAAAAATCGCAATAAACCGCACGAAGCGCAGACAACTTTTTACCCGACGTTGACGCGCGGACCTCGAGTTTCTTTTTCGCTCTGCTCGATCAACGAGATTCGGATTTGATCCCCGTCGTTTTTTTTCAAACAGTCTTGATCAAGCTTCGGCCAACGAATCTCGAGTCGCAAAAAAATTACCCCGCATATTGACGCAAAAGCGCCTGATTTTACGACCGGTTTTGCTCGCGTGTTCCGCAGTCTCTTTTATTTCTCCTTTTCACTTGTCCATATTAGCGCGCGCGTGCGTGTGTGTGTGTGTGTGTGTGTGTGTGTCTGATCGATTGTGAAAACGTTTATCTTATGGACTACTTGGGCATGTGCGAAGCGAGACAATGCCGGCGAGTATACCAACACTGATACAGCAACCGGTAAACCAGTCTTGATTTTACTCGGACAGATATTTACGACTTCCTACTAGACACACCCGATTACGGATAGAGAAAGTCCGAGGAGACCTGAACTCGCCTTCCGAGCAAATCGCGTATCTTAGAGACGAGCTGAGCGTGGATACAACAAGGAGTAACAAATTGCCGGTACCGTTGGATACGAGCTGTTAATTATATTGCTAATTATTGCCGTTTCAACTAAGGTTCAACGGAACTTGGTGTACGGTGTTGAACTTTTATCGGTCGGGTATGCAGCTCCATTTCCCCTTGAAATGACTCAATGCCCGATATCGAATTATACGCGACGATGGTTCACCTACATTTTTCCGGAAAATTCTCTCCATTAATTTATTGCAAATCGTTTCGCCCCGATTATTTGCACGCAATTATACGTATACCTACCGTACGGGTTCGATTGAGCGGATAAAAACTGGCCGCGGGAAAGCTTCGACGCGAACTGACTTCGTTCAGCTTGAAAAGCTATAGCTGCCGATGCAACATCGCGGTCTGAACATAAAATCCAACGGAGTAGATTGGTAACAATTACTTTAACTACCGACCGATGCCGTTTGGGAGCGTAAAACGACGCTGCCATAGTTTAATCGATGAACTCTGTACCTGCGGAAAGTCGCTGCTGCTGCTGCTGCTGTTGCTGATGCTGATGCTGATGCTTATATGCCGGTGCTGTAGAGGAAAGTACAGTTCCAGAGTGTATCGGGAAACGTTCTCCAGGCTCGAAGAGTAGCTGCAGTAAAACGGGGTAAATAACGCCGAGCCCAATTGCGCTGTGCGGTGTAATTTTCATTGCGGTTAATTGGCCAATTGCAATGGTTCGTAATTCTGGATTCTTATTTTGTCCGCTTTCTTTTTTCATTCTACCTTGCTCAGCTACCTCAAATTGAAATTAATTAAACGGATGTATCCGAGGGTTAACTGAACACAATAAACTAAATTTATCACGGAAGATTCGTTGCAGAGAATTGAAAAATATTTCAATCGCATAATTTTTCTAAAATTATTATAGAATAATCAAGTTTCGACGTATTTTTTGATAAATTCTACATCCGGGAGATATTGTTTTAGTCAAATTCAAACTGCAGGCGGATGATCGTGATAATTTTTCAACGCTCTCTGTGTCAAATTCATTTCTATTCTTACGTCGTGACACTTTTTGACAAGCTACGATATTTTATCGATCAAACGAGCGGTAAACGAGAATTTGAAACACGTTACGCTAGAAAAAGAGAATGACTGAAAAGTGTAGGGGGACGATTTGCGAGCGATCGAGCTTGACAAAGGTAAAATTATAGAATTAATTTTAGAAGGGATCGAAAAAAAAGAGGGAAAAGACCAGGATTACGTAATTACGGGCAATCCCACGATCCTCGAAATATCCACCAGATTTCCATAATTTGCGAACGATCTCTGACGTTGATCAAGTCAGGGTAGGTTTATCGGTGAATCCGCACCCGTCGTCGCGTCACGTCGCCACGGACCGACTTGGGGTAAGAGGGAAGCGATGAAGAAGAAAAAACGATTAAAATAAGAAACAGAACCAGAGCGATAAACCGATGAGGAGCAATTTGAAAGGAAATAAAAACACGCGCGGGGGAAGCTAGAAAAAGCGATTGTAACGAAAGTAAATAAAAAAATCCTGCAGCACGTCGAGATATATACATATATAAACGCGTTTCGGTGTGCTTATCGATCTCTCAAATTGATAGTTAACGGAGACTCTCATCGTGCAGCGTTCCCATCGAAGAAGAAGAGGAAGAAGAAGCGTAAAAACGTTATTGTACCGCACGTGCGTGGGCATTCGCGTACTTTTTATCAACCCCGATAAATTTAAATTTTCACAGCCGTTACAAAAGCCTGCGTACACTAATCGCTCGCGTATGTGGGTGAGTTTGGAATAGCAATTAGCAGTTTGAAAATCGCTCCTCCCCACCACGGATTTTCACTACCAATTTTGAAATGTTTATCGTACAGGTTATACAACCGTGAAACACACTCGTCCCGTTCGAAATTATTCACGCATACAGTTTTTTCTTTTCTTTTCTTTTTCTTTCACCCCCTAAATTTCCCTCCATCTCTCTCTCTCTCTCTCTCTATTTCCCTCCATCCCTCCGCCCCTCTGTCTCCTATCTCGTTGCACGCGCATTGACCGAGACACCGTGTGCGGAACAAATGACACACGTTTCGCGTAGTGCGCCAGAAACAGCGGCAGCTCTTTTGCAGCCATTGTAGTTTCCATTATTCTGCTTTTCCTCTGTGCTCGCGCGCCTTACTTACCTTACACCCCCCCTCTGCCGCCGCTCTTCCTGTTTCTCCCATCGACCCGAGCCCGTTTCCCGCCTTCCCGTTCCCCTTTCTCCTCCCGTTTCGCTGAATAGTATCTACCCACTCGGCAGCAGCAGTTCGCATGCCGCAAAAGGAGATTCCCCGTCTCTCCCGTCTGAAAATGTTTCCATGCATCTGCCGAAGAGGGAGGAGAATAAGCGGGGAAAACTGTGAGACAAGACTGAATTAAATATGATTATTCGAGTTTCGCGTCGCCAGTGCAAAACGAATTGGCTAAGCGCGGCTCTACGGAATCCATTTGATCTGATTCGACGCACGAAGAATCCAGAACTGGAATCGGTCATTATCCGCGCTCCGACGGCTGATCGCTCGAGCTTCGAACTCGACCACCGAATCGTCGTGAAAATCAAGATTTCGCAGACCACGAGCGCGTTTTTCAATTTTCTATCGATTTTCAATCAATTTTCGATGTTTGAAGAGATGAAAAATTAAAATTTCACAAGCAATTATCGAAAAGCCTGCCAGTCTTGTTTCTTTTCGCCGAATATTACAGCAAGGGTCGTTCGAGTCGAAGGAAGAGGCGAGGAACAGGAGCGGCAGTCACTTAAATTACGTAACTGCAAAGCGGGCTTTTTGCCCTTACGGAATAACTGGACGACTAGCTGTGTTCCGACGATAAATTCGCCGCGAACTTCGGATAACCCAGATTTTGAAAACCCACCGGGGCGCGAGGACCAAGTACCTGCGAAATTCGCTTGCTTGGTTTTACTACGACCCACGCCCGGCCCCTGAATTACTCGCGGGTCTAGCTTCCTTCTAACTCTCCTAAACGGATCACGCTTTGATCTAGATGATCGTTGGCTCTGAAGCCACGGCTCGAGAGTCACGAAACAGGCGAAACACGCGCGAGAAAATTGATGACTCAAATCCGAGTCGTCGAGAAATTTTGTCGAACATTGTGAACTTCGAACTCTGCGAGTTTCAGATTGACCAGGATTCGATTACTTGCGTCGGGAGCAAAAAATGTACTCTTAATTTAGAGAGGCGAGGGTAAAAGTGCGGGGCGATTAGAAAATTGAACGGCCGCAATATCGGATTTTCGAAAACGCAGTCCATTTTATACGTATAGAACGTTGAAGTGTAAAAATTGAATACATCGAACAGTCTGAATGTCCGTACAGTCGGAGAAAGTATTTGTTCGATTCATCAATTGTAATAGCAAATAAGTGTAATTAAATTGAAAAAAAGCAGCCAAAACAATAGTGTGTTATTAGATGAAAGTAGGTAAATTCATTTTAACCAAGTTCATTCAACGTTTCTTTCACTATATTTACTGAATTTAACGCGCTTTCTTTTTTCGTAAATAGAAAGGTCAAAGTATAAATTAATCAAAAAAGTACCTACAGAATTCCGACGATTCTACATTACGAATTTCTGAACGATCCTTCTAAGATTTCACTTTTTTCCACACACGCAATCATACCTTCCATATAATATTGAAATTCTATAAACGAAATAGATTTTCAGGTCTTTCGAACTCGATATCTCAACCCTTTCGTCCAAACTTTTGCCCTCTCCAAATTTATGAAAACCTTGCAAAGCCGGGAAATTCGCCTCCCCGACTCCGAAACGAAGCGCGCGGTATATTCGTTGGTTGAAATCGTTCGAGAAGCCGACTTCCCGTCCCTCGGTTATCATCGACTCGGCCCCCGGCGGGTGCTCATCTATTTATTATCTATCATGGACGAGGCGTTTGGCAAGCTGAATGAATTTTCCCCGCTCTCCTCCTGTTTCCCGGCGAGATAGACAACCAACCGCGTGTCCTAGGAGCGAGGCTAGAATATTAGACGACGTCGCCGTCGACGTTTACTCCGGGATCGCTTGGTGATCTATATTTACATTCGCCAGTTTCTCCGTACCGCCGTCGGATACGACGTCGACGTCGACCTCTTTGCCGCGCGTACTCCCTCAAATCCGGGTGACTGTACCTAACTTGTAAACGGTCGAACCCCGACGAGTTACGACGTCCTATCCAATTTACACCCGGTAGTTCTAGGCACGCTTTGCCGGGAACTTTTGTCGAGGTGTCGCGATGCAGCGGCCGAGGAAACCGACGAAGACGTCGCGACGCTAAGTAATGACAACGCCGGGCCGACCAACTTTTCCCGCATGCTTCGTTTGATTTACAACCTCCAGACTACAAAACACTTCCTGCACCATATTATTTTACCACTGTTTAATTGTTAACTCCGATCCGTCTCGTTCCACGCTATTTAATTTTAGGATGTGTAACGATCGTTCGCAGCTGCGGATCTTCAAAATTGAACGTGAAAAGAAGAACAAAAAAAAAAAAACTCTTTTTCTCGTTACTTACACTCCGTTGAACGATCAATCAAGATTCGTTTGTGACTATTTTTAAATACTTTTTATTCAAATCTTTCTTCTCTTCTGTAAAGTATTAATTTCATCAGAGTTTTTATACACAAACACACACAATAGCAGATAAGAAATTGCCAGCCCCATTCTTTGTAAAAATAATTCTGTAAATATTTTACGTTCAAATTATGCGTACGAGTGTTTTTTTCTTCGAAGTCGTTAAAGCGCCGAAGGTGTAATATCGACTCGTAGAACGTAATTATACGTGTAATATTAGCGAGACTGTTGTGTGAAAAGAAAAAAGTCCAACAATAAGGTGCGGTCGAATTTCTTTCGCGGATTCATTTACGCTCCGCTTCTTGTATTCGGATAAAGCGCCGTTGCCACGGGTGAAAGGTTACGGATATAATAATAATCGGTCGATTTTGAGATTTTACGAGAGGAGGAGAAGCCTCCGGAGTGTGAGAGTTTTAAAAGCGTTGATTCCGAGCCGAAGGGTTAATTCCGCGTTATACACGACCGCGAGAATTGAACAAAAGTCGAAGTTATGAGGCGGCGGGTGCCGGAGGAGCGTTTGCCAGGTTCAGCGGCGCTTTCATTGCGCCAATTAAATCGAGAGAGTAATCCAATTAGGAAACTATAGGAATTAATAAAGTCCTCAGACGTATACGGCAGCGATTTTCTTCTCCGCCGGGGGCGAAACCGCAACGGATTACGCTATAGAATTTCTTCAAATTCTTTGCCTCGGTTCGAAATTGTCTCATAGACGGGAATTTTTTCACACCGTGCAGCATCGGATCCTAGGAGCGTATTCTTCTTGTTTTTTGCCGGCCAGAAGTTTTGGCTCATCTTTAACGGCGCCGGCTCGACTGGCCAAATCTGGCTAGGTCAACACCGGCCGAAATATACATCCAAACCATTCCACAGCTGAAAGTCGTTCTCCTCCTCGAGCACTAAATCCCCTCCGTCCACGTGTCGGGCGATGTAACGTTTGATGTGAGTGTCCCTGATGTATTGTATAACAACGTGGCCCACTTAGATCTCCTCGTTCGATTGCATAGAAAGGTAATCATGTGACATTTCGGGTGTGACATATAATGTGCAGAATCGGAGGAAACGGAAAATCTCAATTGCAAATTTATTCTAGACGGGATTTTTTTTTTTTTTTTACCATTTATCGAACCGTCGATCGTCCTTAAAGGTTTGATTAATGCGAAACAGCTCGTTTTGATAACTCAATTAATATTCTGTATGTTTGAGGATAATTAATGTATAATTTAAGAAACATGAATCCAAGTTTTTAAACTGACGCCTGACCGAAGAAAACGAAGTTTACAGTTTGCAAAACTCATTCCAGGATGAAACTGAAGAAATTACTGAACAATCATTGCTCTATGAGATATATAAAACGAGTTTCAAATACGAAATTTGTAGTTTTCTCATTTTCAAAAGTTTACTCGCGGTACACTTCCCGCCTCTCTCGAGTTACAAAAAACGTCAATTGGTAAAGTTTTCTGATTCCCTTTGCAAAGTTTTTTTTTGTTCTCATATTTTCTTTTGTTCACCTTGTATAGGTTAGGAATCGTTGAAGTTCCTGCACGGTTACATTGGAATTAGTTCGAAGGCCTCGTTAAATAAAGCGACGTTCAAAAATCGTTGAATAAATTCTCCGCACGCATACGCAACCCGACGTGCGAAAGGATGATTCCCGAAGAAGAAGATGAAGCAAGAAAAAAAAAACAAAAAAAAAACAGGGAGAAAGGCAGGGGCAGAGAGAAAGAGAAAAACCTGGATAAAGCAAAAAGAGAAGAAAAGCCAGAATTTGCAAACCCTAATTACAGCGGGACGCAGGCAGTTGTGTAGGCGTGAAGCGTATAAAACGCAAACCCGTGAAACTCGCAAACTCGCAAAACGACAGTTTTTGCAGGGCGGTACAAGTTCGGGTGAACATTGGAACAGTTTATTGGCGTGCGCTGGTAATCAGCGGTGGAGTTCGAGGGCGGGGGGGGTGATGGAGGGTGTGTGAATTGGGATTAGTGCGGGGGCGAGAGAGCGTGGCAAGGGGAGAAGGGAATAGGTGGAAAGAAAAAAAAAAAAAAAACAACCAGTGTAAGTGACAAACGAATAAAAAAAAAAAAAAAAAAAACACCGAATTCCAACAAATTACAAACAGGGTCGTCGTCGTTTGTACTATTCGGAAAGTTGGCCGTTCATTGAAAAGTTTGGAGTTTAAACTCGCGGGGGCGGCGAGGAGGGGTGGAGGGGCGAGGGGCGAGGACGGCTTATATCGCTTTGAACGTTAGCCAAGCAAGGGATACTTGGAAGCCTTGGAAGGTTACCAACGATCCCCTCACTGCAGGGGATGAAATGGCCACCCTGGCGCCGATCCTCGTTTAATAATAACCGAGAGCATGGAGAAAAAAAAAAAAAAAAAAAAAAATCTGACGAAAAGAGGGGGACGAGGGAGAGAGATATGGGAAAGTAATACCAGCGAGAAAGAAGCTGCGAAATAATGGGGAAAATTTTACAAATTCGCGGTCCCGGGATCACTAGCTAGTCGCAGCGAAGCGACCTCGTAAATCTTTGACCTCGATTTTTTAGCCCTGTAAAATATCCACCGATGCATTTTCTTTTGTTTTTTTCTCTTTCATAAATTCGCGAAACCTGCAACTCCTCGCCCCTCCACCTTGATCATCCCGAGCTTTTCTCTCAGCGTCAGCTACGAGTCAGGGATTCTCGAGATGTTCGAAACGCGCATCACGCGACTTCACTTGCGAAATTATTTTACTTGTGTACTGAGAGTGTGGGCAAATATTTCCATGAGTATGTGGCGATTTTTTGACGGATCTATGGTATATCTTTGATCAAAAATTCCCAAGACCTATTAATTTTATACCTACAGCGGTATACATACCATAAATATGGATGAGCTTGAAGTTGAGTTGCAAGAATTTCGGGCAAAGGCGTGGATCGGGGAGGAAAAGTTTCCCACAACCGGACACTTCCAAGTATCATATATATATATATGACATAATGCGAACCTCGTTACAACGCACGACCAGCTTCAGGCTTTTTCTCTCAAAAGACGGGAAACTCGATCCTTGTCGATCGTAAAAAGGTAGGTAAGAACACCTACGTGTTTTGTTCGACGCAGCTTGTCAATAATCCGAGCAGCTTCAAGTCGTCATAAAAAATAAGAGTGAAAACCGAAGCAGAAATTAATACGACAGATAATAATAATGAAAATAACAACGACGATTCCTCTCTCGGTTCTCGTTTATGTACGTCCTTAATATCCTCGTATATATTATGTAAATATAAAATTAAAAAAGTAGTCTATATTGAAAACCTCGAGTTAATTAGATCAGATACCTGGACCGATATTACCAGCGGCGATTCATACAACGTTCACAATGTTACCGATATAATGGCGGAAAATTGGCTACATAATATACTATGTAATACATATGTAGGTATAATATATATGGAATAGAAAATGTCGAGAGGGTTTGAAAATCGACGTTATTACGCCATTATACGAAGTTTCGCAATTTCTAAAATCCATCATCTGTATGCACCCGTAATCCGTGCACCTATATACATATCGTATGTATGCATTACGTATATACCTTGTAAGTTATAACCGTAAAATTTCCGATACACGGCATACGTGTATAATGTCGCAGCTTAAATTCTGGTCACATCGATTCATTCGCTCAAAATCACGACAAAGTCGGAGAACGGATGATCCATCCGAGATTGACGAAAAATCGTGTGATTTCCTACCGAAATAATAGCCCAGAACTGTCGTGATGTGAGACCGCAACACGTGGCTGCCAGTCGGAATGTTTTTCGGCCACGATTTACGGCCCGAATGTATGTAACTATGCATATATATATGTATTATGCATGGGTATGTACAGGCAGGAAATACGTCGCCACTGCAACTACAGCGGCTTCATGGCTCAGCCATGGGGGGGGAATTAAAAAAGCCGGAAACGAATGTCAGCTTTGCGTAGCTTCGACGGGCGTTATATTTTTATTATTTATTTTATTTTTTGCAGCGCTGTTTTGGCTGACCGAATGGAAGAAAAAAAAAAAAAAAATTGGAAAATCCGTTTGTCTCAATTCGCGGATATTTATGTACGTACCTGCCTACCTTTATTAAGTGCGAAGGGCGGGTGCGGAATCGTTGCTCATTTTTTTTTTTTCCGTTTTATGTATCGGGCCGATCAGAGATCAGTTTGCCGAAGTTTAAACGATTCTTTAAAACTTGGCAGACCCATAAAATGCCGCTTTACGACTAAATCAAGATCGGAGCCGCGCGCGCCTCGCGAGACGTACCAAAAACAATTTCGACCCTCTCTGATGTGCCAAAGCCACGGCCGCTGCTTAACTTCCTATCTTCCCGCTCTATTTTCGTACCGTAAAATCCTCGCTAATGCGAGGCTCTGAGCTTTCGGTTAGCACGTGCAATTATTTGACCTCGGACAAAAATTTATTACAGAAAGAAAATTGGAAATGTTTTTGTCGATCAGTTTTCGATTCTCTTTTTTCATACTCAAAAGATTATCAAAGCTTTATGGAAAAAGTGTTACAAGACTGAAGGAAATGTCGGTAATTGAAAGAAAACCAATAGAAAAAAAAAAAAAGGAAAAGATGAAAAGAACAATAGTAATAATAATAATAACAACACTACAGTAATAAAATAAAAATTCAAGACTCCCAGGCTGCGGAGTACATAAAAAAAAAAGAAGTTATACACCCGCTGAATTTCATCAAGACTTCACGACGAATGATCGTAAAAGTTATGAATTTTCCTCAAGTTTTCAAGTGGAAAGTCTCGTCGGCACACCGCGCACGGAAAGCCCAGAAACGAGAAGGGGCACAACCCAACCTGTAGAAGTTTAGAAAGTTTCGAAGCACGGGACTCTGCCAAAATTTCATCTCAATCAATTAAGTAATTCATCAGAATTTCAGAGCACGGAAATGTGACGTCACAAACTCCAGAACTTTCAGGATTTCCGTAAACAATTATCCACCAACCTACGTCTGACAATGACGGCGAGACTCTTATTCAATTCGATGCTTCGGGCGGGGGCTGAAAAGTAGGATCGAATCGAAATTCTAGAATTTCAAAATATGAACTACCAACTATATACTAATTTATATGGGTAAAAATTGAAGCCAAGCGACCTCGATCTCCTCGACGATGAGTACAAAGTCAGGGGAATAATCATCGGAGTGCAGTCTTTCAAACCGCGAATGAAGGGAGAATTCTTGCGAAGGTAATATTACAATTTGCGGATGCGAAACCGGCCGTTTCGCGATTCCAATTGAAGATGAAAGCTCCGCGCAGTCGTATTATACCAACTTCGCCGAATTTCTCAGCCCGAAGGGTTTCGCGTATAATTTCAAATTGGTGGTGTACCTATGCCTGTAATGTATACGAGGCATTCGACGCCAAACCGACCCACGTATCACCCTCGCCATGGGCGGTTTAAAAAAATTTTCAGTATTTCTTAGAGTGTACAAAAAAACATTTTTCATCGAGTTTTAGACTTTTTAAACCACGGGTTTTGATTTTCAGTGCATCCCAAGATATGAAAATCCTATTTTCGAATGAACAGCCGAATCGATTGGCTTAAAGTTTTTGATTTGATTAGCCCGAAAATTGGCGCACGAATTCTTTGTTGAAAAACGAAAATTTCAAGACGACATGCGATAAAAGCAAACGAAGCGTGAGAAAAAACGTATGTAATGTAAATTAGTGTATTTAAAAATTATATTTAATTCGATTTTTCTCACTTTTCAATCACTTACTTCCATGTTGGTCTAAAAATTTTCCCTTTTCAACAAAGAATTCACGAGAGAAGCTTAAAGCCAATTCATCAGAGCCTTTCATTCGGAAATGTATTGTTACGAAAAGTAAAAATCAAACCCGTGTTTCAAAAACTCTGAAATTCATTGAAAAATAATTTATTTCGTACAATCCGCACGATACTTAAAAGTAAACAAAACCGCCGGCGGGTCGAGGGTCAATCAGACGCAGGTCGGCTCGGGGTGGAATGCCTCATACACGTGTAAGCCTGCATCTCGCGCGTGATTGTTTCCTGCAACGCAACCCCGCGGCCTTCGGCTTCTGATGTTCATTTGCAGTCGGTCCGCGGGTGGTTCCGAGAGCCGTGGCGTACGGAAAGAGAGGGGCGAAACACCGGGATGGCGGGATGGCGGAATGGCATCGAGGGTCGGGGGCGAGGGCGGCGTGGGCGTCGGGACGCCCGGGGGCCGTGGGGACGTCGATACCGCGACGCCAGACGCCGCGGCGCTCCGCCGCGCTCCTCGATCAAACCACCGCCGCCAGGGAACGCGGGATTCTCTCACTGCTGCGGCGGCCTGCGCGGACGAAATTCTTGCCTCTGTGCGCCGGCGACATACCGCGTTCTATGACCACCTACACCTGCCCGATACCGGCTGATAATGTTTGCGAATTTGCAAAGAATCGATCATATCCAACCCCGCGAGACGTCCTCCTGTACTAGGTGGGCGTGTAAGCGTGCGGATAAAACGCTGCGTTTTACAACGAAACTACCGCAGGATGCAGGCAGCGTTTTCCCGAAATCATCCAACAAATTCTTCGCATAGATGGAGCGAATTTTGTATCGTTGGTTTCGAAACTTCGTGATTACTTCAATTACAATATATATCGAGGAATTTTTTTTTCTCTTTAATATCTACGTACGATTGGGTGAGCCAAGGAATAAATTAAGTTCTTTTTTTTCGAAGGTTGATCAAAATTTCGGTAGACCATCTCAAACAGAATATCTCAGCCAAATATGAGCTCTTAATATTGATATTTGGAGCTGCCGATTTTGATTTTTCCATTTTCCATTTAAATAACACGTATTAAAAAATTGGTACACTTTTTTTAGGTTTTTTCACGTAAACCGCTTGACATATAAACTATGTAAATACAGATTCTTAAAGAAAGTTTCAGGCTCCATAAAAAAGCATTGAGATAGAATTTTTCTAACTCCAACCGATCAAGAGATATTCGAGATGACTCAATTTTTACAGGCGAATGTCTCTGAATCGGTTAGAGTCAGGAAAATTCTATTTCAGCACTTTTTTACAGAGCGCGAAAATTCCTTTAATAATCAGTATTCGGATAGTTTACCGGTCAAGCCGTTTACGAGCAAAAAAAAAAATTGAAATAAGAAATTTTCCGATTTTCTTTGCGCGTTATTTGAATGGAAAATGCTAAAAACAAAATCAGCACCTCTAAATATTAAGAGCTGATACGTGGCTGCGATATTCTATTTGAAATACTCTACGAAAATTTTGATGGACGGTTAAAAGGAATTATTTATTTCTTTGGCACACCTTAAATGTATATCTGTGTGTATCAAAGAATTATTTTAACGCATAACTGTTTGTGTTTAACATTTTCGAGGGTATGCTTTGAGTAACCATTTGCGCGAAAACCGCGATTCTCGCTACGCTTTGTGTTAAATTTCACGGAATTATTGTTTTATTATTATTATTATTGTTATTTAAAAAAAAAAATCCGAGTCTGTCCGTGCAAATGTGAATCATCTCGAGAGATTGAAATCTCGATATGATTATACAAGTTAGCGATGGTCGAGAATTTACAGAAAATTCTTTGACGGCGATTTAAATGAAATCAGAGATAATTTTGGTCCGTTTCACTTACGGAGACGAACGTGTTTTATCGCATAGTGACGATCATTGGATATTGGCAGGCCGGTGTCATGCAGGGACGAAAATAGCGTCGGTGCTGCAACGCCGACGCATATCTAGACCCGGGGATTTTAATTATTGAAAAATTTTATCTCACTGCAGTGAACGGGGGCGGGAAATCACGTATGCTATACTTTACACATGTGCGCAGTATAAGCCGTACGCGAATTGCGTTGAAATATTGATAAAATCATCAGCAGAGCTTGGATGCCGAGGTTCAAATCTCCAATGACATTCGGTTGACTGACTTTTGATGCTTCATTGATCCGGATTTTCTCGTCTACGTTGCACCAGCCGATACGTATTTATTGTTAAATTATTATACGAATGGACGAGTCTTTCATTTCGCAAGATATCGATCGTTGATCGGGGAATCATTGTTGGATTAATTTTGAATACCATACACGTAATTCGCATTGAATAACAACATATAAGGATTTGAAAAATGAACCGGCATCGTGAAAACGCAAAGGCTCGTGAAACTGTAAAGAGAAACTTCACATATCGTGGAATAACAATCGTTTCGAACACACGCGTAACACCGGCATGCAGCTAACGCTATAAGTGATCCGATCGATCATTGCCATCGGCATTATATACGATACGTAAATAATCCGGAAAGCTCTGGTTAGAAATTAATCGAAGCGCGATACAGCCGAGGGATGAAAAAGAAAGGGAAAAAACCACAGAGGCGAAAGAATAGACGGAGGGTCGCGAGACGCTGCGCTAAACGCTGTTTATCGCCCGCTGTAACACACCTAGCGTTTTGTAATCCGCGCGACGTAAGAACGAAATAGTAAAAGTGAAATATACGGAAGAAATAAGGCGATAAGGCGATGAGAGGAAAGGCGCCTCTTGTACGAATCGGCTTCGCCGTAAATCAATCCGACGTCGTCGCGAGCGAGCGAATTGCTGCAGAAGAGATAAAACTACGCTTCGTCTCGTCTTTTCATCCCGCGACGCCTTTTGAGACACGTCCAACATACATGCATATATTACACGCCTCACGCACGCGGGTCTCGATCACGACGGTTTCTAGCCTCTCCGACACTGCAGTCATCCTGAAGCCTGAAAGCGAATACTCTGCAACCGTCTATCGGTTTCACTTGCGCTCACATTACGCGTTTCAAATTCGCAGTTCCAGTCGCACTCCACTTGTTGCAACTTTTACGCTTATGTATCGCCAATGACCGACAGCCCCTCGATGCATTCCTCCATATCGCAACGTCGTTTACTTCACCTTTTGCGACTATCCTGCACTTTGCCGCTTTCCTATAACGAGCAGTTTGCCGACTAACGTCCTTTTACCGCATGCGTGCGTCTCGCACTCTCGTAATTGTGCTTCGAGTATCGCTGCTGACGCGCATCGTTTCCTATAAAATTCATCCGAAATCAATCGGAATCGATTAAAAGAGAATTCCGTGAAAGAGCCCGAATGGAAATATTTCAGTATTACATTACAGACAGCATTCATGTATCGTACCTATTAGAACGAAGTTAAAAAATAGCTAGAAATTTCTTGTGATTGGAAATATAAGAAAATTATCGTGATTTGATTTCGATACAATCTCGTTCAACGCGAGTTGCTTAATTGAACGGAAGTAACTAAGGCTAAATTTCTAACACTTACGGTATTTGGATAAAAATTACCAATACCACGAACAAACGACGAAACTTACAGGCCTGTATAATATAAATGGATTTTTTCAATCCTTGCGATAATCGCTAAACGCGATACGTGTAACACGTTTACGCTAATGAAAATCGTCTACAATTGCGGGCGTGGAAACGGAGGACCGAAAATGGGGTGAAAAATAAAGGGCGAGGCGTGAAAACGGTACTCGTTAATGGGTCCCTCCTGCCCTCCTGCCCTCCCGCCCTCGCCCCTTCTCACCCTTTCTTTCCCACTCTTCCCGCAGACCGTCGAAAATCCTGTTCAAACTCCCTTCAGCCTGATTCCGCGAGTGCGTGCATCGTTATCGCACAGACACAGCGAACCGCGGTTAATCAATGTGCTCAGGTGTCGCCGAGGCGGACCTCACCTACACATTTACCTACAATCTCCATACGTATACGTCACAGCAGCGGTTGTGCGCGAAGCTGGCTAAACACTTACGTGTATATATATGGGTACAATTTAGTAAACGAGCAACCTGCGCGTATTATACGTATACGTACATGTATACGTATGGACGATATTCCGTTTGCGAGTTGAAATAAACCTCTCCTTCGGCTTGATGACGTAAAAGCTATCCGGGATATGCGCGTATATCTGCCTGTGTATTTTGTTTGATTTTATATTTCCTTTCGTGCGTTTTCCTTTTTTTCTTGTTTTATTGAATCTTATCTGGGATATAGATCGGAACGCGTGACTCCTGCAGCCGTAGCGCGAATATTGTTCTTTAATTCAGGGTCACAGTGTTATTAGGTATGTATGAACAATGTACAGGCCCCGTTTGTTGCCGGCGGATTGTTATTATACAATTAGCCGTTGTACCTGCTGCTGTCGCTTTGAATCGTTCGGCAGAAAATTCGATTCTATTTTCGTATTACCTTGTCGATTGAAAACTTCGGAAAACATGTACGGCCGCAAGTCGTTTGTTAAATCAATGTTGCAGAAATACTCGTTTAAAGTAAAACACAGGCGGTGGGGATACGTTTCAAATTATAAAGATTGAAAGACAGGAAAAAACTGCTGAAATTGTGTATGCGCCATTGTATAAATGGTAGTACAAGGTAGTGGTTTAGTTTATCCCGAAGGTAGTTGATAATCCAATCGTGGATTTTGAGCGGTATTGTTCTACGAATAATTTACTGATCGGAGAAATCGGTTTTTCATCCTGCAGGAGGGGCGGAAAAAAAGTATTCATACACCGGGCGAGGAGTTAACGATGTCCGTATTGGAGAGTTCTGAGGGAACTGGAGCTTAATGGGAGGCCTTAATTTCGGGCTCATTGTTTGCGTTAAATTTTCCCTGACGCGGCATTCTTCGCCCGGTACGGGCCACCGCTTTATTAGCTTGCGATAAGAAGCTAATTTACATTTACCATCTGGCCCCCTTTTGCGTTTCGGTAGCACCCTTAAGTGCGCCTGGCCATCGCCCCTTCTCCCCTTTTCTCCTTCCACTTTCTCTGCCCCGTACGCCGAGCGTTCGAAATTCTGGATTCAAGCCACGTTTTTCCCCCGCGATCTTTCCCTTCGTATCAACGTTCTATACGCTGGATGTGCGCGTGAGTGTATCAGGCGGTTACCGGATTCCCTTCTTTCTTTCTTTCTTTCTCACTTTCTTTCTTTATTTATTTATTTTTATTTTACTCTTTTTGCGCAGAACTCAAAAGAAGGTGTAATGATCGTGAATTTCAGAATTCAGAGAAAAGTAAAGGATTCGAAATCGATGAAATGTTTTGATAAAGATTCGCCAATCGCTGTGTAAAATTGATAACTTTTACGGACCGGGTTATGATCGACAATCCGGAAAACGCTTTTGCCACGTTGTTCACGGCCAATGTTATAGGTATCTATAACACGACACAGCGAGTGAATGCAATTAAATCAAATTCAAATCTACTTCCACGATGAATCCGTTATATGTATTACTACATTACCCTGCAGCGCTTCACTGCTGGCAATTAGATACTGCAATTTGTTGCCATTCGGAATTAATTGATAATTTTAAATTCTATGGTTGGAATGAAAAACAAAGAATGAGAGAAAATGTAACGGTGGAATAAAAAAAAAACAAAAAAAACGCACAAACAAACAAACAACGAATACATTCTGCATCTGGGTCGATCCAGGAATTTGCCTTTGATATGATTTACTGCAGCGTACGTAATTACCCGCATATTTCTCAAAGGGTGATAAAGTAAAAACGAGTGAAAAATCAATTTTTTGACACACACACACACATATATATATATAACGATGTTTTTATGTCTGCACAGGAACATTTTCTAGCTCTCAAGTGGTATTCCAGGTTTTTCGAACAGTTATTTTCATTGCAAGCAAAGAAAAAGGAAAGCCTAAAGTGAATAACAATTCAAGCGACGAGACCCCTTATATCAAATATTCCTGCTCTTTCTTCTGCGTATTTTTAGTCGAACAATCGGTGGGTAGACACGAATGCTTTATCGAGCAGAAAGTTGATAAAGAAAAAAAAAAGAAAGAAAAGGTAGATAAAGAAAGCAGGCGAATTAGAGGACGGAGATCGTTTTGGTACCAAACGAAACCGACGTTGTTCTACATTTACCTTGTCGTAATTTTGACAATGTTTTCTTCATTTCGTTAAAGCGATCATCTGATTATTTTCTGCCGAGATCGAAACGGTAACGTACGTTTCAATAATTAGAAATATTCCACTATTCAATAATGCATGATTCTAAATTCAAGCCTTTGTTGTAGGGGAAAAAATTGCGATCGTTCGACCATTTATTCTTTTAAATCTTTTATTCATAAAACTGCAGCGCAAGCTAGACGAGGAAGAATATAAAAATATGGAAGAGTCGTGAAGCAGGATGGAGTGTGAAAAAATAGATATAAAAGGTGCAGCGAAAACGTAGAGAGTCAGACTTCCTTCTTATTGGTCATATCAATCCTTCGTTCGCGAAACTACGTTCGAATCATTTGTCTCACTTCAACTATTTTCAAAGACGGTCTATTTTCGTTTCCGTACGTCGAGAACGATCCTTCCGTCTGCGACTGCAACCCACGGTATGGCAAATTGATCCATTTCTCGCGGAAAATCTATATTCGAAAAGCTTTCACGTCCGCAGAGGTGTAACTTTCTTTTTTTCTTTGTTTCAATGATTTCACGAATAAACATCGTTTCGCGAGTGCCTTTACATAATGTTACAGAAACGACGAGGAAAAAATAAAATTTTCAATGTTTTTTTCCCGTGCTTGCAGTGAAGTCGGTGCTGACAACCACCCGGAGCGAAGCGGCTAAAATACTCTTGCGACAAATGGCGGCCGCAAGCTTCCCTCCGAATTTCTCCAACGTCGGCGTACTGGATAACTGGTAAGTCGAATACCATTCCGACGACATACGTCGATACGTGTATGTATGTACAAATCTATCACCGTATATATTTACAATCACCAGTACCACTACGAGTATATTATACACTGCAGTTAAATCGTACCGTACATTTTGTTACTTTTTAGGAAACTAATATCTAAACGGTAGATCTGTATACACTATATAAAACCTTGATGTAAGACCCGTTATACGCATATTATTTGTTATTATACGTTATTAAAAAGAAAAGAAAAACACACTCGTCGAAAGTATCGTAGTAGACTAACCGCATACGTTATATGTATACGTACATGTATACATGTATGTATGTATATATATATATATAGCGCATGGTAAACTGGTCACCCGCTGTAGCTCCAAATATAGATACAAATACCTAGGTAAATATATATTTTCATCGGGTATTTGTCACACTCGTAACTGCATAATGCATACAAATTAGACTTACGTTGCGTAACTAATTCTTAGTAATATCGATAAAATTTGTCAATTAACACTAAATATAAATCGGACAGCTCGGTGATATTGTATTATTTGACCTGGCTACAGTGTTGACAGATAATTGTCAATGCCTCGAAAAAATTTACAACCACGTGAGTTACAAACGCCTGCAGGGTTAAGTTCGACCATCGGTCGGTCAAAGCGCGTTGTTACATTAATTTGCTATTCAAACAATCATACGGCAGATGCGCAACAAACACGCCGCATAATTCGTACGTATAAATTCCCGTGATATACTCGTAACCAGAGTTTGCGGCTGTCTGCGCGCTTCTCGAATTAACAACAATATCTGGTTTCATCGTTTCATCGTTTGCGTGTATCGGTGTGCAGGTAATTTACACAGTTTAATTTCACCGAATACAAAAACTTCGTGAAACGTGAATTGTTTGCTCTGTAATTTTTATACCAACACTTGTTCCCGTAATTTATACACGCGCAAAACTTGACAAACGAACTTTAGTATAAATCTGCGTCCGGAATATAGACGCAATAATACGATAATATAATGTATACCGTAGCGACAATTGATCTTCCGCAAAAATTTTCACGCCAAGGCGGACATTCGCTAGACGGACGGATAGACGATCGAGTTATCGTTAAGTGGCTGTGTGTTTGTATTATATATGTACAGTTTGAGGAAAAAACGGGGGCGGAGGAGAGAGAGTTTTACCTCAAGCTAGAGAGCGGTGAGAATCCTCTTATTTCGTCAGTCAACCGGAAAATAAGAATTTCCGCGAGAAAAGCGTCGGGGGATAGAAACTCGGCGGAGATTCTGCAGCAGCGTGAATTTTTCCATCGTTTTCGCGTCTTCCCCACCTGACCGCGAACGAGAAACAAAATGAAAAACAAACAGCAGCAACAGAAAAGTCACCCTCGCTCTGGAATGCTCGTGAATTTCAATAAGTGCGGTAATTTTCTAATTGCACAAAATAATTTCAGAGAGAATCATTTTTCTGGCAGTTTTTTTTCTTTTTTTTCTGCTTTATGAAACGAGATTTACCGCGGTCGACAAAAAGGGACGCATCTAACCCCCTCATCATTTTTCCCGTGTAATTGAAAACATCTACTCTCGGTACGCAACGCGCGCAAGCTCGACCGGAATTCCTTTTTCGAGAGCTCGCACAGCCGTTTAAAAAGCACAAGTGTTTCGAGGGTTGCAGGCCACGCTCTCGAACCGTACGTCAATTTGAAACCTCTCGACTCGACGTGCTCGAATTTTTTCTTCCTTTTTTCCGGGGGCGGGGGAAGGGGGGGCTGGTGAGGGGGGTGAGGGGGAGGAGGACGTCTCTTCGCGTTCTATGGAACGAGGAGGTGAAATTATAATACGCGCGGATGCGATGCGCGCACGGATTGCCAAAAGCTTTTGATTGAAAGGAAAAAAGCATTAGAGAGAGGGTCGCGTTTTCTTGAAATCCTCAACGACGCGGCCGTCGTTCTCTGCAAACCGAAACGACGCGACGCTTCGACGCCCAAAGACCCCGGCTCGTGTCAAGTGTAAAATATCGTCCGGTTTTGTGGGTCTTGAAAGCCCCGACCTTTTTAACACTGGGCTTCTACCCCCTCCTCAACCCTCTTTATCCACCCTCAAAGCTACTGTATAAAATACACGTTATTATCAACCTTTGGAAGAGTCACAATGCCTCCTCCTCTCTCACCTTCGTATACGTACAACGATATTTTTCAACCATTTTCATACTGCCTCGGATTTTAAGATTCGCCCTCTACCGGTTACGTAAAGAGAGCGAGCAGCGAGAGCGTTGCCTAATTTTCTGTTCGTTACCAACTAGATGGAAAACATTTTCGCCCTGTGTCTTCGAAAGACTTCTTACCCCGCGAATAGGTGAAGATTAATAGCTGTGAAAATCCTGCCGACGACACCGGATCAGCCGCTTTTCTCGTCGTGTAGTCGCATAATCGAATAACGTGAATATACGATAAACTCAATCGCGTATTATCGATTATCTGAATTTTTCAAACGGCAGCCATTTTTGTGACTGAAGAAAGTTACGTACAAGAGTTTCAAAAGTGTTTTAGCAATTTCTGTACCAAGCGTTACTTTCTTCGATGTTTATTGAAAAGGTACGGTAGGTACGGAAAACAATTGTAACGATAAAGGGACGAAACCGAGCCGTCTCGAAGCTGAGTGGGATGATTAGACGGTTATTTCCAACGAGAGCTTGTTGGTTTTGGTTTTTCACCTCAAGTATACGAGGTATCATTTCACTCGGTGAGACGCGAAAGGGGCTACGTTTCGCAACCGCGCCTCATAGCGTATAATATATTATACATATTACATACTATCGCGTAGTTTCGTTTGATGTGAGAATTCGAGAACGACTAATTGTAAGTCAAAGCGGCAGCGCATGCCTCGACGAATTGGTAACAGGATCTGTATCGTCTGTACACCTACGCGTAACGTACGTACGTACGTCAAAAGCTAACACTCTCCTTGATGAGACAGCCCGCAGGAGAGAGGGAGAGAGAGAGAGAGACTTTCGGTGCCTCGAGGCCTAATCGCGAAGAAGAGATGAAAGCGGTTAATGGTGATTTTCTGGTAAGGTGAATACATGCCAGTTCGCATAACGCCCTTACATATCTACCGCTGTCAATTCGCGCGTCCTCAATAAGTTCGGAAACTCGGTTAGACGAACTCGAAGAGAAAGGAAAACATCTCGGATACGCGAATAGCTGCGGAGTCGTTTGGATCGGCGGTCGGGTTTACAAATTCGGCAAATCTTACACCGTCGTCCTCTCCTCTTCCCCAGCGGGATCCGGAAACGGGATCCCGGATTCGAGACGCCCGTCCCGAAGCCGGGGTGCGATACTACCCCGAAGGGATGGATGCCGTCGGCTCTGAGGCGCAGAGGTGCTTCCGGTGAGAGTTTCAAGTTGGCACCGAGGCGCCCATTCACCATTCGAACAATAAAATCGCATAGACAATGTATACGAAGAACCATTGTTGTCAACTCAGGAGGTCTGAAACGCGCTATAAAAGCCCCGCGAGCCTTGATTCCTTAGAATGGTGCGAATGAAAAGTAGGTCCTTCTATATTATCCCTCTCGCCGCGCGCACCTTCGCTCTCTCCTCTGCACTCTTCCCGGTTTTGATTAAACTTTTGCCTTCTTTTTTTCACCCCCTACCCCCTCTCTTCCCCTTTCTTCTTTATCTTTGCTGATCCAGCTTCCTTTCTTTCATCCGTTCACCTCCGGGTCAGCAAAGTCCGCAGCGTAAGACTGCATCTTGCTCCCTTTAACCCTTGCATATATATATAGTATATATATATGTATGTGTATATTACTTTCATGGATTCGCACAATTTCGCTATTGAAAAAAATGTATTACGGATTCCGTTGTTACGAGTGTCTAAATACAATTGTACGATACGTTTAACTTCTACCGATTCGAGCACGTACGTGTATGTGATTAAGATTAAAGACAGGTGAGGTATAACGATGTTCCAGACGGAATGTTTCCTCGCCTGCAGCTGCGGTAGCGGGTATTAAAATACTTTATATCGCCGTTCCGCTTTTGCCGCGGCCGTGAAAATTACCGCCGAAACTATTTTAATTACGGAAGAACTTGCGCTGCAGCCTAGAGGGAGGAAATATAATTATAAATATAGTTCACCTCGACATAGGTCATATAACCTGCACAGCTTACATCCAGGCGGGATAAAGAAAGCCGTTCCTCATCCGGCGAGTTATTTTAATGGGGAATTTAACCTAGTTTCAGATAATAACTGTCGTAAAAAACACAAATAGAAGAAGCAAAAATTCCCACGAACGCCACGCGTTTCCGGGATTCGTAAGACTCGATCTTGTCGGGCGAACGGATATGATGGGCACCTTCGCGTACTGCCGGGGAAAACGAACGAAATAATAAAAAAAAAAAAAAGAAAAAAGTTAGCCTCCAGGTAAACGCAGATAAAAATCGAGTCGTGCCGGATACGGAAGCTGCTACCGGGATGCGAGAGGTGGCTGCGGGGGTCGGGATTAAGGAAGAGTGGATAGTTGAGTGAGGATTAGGGGTTGGATTCTGGTCGTGGTTTTCTTTTGTTTCCACCCCTCGCCTCCTCTTTCCTATATAGACGCTCTCGAGCCGGGGGATGTTTGTTCTTGTAAGTGGCCGGTTGGATTGTGTTCGAGGAGGACGCGAATTATTAGCAAAGAGCGGCGGAGTCCGAAGGGTCGAAAGAGAGTTACGGAGGGGCGATGGGAGGGGGGGGATGAGCAGAGATCGGGCTAAATGGACTCGCGAAGAATCTCGAGATTTAACCAAATCGCACGACGTGAACCGCCCGGGTTTTTGACTAACTTAAACTGTTATTAATACGAAGGAAGACGGGTTTGCTGGGATCAAATATCCACTAATTACTCCCCCGTCACTCAATTAATACAACTTCATCCCAGCGTCCATTGTTCGCGGTCTGAGGTCTGACACAATTGAATAAAGATCGATCGATACCCGTACAGGTATACGTGTACGTATCCGTATATACGGGGCACATTGTAGTGGCCGATACGCAAACAAACGAACCACCTTATGTACGAAATACGGAACAATTACCTGCATTGTTCTGCTGCGCCAACATCGGCCAAGAAAATCCAGATATCTACGTTCGAACTTTGGATCCGGCAGCCCTGAAGACGCCCGTTACATCCCTGTTTCCGTTCCTCCGACGTTCGTCGAACTGCGTGGCTCTTCGCCAAACTCGCGAACCAAACATTATACTTTGCACAAATTACAAGACATCGTCGAAGATCGCTTAGCGTCCCTCGGGTGCACGTCGTAGGCCAATCTTTGCGAGCACGCTGAGTTCCGTTCCGTCGTTCCTTTGTTCCGTCGTTCCTTCGTGCGGCGTGTGCAGAAGATTTTGAGGTGAGGCTGAATTGTTGCTGCGACGCGTTACGCGCATCGGCTTGAAGTTGCAGTCGATCAAGCGTGATCAAGGACTTAACGAATGTCCGTAGGCGATTGGACATGCTCGCGAGGTTTCGATTATCCGTCAACAACCGATCGTTCAAACTCTGCGGTACGGGTGAAAACTCAGGTTCCTGATTAGAATAACTCGATACGTCGAAACTGTTACAGGCACCTTAGTTTAAGCACTTGTCTAAATTGACTACAGGCTATGATCGACCCTCGATTTCTTCGACTAATTGCTCCTCGGCACCTTCGCTCGCTTTACTCTCTCACGGTTCTTCGTACTTTCGTACAGTGTCTCGTACATACTCAACGGACGATCGCCACGAAACCGAAATCACTTGGAAAACACCCTCTTGGCTCGTCTCGACGAGTTCGAGGCCAGGGTGATTCCACCCTGGATACGCGGTTGCCACACTTTGATCTTTAGTCGGCAGGGTGTTCCAATTACGCGGAGTACCGGGGGAGGATGAGCCTCGACGTATTCGCGGGGAATTATTCTATTCCGTACGAAGGATCATTTTTCCCTCCATTACCGGGGCCGTTGTGAATTCCATTTTACCGAATAAAAGAGACGCTTCGCCGTGGCGGGATTTCGAAACCGAGTCACTGTCATCGTCAGCAGACGACTGCTGCCGTTGCACCGTTTCATCGCGAAAATGTAACGATATGGTAATCTTGAAAGGACACCGCGTGCAGCCCGATACTCGCGAATCGTATTATTTGCCTGCTTTCAGTATCGCGTCGTTCTCTGCGTATCTGCAAAACTTTTGCAAAAAATTCAAAACTAGCCTCTTTTGTATTCTCCCGTTGTACGCACGTACCTAACTTCCTGCCTGCCTTGTCTGCTTTTGTCGGATTTCTAACAGAGCTTTCTATGCTGAAAGGGATGAAAGGCTACAGACAGAATTTAGTTTCGTCCCGATTTAATACATTTCGATATTCCAGAGTGTTTCGTTAAAATATCATCAGGTACCTTTTTTTTCTCCATCGCACAATACACTCGCGATTCTTCTTGTTTCGGAATCTCAACTCACCCATAATGTGGATAAAAAGCATCGGTCTTATACTCGAAGGAACTGAAACGAGTTTCATAATGTTCCGTATACTCATTGTTAATTTTAATATTAACAAATTTTTTTTTTCTCCTATCCAAAGAAGCGCGAAATTCTTGCAGAATAATTCATAGCCGGTACTTTCTCCAGTTTTCAGGACTACTCGCGGCGTATTAATTTTCTCTTTTCCTTTCGGCCGCTATTTACACGTATAATTTTCATCTCAGGCTGACGGTGCACGACGTTTCTCGGTTAACCTTCGTGGTTTATATTTATATCCAGGTTTCTTGTTAAGCGTACCGCAATCTCGTTGCCGGCTTACGAATTCCCCTGCAGCCCTGGTAGCGGGTACGTTTTTCTTCTTCTCCATCCGCCGCTGACTCGGAAACGGCCAACTGGTGCCAACAAGCTTCTCGGTTGTACTCGGCAGCAATCGTTCCTCTGCACTCGCCTGAAAGCCGTGATTCGTCTTCGAGTCGCGATATTTATTATCCGGAATTCACGCCCCTGCAAACAATCCGCTTTCCTCTCGCGTACCCAAGACCACCAAAGAAGACCGGGTCGATTCCGGATGGCGAAATCCTGCGCCTGAAGGACAGCTATGACCGCGGACAAATTATGCCTCCGGGTTTGAAATTCCTCTAAGAATCAATTCCGCCCAACTTGAAGGTTCCTAAGACCTCGGGCGATGAAATTCTTCCGGTTCCTTTCAATTCTTTGTTTCATAATCGGGAACCAATTGATTAATATTCGTATTAATCAAATATATAATATTAATATTCGAAAATATTATACAGGACGACCCTCCTTGAGGATTGGAAAAACGTGCATGCAGGGAAAAGGAAAATATGAATGTGTAAAATTTGCAAAAAAGAATAAGCGATAGTCGGCCTTGAGTAATAAGGGGCGGCGAGGGGGAGGACATTTACGGGGGCGTTGTTTTAGCGCCTCGAAGTCAAAGCGGACCTTTGTAAGCGGGCAGGCACCCTCGGGCCGGATGGCGGGGGCGGTAAACGAGTTTGCGGCCTAAACAAGCCCATCTCGGGGCGTTTTCGCGGTCGGTAACGTACCACCCACAGGACTCCTGCAATGCTGTCGTCTGCACCGACGTACGTTCCGGTTTGCGACCCTCGCCGCAGGGCGGCCAACCCTCCTCACCCTCTTGCACGGCATTCACCCTCTTTCGGTTCGGCGCCGATTAGACCCGTGAGGACGACGATATCGTTGAGGAATCGATGGTTTTTATAAATTTTATCCACGGCTACGATGATCTGTGGAAAGATACAAAGATCGAAAATACCGATGTTATGAAATTGAACTTGTTGGATATCGATGCTTGATTTCAAATCGCTTCGAAATTCTTTGAAATTCAGGAGATGCAATCTGCGGTGACTCAGTTTATTTATAGAAGACTAGTTTCTAAAAATTCACTAACGCTTGATGTTCGATAACGTGAACGTGATAAACGAAAATTGCTTCAGTGGGCTTATAGAAATGAGTATTCTAAATAAATTGAGTCACCACAGAGTGAAGACGAACGAATTTACCAGATTTTTAATCAAGCATCGGTATCTGACAACTATGATTTATAACTTTAGTATTTTCTGTCGTAATGTTTTTGAAGAGATTTTCGCAGCTCGCGAGTATAACAATTTGACAACTAGGTATTCAACGCAGGAATGCCTCGTAAGAAGATGAAAAAAGTATAAAAATTTCGAATCCAAACCAACCGAACTTGAGATATGTGCGAATGAGAATAACATCTACCAAAAAAAGTGAAACGAAGCTCTGTAATTCTTCAGATTCTTTCACTGTAGTCTGTTATTCGATTTTAGGTCGAAACGCGAAGCGAATTGTCGCTCTCTGTTGTGTCGGATGTCTGTGTGCAAAATCCCACACATTATATCACGCGCATGGCAATCCTACGGTATTTCGTTACTACTGATTGGAACCTTTTTCTTCTTTTTTTTTTATCCCTGCTCGTTCGGATTAACGAAATACGTGGAAACAAATCTCAATTGGTCAAAGCTGATGTATGTTAGGGCACAATAGTAAATTAGTCCTCGATTCTATCTATAAGGTGTTAATCCCCCACATCTTACCATCGGAAAAAGTAATTTAGTACAGGCTTGAAAAACTAGACACTTGTGTATAAATATATCTTATAAGTATTTTACGTATATAATGTATACATACATATGGCACGCTTGGTGATTTATGCATGTATACAATTCGGTGCTCGCGATACAAAGTAAATTTCATTCGGTGGAAATAAATTCTCCTCCGGGGTTTCACGTTTAATACGATTTTTCTTTTCGTCTCCTCTGTTCCCTGCTTTGTCATTCTCTCTCCTTTCTCTTTCTCTCTCTCTCTCCGAGCATTCCATTTTGCCAGATCGAAGCCTCGTTTGTTTGTCGTTAGACACGAAAGAGAAGATTTACTCGCCGTCCGTGAACAAATCTGTAAAGTACATTTCTCGAAATAAACGTCTTCAACGCTATATTTTGTCCGCACGATCGTAATCGTTTCAATTTTTGATTCTCGTTAATCTTGATGGCATTGGAATTATTGGCGCGCTAATATCTCTCCTCGTATTTTCACCTCTAAATTCTCACAGCATAAAAGTTCTGAATTTTGCTAACAGAAGAAAAACAAAAACCTTGGACGACTTATAACTTTTTTTATATCAATATATTTTCAAAATATATTCACTCGGGACAAGTTTATATATTACACACTGCGGCTTGCGATAATATAAACGTTTTCAACAAAGTTTGATACAAGGGAGAGTAGAAAGAAAAAAAAAAAAAAAACTTTCGAGCGAAGAAAACGATCGTCGCGAAACCGCTGTATAAATAAAAACTTTCGTCTCGACAGAATGTTCTCGTTTCTTCCGCAGTCTCGTCTGAATTCTCGTTTTCTCTACACCAACACGTTCCTTTAAGATAATTCATGACGGGATGATTTACTTAGTGCAATAATTGCAACAGTAGCTTATTCGATAGCGATTTTTCTTTTACTCGAATAACGAACGCGCACGACTTTGGTCGTGTAGGTATTCGACAAAATGTCCCATAAATATATTACGATTACGAATTCACCGAGGAATTCGAGATATGATCAGGCATTTCCGGAGCCTACACTGAAAGAACAAAGTCATTGAACCAACAAAATGTGCGTCCACGGGCGGCGAAGTGAATATTTATTTGTGTCAACAAAATTTAATTGAAAAAAAAAAACAATTAAAAAAACTTCAGTTTTGCGTTTAAATCGCTTTTATTTAAAAATTTTGATTAATAATAAAATAAACGACAAATATAAAATAATTGATGAGCAAAGTTTAAGAACGAATATTTTTCGTACCTACGTACTTTCTCGTATCAAACCCGAAACGTAATCTCCCATCATTCTCTCATTGTCCGCCCCTGATAACGTTATTAACGATAAAGTCCATCACGTCATGGTAAAAACGTTTTCCTTGTTTTTTCGAATAGTCACCCATACTGGCTATCAACCAAAAACTTGGAGACTCGTTTGTCAACGTAAAAAAGAAAAAAAAAAGAAAAAAAACAAACTTTTTAAGTAATAAATAAAGGTTCTGGTTATTATCCGACGTATAGAATAGAAATTTATTTACGTCAATGGCAGCTCGAAAGAAAAAATATAATTTTTGTCGAGCTGTGCAATACGCTGAACTGTGCGCAAAGCATTGAAATATGCCGAACCTCGCAAGTGCCGTTGCACGGGGTTTTCCTCGTCGAAAGTCAGCGACGCGTGTCCATAGACTCGGGGTTACGCGTGCCTTCCCCGGGGTGCTTTTCTAAATATATACTTAAAATGCCGCGTCTCTAGATACCTACATAAATACGATACACGAAACTCGGTATATGAAACGCACGGTCCGTAAACCTGCAGGAGCAATCGGCTCTTTCGAGTATCATCGCACAGTAACCAGATGGAAACTATCGCGCGGTAAACCAAAGCTGGTTCCTCTTCTTATCCTTCCTCTTCCTCCTTCGCGATAGACGAGGGTTATCGCGGCTAGTTTTCTTTTGATCTCCGCGTTTGACTTTTCACGGCCGCGTAAGTAAAACCGACGCGGAATAAAATCGGTGCAATCCGGTTCGACGCAAGTGGTGGCGGCTGACTTTGGTCGGCCACCGACGTCGGCGTCTCGGGCAAATCGGTGCCAGCCATTCGCCTGGCGCTCAAGCTGGCGTGCGCCTTGCGATAAAGGCTACGTCGGATGCGTGCCTCGATCCCGATGACGTATCATTACTGCTTAACTCAACGTCTGGCTAATCGAAAACGCTCGAACTTCCTTGCCAAGACTCGATACGCGATTAAAAACACGCTCGAGGCACGATGCGTAGCTTAAAGTTTGAGGCGCCGATGACGGAAACGTGGAAAAATCACTTGCAAACTTTGACGTTATTCAAACAACGTTTTTATTCGTTATACGTGCCTGTACAGCTTCCGGAATACGACAGGGAATAATCGTATTTGTAGAAATATGGTACTCGGAGTGTAAATTCGTTGCATCTGTTCAAACCGATCAATTTTCTTGTACGGAACAGAATAATTACTAATCGTTTCACGATTTTCACAACACGAAACTAAAATTGTTTCCGTTGAATTCAGGATTTTCTCTCTTGATTAGGATTTATTTTCACTCATCGAATCAGGTTATATCCAGATGGCACTTTAATCAAGATTTGTCTTAAAACGGAAGATCTGCGTGAAACTGCGTAATTATCGCGACGAAGCATCTTTTTGTGTTTCATACATATGTATTTATTACAAGATTACCGGGTGTATATTCGTAGCTCCTGCATCCGAACGGAAGATAAGATTCAAAGTTTTAACGGGCCGAGCGTGCAACAGCGTAGTGTTGAAGATTAAGTTTTGAAACTTTGGTACAGAGAAGAAAATATCCGAGGAAACAAAGAACGAGCGAGGAACATTCGTACGTACATTACAACCTGCGAGTAAAGGGGAACCAAACTGAAGACAGGAATATTATTATACATTATAGAGAGGGAAATCAGATTCGTTAAAAAGTATCTATATATAAGGATAATTAAGTATAACGATATACGAGTATCGCATCGCAGGGACGTCGATGTAATTACTTGTATCGTGGAATGGTGAAAGAAGGTGCGTAGATAATCGTTTTCTTGGCAACGGTAGGAAGTAATAATCGTGGAAGCAAAACTGTGCGAGTTCGGACCTAATAATAAAGCCGATGTGATTAGAGTCTCCCCGAGCCGGCAGCGTCGCGACGCCCATCAATCGAGACCCGCGCGACTTGCCCGGTTAGATTCGATTTACGACACGCTGCCAGAGATATCGCCACCAGATTGCCATTGGTCTCTCCTGTCACAACTTCCTCCCCCTCCCTCTACCCCTACTCGTGGCCCAAACCTCCCCTTTTCAGCCCCTAACTCGCCGCTTTCTACTCCCTCTGCGTATCGCTATCGATCAGACATTCGCACACGTTCAGAAAATGGGGAGAGAGAGAGAGAGAGAGAGAGAGAGAGAGAAACGCTCCGTTTCACGGTTCGACACACGGAAATATTATACTCTTTGTGCTTGTATTTCTATACTTTATATTCTTGCTTATGTATTACGCCATTGCTAAGGTTTGAAATTATTTTACTTAACCTGAAAAAATGAAAACATGTAATCGTGACGGGAGGATGATTGAACGGATTGATTGATTAAATCAAATTTATCATGATTGAGAATTTTGATTTTCTTTTTCCTTTCACTCTTGTGGCTCGAATCTAGTTGAGGAAAGATTCAACGTCTACGGTTGAAGCAACTTTTTTTTTTCACGACTGAGATGTTACGTACACATTTGGAACATTTGGTTTCCGGAAACTTTTGCCAGTATTTTTGTTATGCGGCTTGAGGAAAAACGACGCGAAAATCTGACGCAAAAGTAAAGGAAACTACACGAGAAATTCTGATGGGTGATGAATTTTTCGAGCAATATACGCGACGATAAAAACTCGCAATCGGGCAACTCCACGTGGATCTTTAAGCGGTAATTCGGACTCCCCCGAGTGGATGCTCAGCGACATTGCAGTTAGACAGCCACTCCTCTCGAGTCTCTTTTCACCGTTATCCTTTCATTTTCGAACCTTTCCCACGATTTATTTACATTTTGAAACAGCGCCCCTTGTGTACCGGCCTGGGAACCAAGGACACCCGAGAGTCGGTGTGCGAGTATAAACGCGTCTTTGAACGAGCCGCTGGGCCGACTCGAGTACTCGTGCTATTAAGTGCACGTTTCGCTCTTACCTCTCACCAGGCGTATAAATATAAGGAGAGACCTGCACGAGCCGTAATATACGAGGACCGAATTGACGAGGGGCTACACCGGCGTTTTATGGAGGCCAAACTCGAGGAGGCCGCTTCGAATCAGCTGTCCTGGCGTCGCAGGACCTCGATTCCGAGGCTGTAAAAAGACGCGGCCGTCGTTCGGGCGAGGGTAAAGTCAAAGCTTGGAATGGCCTGTATCATCGGATTTCAAACACGCGAAAGAAGAAATAAAATTACCAGAACGAAAGATAAATTGTTAACAATTTTGATTTTCGAAAGTGTCACCGATTAGTAGCCGTTCTAATCGGTGGAACTTTCCAAGTTTTGATCCCCACCCGGTAATTTCCAATTCTCCGCTTCCTGCAAGTGTTCGCATTAATTCTTTCCGCCGTTGCATTTCTACACGCTGGTTCACCGAAGGCCTTAGAAACCTGTTGGAAGTTATTACGGGTCTCCGCACTTGGCGAGGCTCGATGATGAGGAGCAACGTTTGGTATTAGGTAACGGTGAAACAAACCGCGGGACCCTGCGTAATGCCAAGGCAACGTCACGTTTCCCCGTGGAGATCGATTGAACGGGGAACGACGAAAGCCACGCTGAGCCCGGCGTTTCTAATCAGAAGATTGGAACCTCCGTTTCGACCCGACACACACCGCCGGCCTGCCGCAATTCTCACCGGACATAGGCGAAGTATTTTACAGCTGGGGATGTCAGCCATCGGGGTTCCTCGCTCACTTCCTCGATTTCCGAACAAGGAACACCTGTTAACTTCAACCGAGACGGGTCAACGAGGCGGACTTGTGATGTGACAAAATTAATTGCCGACTCGAGCACCCGGGAACCCTCAAACGTCTTCGGTATCATTAAGAAGAAGCAGCAAAGACCGAGTTTTCGAGCACCAAAGAAGCCCGGTCAGGACTGAGCAGGTATTTCGTTATTAAACAGTCGATGAGAAGGGAGAAGTGAATCCCCGGGTCTTCGCTATTCAGCGAACCTTTCTCCTGCTTCAGACCCTCAACCTCGGATGATTTTTCTTTCCCACAGAATATATATATATATGTATATCGCTTACACCAATCCAATTTAAATGTTAGAAACGAAAATACCAGCTCTACATTGTGGACTGCATAAATCAATTTAATTTTTCTCGATGTTGTAGCGAAGCTGTAGTGTAGTTTTTTTATTTTTAAATAAGAGGGAGAAGAGGAAAAAAAAAAAAAAGAAATGGAAAGCTTGAGGTCGTCACCTCGGCCAGCCGTCCGGTAATCCGGTGGGAGAAGCCCTACAGGCCGGAAATCTGATCGGATTTAAAACACGAGTGGTTGATAAAGGGCGAGTGTGTGTGCGTGTACGTGTAGCCAAGCTATATATACATATATGGTATGTATATGAAGAGGGCGCGAGTTAAATCGGTGGGGTAAAGTAGGAAGTGCACTCGGTTCGTCGCGGACGATTTGAAATTCCGGCACGAACACGATGAAAATGGAAATCCTTCGTTGGGAATAAACATACCTTTCAGCAGCAGCAGCATCCGCCGCCTTTCTTTAACCACCATTTCGCCCCGGCGTGTTAAGTTCGCGGAAGACGGCTGGTGGTGAGTAGCTGCGGGACGATTTATGGTAACGAAAATTTATTAGCTCAATTTCCGAGGTGTTTAAACCCCACCAATAGTCAAGGCCACGCGATTTCTACTTACCTGGACCCTTTCGTCTGATTCATGGGACTTTCCCCTTCCGCATCGTAATACCACGGAGGTGCCTGTAAGCTCCGTTGAAAGTTCACCTTTTTTTTAGCGTACGAAGTCACGATCGTCAGTTTCTTGCACGTTGATTCAACGTTGAAAATGCATTTTGGTAAATCCTGATCCGAAGTTCTTTAAGCCATTCTCTTCGCAGCTGTGGAACGAGCTTCCGATTACTTGGAATTCACTTGCCCACTGATCATACGCACGGGTATACTAAATCGAAGATCATGCGGATGTCGAGGAAATCAGAGACGCCCAGTGACAGTCGAGAATCCATTTTCCGCTTCCACCTCGGGATGCTCATAGAAACGGTATCGAAACTGTCAAAGACCGCTGTAGATCGAGAGTTTCTTCCGCGTTTCCGGTACTGTCGATAAGTCGATACGTGCTTGAATTCCATTTCACAGTGCCTGAAATTGACGGCGCGTGTCCTTTTCCCGACTCACTTCCAATTCCTCAAGTCCCGATTTGTACACCGGGCGAGAAGATCGAAGACCGTGGGATCGTAGACAGTTTAAAAATACAAGGAACGGCGATGGGTTCTCGGTTTTTCGTCATTCATCCGAGACTTTGATGTCCTTGGGGTCTGGTCGACGGACGAATGAGTCGCTCGTCAAAGGGCGCGTTCAAGACGTGAAGACCTGGTCTGCAATGGTGTCCCGACGCAGAGGAACCTGCACTGCAGCCGGTTCCCGACTCGACTCGACTCGACTCTACTCGACTCTCCTCGACTCGAGTACCGCGCCTTTGAGTCGGGTAAATTTTGTCCGGTGCTGCAAGAGTGCACCATGGAGCCGCAGAGTGAATCCGAGAAAAACACGCACACGCGGACAAGACGCGTGCAGACACGCAGACGGGCAGACGGACGTCTGGCAAACCGGCTGCCCCCTTTCTCTCTCCTCCTCTTCTCATCGTCAGCCCAGCTTCTTTCAGCGACTCCGAGAAGTCGTACATACGTAACGATGAACGCTGCACACCGCGTTGAACAGTAACGTCGCAGACGCTCGCTGCGACGTCTCTTACGTTAAATTTTAGTCCCTGCATAATATTTCCCGCACTGCATTCTATCACCGGCATATCAGGACGAATAGTCGTGGATTTAGATGCGCCAGTCCTATTCCCGACCCGCCCCGGAGGAGGTATCAACTTTTGCGCCACACGAGGTCAGACCAATCTTTTCGGTATCGCGACTTCCTCAACTCGACGGGAAAGTTGCAAAGTTGATCCAAAATAGTTTTACTGATTCTGAGTGCTACTCCAGCTCAATCACAGCCACAATTCAGGTCCATGGTCACCGTAGCTTTTTCTGTCTTGCGAATGGTCTACGCCAACGCCAACGATGGATGGTCAAAATACGTACGCGCACATGTCCCGTCGTTCAATTACTTAAGGGTGAACTGTAAAGTCGCCCACTTCCACGTTCCGCCTTTGTTTGCACTGGTGGCGAACGTCTCGAAAACGTTCGAGAGTCGCCGACTTCAACGTCAGGCTATTTATGCTCTCTCGTCCTCTGGTTTTTCGATTCAATCCCTGCAGCGAAGCTGATTAGAAGGCTTGACGTATGTAGTCGGCACGGACGTGGATCCGATCAGCATCGAGCCGGAGGATCTGTGGCTGAGAGCCACCCGGCGGACTCGTGATGCATCTTGGATGTAGCACATCCACCTACGGAGACGTATAAGACACATGTAGGTGTCCGGCTGAATTTGAATCACACATAGAATCACTTTGTGCCAGTTGTCCGAAGAGACGTGAGCACACATCCGCTCGTGGAATATTCTACTGTGCTTTGGCGGGGTGAACGTGCCGGGCTTAAATCACTGCGTATATGTGCGCTTACGCGGGATTTTATGCGACTTGCATATCGGGTCAACGATCAATCGATCCGGTCATGTGTTTTCAGATGCTGAAGTTGCCCGGAAGATCTGGGAGTTCAAAAACACTTTTTCACTCTAGTATGGAAACTGCATATCTACGTGCAGTTCGACAGAATATCCCGTTACCAATTACACTCAATGATACGATGATTATAATGGTCATTAGTACGAAAGGTGTATAACCATCATAATTGTGAATGCGGTTCTCCGAATTCGGGATTGGATCGAGAACGTGATACACTTTGGTAAATTGGAAGGTGCAGGGTACATCGTGCCAATTAGGAGAGATGTGCAAAACTCTATACATCCCTGTTTGACCGGTGATACATATACTGTGTAATAATTATCCCCAAGCCAGTTTGGATGAAGAAAAAAAAAATAAAAATTGTGAACGGTTAACGTCGATTTCAAAGTTTTCGCCCGATTTGTATTATAAAATATGGACCCTCACGTCGTAAATCAAATCCGCTTGAGAATCGCGACGGTGAAGTTTTGGGGTTGAAAAGTTTTAGGAGGGAAAAACCGTCCCCTGCATCAAAAATAAAAAAAAAAAGAAAAAGAAAAAAAACGTACGCGTATCCCGAATCTCTTCTCTGAGCCATTTGGCTACGCACGTTACTCGCCGGTTGAGTTAGGTCAGGTTAGGCTAGACTTTAGCTCATACTCCCTCGTCCACCGATCGATAGTACCCAATTGGACTGGATTGGTTCGAATTGGCCCTGAGCCCCAGGAGCCATCCATCTCATCGTTCTGCCCGCTGATTGGCACCGCATGCCGTCTTGTCCTTAAACGACGTGCCGTCTTCCTGCAGCTGATATACGCGCTAATTGAACCACGTACCTACGTATCTGTCTTTCAGATTCAAATCGCGCCTCGACGAATCAGCCACAAAACGATCCCACCTCGGATTGTGGAGTGTTGAGGATTATGGTGCGACATCAGTTTTGGTCACCCAAGGTCGGACTACTATACCCGGTATCCATTCGACCATTTTTTCGAAAAAGTGTTTAGAAAATGGTGCCAAGTATGGATTACCGAATGCCTTGGCGGGTAGGCCGGCACATTGATTATGAAACATCGAAGTTCGAGTCACGCACCATCGTCGAACTTTGTCATGACGTTGGGCCGCGTCGAGTGGTACTGGAATAATGAGAGTAAATTTAGTATAATTTGATATCGCGTTGAACGGCACGACATGCTGCGGCAACTTAACAGCGACCAGTGGTCTTGTTGCCCGCGCATACACTCGCCGCGATGCGAATAGTTTGACAAACTCATTAGAGTGATGGACAGCGTTTGTACCAACCTCGTCGTTGCGGTGGTACCGCAATTCATGCGGAACGCTCGTCGAAGTTCGCGGAATTTCAGAGAGTCAGAGTAGAGTTGAAAACGTCGAAAATACTCGAAAGCCGTTTTGGTGGTCCGAGCGATGCAGCGAAACAGCGGAAACAGTTCCACGGAAAATTATGAGATCGACGTTTTACCGAGCTACCGGAATTCCGAAGCGGCACGCGATCCGTCGCTGATGTTTCGATTTAACAAACCTAATCGACGACCCAAAGATCAACCGCAATGAAAGCCAAGGCAGGAAACGATAGGGAAGGATAGGGTACGTTATAGGTGGATAGGAAACGCGAACCACGCGGCATAACGAATTGCAAGGCTGTTGACAACCGGGAGTCAATTTGCGAAGCCCCGGCAGTATCATTTCGAGCCGTTGGATAAGTTCCCGAGGCAAAGTCCAAGGACCTCTCGGGTGGTCCCTGGATCCCTTCGACTTGCGGACCGCCATCCGATTGTCCGCGTAAGCGAAACGGGGATCCAACGAAGGCAGGAAACGGCCATAGCACGAGCCACGAAAACCATATGGCGTAACGAATTGTAAGGTTTACACGATCGCCAGTCCCTACCAGGGACTCTGGATACCGAGCCTCGTGCCAGGCGGCAGGAACTACGCCTCGTGCTCCGACAGCTGACGATCTTCGTCCTGGTTCGTGCTAACGACCGGTCGCCTGCACTCGCCTCACTCACCTGCACTTAATTCCGATACCGCTGACCTGATCGTGATCGTCGCGGTAATTCAGGTCGGACGGTGGGCGAACGGTTTCGAAGCCAGCTTCTGGTTTCGTCCAGCCGTTCCACGTACGGTGGAAAAATCAGTCGGTGCAGGAACCCAATCGCAGAGTCGAAATGATCATTCCAATGTAACCCCAATTTATTCGGAATACATTTACCGTGTCCCTTTGGATGGTGCTTCCAGCGTCTACCGATCTTTTCTTTTCAGACCTTAATGATCTCGTAGTTAAAGTTTTCGGCTGATGAAGCCCGTTCCCAAATCCCGTAACGTTCAAAGCGACCAGGGGCTGAAAATCACTGATGAACAATCCATTTCAATTATCCCTCAGGACTTCGGGCGCGTCCGGTAGCACCGAACTCGCCCGCGGTGTTTTGATATCACATCAAGTGATTTGAGGTGAAACGTTTGTAGCATCCGTGAATTTTCTTCCCCATTTCCGATCACCTACCATCGTGTCCATTCTGTAAGAAGGATATAAAACGACACGATTGGCCCGACAGAGCCTTCTAAAAGGTACAGAGACAGCACCGTAACAAATTAAGTTTAAGAGTGTAACAAACCTCGCAGAGCCGTAACGCGGACAGGTTTCTCTCGGCAAAGCCCCGGCAGTGCAGAAGTATCCGTCTCATCCCCGTGGAGGTTTACTAACGTCGCGTATGTCGCACTTATACGTCCCCGGATCGAACGGTGGACTTATCCTGACTGGCTGGCCTCTCGAGACGAGGCTTGGGTTACCGCTCGGGGATCGCTGGACGTAGGACACCGGACACTGCGTAGGTACCTACCAACCTACTCGTTGCAACGCTTCCGGCCTTTTGTTCTCACCTTCCACCGCGAGAGATGAGACCTCCGGAGGTCTCGCCTACCCTATCGTATACCCTCGAACACACGGGGACGCTACGCGCGATACTTAAACTCCTCTCATCGTCAGTGGTCGCTCGTACTTCGATTTCCGAACTCTTAACGACCCTCTACCCCCCTTTCCCATTATTCTCCGTCATTCTCGATCACGATCAAATGACGGAACCTTCGATCGATCGAACGGTCAATCAACCGTCAATTTTTTCTCACACCAGATTTCATGATTTCGCGCAACTCGTGTGTAAGCCCCGAATTTCAAAGTGTGCAGGTTTTTTCTGCAAGAAGTTTGTTCACGGAAACTTGATCCCCGAGATCATCCGACAAAATCGTCCCTGCTGATCGTACATGTACATATAGACTGAACAAATTTTACACAATACGACAGAATTCTCAAGTGTTCTGCTTACGGATTCAGAGGGTAATTTTTTTACGATTTTCAACTGTAATAATTTTAGCCTGGGTTTGCAAAAGCCCCGATACGTACATCCAGAGAGGTCAGGGCTGAGTTGGGTTTGAGGGTAGGTTCGTCCGAAGACTAATGTTTGGACAGTTAACCAACGTTAAGCTACGTTCCCGGTTTCGGAAGGCAGACGCGCTTTCGTCAGCATCAGTGAGTCTAATTTGCTCGAAAATTCAAATCTCCGGACGTGCACGCGGTCCTTTCCAAATTACCGTCGTAATTGTAGCTTTAAGCGCTTTTCCCTCTCGCTCCGCGGTTATGTCTCTTTCTCTCCTTCCCATTCTTCATTCTCTGTTTTCGTTTCTTTTTGTTGCGGGTGGTTTGCCGTTGTTGGTTTTTTAATTCTTTATTCTCTTTCTTTCCCTTCTTTCTCATTTATTCCCTAAAATTCTTCCTCTCTTTCGTTTTTGCTCCCCGTAAAGCGTGAAATATAAGGCAAACAACCGAAGCTGCCGGTATCCTGGCGCGCCTCCAACCTGAGTACCCTTCGCCATAGGTTATACCCGTCGACGCGTGTCTAAGCGTGTATACATACATATATATATATATATTATATGTACATACATGCGCACATGCCCGCCGCTCCCGAGAGGCTGGCTTTAAAGCAAATAAGGTCGGCCATATTTGGCGATATTTGGCGATATTTTGACTCGCCTGTAATATAACTATGAGCGCGAAATGTTACCGGGAACGACGGTTCCGCCGTAACGTCGCTTACCAAGCGTTTATGTACAACCCTCCACGAGAGCTTTATTCTTTGAAGTAACTCGCCGCTGCTCGATAGCCTTTATGTTATAACACGCGTTAGGTGAGCCTGCTCTGGATTACGGGTGCACCTTGACACAATTTTTGATTTTTTTCATTTTTATATTTCATTTTATCCCAAGTAGACCTAATTCTTTCTTTCTTTTTATCTGTCTTCGATCAGTCACAATGTACCGACGGGCGTGCGTAATGAGGAGACTGCAAAACTGCGTTTACGGTACAGCAGAAGTACAGTCTCACCCGATGTGTTTAAAAAAAAAATATTGTAAATAATGAAAGAAAAAAAAATTAATCAGATTAAACTCATTTCATTTTTACCCACTAATCATACAGTAATTACATGTCACATGTAGGTACTGTAACCTGATTACAACTGTGGAATATAATTAAGGTGGACATAATGTTTATATTCGTAACACATTGAACTAAATTGGATCACCTGCAATACAATAAAACGATAATGCGACTGGTCTTGAATTTAATCAAGTAGGTACCACATATGTATGCTTATATCTATCTGCCTCTGAAGGGCTTTAACGGAGAACGATAAAAGCGAATGAAGCTTGTGATCCGGCGGCGGATCAGGTGGGAGTCGGGCGTGATAACGCGAGACGTGTGAACGAGCCGAGCGTTTCCTGGTTCTACGGTGAACGGATGAAAATGAAGAAGATGAAGATGAAAATGAAGAAAAAGAAGAGGCGCAGAGAATGAAACAAAGGCACGACTCTTCGACAAATGGCGTCGGCGAGCCCTTCTCTTCTCCCGCACCTTACAATTAGAGCCACATACGCAGGCACGCTTTAACAGATACAGGTATAGGTGCAGATCGAGGCTCCTTAAAAGGGAACCTTCCCCGAGGCTTCAGGATTAATCCGCGCGGCGTTATCCTCTCTCACACATCCGCGGCCTCCGCAACGCCCATATTATAGCACCTCTGCATTTTCTCGACCACATTTGCAATCTGGATGGGTGTGAGCACAAAGGACCCTCGGGGGCAGGGGGGGGGGGGGGGGTGGGGGCAGACAGACGCAGACAGACCGTGTTCCTCGAGGAAAGGAAACCGGGAACCGGAGGGAAATACCCGCCGCACCCCGCCTCGCGCCTAGACAGGATACAGAGTCGCAAAACTGCAGTCTGCGCCTCGTTTGCTCTGCCGCATAACTACTCGAAGCTGCACCTCGTGACGTCGCAAAGTACGTTACCGATTCGCGAAAAGCTGATTCGATCCTCCTAATTCTTTAATACCACACATTGCCGCTTAGTTGTTATCATCGTATTATACTCTGCAACCTTGTTCGTATTTTATATTTTCATGTTGCGCAAAAACTACGGTTACAAGAAAAATAAAATGCGAATTCCAGAAAGAAGTTGTCGTGTCGTTGCGCGTTTCTGGTATGAGAATTTTCACATTACGTCGAGGAATGGTCAATCGATTCGAATAAATTGTTTAGCCTGTTGTTATAATTTTCAAATTCACCCTTCCATACACAGTTATGGACACGACGCGAGGCTGCAGCTGCCGTTTCGTATCGCGCCGCGTCGGTTTCAACGCAAGGCTCCCTTGCGCCTCGTAGTAGCGGGATACGGAAAATTGTGCGGGGGAAAATTATTACGGAGGTTAAGCAAAATTTTACACGGATATATATACTAGGTATTATGCATATTACATGTGTAGTCCGTACACGTTATATACGGGTGTAATTTTGCCGGTGCATTTCGCACCTTTCTGTTATACTCGTACTCGCACGTCGTATACTTTATATGAATATGTATACACAGTTGTGCAAACTATTTGTATTGCTAATTCGTTGCACAGGATTTGTCTCCATGCGTACATACACAGATACGTACATGCTTATAACGTATGACGTATTATAATCTTGCCAACTATCGTTTATTATACGCAAAGTTTATGCGTGCAGTGCTACGTGATATGCCACTTGGGTGATATTAATGATACTTTATGCATGTATATATAATGTATATTATACACCTAATTGCAGCGTCTGCACACCGCGAATTAAGATAACGCCGTTTCGTTGTTTTGTTTCAACCCAACAGAGGAATGTCCACGTGTATGTGTAGTATTTGTAAGTTATAGGTGTATAGGTTATAGACGATTCGGAATGTTTGACATTCTGATCAGCGGTTATCTGCGAATGCACTTTCACATTACAGATTGCAAATCTGGATATTATTTCTACCGTACCTATTGTTTCTTCTTGTTTTGTTTTTTCCTACAGAAATTTCAGGTCACGGTATAATTGATGGAAATCTGTTTTTTGAGAGTTTCATTTTTAAGAGACAATCGAATTTTCGAGCGGAAACTCTGTATCAAATTATTAGAAAATAAAGATAATCTCTTGGAAGGGATGTAAACATCGAATAGTTTTTATGTTACCGCAAATCGTTGCACGCTATGCGATATGCGAGTACGTACAACGATTGCGAGAATATTGTGTATAAATTACAACCAAAAAGATAAAAATTAAATACGAGTAAATTGTATTCAAGCCAACAGTAAGTTAGCCGCTGCAGTGATTCAAGTTTCTGTGTATCGAGAGGCTCATTCATCGTCGGTAGAGTCTCGCGTCAAATACGTTTGCACGTGCGTCGGTCTGTTTTTCAAAGCGGCAGTATACTTGTCAACAAAGGGAGAGACCTTCGCTGATGAATGAAAAGCGTTTTTTTTTTTTAATTTCTCCTGATCACGACTCGTAGAAGAAACTCATTGTACTTGTCATTGCAGAGAAATAAAACGACAATGGCTCTCGCAGCTGCAGATAAGGCCTTTCTTAACGATTCTGTAATTAATTAATTGGAAGATTTCGTGAAAAACTGCTAGTCTATATTTCATTTGTGTGCAAGAATAACAACAGCAGGAGTGTGCGTAAATGACGCAAGGCTTTGCTCGTGTAAATATATAATTACTGTTTTCTGTAAGTTTAACGTACAAGCGAGAGTCATCGTGTTAAAAAATTTATTCACCAACGTCACCGTGTAGCATTCGGATGTTGATTTAACTGCGAATGATTTTTACACCTATTTCTGCACGTACGTCGAATTGAAAATCGGAATTTATACGAATCCGCCATTGTCTGGGTCCAGGCTGCAAGTGTTATACAGTTCTGGAGCATGCAGCTTTCGTTATTATACTCTCGGAACGCCGTGCGAATAGCAAACAGGCTCGTTCGCATCAGGTACGAAACACACACGCTTGCAGCGTTAATCACAGGTTCACGGACGCGCGCGTACAGACAAGATTCCCAAAAATTTATCCTCGTCCGAGATTATGCGACGTATTCGCAGCTGCAGGCGTGAATACGCCAACAATGGGTAAACAATGACGAACCAGTCGCGTCGGACTCCCTGCACTGCACACCGCTTTTGCAATTACGCAAAACACCGATCTGCGTCGGTCCTTTTACAGGAAAATCATGTGCAGTTAGAACCAGTTTCCGATAAGCAGTAGGTAGGTAGTTTCATCGAAAGGTACGAGGAAATTCGTCGCACGAATCGTCATTCCGCGAATAAATGACGGGATATACGTGTATCGGAATGAAATGTCTATAAAGAAAAAAAAATTGTTTTCGAATTTCAACTTGAGAGGAATACTGTTTTTCTTTTTCTATACACAGAATCTTTGACTCATTCGTTGTATGCGTGACCGTGAATGAACGTCTGTTTTTCTCAGTTGGAATTGATGAAATTATAAAACAAGGTATTCAGCGAGTATCCAAAATCTAAATTGCTTTTATATGTTTCGCAGAGAGAAACAGCCAGAGATTGATTCTTTACGTATGCCTCGGTTATAACCTCGCGGAAACGAAACATAACATGTAAACAAATCAAGTAGGAAAAATCTTGGAGACAACAGATCGACATAAATCGATACAATTAGGTTACGTACGATAACGGAAATAGAAATAGAAATAGAAATAGAAATAGAACATATTTTTATCGTGCGAGGGCGGTAACCCTTAGGTACAAAGAGCAAGCGATACATACATTCTGAGTGAGAATTTTTACTTATAATTAACTTAACCTAAGAGAAAGAGAGAGAGAGAGAGAGAGAGAGAGAAATCGGAACACCTTCGTTTCAGACGTCGTACAGTTCGACTCTCACACCTTAAATCACGATCATTCAATTAAAATAGCGCAATATGCGACTTACAGATTTCCCCATCCATCCATCCACCGAGCGAGAAGCGAAGCGGGGGTTGAGAATCGCTGCGCGGCTTAAGGGGGTCGCTCTGCCTCTCATCGTCAGCCCTGAGAACAGTGAGAACCCCCGATCCATCCGAGTTCCAGGCAGAGAGTCGAAGGGCTTCGGCGCCCGCGGGGCTTCGCCGGTTTATAGTTCGCCCTCCGTCCGCCGGGGCGCAGGGGTTCGCCCCCCCCCCCCCTCCCCCCCCACCTCCTTTCAACCCGAGAAAACGGTCGACGAACGGCAAGCGGCGCACAGCTGCCAGCCGACGCGAGAGACGCACCGCGACTCTGCTTGTATTACGTTCTCGTTCTCCGGTCTCTTTAGCGCGTAGAGAGTTGTGTTTTCCGTGTGTTTAATATTTATTAGAAAACTCCCCGCTCGCCGCCCCCTCCGACCACCCGCCACCCACACACACCCCCCACCCTCCCCCCTCGCCACCCCCGGCAGCCGCTGTTCTCAATCGACGCTCGTATGTCCGTATATCGGTGTATTTCTCATTTATTTGGTATTACTATTTGATATTGATATCGATATTGTTGTTGTAACCTCCCGTGCCGCCCTCGCCACCCCCTTTTTACACCCCCCCGCTTCTCCTTCCTACGCTGCAACGTTGACGCGATGACGATACTTGACGGTTGAGCGGATCGGTCAATTAACCTGTTCACGTACGGAAACTAGTGTGTGATTCTTTGATAATACGGAGGAATAGATGCAAGGATAGAAAGAAGAAGAAAGGAAATCGATGTGAGAGTGAGTTTGGTGAGTGAAATGCGGACGATTGACCAAACGACGCAAACGGTCGGTGCATGTATTTATGATATATAAATTGGAAACGTGGGTAAAATCGTCGTAGTTTTCTTCGTTTGTTCAAAGTGTCAGATCCGGATAAGAGTATCGTCAAAGTGTGTTTTTGTGGAAACTAACGACAGCAGCGCTCAGAGTCTGTCTGTCTTCTGTGTTTTTAAACGAAGATCCTTAAATCGTTATTGATAAATAACAATTAACAGCAACGGACAGTTCACACGTATGGGCGAGGAAATAAATAATATATGAAATAAAGAAAGAAAAAGAAGTAAACAAGTGAAGTGAAATAAAGAAGGAGCCTTCGCTCGTCTTTGTTCCTCGTTTCGTTCGAGGCGAGGTAAATAAATAGTTTTTGCCGCAGCCGCGCGTCGCGTGCCGATCTTGGTTCGCCGTGTTTTCGGTCTCGCTGTGTTGTCGTTGTTGTTATCACCGTCAATTCGTACACGTGACAGCGCGAGGAACCTCGGGAGAGAACGAAGCTGCGAATCGAAGTGATACATAATCGTTTCTCACGGCGAATATCCGCCAGAAGGAGAAGGAAATTAAAAAGAAAACTATAACGATAAGGAAGAGGGGAAAGTAAAGCAGCAGCGGCGGAAGCGGCGAGGAAGAAACGCGCGTTTTGCACCGTCTTTTACTACCCCCTCCTAGGGATGTTTCCGTACACAACTTTCCCGGCCGTAGGGTAAGCAAAGCACAATGAGAGAAAATAACTGGCACACGTACGTCACGCCTCGTCCTCGTTCCTCTTCCTCTATTATTTTCGTACGCAGGTACAGAGGATCGAATCGTCCTTTGCAGTTTGATCGACGATACACGGTGTTGCTGTATTTGGTGTTTTTTTTGGTCATTTTCCTCCCTTTTTTTTCTCTCTTACCGTTGGCACGAGCTGGAGGACGAACGCGTCGTGTCGTCGTGTGCTAAGCAATACTGCGTGTTTCTCAATTCGTAATTTATTGTCTTACAATGTACACTTTGTTAGAAAGTCATGTTTATCTTATTATTTACTTATTTTTGTTTGCTGGTTGGTTGGTTGTCGATGTCTTTCATCTTCGTCATCGTCATCGTCATGCTCGCAATGCTACATGTAACAAGCTGTCTGCCCCCGGTCTTATTTCTCATTATTTACATACGTAAATATAATTATAATGTATACCTCTTACTCGGTAATAATAGTAATAACAATAATAAATCGGCAGATTATTGTTGTTATTATATAGGTATATACTCTACCTGTGTATTGTAATAGACATAAATATGCACGCTGCATCGTTGTCTCTCTGTATATCCATGGTAACACGAATAACAAAACGTAACTTACCGGGTGGGTATTATATTATTTACCAACGATGGTGTTGTATTTTAATTACATAACAACTATCTGGGTCTTGCTCTCTGTCGTGTAACACATGTACTTAGGTGCATCTAGGTATCCGGTATACAGTTCGCACACGTCATAGACGTGTGCGCGTGTGTGTTTGTCTCTCTCCTAATATTATGCATCACGTACTGCAAGCAGAAGCAGCTATTGCCTGCGTATCCGTACACATAGTTGGCTCGCTTCGCGTAGGTGTAACGTATTTTTAACGTACATGACAAAAAAAAAAAAAAAACAAAGAAAAAAGAAACAATTCACATTAGTTATCCATGCGAATCGAACGACGATGTTCTGGAAAGTTGTTTGTTTGATTATATTGAAGGGTTTTTTTTCCTTTTTATTCTTCGCGCGAAATGGAAACTGGAACATACATGTACGTATATATATTTTCAATAAGGGAAAAGAAGAGTATTTCGTTATTTACCTAGTCGCAAATCCCCCAGCCGTCACCGTTGCATCGCATTCCACAAACTTAATTTAAACCCATCACGCGGTTCTTCGTTATGTACGTTACATATGTGTATATATATATATACGTGTGTGTGTGTGTGCGTTACGTACGCATTGTACGTCTGTAAGTATTTTTCTTTCCCATCGGCACACAACGGACAGGGATCGACTTACCCTTGAAAGTCACGTTCGTTCCGATAGATTCTTCCCTTCGTTTTCTTTCTCTGCTTCCTCGGCCTTTTCTTTTTTTTTTTTTTTTTATTCTTCTTATTCCCCCCTCTCCGCCTACCTTTCTCACTCTGGTTTTTTCTCTTCTCTCCTCTCCTCTCCTCTCCTCTCCTCTCCTCTCGACGGGCTTACGCTATTCAACGCGTTTGTTACGCTGCGAGCAGCGAACGAGAATATTCCAGACGTCTTTCGGTATCCGCCAATAAATACTGTACATTTTCTACCGTTAGCTATCGTTTCACCATATACATCGTTACGTTGTACATTCTAAAAAATCAGAAAAAATCTCCCATTCGACAAAGTTTCAATATATGCATACATATATATACTATATTATCGTATAGAATACAGACGATGATTATTTTTTTTTTTTTTCTTTCATTTGAGTTTTCATTCTGTTTTAAATTTCCTTCATCTTCGACGATCCTTCGTAGTTTCAAGGAACTCGCGCGAATCCCCGGAGCACGTGCGTCAGTGTGTGTGTGTGTATGCATGTATGTATTTACATACGCCGGCGACGAAGAAGTTGAACCCAACTCGTAGCGGCAGCAGCAGCAGCGACGGTCGATGCACGTGGTGGCTGACAGAGAGTTTCCATCTCCACACCGCGTCTGACTCTTCCTCTTTCTCCCCCCCCTATCCCGTCGCTGTTTCTTCTCCTCTCCGCTCTCTTCCCCTTCCGTCGACGAACCCCCTCCAACCCTTCGCCCTCTTCCCTCCTCCTCATCGTCCTTCTACGGATTCCCATTGTTCCGCACGCCGATGTACCTACCTACCTATCTGCCTCTCTCTCCCTCTCTCTCCCTCTCTCTCTCGCTCTCCTCTTCCTCTCCTCTCCGGGAACTGTCAAACTCATCCTCGACGCGACGCCGAGACTCACGGAACTCGTTCATGCGTTAAATATCGACCGGCCGTATGGATCGTTCGTTGTACGTACGGTAACGGGCGATACTGTATGCAGAATTCGCACGTTACACGTTGTTGCGTAGATTTTTAGTTTGTGCAGCGATTTGGGTGGTGAGGGAGGGAGGAGACACGCTACGTTGTGTTCCACACCGACGCGTTTCTCCTACGGCTTATCTTTTACTTTAACGTCGTTGCGTGGCAGAAACGGTTTGGAGAATTGCGTAAAAATGATCGAAATACTTCGACACGGTAGGTATGCGAACGTTCGTTGTTGCGTAACGAGATTGTTGTTTAACTTTTTTCACCATTACCGTAACGAACATTTATTCTAACCCGTATGATACCTTCCGAGAAAATTTAATACCCGTAACGATAATAATCGATAGACTCGCTGAAAAAACAAAAAGAAAAGAAAAATACTTCCCTCGATACTCGACTCGAAACTCTCTCCTTTTTTTTCTTCTTCTATTTTATCGCACGACTCCGCCTATCCGTGAAAATAATGACTTTGCTACTCGGGTTAAAATACTGTGGAGAGTTTATATAAACGCTTTGCGGTGGTCCGAACTGGACGGAAAGAAATCGTCGATCGGTCTCCTCTATTTACGGGTTCTCCGATACGTTGTGAAGAACCAACAACTCCAACGTGCAAAATTTTAACCCAAATTGCGTACGGGCTAATAGCTGCATCGTATATACATGACCTATGTACAGGCTTACACACACGTGTACAACAATGTAACATAGAAGAGGAAAGGTAGTTTCATTTTCGTACCAAAGGAAAGTTTTTCTCGCTACGTTAACAAAAAGTCGTTGTATTCTCCGTTTGTCTTTGTAGGTCAAACGGTTAAAAGCACCCATAAGCCCGGCAGAGAGGCAGCTTTTTCTATCCGGAATCGTGCATCTATATCCCTCTCACCCCCGAAACTCCCTTCCTTCTCTTTCTCTTCTCTATTATCTTCCACCTTTTTTTTTATCTTTTCTTACAATTATTTTTCTCCACACAGACGCGCTTCCATCATCTGTGCACAGACGGGCAAGTTTTCCGAAAGTTCTTGAAGCTGATAGATATACAAGTATTACAACATCTACGAACGACGGGCAACGTTCGAGTTGCAGGAGAAAAGTAAAGTCAATCGATAAAGTTTGGTCGAAATCGAAGGAAAAATTGGTACAGTTTGGAGTGAAATATAAAAAAATTGGGAATTCTACGACTCTCGCGAGACTCCGGGGGGACTTTGAAGGATCGGCATATACATGTATACTCTGTTCCTCGTGTGCGTATTTTATGTGCGTACTTATTACGAGAGAAACCGAGCTCGTTGCTTCTCTCTCGCACGGAGAGTACAAACGAGTTGTATGCCCTATTATTCGATCGCGATTTATTTTCAAAAGTCGACAAAAACACCGACGCGAGGAGAAAAACGTTACGTTTAGATCCATACCCACCCAACGTCGAAGAAACGTACGTGTATGTAAAACTTTGAGGAACGGTGCGATAAAGTTTTGCAATCGTTTGACGAAAATCACTCCACCGTGAACTCGTAGCCGGTATATTTGAAAGGTTAGTTACTTAACCTGCGACGTGAAATTCTTTCGCATTACCGACGCGTTTGTCGAAGATTGTAATGCACGCCTTATCCGCGGGCTATCATTACCCGTGAAAGTGTCCGTTTACGGTATTTAACTCGGGGATATACGTGCTTGCGTTATTGTACTTGCGATTAGTCCCTGACTTGGAATACGCTTTTGATAATTTTTTCTATTTTCGAATAGATAGAAAGCAGACTGCGGGGAAATGCAGTACTGTGCGTACGTGATAATAGTAATATCGAATCGCGTACGAGGAGATGTTGTTCGCGAGTTCACATCGCTAGCTGGTTTTTCGATTTTTGGTATCGCAATGAAACTGAAACATGCGGAATATACAGGGTTGCACAATTGTCGTGTACTACGCTACACCGTCGACACATTTGCGTCCTCCCGCAGGGTGCGTATAATCGGTTTTGCAGATCATTTATGTGAGCTGTTCCCGTTTAGGCGTATACACGATTTTGTACTAAAAGCTTCGCGCCGTGCTAATAATCGCAATAAACGCATGCCGTGTACGATCGTAACCAGTGATAATAACAGTAAGAATAATAATAATTGTAATACAACCAAGTTAAATAAGATATAAAAGAACGAGAAGAATTCTTACAACCTCGGAAGGAAAAAGTTGTTTTCTTCTTCTTTTCGCGCGACGCTTTATTAATGATACTTTGCAACGATCTTCAACACGAACGGTTTTCCCAGGAAATGAAAAAAAGAAACAAACGAACAACTTAATACCAAATAGGTTTTCGCCCGTAGGTTGGCTTTTTTCTTTATTTTGCCTTATCACCGTCGTTTGTCGGTAATTACTCAAAATCATGGTTAAAAGGCTTTCGAAATTCTCGATCGTTTCATCGACGATTTCAGCATAATCGTATATTACACTGTGGTAATATTCTTTATTCCGAGCAACTAAATCCCATTCAAAACTTTCCAAATTACAAGGCTTACGATCGCGCTTGTGTGGCTAGCTGCTAAGCAAAGTTCGGAAAACTGGTAAAGAAATTTCAAACATTATTAATACCTCGTCATAATCTTAAAGCTAGCGAGAATCAGCTGTAGATATATTTACACGGGGCGTTTCGCTCAACTTTCTTGACTTTTTGCCAATCACCGGACTGCAGCCACAACTGCAAACTCTACAAATAATTTCTCAACCGATTTCAACAATTAGTGTCTTGCTGCTTATCGGACGAGAAAAGGAAACCGTTAAAAAAAGTGCGAGTTTTCGCTCGCTCTGTCGATACAATCGCCGCTCCGCTGTTCCTTCGAATAAATTTTAATCCGGTAAACCAAGGCCTGTACCTCAAAAATTTGGAAGTGGATGCTAACTTGATTTTCATTTTCGCTTTATACCCAAGAATCTTGTTATACGCAAATTTGCAGGATCCGTGAAATTGCGAAAATTAACCAGAAATTAAGGTAGTTATAGTTTGACGCGATTATTTCGTCACAGGTAAGGAATGTGGAAAAAAGGTTTCGTATCAAAGTTGTAGAGTTGAAATTTCTGCGTCAAAGAATATCTTCGGAAATTAATTTTTTACCCAGCATTGACGCAAATTTCCATCTTTTTTCATTCACTTTCACGATTTCTCGGATATTTTTTATCCTGCAAATGTTGCAGTACAGTATTCTTCGGTATAAAACGAAGATAAAAATCAAGCTTCCAGCCGCTTCCAATTTTCCGAGTTTCAGATCTCAGTTCACTCACGGAAAGTAAAATATTTTAGCTTTGTCTTGGGTCAAATTTACAGCAATTGTGGCAAGATTCACATATCCGACGACAAGTATAACAAAACTCACAAAACCAATAGCAAGCGTCGCAACATACTCAGATCTGCTACAATCGACGTAAATTTAACTCCGAATATAACAATTTCCGTCCATATATTCACCACGACAGAAGTAAAATCATCTGCAATGACATTTTTTTCCCGTTCAATGCCGGATCGTTTCGGAGATGCACTCGCGCGACGATTCGCGACTCGCTTCTCTCTCGTCTCGGGAACGCTCCGGACGGACGGTGTACTTATACAGTCATAAGCCGGTTGTTTTTCCTCCATTTCTGATCCCCGTCGTTGGCCTCCAAAACGGTGGTTGGCCTCTGCTCGGTGGTCGGGAGCGATCGAGACTTTTGGAGAGATGAAAAATTCGCGAGGCGTGTGGGGGGGGGGGGGGGAGAAGAGCCTCGTTTCTCGCCGGATCTCGATCATCCTCCTCTCCTCGGCTCTGCAGCGTCGCGGCGGCGGCGTCGCCGTCTCGTCTTCCCTCTCGCTCTCCTCCCTCCTCCTCCCTCCTCCTCCTCGTCCTCGTCCTCGTCCTCATCCTCCTCCTCGGGCGACGCCAAGGCCAGGCCATTCGTTTACCTCACGTACCATTTTTACTTTTCACTTTTTATTCTCGCGGTCATTTCTTTCTCGTCTCATTGTTCCGCTCCACCGACCCTGCTGCCTTCCTTGCCTCTCGGCACGACGCTGTACAGGATCTAATACTGCTTCTCGGCCTTTTTAGCTCTCGGTCTCGACGACGCGGAATAACCACCGATTTAAGACGCGCCTTCTCGGCTCACGATCACTGCCCTCTCTGAAATTTTTCCCTGCATCGGTGATTAGTTTGTTCAGAATATTTCGTGAAATTCACCAGCCTTTCTTTGGAAAATTTCTCCAAATTTGACTCAAATTTTATTCGTATCTCGTGAAAAGGGAATCGTGAACGGAATTCGAGCACTTTATTTTTGTAGGTAATCTTGTTTTTACTTCTGGACTTTATTTCTTTGATAGTAAGAGTTTGTTTAGATACTTTTGAAAAGGTCCAAAATCGAATCACATCTTTTTTCATCTCGTTTAAAACACCGTCAAACATGTGCATTTTTGTTATATATGTATAAACGTAAATACTTATCTTCACGTATTATTGTCTATTTCTTAAATTGAGATATAATTTTGGCCGAAATGTTGTTAACGGTAAGTTGAATTTCGACCGACGATGAATACATCGAATGAAGGTTTACAAAGTCTACGACGCACAAGACACGTGTATCAGAAAAATAATTCATTCAACGTTCACAATTCGGTAAATTTGAATATCTTCACCCTGCCAAGGTGGGTTGAATTTAAAAAATTGAAATCCATCTTTTTCTCATATTCTTCGTGTTTCTGTCTTGTCGCAATATACGTATGCCGGGTTTCACCTGTCTCGCGAGGGGGAAGAAAAGCGAGTTTGCAGAAAAGGAGAAAATGCGAGAGGGAAAAAAACGTATCGAAAAAACGAAATGACAAATAAGGCAAAACTAACGCGTGACGCAACATCGGCGCGGATTACGCGTAAGGATAGACGGTTTTTCTTCCGGGCATACGTATAATATCGGTCACGAGAATGGAACGGAACCGTTGCGGGAAGATTATTTCCAACCGCGTACATTCCCGTCGTTTGATGTTTCAACACGGTGTATACCTACATAATATACAATAGGTAGGCACATAGAACGCATAGGTATTAACGTACAGATCCAGGTTTTCATTCAACGCGGCTACGCGACAAGTACGTTATTTTTTACCTCGTTCTTACGCCATTTTATTTTTTTTTTTTAAACCCCCCCCCCTCCTCCTTCAATTATTACGAATACACTTCTAACAAAGAAAAATCTATACGATATCTTTGTATGTACAATATTACATATATATATATACATGTATATAATATACAATGTAGAATATTCACGGCAACTCTTGCGGAACATTTAGAAACGGCCACACGGTTCGTCTGATCGTCGATTAGATCGTGTGTTAAACTAAGCAATAAAAGAAAATCTATCACACGTATCTAATCAATTATGTAGGATGTAAAATTAATTTACTACTCATGTAATTATCGTATACGGTAGGAAATACGATTTATTATCATGCGTATGGAGACCACGTAACGTTTAAGTTTATTTATTGGTACGTGAAGTTCCGGGCTATTTGTTGAATGAATTTCTGTTAATATCTTCTTTTTTTGTTGATTAGCCTAGATTGACTAGCCTGTAGGAAATTTTTCTGTGCAATGTAACGACACAATGTAACAACGCTGGGCGGATTATGGAAAGATTTTTTTTTAATCAGATGACGTATATCCGAGTTTAACCCAGTTTTTAAACTTCTTTAACAAGCGTTGGTTAAACGTGTGTGTGTGTGTGTGTGTATGTTTAGAACGTAGATCATTATACGAGGTAAAAGGTTTGGTTGCATAATAAAGCTTCCATACCGTGTTATAAATAAAACTTTACGATTTTTCTCCCCTATCTGTTTTTTCATTTTGCCAGGGGTGTGTTTTTATCTTCCTTCTTCTGTTTGAAACGCCCTAGGCGAAAATAATCTTGAACGGGACATTTTCAGGTGCAACTCTTGTCGTCTTTTTTTTGTTTTATACTCAAGGAATAGAAACTCAAAACCTTACAACGATAATTTCTCACTGTTACGTATATATTAGCCATTGTTCGATTGAAAGCGGGTGAATAAAAATTAATAAATAAAGAGTTAAAGAGAGAGAGAGAGAGAGAAAGAGAAATGCGCAAATCCGTCCAAAATCGCTAACCGGTGCGGTTTTGCAACATTCACTGTAATTTATATAATTGCATAATTTTGGAAAGTGGATGTTTGGCGAAGTGGTGCGGATGAAAAAAATTTGCCATTTTTGTCTACCGTATCCTATAAACGCGGAGTTACTCTGCAATGGTCGATTACATCTTGTCCGTCTGGGTCGCGAGTTTCTCATCCGATAAAACCACATTTTATCATCGCACAAGGAGCTGCAGACTACTTTCGCTGCTGCTGCTGCTGCCGCTGCTGCTACGCCTGATGCTGAGATCTGTTCGAGGCAGCAGGTATAACATTCCATTCCCAAGTCGAGAATTACAAACACGAACGGACTTTTACTCCCTGTCCCAAAACGCAGTCTCCGATCTTCCGGATCACTCGATTTTACTCCTCTCGTTTACCCATTTTAGTCAATTCTTTTTTGGTTCTTTTCCATGTATTTGTTTATTGAAATTCTCAGTTTTGGGACATTGAAAATTCAAGTCTGTTCAAACTTTTCGCACTTTAGCGATAAAATTTTTTCACACGTAGTAATAAGGATATGGAAAAACAGAATGTAACAAGGTTTCAAGCAATATACGAGAACGGAGGAGTTGAGTAAAATTTTGATGAAAAATGACGAGTTTTTTAAAGATCTTTACAAACCGAAGCGTATCTTGTCTCTGTTTCTTGTACGTACGCATTATCGAGTTTGATTTAATAATATCGACGTCGATGAGGTAAATCGAATTGAGATCCACTGACCATGGGGGCAATCCAGCAAAACGATGGGTTCTTCGCTCTCGGGAGGAATATGGATGCGTGGGTGTTCGTGTTGCTTGCAGACTGTGAGAGGCTGTGTGTTTTTGAGGGTCCGTAGATCAGGAATGCCTCCGTCATGCCCGCAAAACTACCCTCGCCTTCCCTGAACGGGAACACGCTCTTTTTTTTCTTCTCTTCTCATTCTCCTCTTTGACTTTCATCCCTCACGAGAGTCTATAATAAGCATGGCCGCCGTGCAAGGAAGATGGAAGTCCGGGTGAACTGCCGCAAAAACCTTTTTCAGCTGTAGATATGGATCGATGAGCGAATGGATGGATGGATGTTTGATTTCATGCGTATCCTTGCGCCGTGAAATATCGGTCCAAATATCTAATTCCGTGCAAGTTGTACAACAGTCTCTTTTTATTTTCTAAAAATTCTCATCGCCTTTTAATAGGGTTGAAATTCGGAGTGACGTCAACGTAAGGAATTACCAAGCATTGGAAAATAAAATCACTACTTTCCAACTTTATATATATCGTTTCCGAAAGAGTTGAATTTCAAAATTTCGAGGAAAATCATTTTCCGCATAAAAATCCTCCATCGTTGCGTTAATCTTATTACGAACTTTGATCTCGCGTCTTTAAAACATTTTTTTAATTCTCACGTAGTCAGTTGAATCTTACAGGTCTAGTATCGAAAATGAATTTTGATAGAATAAATAATTTCATTCGTATTAGATAGTTTCCTCGTTTTTCTTTGTTTCTTTTCTTCTTTGCTCTCCTTCTTTCTCATCCTCAGAGATGAGAACCGCTGGTGGTGGTGAAGCCGTGATGCCGCGTTTGCTTGTTCCGCGGCGCCCTGCAGCGGGACGATAAAGTCTGGAAGCAGCAGGGGTGGGACGACGACGATGGTGGGGTTGTGCTTGGCGTCACCGAGGCACGAGGAAGATCCTCAGCCTCTCTTTATACGCGGGCAATATCCTTCCCTCCCTCTTTTTTAAACAAGGCACCTCCTTATTTGTCTTCTTTACTCACCACCCCCGGGCTTTTAGAACTTCCTCTTCTTCTTCGTCTGCTTCTTCTTCTTCCTCCTCTTCTTCCTCCTCTTCTTCCTCTTCTTCTTCCTCTTCTTCTTCTCCTCCTTCGTGTATACAAACTTATGTATGCATGTAGAAGAAACACACACACATGCCATGTAGGTATTCGAATCAAGTCTGTACGTCTTCCTTTCTCATTCGTTTATTCATTCATTTATTTATTTATTTAATTATTTATTTATTACGAACCTGCTTGATCGTAGTCGAATTCTTTGTTGTCGTTTACCCCGACATCGTACAACTTGCCACCTTGTACTTCTCGTTGTAACTTCACTCGCTCGTTATAACGTAGCGCGTACGTTAATGACATCGAGTCGTCTCTCGTGTATGCTCTTCTTCTCGTCAGTTCGAAACGAGGAGACGAGAGACGAATGCGCGTGCACTAACTTCATATTCTTCGTTGTTTCTTTTCCCAGACCTGCAAGTCGAATCGTTTCACGTCCTCTTGCATTGTTGTACCATTGTTATTATCGTCATTCGAATTAATACTCTTGTCGTCACCGTCGTATCGTTGACGAAATTTCAACCCCCGTCGGGTTATTGTTGTCTGTTGGATAAAAATTTGGAAAATTTGAAGTTAATCGGATGATAAAAGAGAGCGATTGCAACCATCGAGAGATTAGTCGGTTTTTTTTATTTTTACAGATTCATTTGTGAAAAATTAACGATAATCGTACGTCGTACATTATTACCGAGTATCAAATGTTAACTTTACTTCACCTCTTTAGAGAGAAAGAAGAGTGTCTGAACAAATTCGACGATGCAAGATCCATCGATCGTTAATTTCTGGCAACTACTTTTCAATCATGTCAAGATACGGGATCAAATTACGCCAAATTTCGTATATACCGTACTCTCGTAAAATAGAATTATAAATAATAGGAAGTGCAATTTAGACTTCCGGTTGCAGTAAAAGCAGCAGCAGCAGCAGCGGCGAACGTGCTCTCGTACAAGAGGGTGCCTCGTGCCCCCCTAAAAACCAGCATTGTTCTCGGTTGAACGGGGCTTTGTCGAGACACCTGGTGGATTCGAACTCCCCGGAGTGGCTGGTCCGGAACCCCGATGGCCTGGGATCCTCGACCTCGTCTCGAACCCATAAACCCCCCAATTTATTTTCATTTTGGTACGGCTACCGTGAAAAGTTTTAGGGGAAACCGGTGTCGCCGCAATATTGGACGTTTGAATAACGTTGGGATTGTAAGAACAATATTTGCCACAAGTTGATTATAAAATGAAATAAGAAGCAACGTGGATAAAGTTTCTCTGATAACTATAGTTATGTGGTATAACACATGTATAGTGCACGTATCGTTGGTAGGCTTGAACCGTTATATCTCTTAATACTTTTGCAAAAAGATTGGCGAAAATTTTTAACGTATCCACGCGGTGCCGCTGTTGCCGCTATTTTGCTGCGACGGAGTTTCGCCCTCGATGTGCATCGCGACGTACGCGGTATAAGAAGAATAACCTGTTTTAAGACCCGTCGTAAAACTCCACCAAGAGGCTGTGGCCTCTGAATTATAAATAAATTTACCATCGGTTATAACGTATTTGTTTGTACAAACGCTTGCTTCCAGCTGATCATAATTTGTAGCGTAGGCGACACGATTGAATATATCGATAAATTTTGCTGTTCAACATTGTAACGTTGAAAACGCTAAAAAGTCGCAACTTTGACTCGGCTTTGTGCTATTTAACTTTATACTCACCTTGAAAATTGTACAAAAATCAGAAAAGATTTGTCGCTAACGTTGTTTCTTTTTCTCACCAGTTTGCGATCTTTATCGTATAACAGTCGTTAAAAATCTTTGCCTTTGTGCGGTTTCGTGCGAAATCAGTTTACGTAGGCTGTAGGGTTTAGTCGTATAGCAGGAACGGCGGATTTGTCGGGTGCAGGCTGGGAACGACAGCTGCAAGCTTTTCACAACAAACGACAGCAACAGCAGCGGCAACAGCGATGTGGGTATAGTTGTGAAGTCGAAGCCGGTCGGATAACTAAACGCCTAGTCAAAAGGCACGGCGCTGTGTTGCGCTTGACGTGTTTATCGGTACTTTGGGACAAAACGTCGAATGACTAACGAGACGACACGCGTTACGTCCGCGTCATGCGCGTATTTCGTATTGTATCGGCATTTTTAATTACTGTAACCATCGGTGCGAAAATCTAGTCCCGCGGTATTCTCTGCGTCATTTGCATGGCGTTAAAGTATTCGATCCTCATTTTTCTCGATTAGTTTTGCTGAAAACCTCTGAGAGATGTGATTTTTTTTTTCATATATATTGTTTAGGAAATGGTAATTAATTGTACAGGGGAAAAAGAGAGGGATATTTACCAGTCTTAATTATAGTCGATAAATAAATTTACTTTTGCATGTTCTCGCAAACGAAGAAAGCTACAAGAAAGAAAGAAAGAAAGAAAGAAAGAAAGAAAGAAAGAAAGTAATTAATTTCCTCGCGAAAGCGAATTATAATGAGCGTATAATACGAAAGTTGTGTATATGGGTAGGCATGTATATAATACATAGGTACGTATATGTTTACGTTTTCTCTCTTTCTCTGTTTCTCCCTGCTTTTTCGACTCCGTTAATGTTGCCACGGGCCGTTTGAGGGATAGAGAGGTTCTTGCGAATACATACTTACGTGTATATTGAGATATAAAGTAATTATAATATGTACGTATGTATATTAGACTGTATGAAAAAAAACGACGATTGTTTGTTTTTTTTTATTTCAAAATTCACGTTGAAAATATTGTTTGAAAACGACGAAAAAAAGATGCTGTCCAAGTTTCAGCTCTTGTTGTTAACATTTAGAGGTGCATCATCGCGACTTTCTATTTCCCACTCAAATGACACGGGAAATTTTGTATTTTTTTATTTTTTTTTACCCTGTAATTTTATAACTCGTCAACGCTCGTGTACCGACAAGACCAGAACGTGTAATTTGTGTAGGGAATTGAACGTTCTACAAAAAAAGGTCTTTTTCCATCATTTTGTGATAAATTTACTCTTTCAAAAGTTATTTAAGATCAAAAAGCATTTATTCACCTTAGATAACGTTTTAAAGAGTAGATTTATCATGAAATGATTTTATTGATACAATCTAATGTATAATATATAGAACCGTGTAGTAGCTGGGAAAGAAGAAAGCGGAGTTTTGCAGGGTGCAAGTCTATGTATATATATATATATATATATATATATCTGAAGTCTCTGCCGTTAAGTCGAAAAGTTGAGAAGATCCGTTATCGGTTTTCAAAGCTACTCCTTTTAATCTGCTAATGGTGTGTGTATACATATATATATATATATGTACACCTTATGCCTTCAGAGTTCCTTCATGCTCTCGGTACATTCTACTAATTCTCTCCTGCTGCAACATACCACGGTACTTTTACATATTTTCAAACGTTATATACATACATATATATATATATATATAATCTCATCCTCTCCACCCTCTTGAATCTCGAGATGAATAGCCGCATTATCTTCGTGCATGGCCAGGACCGATCTCGTATAACAGAGTGCATAGGTGTGCACATTTTCGTGTTTATATATATATATATATATATACATACATACAATATACATGCATGGAGGAAGACGGAAGCTGAAGAGACTGAAAAGAGGGAGGGAAATCGAAATGGTCTCGGTCTGAGTCGCGTCTTTGGCACTGGAAGGTCCAAATCATTTCCAACTACGAACAAACATCTTCGTCCGGAGTCCCTTTTCTCTGTACGCGATAACAGTGACGGTTCAAGATTTCGACGTGCCGCACGAGGGGAAGAAAAATGAAGACAATCCTTTTTCACGCCTTGTCTCTGTCTCTATTTATCTCGCTCTGTCGTTGCAAAGAGCTTAACTACAAGCTATATATTTTTCCATGACCATACCCGTATCGGTTTCGTCATTTTCGTTGTCGTTATTTTTTTTTTTCCCCTTCTTTTCCTTGATGTATTTTCGAAATGGCGGGCAAAGCCTGCGGGAGTTGCCGAGGGATCAACCACCTGTACATATTTACCCATGTGTTGTAATAATACACGAGTGGGTGCTGCAGTATCGCATATGCGCATTACACGTACCCTATAAAATAGGGAATGGCGGATACAATGTGTACGGCTATGTCTTGATAGTAATGCATGTAGTTCGATACATGATATAAAGAACGTAAGGAAGGATGCAGGATATTTGCAAGAATTGCTGACGACGGCGATTCGGTTTATTAAAGTCAATCCTTGTCCACGAGTAGGTAAAACCCCGTCGAGAGAGTTCGCGAATACACTCTATTTTTGCGTTGGATGAACATGATCGAAATACAGGTATTGCAGGTACTTTGTACACGCTCAAATTCTTGTTCTTATTTTTTTTTTTTTTATTCCATTTTCTTTCGCTTTTCTCATCCTTTGTAATGGTGATTGGATTTTCTTTCTTATATTTACCTTTATTCTTTTCAATTCAATTTGTTCCACTTTTCCACCCCTCCTTTTCCCCCTCCTCCCTCCCATGTTACTTACGTTTCTTTGTATCTAATTGGCTGTGCATAATGATCGGAAGACGGTTTTTGCGTGTATATTTATTATAAAAAAAAAAAAATAGTAAATGCACGGGGGGAGGGGGAAGAAACCTGGAGGTCTTATAAATTTGATCTTTGTTTCGTACGGACGTATGATTATACATTACATTATATTATAAAACGAAATGACAACGACAAATGTGGTTTGAATTGATTTTTTCGAAGTACAAAGAAACTCGCGGCGTTGTATCGTTGCGGATGAATTTCATCAACGTTACGTAACAATATTCTTGATATTCGCGCTTTTTCTTCCTATTCTTGAAATTCCTTGGGAATCTCCCAGCCGGTCTCGTCCTCCCCAATCTCGTCAGTCTCGTTACCATCCGCGTCGAGCATCGGCTCGTTTCGCATCAGGCGGTATCTGTTGTCGAGGTGAATCGCCGGTTGCCAATTGTGCGTGTTCATCAGCTGGGCGGAGAAAGGAAAAAATCAACGATAAGAAAAATTGAAAAAATCGCATCAAGCGATATTGATCGGGTGAAAAATTTATAAAGAAAAAGAAAAAGAAAAAGAAAAAAAAAACATGGCGTAACATCGTCGTTCTCATTAGGTACAGAAATGTATACAATCGCACGCTTTAACACACGGTGAATTCGCAAAAAGAAATTTATTCAAAATTCGCACCGCGTACCGCATGTATATATTATATATACACGGCTTATAAGCTTACACGGCCATGTACGTTATATTATATGTATATGTATATATGTATATATATAACCACTCTCGGGGTTTTAGTCGAACGAATATTCATGGCGTTGCGTTCGTTCGATCGATCGTTGTTACAATCTACTTGTATGTATAATATGCGTTATACGGGTATGACATGTTTTTTATATTTACACCAGGCACTGCACGAATATGTGGGAGGTGTTTTATTTTGGGACTTTGGACACACGCACTGCAGCGATGACGCATTTTTATTAATAATAGTAATATCATATTTCGAGTTTGAATGACAGGGAGGAGGAAAGGTTTCAATTTTAAAATTAACTCAACATTGAATAAAATTAAAATAATGAAAAAACAATCGGCTTGGAAGGATATAACGAATACATATGTATGCCTATGTACGCGTATACCTGTGTAGAGAGAGAAAAGTGGAGTAATCCAATTTAACGTGGCTAAATATTAAAATCTCATCGGGCCGCAGTGTGAGGGAGAGAGAGAGAGAGAGGTTAGGATAATTTTTTTTTTTTATTCTTCTGGAAGAACAGAAGATGCTGGGCATGAAAAAATTGGAATATATATATATATATGTACATATTTATACATAGCTACATTTGTATAAAAGAATAACGCGAGATGAAGAAATAAGGATAAAACAGCTTGCAGGGAAAATTGAAAACGAGGAAAAATAATGGTAATAATAATGTTTAATAATCTAAGAGAAAATTTCACTCTTCGCGAGAGGCTGTAGCGCTTTTCATACTCTATGCATATAAGATTATCTCTATACTATAATTTATATATATATATACATATATGTATAATTTATCAAAGGTTATGCTGAGAACTTTTTTCCCTACCCATTTTTTTTAATTCCATTTATTATTTTTTTTGCTACTGCTGCTGCTGTATCTGAATCTTATAATCTTGTATTATACCTTCGATTTTTCCTTTTGCATAACGAGCGAAAATCAACAGTTTCTATCCGTGCTTCTTTCGTTTTTTTTTTTTCTAATGGCCTGCGTAATTCCTAATTTTGGAGAACAAACATCGATTGTTCGATAAATTTTCGTATTTTATATACCGAAGGTGATCATTAAATTTCATTCTTGACTCAACCTTTAGAAAACGACTAATATAAATTTTGACCCAGTGTAACATTCTTTTGCTCGCGTACGTTCCGATGTTTTTTTTTTTTTTTCTCCTTCTTTTCAACGAAAGTGAAGAAATTTTATGTTTTGCGAAGAAATGAAAAATTCATTATTCCCCCCCCCCCCCCTCCCCCCCCCCCTCACTCTCTGTCTCTCTCTTTTTCTCCAACTCCGTCTCTTGTAATCGAGACAATCTCGTTACCTCTCAGCTTCTGTGCTTCATCCCTAATCACATTTTATGTAACGAGCTATGCGAAGTCGGGAGTGGGAGGAACGAGAAGCGAAGGAGGGAAAAATCCGCGCTCGTTAAACGCGAGAAAAAGTTTGCGCAAAAGGACAGGAGAAATATAGACGACGCGTTATGTATGTACAAATCTGCACGTATGATGTATAATATCATTATTATTATAACGATAAATTTCAAATTAACGAATCGTACGACGGAATTCACGGACATTGAAAATTTGCCGCGAAAATGAAAAGAAATTGACTAAAATGAAGGATTATCTAAAATATAGGAAAGAAATAGAAACTTGTAATCTGAAATCAGCGAACGTTGAATCAATTTCGCGTAATCTATAACCTCGCAACGAGTTACCCTGATGGAATGAATACCTATAGACGAATAACTTCGTTTCCTATATTCGATATCGTTCGTTGTTTGAAAATCTATTATAAAATCATCGTCGCCGTATCGAATCGATTCGTCGTTAGAATTTGGAAAGATTCAAACCGATATTTGTTTAGGGGTATTTTTTTCTTTCTTTTTTTTTTTATCTTGGTCGCAAGAGAATCGAGCTGCGATAAGCCACGATTTTGGTGAATTTATAGAAATGGCACAGATTTGGTCGAGGTATAATCGCGAAGTTGGTTCGGTGCTTGGTACAGCTTTTGTGCCAGGTGCGTGGCTGGCTGTTCCTGCGGAGTTTTACCCGGTGGTATAAGGCACCTCTTCTGCCTACCTGGGAAACGGCGACGTCTCTACCTCGACGTTCCCCGCTCTCCTACCAATATACAAGAACCACGTCAGCAGGGCGTACCAACCTAAACGGTTCAAACTTTGCCTCTGGGATGCGTGATCCTTACGAACGCGGACACGCACATCCACCCCCACCATCCCCGGCTTGCGCTTGAGATTCAACGGCAACGCGTCGCTTTCCGCATTTATGCCCGGCAAGAAGTTATACTAAATTACGGTCATGCGATCCCATCTTTTCTTTCCCCGTTTCAATTGTATATATTTTTATCTTATGGGAGAAGTTTTTATTTATTATTCTCGCTGCCTACTACGTCAGTTATTATTGTAACCGACCTCCTCCGCGGTCACGAATGGCAATCGTTTTTACCCTCGCCTTGCTGTAATCTTCGATTCGCTGTTACGTGTTCGCATACGCACACACACATTATGTATGCATGCATATACCAATCCTGAATATCGTGCGAAAGTTGTAGAATTTCTCATCAATCATTTCCTTATTCGCTTTATTATCAATCCAGGGGTTATCATGCTCATACTTGTGCACCGGATTCGTCATTTCTTCATATTATATATATATATAGGTAAAAATTCTCCAAGTTTCTTTTTGTGGATATTATTTTACCTTCAAAAATATACCGGGGATAGGTAAACTTGTTGGTAAAAAGTTTGACTGCTACGTGAAGTTGACTTTGTGCACTGTTTCTTATCGTTCTTCCCTTTTCTCCGTATTATTATTACTATTATTATTATTGTTATTTGATTTCAACAAAGTTTCACACTTTTGCAAAAGGGTATAAATTTTTCACCCACGCGCAACGCGGAGCGATTCACGATCCTCGTTACAAAGACGCGTTGATGTTCGATTGCCGTTGTTAAAGGATGCGTGACGTTCTTACTCGCGGTGTTGCGACTTTTTATCAGCTTCAACTTCAGAGAGGAGCCCAGCAACACGGCGCTCTCGGAATAAGCGGCTTAACCTCCGCTCCGATCCTCCTCCTCCTCGTCCTCCTCCTTACAGGCGGTGCTTCCACTCCACCATTTTCAGAAACCCCCTGACGCTTCATCTTCTACCCTCCGAACGATGATTATTTCAGGCTTTCTCGCTACGCGTGTACCGTCTGATCCGACAGACTTTCATACTATCCGACATGTTGCTGCCTTGTCAGTATCGTCGGGTCGAGTTATTCGTTATACATCCACTCATCTTACTACGCTAGTCGTGTATACGAGTACACGCTTATCGGAAATACTATTTTCCTTCGATTTCATTACTTCGGGTGATCCATAAATTGATTTTCCATCGTTTCTTGTCATCCCATCAGACGCGGAATGACGGGAACTAGACTCTAATTGCTTTTTGTTTGTTGTAATTTTTCAGTATTTTCATTCCCGTCACGTCGCCGGGGTACGAAATTAAACTAGTTCAATGTTCGGGTTTCATAAACGCCAAATTATGATCTATAGAACTCTGTACACGAAGTTAAAGTTTGTGTAACGTTATAGTAACGACGATGCATCTTTACTTTTTAGAATGTAAAGAAAAATCAACATTATTGAGGTGAAGATATGCGGAATGTCGGAATATACAGAATCGCGTATGTATCGTGTAAACGTAGAAATGTAGAAAAATAGAGAAATTCCGACAACTTTCTTATCTATCTACATTTTGGTTTAGAAATATTTGTCCACTTCTCTACGCTTCGACTTTCTTTACTTTCAAAGTTTACAAATTATGGATACTCGCATTTTTTTCTTTTTTGAAAAATCGATACGTATCGTAATTCGTCTCTTGTGCGACGATTCCGATTTCAAGTATATAAAAAAAAAAAAAAGAAAAAGAAAAAGGAAAAGAAAATTTCAACAAGTTCAAAGACCATTCGGAAATGTCGTAACGGATTTTTTTTTAACACTCGTTTTGCATTACGTGCAGTTTTTGGGCTATAAATTATTCACGTACCGAGAGAATTAGGGAATGGGGCTAATCTCCTGATCCTGGTACTCTCCCGCCCATTTTATACCTGGTTGAAAACAATTTGTCAGGTTGAAATCCAGGGCCGATAATCGCGGTGAGAAAACTGACTGTAGGTACAGTTTCTGTTAGACTCGGTTGACCCGTGCTGCTTGTCTCTCCCTCCCTCTCTCTCTCTTTCTCTCTTTCTCTCTTTCTCTCTCTCCTTTACGTGTCCGTGTGTAGCGTAGCGTGTCTTTCGTTATTTATCCGACTACGAGCTGTCCTACCCTCCCATTCTTCCATACTAACCGGTAACTTTATATACCTCTGCGTCACTGTCTTTAACTTTGATTTGCGGACTTGCAGCCCTATCGTGACGGTAGTTCTACGATTTATTTTTCATTTTCTCGTTCACCCCCTGACGCATTATATTATCGACGCCATGCGAGGTTTGTTCGATATACTTGATCGATGTATAAAATCGGCGGGAATCGGTGTGGAAATGTTAAGCTCAGAGGGGAATTGAAAAAGGCTGTCATTTGAATGAAAAAGTTTAAAAACCCTCACAGACGAATTTATGATTTTTGGTTGTAGTAACTTGCAGACTTTTTTTTAATTTCTCTCTTCAATTACTATCTTTGGGTTTATTGTAAGAATTTTTTAAATAAACATAAATGTATACAGTACATGAACTCGTGGTCATCACGTTACTGTGGATAATTTTTCAATCATTCAACTCCCCCCCCCCCTACACTTAATCGTATTTTATACTCATTGCGGATATACGTATACAATGTATATTTTATATTTTGAAAAAGTAGAAAATTGCGTTATTCACGAAATTCTCCCGCGTGGTATCATCGTACGCTGTTATGCCTGCAAGTGCTTGAAAAATAATTCACTCTCCTCCACATCATGACGATAGCATAAAATAATAATCTACTCTCGAGAGTTACTGTTATTACATATAATATCATCCGCGATGTATTCGTGACCAGGGAGACAGATTGAATCATGTTTAGTCGAAATCCGGTCAGTTTCGTAATTTGTTTATTTGATTAATGAAACATGTTTTCGACGTTTCGGCCGTGCCCCGCCGATCATCTTCAGGATAATGGACAACCAGTGCCTGCTTGGGTGTTATCAGTACGGCATTTTGGACGGAAGTATAATATCATCGCGATGCGGACAATTTCTTTTATCTTTTCATTTTTCACCGAGTTTCCCTTCCCCTTTTTCTTCTCGTTTTTTTTTTCTTTTTTTTTCACACCTTGTATACGCACAGTTTCGAAACCACCTCATCTTAGAGTACGAAAATAAAGTAACGCCATGCGGTTAAGAACCGTACCTACATTTAACCTCTTCCTGTATTTATTAATAATTATACATGGCTTGGGTGGTCGTGACTCGATAAAGAAAGTACATAATTACGTACGCATCTGTATGGGTATATATATATATATATACTCGGTATTTCGTCACACGTGTCAACACACGTATACGTACACTACTTATACACGTATGCCTATACTCTTGAAAGTCGCGCTCTCGAGCTTGCGAAGCTCTTGAATCTCGCGATAATCCAGAAACGGGCAGGCATGCAGCAGCAGCAGCAGCAACGGTGAACAGGGAAACCATAAGAGAGCGTGGCACAGAGTCGACTCTTATACCAATATCCAAAGCGATTCGTATCATACGCAAAGCAACGAACGAATACCGGATCCGATCGTGTCAAGTTGAGCGACGACGTGGAAATGCGCGTGGGATATGCTGTGTGAGAACCTAACAATCGAAACGAAAAGTAACACGTACGCAGACTCGTGGAATCGAAAAAAATGTGACCGGGTAATTGAAATACAAGTCCTCACGACAATAATATTAACAATAACAACGACAACAACAATAAAGCATATAACTGCCGAAACTTTTCCTTCCTCAGCGTTTTTTAACGCCGATCGCATCAAGATTTTCTCAGGCTTCACGCGACGTGTATGTGTGTATATAATACACACGCACACACACCTATAATATTAAAATAAATAACTGGGTATAATGCATTATTATATAGAAAATTCGATTTCGTTCCCCGGCTATCGGTTTCTTCCCCGGTAGCCGTGAAATCTAATTAGGTACATCGCTGTTACGTGTATACCATACGCCTTTGCGTGGGGGAGCCGTGTAACAACAATGCGAGTATCCGTATTGCATAGTTGTGTACAAGTTGTACGGACGTACAATACACGATACGTAACCGCGAATCACGCGAATTTCTGTAAACTCGGAAGTCGATGCGCGAACTCTCCTCCCCATCTTGCAGAGTCCCGAGGGGTGGAGGAATTCTATTCTCATCTTCAGTCAAATTTCTCAATGTAACCGCACCCCGCTTGTCTTCGCTCAAGATATCGCTCACGGTTATTCTACGATGTACCAAACTTGGATTATTATATACCGGGAATTTACGGGAAAGCTATACAGCAAACGAGGAATCCTGGTATTTCCTCTGTACAGGAGGTATCGTCACGTCCCGATACCTATCTTGGTAAATCATCGTCCCACGAAGGAATTTGAAAGAGATGATTTTATTTCAATTTGGTGAAATTAGAAGAAAAAGAAAAAGAAAAAGAAAATTAAAAAACAACAAAATCAACGACGCTATTGGAGTTAAATTATCAATAAATACTTGTATTGACATTTCGTTTATTTACCTCGTCGTCGACGAACCGTCCGAAAGAATCTTACGTTTACGTAAAAATACGTACAAATCGAATTGACGTTACGCGATGCGCGCGAAGCCGGGCAAAAGCGAAAGATCAACGAAGCCCCAAATGAAGGGAATTTATGCCGAGCATATCCCTCCCCGTGTATATATCGGGTATGATATATAACGCGTGACCTGAAATTGGCAGGTCTTCGCGGCATTTTCCTCCTGGAGAAGCTCTTCAGAGGTCTCCCTTACGCCGATGTAACGGTAAACACGTTACTCGCGTCACGTATATTCGTAATGTAATTGTAATTTTATAACGCTTGATATACTTTAAACTTGGGCATATTCCTCCGTAACTTTTCCCTGATCCACCGTAATTCGGGGATACACATGTTACGCGTGTCAACCACCGAGTCATCGAGACCCCTTATTTCCTCCCTCGTTTTCCTCCTCAAGAATACGTCCCTGTCATCCCGAATCCCGCGGGAGCGAAGAGAGACTGCTGTGTAAGGTACTTACCTACCAACCTACCTACCTACCTACCTCCTCGAGGATAACCTTCGAGGTATACGACGCGAGTCTAAACAAGAAATTCCGTCGCCTCGAATCCACTTTCAAAGCGATTTTCGAAATACCAACGTCCTCTGTAAAATGTTGCTGGAAATATGTGGAAAATTCTTGAAAACTCGGGCCTAGTTTCGGTCTCTTATACGCGTTGTACGGTTTCTTTATCAAATTTTTATGCAATCATCGCTGTCGTTTTGGGTCTGAAGTTTTACTTGGCGCAAGGTGTAGGAAGGGAATTTTAGGATGCTTGGCAGTCGGACAAGCTTGACGACAAATCAACTTTGAATTTTAACGATTCGATCGGACTCGTCTTGAAAATTTGCTTGTCGTTATCCTCCGCGTAGTTAATTTTTCTACTTCTCATTTCCTCGTGTATTATAACCGCATAACGGAGTCTCGAGATTCGAATTACAATCGTCGATAGCTCGTTTATAAATTGGAATCTTTTTTGCCGATTTTTCAATCCCGTGATTGCTCGAACGCGCTGCATCGCCGTCAGACACCCATTTGCGATTAGTGGAATGTGAATGTTTATAATTAAGGGGTCTCAGGGGCTCGTTCCACCGGCTTATCTTTATATGAATTGGTAAAGCGGCAGCGGGGTCATATCCCAGGGGATAACCGACGGGGAAAACCATCCCTTGCACGATATACGCCCGAGCTTTTCTCCTAGGATCTAGGAAAGTGCGGGGGACGAGCGAGTCGCTAACCCACGAACCTTATACCTTCTTATATCTTTGAGGATTTGGTACAGCTTCGGAGGTTACTCATTGTTCGATCCAACAAGTTTCCCCCCCAGCGGATACTTTTTGTCTTATATCAGGATCGATCGGACCCAGTTTTTCTTTCATCTCTAATTATTACGGACCATCGGACATTCGATAGAGGCTTTCAAAACGTCGTAGGAGCAGCAGTTGCGGTAATATAACGATATTTGTTCGCTCTGCCACCGCAACTTTTGACTATAAGAGTATGTTTAAGAAATGAATTCGCAAAATTTTGAAACAATCATTTCAAACCCAGAATAAAGCGTCTTTTTTTTAATGTAGGGATATGCGTTAGTCAGGCTTTATCGTTTATCATGAAAATCCATTTTTCGTTCTCAATGGTCAGTTCGGTATTCACGAGAGATATTCACGAGGATTCTTTCGGCTTCGATATGCGTACCAAATACATAAGAAACTTAGAAACCTGCAAATATTTATCGTATTTTTGTATCTCCAGTATTGAGAATGTCGAATACGTGAAATAATGTAACCGAGATATTCTTGTATTACATACATAATGCATATTCTAACAATGAGACGAATTTATTGTCAGAGGAAATGGTTGAATTTTTTTACCTCTCCGATCGCGCGAGCTAAGGACGTTATCAAATGGCGGATAATGGTCAGACAATGAAACGCGTGATCGAAACATCAGGGAAGCTGCGTGCAGGTCGAACATGTGCTTTAAGAACTATGTTAACACGCGATGTCAGCCCAAGATTTAACGCAACACGGAAACCGAAGCCGCTAATAGCAGCAAAATGTGTAAACTTTTTGAAAATGGAAAAAATGCAGTTCAGTTTTATCCTCATAAATTTGTAAAAGTATCGAAGGGTTCAAGGTATCGGATGAAATTTTGATTTCCGGACTTATCGCCATTATACCTTATTCGAATGAACGCGAGCATATTTGTCCGGTAATTCCGACTGCCAGTTTCAGCCACGCGAGAGAAGCGATATTGGCCACTCGTTCGACTTGCGTAACTTGGCGCAGATTTAACCTTGCGGAGCGGAGGATCCGGCGACGCGACATTGAAGCTGAAAATGAACAACCGGCCCTGGGAACCCTCGTGTTTAGCAGCCCCTCTGTCTAGCCGTCCGCCCCTTGCCCGAGTATTGATCTGGGGGATGATTTTTAAGACAAAGTTTCCGTCGACCCTCACAGATGGCTCCACCTAGCGATCCCTCGCCTCTCTCGCTCTCCTCTTCCTCTTCCTCATTCCTATTTCGAGCTCTCGACTCTCACGGCCAAGTTGCGAAGCTAGAAAACCCTTCCGCATCCGGTTGTCATCGGGACAAAACTGCTGGATGCATGGCCGAAGGGTTAATCGGTTCGAGTCGAATGCCGACGTTGGGTCAGTATTGGAATTGCAGGATATTTTCATCCTTGAGAAACCTTACATATTTCCAGTCCACTGTAAACGTGTACAAGGATTTGTGTAAAGTGATTTGCATCAAGTTTTTATGAGAATCTCGTACACGATGCGTCTGATGATGCGACTCATGTTCACTTCACAATTTGTACTCTGCTTGGAAATGATCAAAAAGATCAATGGCAGTGTAAATAAATGTCCGGGCAGACTGCGGAAGCAGTCAGTCGGCAAAGTTCGGTCGAAGTGCGAAGGAAGAATACGAGCAGCGTGTGTGATTTACTCTGCGTGCGACTACATCTGTGAATATGGAAAACACCGCACGTCGCAATAGAACAGAGTAAAAAGTGTAGTCGAAAGCACGGAGGATGCGCGTTTTACACGAGCAGCAAACCGCGGGAATCATCGGACAGTCATGAAGTGGAAATTGGCAGAAAACAGGTAGCAGAAAATTCGGAACTCTAAGGGCCAGGAACAGTGGTTCTCATTGCTCGTGGGACGAACGCTGACGCGATTCCGCGAGTTCGTTTCGCTGGCTGTGAATATCGTAATAATCATCCCTGTCATCTTCGTACAAGCTTGTACCGCATCATGCGCTCGAGTTACATCCTCTGCTCCCACGACGCTTGGAACATTCAAGATCGACGAGTGAAATCCATCCAGACTCGATTACGACCGGACTTAAAATTAAAAAATAACGTTTCCAATGATTCGAGGTGGTTTCGATGATACCGAGAGTCTTTTTGAGTGTGTTACGTAATGCAACAAATCTTGACACGCTTGGTGTTGTTTATTTTCGCCAATTCCTCTACGACTCTTTATACTCACTTTGTTAATTAGTTTGACCGTCGGTGGATCGATCGGGATTATTGATAGTCAGGGTCAGATTGGACGTGCTCTCTCAAAATACCGCATCGCGGGAAATGGAATTGCCCCCGATCGTTGCATTTTTTGATTCATTTTTACGTCGATGGAGGAGAAATAATAATTCTCGAAAGAGGGGATGTTCGGCTGGGGTGAGTCACAGACGCTCTTCAGAGGGGCTCTTGAACCCTTCGTGCAGTCGATATCGTGTACGAACCATTTCCCCTTCTCTCCATTTCTCTCTCTCTCTTTCTCTTTCTCCCTTTTTTTTTCTTTTCTTTTCGATAACTATGCACTGATACAGTTTACATTTATTTGCGACTTGCTGGAGATGCTTGCTGCTTGGTATAGAAAAAACGACGAGATGTGCAAAAGTGGAAATAAAATTGAGGAAGGGGGGGGGGGGGGGAGGGGGGACGTAAGCGATACTCCGCAATTCTATGACTCGATACAAATAAGTTTCAATTTCTGCAGCAAACGGCGGTATTGGAAGTTTTTTTCCAACGTTAGAAATAAGAAAAAAATAAATAAAAATAAGAAATTTGCCGATATTTACGCGGGCTTGGAAAAAACTTTGCAAACGTTTCGCGAAAATACAGCCAGTAATAACGATTCGATGCTTCGGGAAAAATTGGCAACACTCGACGTCGTGGTTCGTTGAACGGTGCTCGAAGATTCATTGTTTTTATTTTATGCGCGTTCATCCTTTCAAACAAATGCCCAAATGTACATATATACGTAGAGGAAATTTAATTAAAGTTAAATCATTTTTGTAACGCCGATTTTCTTGCCGCACAAATACCGATTGATATCGATATTCGCGATAAAGATATACATGTAGGGACAAGTTCGGAAAATAATGTTTCATTAGACGTAACGAGATAAGTTGTTTTTGACCAACCCCGTGTTTTATTCTACTCTGGTGTTAGGTAAGTTGTTGGCTACTTCGAAAAGTTTCAACGGTTGAACCTTCTCTATCGATACTTCTCTAAATTACTTTCCACGTTCCAGTTCTCTAATTTTTTGCTTAACGAGGTTCGTTCATCGTTCAAGTAAACGTTGTCATTAATGTAACGTCATCACTTCCATCGTCCAGGTTTTTATTGAGACCACGTTACGTACCATCCTATGTTGGTGTAATAATTAATCAACGAAGTAAACACAGCATAGCGTGATAATAATTAATTAGAGAACGAGAAAAATGATGATAGAATAACCGATTGTGAAAAACCATCAATTGTATGTATCGCGTAAAGAAGTAAAATTTATTGAGGTTCAAGTTAGTAACGTTACTTCAACGACGCCTGTTCAGAAAAAAAATCTTCCCTTGAAACCCGAGGATTTTAGAAAATTCAGCTAGAAAATATTGCAACAAGTTCATATTTTGCAAAGTCGTTCTAAAATTGTACAACAACTGTTTTTTCCACGACGCTTCGTTACGTTAACGTTACCATCTTCAGTCTTCTTGAAATTTCCTCGGCAAACGTCACTGCGAGACGATCGTTAGGTTTCTCGACCGCGTTTTTACGGTTAATCAACTAATTACACCGACATTTATAACTCCGCGGGCAACAAATACGCCGTTCGTTCGACCGGGATTGATCGATTCGTTGCAATACGATTCCTCCGTCGTTTCGGCCGCCGCTCAAAGCTACCGCGATATTTTAACGGACCCAAAAAGACGTTACCGAATTTAATCGCACCTTTGTTCCTGAAATGACGTCGAAACGAGAAGAAGATTTTTGCACGAGGAATTTATTTTGGGGAGGGTGGTGAGGAGATTTTCAGCTGTTTAACCGCCACGAGAGAATGCAATTTAACATTGTTCTCTGCTAATTGAAATTCACCCCCCACCCACCCCTCTCCCTTTTCCCATTTCTATCGTTCCCCGAGAATTGAAAAGCAATGCAATGCTAATTGAACCGAAACAATGCGCCGTGGTGAAAATTTGATAAATCTCCTGGATATTTCGTCGGGTTTAATCTGTTTAGTTTTTTTTTCTTTTTCTCTCTCCCCCCCCCCCCCCCCCTACATTTACCTGAAAACCGATTGAGTGTAAGACTCGAAAAATCGTCAGTCACGACGGGGAGAAAAACTGTGGGATACTTTTTTCTTCGTTTACTTTTCTGTCTTCTATTTTCGTTTCTATTTGTGGGTAACCGATGACGCGTAAAAATTATGAAAAGCTTGGCTTGCTGTATACGAGTAACACTATACCTAATTATATCACCACCTGTCTTACATACCTCATTATATTTTGATATTGTTAATTAACTATATTATTATTATATACGTATTATATGTATATTTACACGAAAACGTAGATCTAGTGACTGCAGTATCATATAACGTAATACGTATATTATATACCGTATAATATATGTGTTGTACACACACGCATATATATTTACATAAATATACATATGTATATATGTATGTATACGATAGATGATATAATCCAATATGTCAGAGAGCAAATTAATCTTGATGTCTAGAAGTAGATTTTGTGTAGATCTATATTATTTCTATGAATCATTATCATTATTATACTAGCACGCCATTCTTGGGGCTTATACATCACGATAGATTGAGATTATAGTATATATGTATGTATAGATATATAGAATAAGGCACACAGAGTCTAACGTTTGTGTTTATAATGTTTATTGATTTTTTTTTTTCTTGGTCAATTACTATTGTACCTATTTATTGCCGTAAATATTCGCACTGACTATAATCGTAAACACCGATGACTATGCACGATCTATTTTATTGTATCAAAACGGGGGAAAAGTAATTTTGTTTATTATTGTGTCGCGTGAACACTTGATATGCATCTGATATCTGAATATGATGGAACAAGGGGAAAAACCGATCGATAGTGTTGGAACATCGCGATTTATTTTCTCCTGTGACTCAGAAGATTATTAAAAGCCGCGGCTAATTTGCACGTGACCAAATTTCTCATCTGTATAATACTTATAATCATTTAACAAACGACGAACTATTTAATAACACCACATAAACACGTAGCATTGTTTCTCGTATATGTATGTATATTTATTTCATTACTCGGAGTTGATTATAATTTGTTGAAACGCCATTATTATAGTACACGGTGTGTTCAATCATTCTGCAGAAAGATCGAAACAGGATATGACCGATCAGCAGTGAGATTTATCTTTGTCGCGTTGATTTTTTTGCCGTCTCCATTACGGAAAAATTGAATAATTTATTAATAATCGGGTGGAAAAAAGTGATCAACGAAGTATCATAATCGTATGTTTTTATAAAAAGTGTGCGCGCACACTTGTTTGACAAGTTTTGTTATTTATTTTTCAACTCACGACTTGTCATATCATCCATTTAATCGAAAATGACAATTTCTCCGCATAATTCGTCTAGTAACGCTTTTCACCTCGTTAACAAGTCATAATACGGATCTTATTCTACACGTCATTTCGGAACTTTGTAAAACTGTAGAATACGAATCATACACACACACACACACATATATATACACACAGGTATAATTTATTATACATCACCCTAGTATTAATTGTTTGTGCATACGTAGAGCTAATCGCTGTATATTACTAACAATCTACATTTGTAACCCAAATAGGTGCTGCCAGCTAGAGATAGTCGGTTAATTGTTTCACATCACATATGTATTGTATATGTGCATATATGTATTCGTAATAAATCTCTACCTGCATATATACACATATATATTGTAATGGGTATGCCTTAATCACGTGCCAGAGTAGTTTCGATTTACGGTATATTATTTATTGTTAGTTTCATAGGTATTATACATATTATATATATATTATATATATATAATATATATATATACGTCACTTGCCTAGAAATAGTACCTATTTGTACAGCAAATATGTTAATAACCAGACGACACATTTTTCTGCATCGCTGCACTCTAAGGTTGTTTGAAATTGTTGTGAAATTAATAATAATTATTATATATTTCGATTGAAAATATTTCAGAATTCCGGAACTAATGAAAGTGTGTGCCCATGTTTCTTCTTTTTATTTTCATTATTGACTTTTATCTTTCACATTTTCGTTACAAAATATATACGTGCAGAGGAGAAGAAGAAAAAGAAGACGAAGAAGAAGAAGAAGAAGAAGAACAAGAAGAAGAAGAAGAAGAACAAGAAGAACAAGAAGAAGAAGAGGAGGAAGAAAAAGAAGAAGAATACGAAAAACAAACAGAAGAAGAAGAAGAAGAGGAGGAGGAAGAAAAAGAAGAAGAATGCGAAAAACAAACAGAACAAGAAGATGAAGATGAGGAAGAAAGAACATTGCAAATGAAACCAAAACGCGTAGTTTTTTTTTCAAATCTTGTTCTTACTCCGTTTGATAACTTTTATCTCGAAACCTTATAACTGTAGTGCAGCAGGAACATTTTACAGTAGACACATTGTGTCTGAAGCATGTACTTATACATCACACATACTTTACTATATATTACGATGTAGCCTGCAATTTAAGACGCGATGAAAGGGTTTGTTGTTTCCTTCGTTTTCAGACTTGAAACTTTGCCGAAAGGTTTCAGTTATAACTATTTATATTCATTCGTTCGTTCTTAGAAACTGAGGATAAAAATTGGGAGAGAGAGAGAGAGAGAGAGAAATCGGATAATAAGTTGGGTTCGGAATATATTAGGTAAAAATACAAAAAAAAAAAAAAAACCCTTGATCGTCGCTTCTGTTGATACGGATGAATTGGATATACGTATGAAGAAAGTGAAGAAGATAAAAAAAAGAAAACAAAGCACACAATACGCCCACTTTTGTTTAACTATTAGCGCCAGTAGTTCTTTGTAGCTTGTTAATTAACTTATCACAAGTTAGATCGTACATTCGTGTCCGTTTGTTTGTTTCTTTTACTTGTCATTATGAACAAATTAGACGTTTGACATGAGGATAACACATACGTAGCATTATTATGTAAATAAAACAATTACGTGTATTTTATACAACAGCAAAATCGAGTATAATACGTAAATATAAAAGTAAAGAATATTTTTACCGCAGCTTCGTATAGGTAAAAGTTATTTTATCAACTTGCGATTATTTTTGACAGTAATTTTTTCGATCTGTAAGGATTCTTTCAACGTTATATCCGCTTTCATACCCTGCATTATTTCGAAAAACATACCAAGTATAAAGTCTCTTCGGTGTATTAATATTAAGCAATTTTATCGATAGTTCCGACATAATCATAGAATCAACGCTCGCATATTGGCAAAACGGTGATTTCTTTCTATAAATATTTTCTCGTGTCTCTTTCGAAATCTTTTTCAAAAGTAATTTATACATTTTCACGTATCAACTTTGTGGAGTTTTGTAGTTTGTCACGTATCAGTATACACTTCGCACGTAACGTACGTACAGTAGCTCAGTAAATATACGTATAGCCTCGCGTACGAATTAAACACTGTAAAGTAATTATGAAGAACGTTTTGTGAGTAATTAGGGTTAAATATTATACGTATGTGAAACCTTAATCTTTTCATGAAAAACAGAAAAGGTTGTCATTTGATTACCCGTGATATAATGAAAATGAATTGCATGAAAAAAGAAACCGGCAATAAAAAGTATTCGAAACATTGTATTTTTGACTGAAATATTTCATCGAAAAAAAAAGAAATAAAAACTAGTAACAAAGATCCAAGGTCTCGACGCGTGTATTCCAAAAAACATTCTCGATCGCAAATCAGACAATTCAATTCACAGTGATTGAATTCCACAGAGTTGTCGATATTAGTTGTTATAACATCTAACATATAATATGTATAGCCGTCCTTATAGCACACAAGTTTTTAGATAGTTGGACGTGAAGGATATACGTGTGTATATATATATAATTATATATATATATGTCTACCTATATGTACTTTACTAGCATGAGATGGTACAAGATAACCAGTTTTCTCTCTCTCTCTCTCTCTCTCTCTCTCTCTTTCTTTCTCTCTTTCTCTCCTAAGCACTCTGCACTCGTATATCATTATAATATACTTAATTATATATGGCGTTGTACGTATTCATAATATATTAAGGGTTCGAAGAACGAATATATCTATGAAATAGAAAAGAAGAATGAAAAAAAAAACGGAATTGAAAACAAGGATGGGATATGAAAATTTCTGTAGTGTTTGTATACTTATATTCATGTATAATAATTCTTTCTTATCCCGTTAGTGTTATTATTATCTGTACACCCACTACTACTACTACTACTACTACTACTACTACTAATGCTACACAATTCCACGTAGAAAAAAAAAAAAAAAAGACTTGCAATTAAAAACAGATATAATATGTAAATTAGAGGCCTATAATACGTAGTAATACTCACGAAGTGAGTTTGAATAATGAGATTTAATATTACATTATGTTATAAGATATGCTTCATCACGAATTGAATTATGTTTTTCAAGGAGGCAGGTTACATTTCTGCGGATCGAAAGGCGTCGTAAGCGTCGTAAGATGCCGCTGGACCGCGACGGGAATCAAAAACTGGACCATCGCTGACAGTCCTTACCTCCAACTCCCCCTCCAGGTAAAAGAACAAAAAAAAAAAAAAAAAATCGGTACAACGATTTGAAAAAAAAAAATAAATAAAAAATAGCGAAGAAAAAGCTGCGGGAGCCTGACGAATCGACTTTCGTCCAGCTCTCCCGTCTCGCAGCTGCTGTTGTTCTTGTTTTGTTAGATCCACCTTTTATGTAGCTCTGTCTCTCTCGCTCTCTCGTATTTGGTTGGTTTGGACTGTATGGTAATAACTTGATTAAAAACTAAAATAAAACAGATGAGAGGACAAAAGGAAAAAAAAAAAAAAAGAAAAAAGAAAAGAAGAACAAATGGAACTCCCTTAACTGTTTATACGTATTATATTTGTTCATTAATACCACCGATGTAATACTTATACCTACATTATATTATATAAATGTTGGATTATCACTTACTTGACATTGTTGACCCGTTACACTATTGTTATACCTATGCATTTATATACTACGTAGTAGTGGATTTATTACGTACACCGTACGTACTTCGGTGTGCAGCTTTTTTTTTGTCCCTTCTAATCAGCGGCAACGTTGATTATTTCGCGTCTTATAAAGTCTTAGCTTCAGTTACGTCGAATCATTCGCACATCGTTTATCGATTTATCGTCATAAATTCTTTTATCGATACTCGTTGAATTGTGCTAAACGCACTTCTTCCCACAATTTGTCAAGATGCCAACGTTGGCGAGGGGGAGACTTTTTTCATTTTTTTTTTTATTTTTTTTTTCTCTTTCTTATTGTTGTTTTCACGATCTGCGATTAGCGTAGGTTATTGGTCAGATAACGTGGTCAATCATGTCAACTAAACATAACTCTCTAACTCTTAGAAGTTACATTATTTTAGTCTAACCTTATAGATGTAGGTTAGAAGTGTTAACCCAGTTTCAACTGGATATGCTCACATTATGGTGTCTTTTTTACATATATGCATTAAAATTTTAAGTCTTCACGTATACGTACACTATACTTGGCATATCCGTATCGTATGTATCGTATTGTTATTGTTATTATTATTATTGTTATTATCATTACTGTTATTATTATTATTATTATACATACACACACGTACTCCACGTACCTTACATAGTATATAATAACAATATCATTCGCATTTTGTTGCTCCCACTCATCGTAAATACTTGACACACACACACACACACACCCGTTGCTTTGTTGAGTTTATAGAAAAAGCGGATGATTTTGGGATTAGATTTTTGGGTTCCCTAGGAATATCTAATATATTTGTATAAATCTATTATATATACACCTATAGTATAATATGTTGGTTGTGTAACTGTTAACGAAGAAAAGAGGAACAATAGTTTATAAATATAATGTCTTTTAACTCTCTGGCATGGTACATACAATTGTACGAAAATTTGGCAATACGCGTATTGTAATGTCATCTATATCATCTATCATCTACGTAACTCGAAGTATATAATACACATCGTTATTTGGGTATATTAATTATAAAAATTACATAGTCACTACTTAATGTTGAATAATCGTATGTATAGAAAATTGCTATGTGTTTCGTTTCGTCTCATTACTAATTTGTTTTCCGTCTTACGCCTGTACGAATAACATATATTATATAATAACCTATATTTTTATAGAAGAATCATGAATAATTTACGTTTTTCATTAACGTACAAGTAGCTCTCACGATAAGATTATAATATCGTAAAGCAAGTCGATCGTTGCCATGGATTATATAATAATATATAAGCCGTGGTTAAAAAATCTCAATCGCTAAAAGCGGCTCAAAATATCTGTAGGAAATGTTACTTTTTGTAGCTTTATTAACAATGCTTGCTAACGGATACTCGAAAAATTTTCAATTGTTGTAAATGTTTCGATTTCATTTGAGAAAAAAAATTCTGTGGAACTTTTCGCTTTGGTACATAATTTGATAATTGGCTCGAATTGACTTCTTTACGAGGATTGATGAAATAAAATAATTGAGAAAAAGCTCCCGTAAATTTATATATATAGATACATAACGAGATGAAATTAACCACGTAGGTCTCTGGGTTTATTGCATGCGGATATTATTACACGATATATATATATATATACGTATGTATGTGTAAAGCTTCAATGTTCACCGCCGTCCGGCGGGCAAATAATTAATTGCATAATTAACGAGTGGATTCATGCTGCCTTAATACGCTTAGACAAAATTGCAGATAAGAAAATAAGAGGAGAAAAAAAATTTGGTGAGAATATTCTTAGTTGAACATATATATGATATTGTTGGTCAGCTTAGTGTTTTGTAGAACTTCATAACCCGTTGATTGATAATCGTATATATAACATCTTACGCCTCACGTACCAAATCATATTTTTATTATACACTAAAGAAATGATATTTGAATTTCAGTTTATAGTAAGCTTGATTAAGCGGTTACCGGAAACTATATATCAATGCCGAATATCGTCTCGACTGTATACCGTCTGCATCGTATCCCGAAAGAAACGAAAGTCGAAAACAGACTAGAAAATCTATATCTCTTCTATTAATTAAACGAAAAAGTCAACGTAAACCGAGAACCGTATATTAAAAAAAAAAAAAAACCAAAGAGCGAATTTACCGACGTCACGTACATGTACATATAACGAGTGAAAAAGTGAAGAAAGAAAAGTTATGTACAATAAGAATTTTGACGTCTCGTTTCTGTGTTGGATTTTAACATGTAGAACATAGAACGAAGGAAAGTTTAATTATTTTTCAACGAAATCAGACTCTTCGAGCTCTGTAGCTGTAATGAAATAGAGTGAAAAAAATGTTACGATATGTTTGTTATAAAAACAACAACATTACAGTAAAGAATAAAAATTGTTACATAATATCTATCGAGGCTAAAAGTAGAGTTGGTTATAAATTCCTTGGGGCGAAAAGTGGAGGTGGTACGTATTAAACCGATTCATTTTGCATTAGCAGGGATGTGGATGAGGCGGGAAAGGAAAGTTATATCTTGCGCGAGAGATTAAAGTGAAATTTCCCGAATCTCCCTTCTATATGTATATAAACACCCACACACACACGCGCGTATGGATAACCGTCACTGATTTAATATTGCACAGCAAGTCGAGCCTTCCTAAAACTTCTTCGGGGTTGGCGTGAGTTGGGTGGGTATAAGGGTTGGTTTGGCTTGTTTCTTACTTCATCGGTTGGCTTCGGTACACAACTTGCTTCCTTCCTTCCTTCCTTCCTTCCTTCCTTCCTTCCTTCCTTCCTTCCTTCCCACCTTCCCACCTTCCCTCCTTCCCACCTGCCAGCCTGTCGGAGTCAAGTCGTGCCGCGGTGAGAAGGGTAGGGTAAGGGGTAAAAGTCGACGAAGCTTATTTGACGCTTTGAATAAATTAATGGCTTTAAATTTTCAGAACGGATCACAGCATATCCGACAGCGTCTTTGAAAGCCTTTAATCTTCGCGTCTTATTTCGCAAAACTCATTACTCCTTGGCTCGAGATATTTCCACTCGTCAACCGCAATCTTCTCCTCTCACCTTTTCTCGTATCTCACGATTATTCGGGCTCGTTGGATTTTCGGCTATCGTTTAATCGGAGGAACTCCTCGAGTAGATTAAACTAATACGTCATTTCGATTTCGCTTATCGCTCGTTGAATAATGTTTGGGTATATTTTTAGTACGCGAATAGCGATATCTTCCAAATAACACGTCGCAACAAATTTCTGCCCACACTTGTTCCTGTCCCGTTACGAGGCAAACTAAATTGATTCTCTCCGACGGGGTTCAAGTTCATGGTGCTTGAAAAGAAAACGAAAATAATAATAACCACAACAACACAAGGAAACTCCAAGAGACCGCCTCATTACGAAAATTCAAAGAGATCCCAACGGCTATCTCTCTATGTGTAGAGTCTGTATTATATACCTTACACGCTGTATATACCTACGTAATACCTACGTTTATACATAGGTACCAACACACACTTTGTTAGAAGTTGGTAATTCGCTCGCGGGATGAAAGCCGGCTTTCATCGGTTCGTTCGAACAAACCGTCCGTGGTTTGCGACTTCCCCTCACCCTCGCCCTTCTCGCGTCCATTTGCTGGTCGTCATCTTCTCCTCGAAGTCAAACCCCCCTCCCCCTCCCCCCCCCCCCCCCCTCTTCGTTTTTCTTTGATTCCAGTGATTTGATAAGATTTTATTTAATTTTTTTCACTTTGCCTCGGCAGATCTTCCCCCAGTTCCGTGCTTATACATATATATATATACACACGTATATCTTATGCACACAATTTCAATATTTCTCTAAACGCTGTGTCGCGGTTCTTTGAATTTAAACACTTAAAAATTAAGAAACAGAAGGTTGACGAAAATGGAGAGAAAAGCACCGAGGGTGCCTCAATTATGGTCCGCACGCGATTTGAAATTATCTTATACGTATTATACGGTACGAATTTTTGTTCCGACTAATTGGCGGTATTTCACAGAGTTAATTTTGATTATCCGTGAACTTGAGGAATTCTCGCATGCCGTTTCAGTTGACCGCGCTAACGAGATCGTTAATCGGTTCGAATCATTGATTCGGGATTAAGTGAAATGACGAGGTGGCTCGTCGCCTTTACGTTTCTACGACGAAAATACAGTGTCGGTGATTCTGAAAAGGTAACACACGCGCACGCAACACGGACTCATCGATACACGTACGTACGAACCTCGGGTGCATCTGCGACTCGGTGCTGCAGCACCTAATTTTTAATCAACACTCGCTAATTACTGTAATTCCCGATGACATTCCACTGGGCCACGGTGCATGACACTTGATACACGGACATTCTCTAATATCTGTAGCTATATTCATGCGTCTACATAAATTGTCGCAATTGAGTTGCATTGCGGAACAGCAGCCATCGGTTTTACCTCGACAACCATTATTTATGTACGTTCAACCCAGAACTCGGTTCTTTGAACAAATATTTTATTGAAATACACGTCAATAATTTAGCGTTCAAAATACAGCGTGTACTTTGAAATAAATTCGAAAATTGTGCCGGGATTTTGTTAAAAATGCAATTGTTAAGGAATTTTGCCGGTGAGATATGATGGGTTTTTTTTTGTTTTTTTGTTGTTTTTTTTACCTCCGAAACACGTGTAATAATCATAGAAAAAGAAAACGTCTCTTAATTTTTTTTTACCCTCTTAGACTTAACCACGCAACTGAGCGAATTCAATGATTGATCGTCGAATGATGATTTTAGAGTAAAATTTTGAAAATAATGAAAAATTGTAGTTTATCGTCTACCAATTTTCGGAAATTTTCAGAGGATTGCGATATCGTATTTTAGTAAAGATACCCTGGTAAGAGAAGGAAAAGAAGAAAAACTCACGGTACTGGTTGAAAGTACCGATTGATCGGGAAACAAAAAAAAAAATTTAGGAAATCAATACACAAGTGAGCCCGAAAATTACAATTTATATTTGCTATATGGCTCGAGGGTAGTTTCGAGCAATTTTCCTGAAACAAACTCATCGTTAACACTTTCACTATTATTTGTGAACATATAACACGTGCGGTGATTGCGGAGGGAATCTAACGACCTTAATCGTAATATTGCGATATTTTGTTACGACGATTATTTTCGATAATTGATACTTCGCCCGTTATAAGTAACGAATAAAGGTAGCCGCATTTATTTACTCCGGAAAAAATTACTGAACATATGCCAATAATGAATTCTCGCGGTTTTGTAAAATTAATTTGAATAAATCAAATTGAATTAAATTAAATTGAATCAAGACGTTCGAAATGGACGATTAAACGTGTCATTTTGACGATAACGTTTTGTCGGGAGTCATTTTTTCCCGAGTAATTAATAATAAATCGTTCGCGCTTTCGCATGAAAAAAAAAAAAAAAAAGAAAGAAACCAGCGAGAAAGGTATAAATTTATACCAGCTGCTTATGAGAACCGAATCTTGATTCGTGTGAAAACTTGAAACGTCGGAGGGTTGAAATCTCTCTTCTTCCGTGTACGAGTTGCGAAAGGGGAATGAAAAAGAATAAAGAGAAGGGTGAAACGGAGAAGCAGATCTGGAAGGACGTCGCCGCGTCCGTTTCATCCCAGCGGGTTTTCACCCTTCACCCTTCACCCTTCTCCCTGCATCCCCCATAATCCTGGCGATATTAATGCCTCTGTTTCCGTTGTTCCGTTGCTTTCGGGACTGCCGCCGGCTGCAAGAGCAATGCCTCGATGCGAAAACCTGCTGCCCACAATCGAGCTCCTCTCTTCTCTTCCTCTCTGCTCTCCTCTCCTCTCTCCAATGCCAGGATTGCGATATCGCCGCCTCGGTTTGCTTCGTCGGCTGTTTGTGCAGCTACGCGCCCGGTAAACTAATCGATACACCAGCGGACGGCAGTTCGTGGCTACACTTCTACGTACCCATTTTGCGAGCATGGTAGAAGCGTCGTTGAACTCGTGCCTGTTATTTTATATCTATATGCCCCACGTTGCAACGTGCGCTTTAGAAAGTAAAGCCGAATTATTGGACAGGGTTTGAAAATGCGATGCCTGGGAACAGTTTATCTCCGAGCGAGCTTTCGTATTTTACCGAGAAAAATATTGATTACGTAATTTTATAGGCTGGCGTCAAATTTCAGTGTCTTTTTACTTCTGTGCTAATTGTCCTGGTTGATACATTAAATTGTGCAAAAGCAATTATGCTTTGCGATACCGATCGTTGGTAATCCGTAGTTATAATAAATACACGGTTGAATATGTATGTGAATAAAAGAAACAGGGTCAAATTGCTCGCCGAAATTACACTCGACTTTCATTACATTCGGGAGGTTGGTTTCATTTCCATTTTACGCAATCGTGATGATATGTTCAAATTTCCCCGCCAAGTTAAAACAGAATAAACTCTGATGATATCCAAATGTCAAATGTATCAAAGAAACTATATTCAATCGTAAAAATCTGACGATTTTACGATAGGAAAGTTATCTCGATTGAAAATTGATGCGACATCTTCATATTTTCAATGATCAGCGACTGGATCCTCAAATTCATTCTACATTTTTCGAGCTCATGAAAAAAAAAAAAACAATCTGACCAAAGCTAACATCAGAATTCGTTTTTATCTTCAAACTTAAAATTAATCCATTTTTATTTCTCTCTCTTTCTCTCTCTTTTTTCCCGGCCCTCTGAAAGAAGGAAAGCAGCCGATGCACAGCACGCTGAAACCGTAAGAGGAAAATTCGCTCTTACACGACGCATGCGAGTTTGCAGAGTCGCGGAGGGACGCGTTTACACGACTAACGACTTTCGCCTGATTTAATTTAGTCGAGGGCGTTACCGCAGCCCAGCTTCTCCGCCGCCCCCGAATCTGCAACCGGCAGCCACCCTCTCTGTATTTCTCTCCCCACATCCCCTACCTACGTACCTGGTATAGGTACGTTGCTAAATTGAAATATTTGGTTAAAACTGCGAAAACTCATTTCGACTGACCGCGCGCCATCGGTCAGCGAATTCCGTTTGACCGGGTTGATGAACGAGTCTCGACAATATTTGCCTCACGGGGAGATTGACAATTTTACCTTCCTATTTACCCTGGCTTTTTAACCACCCTATTTCACCCCCTCTACACGGTTAAAAATTAATGAATAAAAAATGTCCCAGCAGGTCCGTTAAAATTTTCGGATTTATTTTACCTATTTTTAATGTATCAGTAAGTGAGAAAGAAGAAGTTGAATTACAAATTAAATGCCGATGTGACAATTTTAATGTTTGAATTACAAAAATTTGTTTCACATTAACCAATAGAAATGTAACGAATAACGCAAATCTACAGTGAACCTGCTATGGGACATCATGTTTAGTTGAATTTTTCCAACAGTGTAGCTATCGATTTTTTACAGAGATTATCTATGATGCGATTTATTGCTTAGCTTTAAAATTGCAACTATCACACGATTGGCAAATATCTATTATTATTCTTTTCATCACGTACACAACTTTTCGCTGCTTTCATCTCGATCATGATCTATATTCTCTCTATATATGTTTGTAAACCGCCCCTAAAATCGACAATGGTTGATATTTGATCAGACGTATCGCTATTACGTTACTCGCCTTGATAGGAAGTTGTAATAACGATTATACGGGGCGGTTGTAGGGAGGGTGGACAGTCGTTGGTAATATTAAGGCAGGGTAGTTTCGTCGGTCGGTAAAAAAGGGAACTAAGTGAGACAAGACGGGTATATCGTCTCTTTCTTACCGACTGCGACCTGCACGACAAACCGACCACGAGAATATCCAGAAATTTCTGTCTTGTTCCTGCACCGCGACGCCATCCTGCGTCGAAATGTTACCTCAATTTTATACAGTCCGTTTCACAGTAAACTAAATAATTCAACCTGCAAGTTCAATTTTTTTTTTTTTTTTTTATTCCTCTTTCGGCATTTGGTTCAATGAAAACCTGTACTTAACGTGTCGTCAAATTTTTGTGTCTTATTCGTGTAAATGTTGGATACAACATTTTTGTGTTACATCGTATATCGATTGAGAAAAGAGACGAAATTTGTATTTGATACGATGATAATTATCGTGCTTTGTCGTATTTGCTGTAGGAATTTGAAACGTTCTTTTTCGGCCTTTTTTCAGCCGTTTACATGCTGCTTATTGGAAGGGAAGAAAAAAAACAAAAAAAAAAAAAAAAAACAAATTGCAAGCTCGATGAATTTTTGCACCATCAGAGTTTTTCGCGTATAAAGCGAATATTAATTACACGCCGAGAGCGCTGATATCGGAAAATTCCAAACGCCCCGAATACATCGAGGAAAAATGAAGAATGAAAGAAAAAAGAATCACTGAATATTCATTCGGCATTGGGAAATTACGCGGAAACGTTACGCGTGCGTGTAGTGCTGGCTTTAGTTTTTACCCATCGGTGAACGAAGTAAAAACTGATAGCAAAAATTGAAAAAGAAAAGAGAAAGAAAAAAATGTAGTAACCGACGTACGGATGAGAGTAACGTGTAAAAAAACTCGGAATTCCACATTCTCCATGAGTTTCGAGTTGGAAATATTCCGCATTTTATTCGCGAGTATTCCGCAACGTGGTAAACTTTTACACGACGCCTACCCAGTACGGAAATCGCGTCAGTAAATATCTGGCAAAGCTTGTCCCTTCGGCTTCGCAAGCTCCGCAAGCTCCGCGTATATATTTGCGTAAAAGCTGCGAACTTGTCACACGCATCCAGTTGGATAAATTTAGTCGCTGCGCGTGTCGTATACACGCGGGTCAGAGACGATTAAACATTTGTTACTACACACACGTAACGCGTCGAGCATATACATCCACGTCTCTTGTATACGTTCCCGCTTTACTACGCTTACATTTTGCATTGATCTTGGAAAAACCGTGTGCACGAGGATAAACCGCCAGCGTACAGCCGTACGCGTTTCACGTCTGGTATTTCGCAATTGCCGTAATTAAATTTTCAGATTCGCAAATTTTTTTCAACCCTCAAACCACATCCCTCGCTATGTTATATACCCGTGGCACGTAATAAATCGCCCAATTCACGGTTGCTTTTATTGCCGCGAAATACCTACGCGGGACTTCCCGAGCGAAAGTAAGCACGGGTGAAAATTTTCGGAAACTTGAATTTGAAACAAGATCGTTGTTGTACAATAATTGTACGGCAAGGTGTTTCATCGTTTATTATGTATCCAATTATTTGACCGCGCCTCGACGTGAAATACATGCGTGCAGTTCTTCTGCTCCGGATTTGACCTTTTGGCTATACGAGATTGCTGCTTCCGGAATGAAGAGAAGAAAAAAAAATTGGGGCAAAACGTCGACAAGGAAGCTATAGAATGAGCACACAGAAGAATTCGATAACCGCACGTGCGGCCATGTGAAGATTTATATACGTATTTGTATACATGTATCCGCAGGTTGGCTACAGCCGGGAAAATCGGTAGTAGTCGTGGAATTTCGACAGTTGGGAAAAGTGAGGCAGTCGTGATGGACCAGGGAGAAAAACTTTGGCAATCCTTCGTAAATTCAATCAAGCTAACTTATGGAAATGATATCATTCAGTTTACAATTATTCCTGTGAAACAGAGGAATCTTACCGTGATTTTGAAGCCAAAGGCCGAAGGAAAAAGTCAAAGAAACGTCAGGGAATTTTATTTGAGGATAATTGTCTCCACCCTGATGTACTATTTCAACTATAGGGGAATTTGTTTTCACGCCGAAAATACTCGTCCCTGATTCTTTTGCCTTTTCTTAAATTTCTTGACTCTCTTTCTCTCTTTTCGTATAATAACAGGTATTTGAAAAAACTGAATATTTTTTTATAGACGGTTGAACAAAATTAACAAGTGTAGTTTGACTCTGCTTTTGTTTTCATAACGAAGAATTCTCAGCGATTCGCGCTTTCGAAATTTGGCTTTTACTATTCACCAATCTATTTGGTACCGTATCAAGGTATTCTGCTGATCGCGGAATTCTTTGATCGCGAGTGAATCTGCCACGTTTCCGTGAATATTTAGTACTTTGTTATACTCACCGCTCTTCAATGATTTTAAAAATTTTTTCTCAGATTTTCTACATATCATATAATACACAAAATGTAGGGGCAGTATTAATAATATAAATAAGAATAATAACCAAAATAAGACTAAAACGTGTGCAATAATAATAGTAATAGTAATAGTAACAATAATCACAATGATAATAATCGTTCAATTAGTGTGGGTCGGAGCCACTTGTAATTATTATTATCATCACATCGTATCACCTTCGAAGAAAAACTGATTATGGACGAATGTTGGTAAAGTTTTCTTTTCTTCATATCAATTCTTTCCATTCTTTCAACGGTTCTTTCACCATTAATATCGTTATTATTACTATTACTAATACTGATGGAATTCGCAGTGTATTATTAGAATTTTTGCAAAGATCAATCGATCACAAGGAGGGTCTCGAACATCTGATTGTGGCAAAGCGAGAGAATGACAGAGAGATAGAGAAAGAGAAAGAGAAAGAGATTTATACGGTGTAAAGAATATATGAAATCGATATATTAAAAGATCCAAAAATCCTTCCCTAAAAACCTGCAACACTCGGACCTTATACAACCGGGACCGAAGTATACATGTAATCACGTTCGTCGATTACCGTCAGTTGATTCTAATTACCGATCCCTGAATATCCCGGAATGCAACGGAAACCGGATAAAAGTCTAACGAACCAGTAAATAATGAACTAGGATTCCAGCGAATATCGCGAAACGATCTGATCAATGATTTACATTTTTTAAAATAATTATACAAAGTTATAAAAATTCAGTATCACTTCTAGACTTTTCCATTCGACAACTTCCGGATTCCTATCCGTCCCAACTGTTTTCCTAAATTTCATCCCTTCCTTCTCCGTCTCTCAACAACCACGAATATCCGAGATTTAGTTCGCCCCTAACAATTTAATTGATAAATGAGATTGTCACGCGCGTACGTTGGTGTATGTAAAAAAAAGTGGGGCTGCCGTCGAGAGAGAGAGAGAGAGAGAGACCGACTGACTTGGCTGGTTGTTCGACGTATTCGTCGAAGCGTGGTGCAGTGTTTCCTCTCGGCCATCTGTCGAGAGATACGAAATCCTCCCCCTTCTCCGGCCTTCGCCCCGCGGATTAATTGGACCTCCAACGTATTGATCCAATAACGGGGGAGAGAGACGGACACAGAAAGACACCGAGTGATCAGCCCGATGCCGAATACTCGGGGAGCCAAAGGCCTGCGATTGCATCGAAACTTGTCTGTGACACCGATCTTGCAACGACCCTGGATATTCACCGGATAATTGTCATCGGTTGACGCGACGTCGGGTAGGCCTAGAATCGGTAAAGAATATTTGGAAAAATTTTACGCACTCGAGCACAACGAGCAATATGCACCGCGGTAACTCGGCGCAATCTCGTTCGCAAAATATTGTACATACGAATTTCAAATTTTTCGAAATGGCGAAGCTGTAGCCGTTTATTCCGTCACTTTATGGAGGGGATGAAATTTGATAATTGCTGACGAATGTTGACTTTTGTCGTGAAATAAGCGACGATTGCTCGAACGAACCACGGCAGAAGCTCGCTAAGTGCCTGAGATCGGGGCTCTGGGAGTGACGGATGTTTGCAAAGTAATGGACGTTTAACGAGATACAGTTTAGCAAGTTACGTCTGGTTGTAGATCGAATCTGTGTTACGTTGGCGTAAAAATTTCGCAAGATTTTATCACCTGTTATTTTCATTGCAAAATTAGTCTTTCGTATTCGGTGTTACGGGTTTCTCGCTTCGCTAAATAAATTACACGTCGCGACGTAGAATATAATGGGATGTAATTTAAATTGCAACGAATTTGCGGTTTATAATATTTTCTTACCGTGAGCTGGCGCGATATTAATTTCTCATTTCGTCCGGTATACGGCTCCGGCTACCGCCGTGTAACTTTTTTACACTTTTGCTTTTGTTACCCAGTTTTGTGTCATTTTTTATTTTACGGTTAACATTTCTTTTTCTTTCTTTATTTTTTTTCTATTCCGCACCCTGGCTGGACGGGAAGAAATGAAAGTGCCGACGAGCCTTAATCCTGCGGATTGATTGTTGGTTGAATTTGCAACGGATCGTTACGTCGCAGGGTGGGATATGTCGTCGTTTTTACAACATTATAAGTAACCGGAAGTCAAGTTGCGATTTGCGAAATGTCGTATGTTCAAGAACATACGATAACATATCGAACAATCTTGATGAATTGTTTTACGAGATCCGCCGGATCGATTCTATGGAACAATTCCTGCACAGTAAATTATATATAAAGCGTATCGCGCGAGCGTTGAAAAGTCGATAACGTTGTTCGGATAATAATTTTCGTATATTGTAAAAACGGTACAAAAATACATGTACATATGTAACATACATATCGACACTGTGTATAACCAAGCTACGTATACACATCAATAACAATGATAATAATTACATTCTATAACAACTATATCGGTGATAACTACTTATACGGTGATCATAAGAAGAAGAAAAAAAAACGAATAAAATTCTCTATAACTATACGTTTAATATCTATATCATCTATTGTACAATTACCTATGCGATTGACGAAAAATAGGTACAAGAAAAGAGTAAAATCACGAAATAAACAGTCTAATCAAATGGCGGTGAATTCCTATACATGTATATGTATGAATATACATATATCTACAATAAATAACCGGATGTGCTTCTTATATAAATCATCTACGATACAGTATAAGACAACCACGTATACCTACGATATACGTATTAAATATATATATATATATATATATATATATATATATATATATATATATATATATATATATATATATATATAACAACATATATATATAACAACGTGTAACAAATATCTATAATAATAATAATAATAATAATAATTAAACGCCTAATATACGTATCGTGATATAGTAGGTTCTACATAACAGTCGATAGCTAACAATATATACTACAAACTACACATCTATGTGTAAGGCACTTTATAAAAAATGTTCATTTTTTCAGGGATTTCTCTTTCTCTCTCTCTCTCTCTCTCTCTCGCTCTCTCTCTCTCTCTCTCTCTCTCTCTTTCTCTCTTTGCTGTGGTTTGTTTGGTTTGAATATCAATCATACATCTTTTTAGTTTGTGGTTTTTCATATCAATTCTCTCACGTTGTTTGTTCGTCGTCCTCGCAGCAGCAGCGACAGCATCTTCATCTTCACCTTTATCTTCATCTTCATCTTGATCTTGGTCTTGATCTTGATCTTCATCTTCATCTCGATATCGATCTTCGTCCTCATCTTTGTCAACTTCAGCAACACCGCGTCGTTTTTGACGAGATACCGAATTTTAACGTCCCCGATGCATTTCGTACATGATCAGAGGTTAGATGATACAACTTGAGGGAATAAAAAATAAATCAATAAATAAATAAATAAACAAATAAAAAATAAATCGAAAAAAAAAATCCTACTCGCGTCGATAACGTCCGTGCGTCGAAAAAACAAACGCCCCGCAGAGCTTTTGATCCTCGTTTTCGTTAAACCGTGTGTATTTTCTCGCGTGCCGCAAATAACGACGGGAGGATAATTCGAGCCGGACTACTCGAGCCGTTCAGGGGTTGCTACCCCCGTAGCTGCGGTATCGATTCTCAGAGTATCGCCTCAGCCTGCCTCTTGTCGAAAGCTCCGCATTCGGTGGCGCCACCCGGCTTCGGCATTCGGGAAGGCGGCTCAGCTGGGTGGCCATGATTGGTCCGGAGGGTGGATTTCGCCCCTGCGGAACTGGCGCCATCGCGCGGCTGCGCCCTCTAACTTGCCATCCCTTTTTATCGCCCCCACCCATCGCTCTCACTCTCTCTCTCCTTCTCTTACTCTAGGCCTCGAGAGGAAAAGAGAAGAAATATTGCCAAACGCAACCAGCCCCTGTTTTTCTTTCGCTCTCTCTCTCTCTCTCTCTCTCTCTCTCTCTCTGTGTCTCGCGCCCACCGAGACGCACCAAACCCGTTAATCCACGGCTAATAAATAGCCATCATTACCTCCGGGGAGTCTCTTCCTTCGACCTTTAATTCGCAACGCACCGATCGCCGATCGACCGAACGAATCTTTCTCTAACTGCGGTAGCCTCGCGGTTTTCAGTGTCGAAACTTTTTTACTTCATCCCTTCACGACGTTCGTATCCGATTAATTCTCGTATAATCTCACTTTGTAACTGTATTCGTTCTCTCCTGTTCGATATTTTTTTTTTTTTTAACTTGTCATTTGAATTTTCGAATCGAACGATTACGTATAAATCGTCATTTCTTGTCCCACTTTAATAACGTGCAACTTATTTCTCAGTTATTCATATTTCATCGCTTACTGGATATATACCTGCCTTATTCTTCTCAGACGATCGTTAATTTCACCCCGAGTATTATTATAAAAGACCGAGGGTCACGGCACTTTCAGCAACGCGCTGCTGTCGGAAGGATGGAACAATTAGTGTTGGTACGCGTCTATAGCAAATATACGCATCCAAGTACCTACGTACCTACGTAAGGGTTATACGAGGGATATGTACATGTTTGTATATGTATAAAGGCACGCGAGTCGTTGACAATTGAGCGCTCTTTACATATACCTACAGCACCTATGTACGTATTGCAGGGGGTTCGTTTCAAAATGGAGGATGGGTAAATAATTATACGAAAGGTTGAAATCGACGTTCTTATAACATTTCGCGCATCTCCCCACATCGATATATCTGTACTTGTATATAGATATGTGCATATATATATATACACGACTCTCACACATACACCCACACGCACACACACAGTTTTAACGTACGAAAGGTCAAAATCATTCTACAATCCCGCAGTGAGGGATAATTGACGAGGTGGTGTAAAAATGTCACTGCCCCAGGGATAATCACGATAAAAGTAAAATAAAATAAAAGAAAAGAAAAGCACACACGAGTCGATTAATCGATCGTTACGCAAAATTGGATCGCGTGCATTACGTGTATTCCCTTAATTACGCACGTGTACGCGGCTAGTCGGTCCATAAACGGGTCTCACGGGGGTACGAAACGGACACGCGAGTAGGTACCGGGAAATTCGGGGATTAATTAGGTTTGAAAAGGAAAGAAAGAAAAATGGTGCAAAAATCGGTAGGGTGAAAATATTTCATTGATATAATCGACGGCGAGTTGTTTAATGTATCATTGCGGTACGGTGGTGAAAAATTGTGCTGCTGGGGGATACGATTTTTATTTATTTTCTTCTTGTTTTTCACCGTTTTCGATGCGGAGAGCGAGCACGGGGATTTTATGGCGACTTGAGGGGGTGGGTGAAAATTTTCCAGAGATTCGGGAAATAAGTAGGACCACCTGCAGGCGGGCAGGGTTTTTGGGTGTGTGCGTGCGTGTGTCTGAGTGCGTGATCGATGCAACCACGAGGTGGGCAGTAGCCGCGCCTATATCGACCGGAAACCATTTCCATTGAAGCTCCGAAGCTCCCTGCAAGCGACTGTGGCGGCGTTCACGTTGCCTTCCCGAATAAGGGATCATTATTATTTTCATCCCTCTGTTTCGCGTTGTAATTTCAGATTTATCAATGCTCTTAAAATTATTTATTTTTTTGTTTTTTGGGAATTACGATGAAATTCTTTATTTCGCACTCATTTGTCGGCACGTTGTGTCTCGATTTTTCTATTTTGATTTTACCCTCTTATTACCGGGTATTATTATTACTTGTTATTTATACGGTTTTTTAAAATATTTTTTCTATTAATCCCTGGCAGTTTCGTAACAGAAACTTTTCCCCTCCTCTTTTTTTTTTTTTTTTCTCACGTCTTATCGATTCTCTCGCGTGAAAAATCGATGCGTTTATGTAAACGTTACACAGAATGTTAGGGTTGTTATAATTAACACCTGCACATTGGTCGATACGTATATTTTTGCAATTTTAATCTCGCGATCTCACCAAACAATTTCCTTCTTCTTGGTATTCTCTTTTTCACCGATTAATACAGCAGGTATTGAGACACCACTGCGATCGAATATTACCGTCGTCGTTGTTGCCTATCTTGTTAGCTAGTTAGTCAGTTTCCTCGACTCGATAGGATAAGATGAGTATTTAAAATCCGTGCGTTAGTAATTCCTTCGATGTAATCGTTCTCGATTTATTCGAATCCCTGTCTCTTTTCTCATCCGCAGCTAACGACGAGACGAGACGAAATTTTTCTTCGTTCTCCGTGAATTTCCGTGCAATCCAGCGAGAGTTTTGCGGGTGTGCTCGAGGTCGAGGACAATGTCCCGCCACACCAGTAACTCTGAAAAGGTGTACTGCTGTGACAGGACAATATTCCCGGCCCCTGCGAAACAACGATGATGATCCATCGTTTCTGCGGCTCCGTGTAACGTCCGTTGACGAGATGGGATGAAATTCCTCCGGTACGACACGAATTTCCATCCTGTGTCACATTTTCGTCCTCTTCCTGTTATCCATTTTTCCGCGACACAACTTCTTTTCGATTCAAGAAGGAGAAAAAAAAATCGTTTTCCGTTTTTATTTGTTTCTTTATCAATGAATTTTATCCTTTTTGACTTCCCTCTCACCGTTTATCGTACACACACCATATATATATATGTATATATATGTATGCATGTGTATATACACGTATATATGTATATACACGCGCATGCATATATATATGTGTGTATACATATATATATATTTATATACATGTATATATATCCAGAGACGCGTGCAGTGTGTAACCGCGTACGTGTAACGCAATGAATACGCGTATCGTGTGCGACGCAGGCTTATACGTGGTCGCGTATGTCGTAGGTGAAAAGTAACGCAGGAGGTTTCGGAGAGGATGCGGTCGTCGGACGGTGACGGAGCCGAGGGAGAGTCTAGATAGCGACTCGGTCGAGCGTCCCGACGGCACTGCGTCGCTCGCGCGGCGGCGCCTCCGCGCCCCGAACTCCCTTCATCCCTCCGCCCCCGAACTCCCCCTCGCCGCCGGTGCGCGAGGGGTGGCGAACCGACTGGGCGACGACGTAGGTGGGTCAGGCGGGGGTGGGAAATACGGGGAAGTAGAAGGAGAGAGGGAGAGAGAGAGATGTGGCAAGAACTGGTCGCCGGGGGATGAGAGGAGGAGGAGGAGGAAGAGGAGGAGGAGGAGGAGGAGGAGGAGGAGGAGGAGGAGGAGGAGGAGGAGGAGGAGGAGGAGGAGGAGGAGGAGGAAGAGGAGGAGGAGGAGGTGGAGGAGGAGGAGGGATGAAACGACCCCTCGCCGGCTTACGGAGAGCGCGGGGCGTATTGATCCACCGGCTGCGTTCTCTCTCACCGGGGGAGACGATGCCGCGCGGAACGAACGAACGAACTAACGAAAACCGAGAGAGACTCGCTCTCTCCCTCCCAATCTCTCTCTCTCTCCCTCTCTCTCCCTCCCTCTCCCTCTCACTCCCTCTCTCCGCACACAGGGATACGGCCAATGCTGTGTGCCGTCGCCTGCACCCTTCGTCCTCCACCCCCGCGATGATGCCGCTCCGGCCTGCCGACCGAACGAACGACGTCGACGACTTCCAACTATCGTTCATTCTCCTCTACAGGGGCACTATATCTATGTATGCATTTGTGCTGCAACGGGAACAACAGTTTTCCTTTCCTACATATACGTACACCTGCGGTTGGCAATGGAGATTGATAAAAGAACGCAACGTCGGTTACTCGCATGTCGCGGTTATAGGTTTATTTTATACATCGATCTGCAGACGTGTGGTGTAAATGTAGGTAAAATCCTGAAAGTTTCTTTCCCGAAGAATACTTTTCGTCGTCGAGGGTTTCGGATGTTTTGGTGGAAAACTGGCAACTTATTTGATTCAATTTTTATGCATAGGTATTCGTGCTAAATTTGTGTCAAGTCGAGTAAAGCTCGAGTCAATTTTCACACTCGTCAATTATTATTAGAGCGAAGTACAATTTGTACGAGTTTGAATAAAATTTACAGGAATCTTTTAATTTTTTTTTTTTTTTTTTCTGCAGCGTATACACACCCGATGGGTACATTTATTCATTCGTTCGTATATTATCCCCCTACATTTAATCACTTATGGGAATTGTAATTCTCGATACGCAAAATCTGTGATACGATGATCGGTAATTGTCTTTCAATTTTGTGGAAATAACAATTTATCGTGTTCGACCCAGACAACGTTGGTTATGAAAGTCTTGTGTTAGAGTATCTTCAATCGTCGTGCAATAACAAGTTCGAACTATTCCATACGAGTTTGTAAAAATTTTACTCAAACTATCATCTTGGTACTCTGCAGTTTAAAGTTCCTGAATTTCGATAGGCACGTTCTCAATGCAGAGCACGTGCGAGTTTTATATTTTCTCTTCTTTTTCTTCTTCTTGCTGCATTATACGTGTAACATACGTATATAACCCACTCGTGTCGTATCTGCCGGATAGTCGAGTCTTCGTTGACCCCTCTCCTCTCTTTCCCATCTCGCCGTCTCTCGCTCTCCTTTCCTCTACACTCATCTCTATACGCTATATAGCCCTTTGTACGGGAATTTTTGCCTCCTTCGGATCAGAGTTATCATCACGGACTACCGAGCTCTTCAGCTATCCGTCTATTCTACCCTCTATCGGCTCATCTTATTAGTCTGCATTGCACCGCGATGCAACGCAACGCATCGCATCGCGACTGTAAGTCGCCTCGCCATAGAGTTGACGGTTGAGCATTGATGGGTCTTGGGTTTTAAACATTTTGAGCCCAAGTTTTTGAGGAAACTCAAGAGGTTCGTGTTCATAGTCAGAGCTTGCAGTGTTCAGGAAGGGTTTTATGACGGAGTCTCTTCTCTCTACCAATCGAGTCACGTCTAAAACTGAGTTAATTGAGACTCAAGATCCAGCTTCTGAAATTTAATCGATTTGTCGGAGGGTTGGCGAAAGTTTTTCAACCTTCTACGGTATACGAAAAATTGATTTTTCGTAGAAGGTATTGCTAGATATGTATATATATATATATTTTTTATTGCTTCTTTTATAGGGGGTTGAAGTACAAAAAAGTCACCAACTATCACGACCGTCTGAGTAAATCTGTACGAACTGAAACCGAGCGAACGGTATGTTAATTCTTTGATACTCGTGGTAATTCTATCTAAAAAGTGGATTACAGGTGATTAGAAATTAGCATATTGGCTTCGTCTTTTCGTTCCTCCGAGCCTTGAGTACAAGCCTCTCGAAGTATACGATCTTTTAAACCCTAAGGTATATATTTTATGCCCGTACCCCGAATCATCGTTCGAGTGATGAACTTTGACGCACAGCGGTATAAATCGCGACCACGGTGTGGAAGAACGTCGGTCAAGTTTAAACATTATTCGTCTGCTCGCTTTACCTTGAGATTTCGTGGATTTCGGAGATCGAAGAATCTTGGCTTCGAGGGAATTTCCCATCGCTGATACTTGTCTAACCTGAAAGAAAAAGCAGTTCGTTAGAACGCGTCTCGTTTCGACAGCAGATCAAAACACGCAGTCGATATTTTTTCGCCCTTACCGGCGAGGGAGAAACACCCCTAATTACGATATTAACTTTCCCCCTGCGCGAGACTTTCCCCGGGTCAGACTTTGCCGGGCACGAGGTATATATATATATATATATATGTGTGTACTATTTCTCGGCCCCGAGAAGCAGTCGTCCCGTTTCCAGTCGGCCTTTTCTCCCAATTGCCGATGCGGTGGTGCACGGTCCGTTCATCCGTCCGTCCGGCCTCTGACCCTCGGGAATCGTCGTTCCCGCGGGAACCGCGCACTCGTATCTCTCGGAGAGTTCAACTCGGCTCTCCCCGTCCATAAATTTCTCTCTCACTCCAGATCCCATTCCGTCCATCTCGTCCTCCCTTATATTTTCTTACTGCACGAAGTCGAAAAACCGAGAGGGTTCCGCACCTGAAAACTCTCCTCCTTCTCATCCTCTTCCTTCCCGATCCCCGCGGAGCGAAAGGAGTTATGATTCGTACCCAGTCGAACTGCCTGGCTGGCTAGGCCGGATAGAGATCTATTTCCCCGATACGTTAGCGACGAGCGGATCTATGCGGAGAGAGTCTGACTCGGGATGCCGGGGATCAGATGAGGAGACTGCTTGTCCATTCCTCTAAAACTAGACTTCTAGACTCCGCTATTTCCTCCCCCGACGACCGCGAGCTCAAATTTATGAACATTCGTGGAGGAAACTTTGAACTCACCAACGGCGCATCGCGATTGCATGCGACTAAATTTTTTTTACAATCGCGTTCTTTGAGGAAACTCGTAAAACGTGACTTACTGAACGTCTATGGTCGACCTCATGGTCCTGTGCCAGACGAAGAAGGACATCGTCGAGAGGAGAAGGAACGGCAAAACGTAAAACGGCGCGAGCTGAAACAAACGAGACACTGTGTACACATTTCGTGTGAGAGAAACGTGATTCATTGCAGATGGTTGTTCGAGTTTCGTTCGGGGTGCGATGACGATGTCTGATTGATATAATAATATATACATATATGTGTGTGTGTGTGTGCGTGCGTGTGCGTAGGATTAACGGGGGATGAGAGAAACAGTTGGCGAATGAATATTTCCATATTTTTGTTTTAGCGCCGGCATGGAAGCCAACGGTGCGATTGAGCACGATTTTCACAATGCCCTGGTACCCATAAACGGCAGCCATTCGGGAAGCTCGGGAAGAAGTACGCCGAACGGCGGCGATCCAGCACCCGGCAAACTATTCGTCGGGGGTTTGTCGTGGCAAACGAGCAGCGAGAAGCTCAGAGAATACTTCGGCATGTTCGGCACTGTCACGGACGTGCTAATCATGAAGGATCCCGTTACACAGGTTAGTTCTTCACCTCCTCCTCATCCTCGTCCTCCTCGTCGTTCGCGGCAATTTCTATCCTACGTGCTCGTCTTCTATGACCTCGATGTACACACGTTCGCTAGTGATAATAATAATTATAAAGAAAAAGGTACAAGGATCCTTTTTGTCTTCCTCTGTCAACCACCGTGGCCTCCGACTCTCCCTTCTTCGTTGTTTTTTCGAACCGTATCCCAGACGTGATGGAAGTTCGGTACACACTGGGGCAAAAATGGCATCCTTCGGTTAAATGTGTTTCTAGTTTTCGGGGTCACCTCGCACGCACCCTGATGAATCTTACTAGCGTTTTGGAAAGTTGATATGTTTTAGATGAGATTCGGGTATAAGAACGATACGTGCTAGTTGGAATATTACAATAACGTCTTAACTTTGATGATCGTTATTCCAAGTGAGCGGAGCAAAGTGGAAACCGGTAAAGTATTTCGTCGGGATAACCGTAGAGAAAGAGATTCGTCAATATTCATTCCGAGTGATTTCACCCACCCACCCCCCGGTTTGTATAACTCTTCTCGTGTATATTTCGACCGATGAAAGGGATTTAAAACGAGTGAATTTCATCCTGTACCAGCACTATTTGAATATTTGATTTTATCGATTGTGAGCGATTCCGAAGTGACGGAAGTACAATTATTGTACTCTGTTATGCACCGATGTATAATCTCGAATCACGCGACCATTTCTTCAGCTCTCCAAGCGCACCGGACGTTGCACTTAACAAATCGTGATCGGGTGGTTCCTAGTTCCGAACAACCCAACGTACGTAAGCGTTGATAACCTAGGACGGAGGATCGTTTATCCTGGAATCGATTTCTATGAATCGGTGCAATCACCGTCGCTTCCGAGTTGACCTGTAACCGCACAAACATGTATGATAAAAAACGCCCCTTGCTTATATCGTGTTACAGAGGAGTCGAGGTTTCGGTTTCATAACATTCGCTGAGCCCGGCAGCGTCGACAAGGTGTTGAAGTGCCCGATCCACACGCTCGACGGCAAGAAGATCGACCCGAAACACGCGACGCCGAAGAACCGTGCCAAGCAGGCGAATCGCACGAAGAAGATATTCGTCGGAGGAGTCAGCCAGGACACGAGCAGCGACGAGGTGAAGGCCTACTTCAACCAGTTCGGTAAGGTCGAGGAGACGGTGATGCTGATGGACCAGCAGACGAAGCGGCACAGGGGCTTCGGCTTCGTCACCTTCGAGAACGAGGACGTGGTCGACCGCGTCTGCGAGATACACTTTCACACGATAAAGAACAAGAAGGTCGAGTGCAAGAAGGCCCAGCCCAAGGAGGCGGTCCAGCCCGGGGCCCTGGCCCTCGGGAAACGCGTCGTCCTCGGCGCCCTCGGGGTCCGACTGGCACCCCAGCAGCCGCACCCCGTGGCGTCCCAGATAGTCGCGGCCCAGGCCCAGGCCCAAGTTCAGGCCGCTGCGGCGGCCGCGGCCGCGGCCCAAGTTCAGAACGCGGTAGCCGGATACGGAAAGCTTTTCGGCAGCTATCCAGCGCTTTCCGCCTACAGATACGCCCCCTACCCGATACCGGGGGCCATGGCCACCGCACCGCCACCGGCACCCGCACCCCAGGCGACACCGACGGCACCTGCGGCCCCAGGGAACCCCTACCAGGGATACTCACTGACAAACGTCGACATGTCCAGTTTCCAGGGAGTTGACTGGGGATCGATGTACGGCATGGGGATGTACGTCTAAGGGACAACGCGAGGGACGCGTTCAAACTACGCCGACCACTGTCGAGGTTCTTCTTACCGACCTTGTAGGGGACGCGGGGATATTTGTTGTTGATAACTAACAACGATGGAAACCCCCTGTGTAACTTCTTTACCTTGCCGATATTTTCACCTTGCGAAATGGTAACCGAGTCGCTCTCTCTCTCTCTTTCTCTTTCTCTATCTCTCCCTCTCTCTCTCCATCCCTTTTTATCTCTCTCTCTCTCTCTCTCTTTCTCTCTTACACAATTTTTTCTTCTTTCTTCGGTTCATTCGATTTACGATGAGGTAATATTTTCAACGAGGTTAAGTTCACGGTGATTTGACCGGATCTTTTACCTTATGAATACATGGAACAATGAGATCTGGTGTGATCCGCTTCCTCCATGTACAGTACAACGTAAACGTTGCAGAAATTTATGATTCAAGCTTTTCATAGACATTCCTATAACCAGCACCAACATCACCACCACCATTACTAATTACTACTGTTTTACCTCTGTGGTAAGTTGACTTTGAAGTTGGTACATAGTTAAGGCGAGACGCGTTATAGTATTATTTTTATTTCTCGCTGCATTGATAATAGCATCGTAATCTTCACGAGTAAATCGACTTTTGGATCGGATCATTTTTTTTTCTTTTCTCTCTTCGGCTGTATGTTTTCTTTTTTGTTTTGTGATTGCACTTCATTTCGATCAACGCTGCTCGATCATCTCGCCCAGCGAATAGACATGGATAAATGTGTACATTCAATGAATGAAATTTAATTGGCGTGTTAGAGAGAGAGAGAGAGAGAGAGAGAGAGAAAGAGAGAGAGCGGGCGCTATCGTCGCGGAGAAAACTCGTCGAAAAGGCAAGGTTTCGGTTAGTAAAAGAGAAAAGAAAAGTGAAAATTGAAAAAAAAGAAACGTTATGAATGAATATTGATAAAAAAAAATCCAAGATAATTTGATCTCACACACGTTATATTATATGTGTTACACATACACTTACACACACTCACACACACACACTTGAATATACACGTACGCAAATACACATATTCTATCATCACACGGATAATAATTATTAAAATAACATGTACGATCCTTGATCAAAGCCAAAAATCGCAAGTGTGTGGTGTTAGGAATTTTTTTTTTTCTCTTCCTCTTTTTTTTCAAACGAGGAATACGATGGATGAAAGAAATGGAAAAAAAAGAAAGAGATTAATTATTTTATTACTGTAATCCTATAGTAAAATTATCTATTTTACACCGTTTCTTCTTATATCCTACTTTCATCTAATATATATTTTAATTTTTATCGATTTTTCTTTCAACGAGGCAGCTTACACACGTGTATAACATTTTCAAGTATATAAAGTGCGATTATCTATCGACGGAATGGTCCTTCGGCTACTGTATTTTTATGCGAGTGCGCTAAAATTCAATAGCGGTGCTTTGTCAGGGCGAGCAACAGTCATAAATTCAGATGACAGCTCGCCGCGATGTACGTAATCTGAAAAATTTTTGAAGTCACGTTCATTACGGTTGGTCGCCCTGACAAACAACTTATTTCGGATTTTAGCGCATGCGCATTAAAGCGTAAAAGACGACGGACCATTCTGTCGATAGATAATCACTCTGTATGCAATTTTATGGTTCATGGCCCCCAACTGTAGCGCTCAGATCGGTTGCCTCGATGAATAATAACAATAATTGTATAATTATTGGTTGAACGCATTTTTCCATTATCGAGTTGTTGTTGTTTTTCACCTTTTCACCCTCTGATACAATTATTACTATATTAGTCTACTATGTCTACTTTTTTCTTTTTTTTTTGTCATGAATTCAAACTCAATCCAGTCGTGTCACGTTTGCATTCGGTTCCTAGTTAGTTACTCAAATCGATCAATACTCGTTCGCGTATAAATTAAATAATTCGCGTTTATATATTCTTATAGAATTTGTTGTTTTCTTTTCCCCCCTTCAATGTTGATATACTAGCATATCCAAATTCGGCATTGTTATTTGTACGACCTTTCAAGCAATACATATATCACGGTATTATTGTACGGAGAAGCTTGTCAAATATTGATTGACTGTATTTGTTTCTGGTTTTTGATTTGTCAAAGTTTTCGCGTAAACTATTATCACAGGCGCGTGATTTTTTGATATTTATACATATGGTAAAAGTCATTCGAGTAATTAATGACAATATTCTCTGCTCTCCACAATTACATAAGACTCGTAAACTACAATAGATACTATGCATACAATACGTACATGTACGGTAAATATGTGTAATACAATACAATACAATACTAATGTTACTAATACTAATACTAATACTAATACTAATACTACTACTCCTATTACTGCTACTACTACTACTACTACTACTACTACTACTACCACTACTACTACCACTACTACTACTTACTACTATTACTTACTACTCAAATGATGCTCCACTTAAATTGGATGAAGTATGTATACTTAACTTTTAACGACGCTAACAATACTTAAATAGCGGTTAAGAAATTACATATAACAATAATATTGATAATGTACTTTGAAAAGATAAGGGTAGCTCAGTAAGTAAGTCGTTACTTAAATTATACGTACACGCATACGCAAGTGAATACAAATATGTACGTAAATGCATAAAGTTATACGTGCGTTGTATGTATGTATTTATATTCACGTATAAACAAATAATTAATTATTAATTATGTTAATATGCGTATATATAAATACGATAAATTAGATATCTCGTGATGTTAAGAATTTAAGGTTACAAATTTAACGTTTTAAAAGTATTTGAAAAAAGACTCGAGTCATAGATGAAGCAAACGAAACAAAGCAAACCAATATAAAAATAAAGAAAATTTAAAAAAAAAAAAAAACAAAAAAAAAAATAAAGAAGAGAAGATTAATTTCAAAGAAAAAGAAAAACTAAACTGAAAATGCAAATGAAACAGGAGAGAAAGAGCGGTGAGAGAGATGCAGAGAGGTATCAAAGGGTGCAGGCGCATTTAATAATGCGACGGACGAATAATGAAGTATTAAGCACACTTACTTGAAAACGAAAGGATGAAAGATGAAACACGAAAAAAATAAATAAATACGGATGGAAATTTCGAGCAATAAGTGATTACTCAACTATACTTAACAATAATTAAAAATAATAATAATTATAACAACAATAATAATAATAGTAATAATTATAACAATAATAATAATAGTAGTAATAATAATAATGATGATGATGATGATGATGATGATGATGATGATGATGATGATGACGATAAATATCGCTTAAACATTTGAAGGAGAGTGAAGAAAATGAAAATGCGAAAAAAATTAAATCGAAACAGAATTATCCTGTTGAACCATAAGTAATAATTATCTATAGTGATATACGTGCGAGTGATAAATACGTGAGATGATTATATTGTATAATGCAACATAATTATAATTGTAATTAATCAATCAATTATCCACCGCTGACGCGTAAATGACATTTCTTCTTGTCTAATTTGTTTTTCTTATTACCATCGACAATACGCGACGACGCGGACGCGGCCGACGGCAACGGCGGTAGTATTATACACATAGTTATTATTAACTATGTATCATTATATTCGATACGATAAATGTTTAACGATAAAAATTACTACGAATAATTTGCGTGCTCTGTTGGAAGTGATTCGGAAGCGCGTAGTAATATTATTAGATTTTAGAGATGAATGAGAAATGCGGAGAAAAACTTGGATGAAAGGAAAAACGGTAAAGGATCGAAGAAAAAAAGAAATAATTAACAATAACGGTACGGTAACGAGACGTGTAATATATCGCATCGCCCGCAGCCCATGATACATTTATTCTATCGTAAAAACTTAATAATATACGTATAGGTATACAATATACATACACACCACCACGTATTATGAGGTTTCTTGTCGCATTTATTATATACATTTTAATTAAACATAAATAAATATTGTAATAGCCCAGAGGTTGACAAGAAATAACACAGGATGAGAGCAAGAATTGTAAGAAACGAAAAACGAAAAACACACACATTTGACACACGCGACAACACAAATTCTATACGATAAGACGACGATGCGAAATTGATTCGTGAGATATTCGAATCGGTGAATTATGGTAGTAAAGATAACGATTAATGACGGTGGAGATTCAGAAGGAACATGAAAAGCGATTGTTAATCAACGATTATCCTGTGTATGTATAACGGTGATTAATTTCCGTCAAGTACTGATCAATGCGTCACGCGTGTGCGTGCGTATGAAAATAAGTAAGTAACTAAGGAATTAAATTAATAACTAACTGATTAAGTAAATAAGTTACTTGATAAGTTGCTATAAGTTATAAGCAAATAAGAATACGTGTGCTTGTCCGTCTGTCTGTCTGTTGTCTCTGCTGGCTGTTTAATTGTACGGTTAATTTTTCCGACATCCGGAAGTATTCGGTATAGTATAAGTATATATAATATTATGATATACTTTGACGATGAAGAAGAAAAAAGAGGTGAAAACCAAAAAAAAAAAAAAAAAAAATATGCAAAAAATGCAACAAAAAAAAAAAAAAAAAAGAAAAAAAGAAGAATAGAAAACACTTCAAGTTAAATTATACTAAATTCGTAATATCCGTAAGTCAAGAGAAACGAGCGATTTATGTCTCGGTATGCGCATGAGTGAATTCACGAGTGAGTGCGTATACGTTGCGTAGTCTTATCTAGCCTGGTACATAAGTAGAATGGTTTCGGGTGTTCGGGGGGAGGGAGGGCGGGTGACGTATTTTTTTTTTTTTTTTTATTTATTTATTTTTTGTTTTCCCATTTTATTTTTTTTTTTTTTTTTTTGTTTTCGTTTTCGTATTCAAGTTCTGATTCGTTTTTCGACGCTCGACGCTCGGCGACCATCGATGAATCGAATTTTCCAAATCGCGCATTGAATTGCGATAGTCTCAATTATTCAGTGATCGATTCGAATTTTATTCCAGTTTTTTTTTCCCCCACTCACGTCAGATATTAATTATTTTCTTCACATCTCTTTTGCGTCGATATGTTCGGTAAGGGTTTCAACTTTTCTTTATTCATTTTATTTACTTTTTCTTATTATTTCCGGCAATTTTTTATTTTTTTTTTATTTTTTTTTTTTTTCTCGCTTTCGGTCAATCGATCGCGAAAAAATGGTGTATCGGATTTCACTACCCAAAGTGTACGGAGCTGAATATGTAATACACGTTGCTTGTAAAGGTAAAAAAAAAAAAAAAAAAACAAACAAATGAGGAACATATTTACGCAGAATGTAGAAAGTGTAATTTGTTGGAGGTATTTTTGGTAGATAATTTTTTGAATGCACGTAAACAATTTCTTGTAAATTGAAACCCGTAATTTTTTATTTTTTTTTTATTTCCCTTTTCTTACTTTCGTTTCTCTTCATTTTTGAGTCTCTGGTTTTTTTTTTTTTTTTTTTTTGTTTTGTTTAATTCTTATTCTTGTGTCATACTAATATTATACGTATATTGTCGAATGCGAGTAATAATATACATATATTTAGCAAATCTCTAGTGTGCAGCAATAAATTAGTTGTTGAAGCTAACGATGTATCTCGTCTATTTTTGAGTTGAATTCGAGTTGATTACTTGTATGTAGTTTTGTACTATGATTATTATTATTATTATTATTATTACTACTACTACTACTAGTATTATGATCGTTAATGGTTATCGCACCGCCTAAACATCAGTGTTACGATTGAAACACACACAAAAAAAAAAAAAAAAAAAAACGAACAGACGACTAACAAGGCATGCCGCGATAAAATCGTAAGAGAAATAATGCATCAATTACGATATCGAAATCCTCGAAACGTTGAACGTTGAACGTCGAATCTTAAAAAAAAAGAAAACAACAAACCACCACCACCACGAACAACCCCGTATTATCCAATATAGTCACTCCCGTAAAAGTAACTTAACGTAAAGTAACGTAAAGTAAAGTAAAGTAAAGTAAAGTAAAGTAAAGTAAAGTAAAGTAAAGTAAAGTAATATACCATAGAATCCTGTAACTTGTATAAATACATTGACGCACATGCACACACTCATACACAGTCACACGTATATTCGTGATAAAACATGACACGTAGATTTTTGAACAACGAAGACAAAGAAAAAAAAGAAATTGAAAAATTAAATAAAAATCCCTTCACTTTAGTCGCGCGCTTAGAATTGTCCCGTTAGGAAAGGTACGCTATGAGAATTTAAAAAAGATAGGGAATGGAAAAATCGTGAAACAATTATAGGAATAACGATAAAAACAACACTCAGCATTATTGTTATTGTTGTTACATTCGTATATAAATATGTGATAAACTCGAATCGAATTAGTTTGGCAAAATCGTCGCTTCGATGACGTTCTAAATTTTACACAAACTCGTCATCTTCACACCCCAACCCCCGCCCACCTAATTGTGTAACCAATACTCAAGACGTATTATTATTACTATTAATTGATTAATTAATTAATTAAATAAATAAATCTTAAATTTACCTAACGACAATTATCGATAAAGTTGCATCGCATACTACTACGACTACTACTCTACTACTCTCACCACTGCTACTACTATTTCCACCACCACCAATTTTTTTCTTTACCATCCCGAAGGAATTGGGCGCATAATCGTCACGAACCAAATTGTACACGTGAGACAGAACTGATATTTTCCTGTCGCGGCGGACGGACCACTCCGTGGAAAGATTTCATCTCGTTTGGTCGTATTTTAAGCTTATCGAATCCGCTTTGACAAACTGGGAATGAGAATGAAAAATTTTTTTGTGACAAATCACCCGCGCATTTATGTATATGTATATTATCTTCTTTTCTTTTTTTTTTGTCTTTTTTTCCTCGCTACTTTCTTCCTCGAATAAAAATTTAAACAACGATCGTAGACGAATTCGATACTTTCGCGTGACTGAAATAGCCTGATATTATATAATATAAAATGGAGCGAATTTTTGATCGGTGTAGCCGGTCTGCCGCGACTGAAATTTAAAAGCAAAGATGAAAAAGAAAAAAAATACGAAAGAGATAAAGATGAATACAGGTATGACGTATACTATTATATAATGAAAAAGAAACACACGAAACATCATGCACACTATAATCATATTTGAGGTAAAGTAACTGAGACGAGAACACGATATGGAATAACATTGCATTGCTATACAAATATGACAACCGTATAATAGTTTAGGTAACTGCCTAGAAAAATTGCCAATAAAGTAGTCGATAAAACTAGTAGAAAAAAAAAAAAAACAGTATGTACAATTAATTTGTTGTGTTTTTCCCCCCGTATACCACCTCACCTCACCTCACCTCACCTCAACTCACCGCCTCACCTATTTATATCACCGTATTTATTCTATGTATAATAATAATAATTGATTTGCCTTGTTTTCTCAATCTAATCCACCTTTCGTATTTGAGTATTTAGAGAGACGCAATAACGTGTCTATTTGTTTGTGTTTTTTTTTTCCCCCCCTCCTCTTATCTTTTCTTTTGTGAATATTTTATCGCAGCATGCATGCAAACGTACGTCTGTACGATGGCACATATGACAATCCCGGGACGAAGAAATTTTCGTTTGTCATCTTTCCCTGCAGGGAGATTGCAGCCGGAGGGCTGCACGTTTCGCTAATTGGCTAATTAATATTCAGCCATAATTAGGCGAGTTAATCCGTCGGGTGCTCATCACACTCGGTCGTCTGGTTGGCCGATACGCCACTCCAGAATACGAATATAAAATTAAACGCCACACGTACGTATCTACGTATGCAAGTATCATTTTTACGCATCGTTCGCTTTCGGATCGCGTCAGGTCAAAATTCACGTCGATCGGATTTTTATCAAGTCATTTCGCCTCGTGTTTCAGGTAATAGTTTGCACTGAAAAGTATTAGAAAAATAAATGAATAAATAAACAACATTCCATTCTTTATAAACTTTTTCGCTTATTTCTAACAACCGTTATCCAATTATTTTTCTTCAACTATAATTTGTCACTAATATTGTTAAATACGACCTGACGCGATCAAACCTTCGACCCCGCCCCTTTTCGATTTTGCTAAATAAGAAGAAGAGGTTACAGATGTTTGAGTAAATGCCGTTTCGGCTTTCGGAAAATTCTTTCACCATGAATGGCGGCGGGGATCGAGCAAAATGCAAACGCAAGATCTGATCCATTAAATATATTTGAAAAAAAAAAAAAAAAAAGAAAAAGTAATCATTCACGAAGCGAACAGTGTGCTGCACCATCGTACAGCGTATACTTGTAAATATATATATATATACACGTGATAGAATTGAAAAGCTCCCAGGTGCAGAGCAGCTATTTTGTTCGCTGGTCGTTACCCCGGTAACTACTCGCATGATTCGCCGTGTCAAAGTGTAGGAAATAAAGGTGGGGAACGGGGAAAGAGATACTCTCTCTTTCTCTCTCTCTCCCTCTCTCTCTCTCACTCTCCTTCTCTCTCTGTGACGGCCAGAGGATGCTGCTGCTGTCCGTTACAACGTGTCGTGTGTCGGGGTCGAATTAGAATCGCGGAAAAGTACGAGGGCATGCATGGGTAACCACCAGGGATCATCGCCGAGTAGCGCATGCGTTAGATAAAGAGCACTGATATTGGACCCCCTTCAGTCTAACCGGTAGAATTCCAAATGATTTTCCCCGTCTCCCCTCCCTCACCCCCTCAATTTGCCAATCTTCCTTTTTTTTCCCGGTTAAATTACATATTTATTGAAACGACCATACCTAATATCGAAGTTTAGTGGGTGTGCAGTTTTTATTTTTCGTTGTTACAACACTTTGCGTGTTTTTTTTTTTTTTTTCTTTTCTTCATTCGCTACTATCCTGCCAGCTTTTAATAATACAGTAGACCCGATTATTGATCCTGATTATCATTCCTGATTTTATTTCTGTAAAAATCGATTCAAGTTCGAAAATCCATCCGAGTGCCTTAATATCTACCTTACCGAATTGAACCCTGAATTTTTCCCCGTAGACTTTGAGACCCGTTGATTTCCATCGCAAAAAAGGAAACAAAAATATATATATATATATATATATATATATATATATATATATATATATATATATATATATATATCCAATAATAACCTATAGTAAAAGAGACGTTTTTGAAGAAGAGGAAGCAAAGAATAGAAAAAATTGGTATCTATGTAGAAAGCCTCGTAGATAATGTGTACATATATATATATATTACTTGAAATCTATTATTTCTGGATTTATTCTTGATTTTGTAGCTTTGTTTTAGTTTTTATTTTGGTATTTCGATTTTGCAAAAAAAAAAAAAAAAAGAAAAAACCACAATAACAAAAAAAGGGTTGACATAGAATCGATTGCTGTGCGTGCAACGTCTGGAGGTGTGATGCCTGTGTGTGGAGGGGAACCCGTAACCATGACCAGGTAAGATATTACTTGTAGATATCCTAGTTAATTAGTATTCACCCTATACACATAGCGTAATGATTATTCACCAATGTACGTATTTATTATGATACATAGAATTTTATTGTTCGTAGTATAAACTGCCAAAAGTGTGGTAAATGGTGTAGTGCGTAGATTCGTGTGTAACGGCTTTTTATACGTAAATAATACCGTATATATCTGCGTATAATAACAATATGTAACACACTGACTTGAGCTCAACAACGACTATAGTCTTTCTCGCAAACTGTGCATCTTTGTATAATGCCTGAAAAATATAAACACCTGTAATAATCGACAAACGTATCGGTGAAATTTTCAACCCTGCAGCAGTCGGCCCTCGTTATACGCGTGATAAAGTAAATCCAACAATAATTGTACATGGAAGACAACTGTGTTGTTCTCATTTTGAGAGAAATGATTTCGCGTTACCCCGCAGCTTATTATCGCTGGGTACGCGTTAGTTGAATTTCAAACTTCTAAGCGAATTGCGGAAACTTGAGTCGTTGAGCTTCAAATTTGCTTTGTACACGTATGTATGGTGTACGGGTATCGTATACCTTATTTATACCCGTTAGCTAATTCACCACATCGGTGCATTCATGCATGCATGTCACTAACAAAGTATAAATCAAAACTCCTCGTGCCAACACTCCAGCGTATATATGCAGCAGATCGCTTCGCTCTCTCTTTTTTTTTTTTTTTTTTTTTTTTTTTTATATTCACAGACTTTTAAACTTTCAAAATATTTTTCGTACCAATTTTGCATAGCGAAAATCAGCAACTCGGTTTTTCTTTTTTCCTTCAAACTTACGAGTTACAAACTTTTAATAATACCGGCTGGCAAATTAATCGTGCAAATTTTGTCGCGGTGTAAAAAAAATAGAAAGAAAACAATTATTATCCACACGTATCGTTGTTGTACCTGTACGTATATAAGATTACATAACGATAATACGATTGCGGTGCAACCGCGAGCAGCTAGTCTTAGTATATACGAAAAAAGAAAAGGAAAAAAAGAAAATGGAACAAAACCAAAAGAGCTAAGAGTCGAGCGATCAACTAAGTCGATTTTCTTTGATTAGCGAATGTATCAAATCGCCAGTGTGGGAAAAAGAAAGATAAATAGAAGGAGAGAGAGAGAGAGAGAGAGAGAGAGAGAGAGAGAAAGAGAGAGAGAGAGAATGAATAGATAAAAATACGCGGTTTGTAAGATTAAAATTAGCAATTGTAAGAGCTAGAGAGCAATTGAAATCTATACAGTGTAGAATTTATTCTATAAAATTTTAATTCGTATATACATATGATGTATATGCATAAAGATAAAATTAATATATCTACGTAAACGTCAGTTTCGAGTTGATGGAATAATCGCGAGAGGTAAATCTCTAGTTAATAACGCGTAATGTGTAATTACAACGCATTACAAAATAATTATACGTATTGCTCTATGATATACGAGCAGCGTCTATTACATAAATACACACATGCATATATACATTCATATATATATATATATATGTGTGTGTACATATATGCATGTATATATGTATGTATATTTCAATATGATACTGTAAGTAATAATTAATCGATTTTCGAAGCACTTTGGACAAGGGACCCACATACATGACTCGTATAGCGTTTTCTGGCTCTTATATTAATTTCACCGGGGCCATACTGCTCTTCCATACTACTATATGCGCGCGTGCATATAGTATAAATAAATTAACATGTAACACACACACACACACAAACATGTACACGACACGTATATATAATATATATGATATACATATAATACATACATGCATGCATACAAATATATGTATATATCACGAATATTACGTACTTGTAAATTACAACTCGAACTCTTTGTAACGATTAAGTGTTTTACGGTTTTTGCGAGATATTGTTGTTGTTCGTCGCTTGTTTTTCATTTTTTTTTTCTTTCTCCGATTCTACTTTTCACGCCAAAAATTCTTCTTCACACGACGTGCGTTCGATTAGCTCGAGAAATTCTCCCAATGATATACGTCGCGTATCCTGTATTTTCTATGCAGGTACTTTTTGAAATCCCCGATGCCGAAGAAGAAAAAAAAAGAAAAGAAAAAATTCCTCTCGTACATCAAGATTTCTTTTATCCTCAAGAGGCGCGTAACGCATTAGAGAGGCGAAGTTTCGCGAAACTCTGTATGTGAATCTCGTGGAAATAAAGAGGGTGGGGGAAAAAAAATTAATGAACAGAAAGAGACGAAGGAAAGGAACGCAGGAAAAAAGTAACAAGTACGTAGCCGCGAAAATCTGTATATATTATACACTATCACTGTAACGTATTGAGAACGCGAGTTATCACGTAATTCGAGTGCCACGTGGAACAGAGCTAGATTTCTTGCTTCCAATTTTTGTTGCGAGGTTATATAAATGCATCAGGGACAGAGCCATAAAGCAATACTGAGGGAGAGGCAGTAATATATACGTATATATATATATATATATATATATATATATATGTAAGTGAATAAAATTGATATCCTATGTATATATATATATATATATGCATCTATATTATAATATATACATATACATCTATTTAGACCACGAGACACTCGGCTGCGCAGAGTTGTAAATATTTTTTCAATCCCGATATTGCACTCGCGGAATATTTATTATCTTATTATAATAGGACATAATAATATAACTTACAGAAAATATGATCTGCATCAAGTAGTAATTTATTTATTTATTTATTGTATTAACTCTGTACATGGAGCAGTAATTTATTTTTACTAATCTTAATCTCCAGTAAACCCCTTCACTTATTACCCAACCCCTGATTACGTGATTAATTAATACTTGTACGAAACACGATCTCGCTAGGTATAATTTATTTATATGCGCGTGTCGCGTCGTACAGGGATGATAATATCTAATATCTAGTAAGAGGAGATATTGATGTAAATATATTTTCTTCGTATTGAAAAAGTATTATAATAATATTATTATATAATGCGTATAAAATTAATTCAGATATAAAAGAGGTGAAAAGGAGAGTAGAAAAGCGGAAAATTGATTAAAAAAAAACAAAAAAAAAAAAAACAAAACAACAAACAAATAAATTAATTAATAAAAACGTCAACGAGTAGTGAACCTTACGTAATACGTTCTGATTACCCTGTAATAGAAGAACAAAGTGCACACTATAGAATATCTCACAATAGTATTATTATAGTCGGTAGTGAGTAGTTATTATACTTCTTATAAAGAAAAAAAAAAAAAAAAGAAATGAAAGAAAACTTTTAACGTAATTTAAAATATTAATATTATTAGCTATATTCAATTTACTTATATATTATAGTATATAGATGTGAATGGTATCGTTGTATACTGCTTATTATACAACGCACCAATGTGTAAAACCCCTGATCCTGGTCTTCGGACACTTTCGTCTGTAAGCCTGCATATTTATCGTAATTCCCATTGCCAAATGACCAAGGAAAAGATACGAGAAGGAAATTGAAAGGAATTTCATCCTGCACCTGCGTATCAAGTCAATAAGCCATTTTACGGCAATCGATCGAAGGCTGATGAAATTCTATTTGCCTTTTTCCTTTAAATCTTCTCTCCATGTCGGTCAGAAATTTCAATAAAATTTCTGCTCCCTAATTTTTAACCTCCTCTTTTCATATTAATGTTTTCACGGGCCCGGATCAGGGCTACGCGAGATGCATTTTAGTCATTTATTTATTTAATTTATTTTAAAAAATGAAGAAGAAAAAAAGTATAATGCAAATGAACAAAAAAAAAAGGAAAAAAATTATGGAAAATAAAAAAAAAAAACATTTAAAAAAAATCCACAATTGAATTATTTTAGAGCTAATACTCATGATATTGATATCGATTGATTGATTGATTGATTGATTGATTGGTCTGTGTTGGTGTATAAATTTTGCCAATAATTTTTTTTTACAGCTTAAACGTAGCTTTCCTTTATCTGTATATTTGTCTCTGGATCTCGAGGGTCTTCAGCGTGATAACGAAGAGAAAAATGAATAAATAAAACAATTGAAGTAAGAGAGATTTTTTTCTCACGTCGCTTAAGCTTGTTGATCTAATTTTGAAGCGATGTGAATTCTTGTACGCGGTTTATTAAATTCCGTTGCAGACCCTCGTGAATCTGTGTAAAATTAACAGATGTCTATCAATAGCGGTTAGCGTGATTTATCATTATATAGTAAAACACATGTGTAGCAAGTATTACGTAATGATTAATTGGTAATAACGAGTATTAAGGTAATGCAGTATTTGGGTAAACTGAAAGAGTATCTTATCGTGAAGTATTTACCGCAGGCTGTACCTGTTGTTGTTGAAAACATTAAAAAATTACTCTTATCCCACGCTATGTATATATATGTATACACATATATACGTACATGTACATATATATATACGTTGCCGCTTTACAGAATCAATTTCTCCCCCATTACTCGCCGCCTACCCGTAAATCCTTCGTTATCGCCTGCAAGACAATAAAAAAAGGAAGAAATTTTACGAAAAGGGAACCAAGGGTGAGAATTTAAAAAAAAAAAAAATTAGAAATGCCTTGAATCTTCTTTCGTTCGCTTTTTCCGTTAGATTTTCGAACAATAATTTGGAAATTCGAGTCGAATCACATCCGTCAAACATCGATTAACCCCGGGGATGAATCGAGGGTGCGACTTTGCCTCGGTTATTGGTCTGCTGCACCCGCATGGCTGCGCCGCCGTGGGATTTTCTTTGGTTCTGGTGTCCCTAGTGACCGATCAATTTCACCTGCCACCGGCATCCCCGTGTTGCGTTACCCAAGTTGTTTTCAATTTACAAACGGAAGAGAAACCGCTTTATGCGTATGTGCGTGTAGAATGTATAATTTGTATCGTAGACTTTGCACAGGGAAGAAGACTGACGATGATAGGAGGGGTGGGGTGGACAAGGGAGATGGAGGGGGAAAGAGAATTAATAGAGATGTAAAAGAAAAAAAAATAAACCACATACGGGAAAACACTCGAAAGCTCTGCTAATTTGGCGCTGTGTGTTTTTATAAGAATTTCATCTGTTTCCCAAGGAAGAAATCAGGAGTGTCCCTCAGGGTTTTCCTTTCTTCGATCTTTCTCTTCTTTACTCACGTTCTCTTTCACTCTCCTTCTCGAGGCAGCTTACAGTATCTACTCGTAGTAAAACGCGTAGATGAATTATTTTCTTGGAAGAGTAAAAAAGGATTTAAAAAATAAAAAAGAAAACAGCGGAGGCGTGCGTGCGGGGGAATGAAGGGGACGACTGGGGGCCATTATTCCTAAATCATCTACCGCGCTTCTCGTCTTCCGCACGTTCCGCGGCTACGGAAACATCGAGCTCTGAGGAAAGAGGGAGAGAGAAAAAAGGAGAGAAATCCTACCGCGGATTTAGAAGTTGGATGGCTTCGGGAAGAATGGCAAAGAGAAAATAAGAGGAGGGTTAGATCGGTGGGGTCCATCTTATACCAACTTTCAAAGAATCCTCCTCTCGTTCCCCTCAGAAGTATGTACGTATACCTACAGCCAGTGCCTACTCACACGTAATCCGTATTATACCTCGATTTATTCTTTCTGTGTGTCTTATACCTTTCGAAATCATGCAACATATCAATTTTTTCTTCTTTTTTTTAGAGTAATCCTGTCTGTACGTGTTGCCGATATCGTTGTTATTCTCTCGTTTTCTGTCCTACGTCCTCTTCGCTATCTTTTCGTTTTGTGCTCTATGTGCTTTTCGTTTTTTTTTTTGATTTTTTCTGGGTTAGAAGAACAACAAAATAAAATAGAATTAACATCTCTTTGTGACTTGGCGTGCATCGGACGTTGATTAAAAAATTCATCAGCATTTTTCTGTGCTGTTGTATGATCACCTTATCGGCTAAATTCGCGTTTGTAATAAATTTCCAATCCGAAACACGCCGTGTGTAGAAGCTGCTTAAAAAGCTTTAGTCGAGTAATTTGTGGCATTACACATTCGTGCATACATATACATGCGGTCACATCGATGTCGTATTTGTACAACGAAAGCAATCAACGTAGCCTGTTATTTAATATCATTATAGACCTACGAATAGATTTGTGACTAATTAGCTTATTTAGACGCGTAGTTTCGTCTGGCATATGCATATACATATACCCTTACCCTGTTATATTGCATACGTTTAGATTTACGTAAGCGCGCCTGTAAAGCTGTATGGAACTGATTCTTGAGAAAGAATGAAATTTGAGCAAGCGGGAAATTAATCTCACAATCGGATCGTTTCTATCGTCGAGACTGAAACTTTGTTTTTTCTTCGGCAGATTATTATGATTATTATCATTATCATTATTATTGTTGTTGTTGTGGTGTTGTTTTTGATGATGATGATATGATGACGATGATGACGATAACGAATTATTCAAGAGATAATAATACTGTAATTTGTGATAATTAAAAAAGACGAGAACGTAGAAAACGAGGTGGAAGACAAAAGAAAAGGAGAAAATAAAATATTGATACGCGCGTTTTTGTAACGATTTTGCGATACCTTCGGCCTATAGAATTAACCGAACTGTAATTCATATATTTTGTCATACATTTTTATTATTAATAGTATTATTATTGTCATCATTATTTTGAGCATCGAAAAAAGAAAAAAAAAAAAAAAAAACTTGTAACGTAGACGCAGCAATCAAGGCAGTTTCGACTGTCTGAAAGTAATTGTGAGACCATAGGAAGTGAAAACTCTTCATTCAACGGTATCAGAAAATACGAAGCATGAAGATGGCAAAAGATAGGATGAAGAAACTTTTTTCTTTTTATCATATAATGCAAAATTAATGCAATCTATCGATAATTCCAAAGGACAATGAATATGATAATAACTTATAAATATTATATGTATAATACGTATAGGGCATATCATATTAAGTGTTAGAATCATATAGTGATGTAAGTGCTTTTATATATTTACCCAAGTACAAAGTGTACATATATATACGATATATACATATTATATTATATATATACATATACATACACGATAAATTTTAACGGTGTTCATATGAATAATTAGCTTAGCATAATCTAGTATCAATTGTGTTGGACCTAACGATTTTAACCAAATGTTTCTAATTCTAGTCATTTTACAAGAAGAAAAGAAAACAAACCAAAAGCAATCAACTCATCATTCCCGATCGTCAATGTGAAAAAAAGCTGGACGATTATCATTACTGTTATTATTATCATTTTTTGTTGTTATTATTGTACGTATAAACGTTTCAACCCGTATTCATAATCATTCGTCAAATAATCGAGATTGAAGTATAATAAATGAACGATATTATTATAATCATTTTAATCATGAAACAACAGTGCAGGTAATATCGTCAATATCATCGTCATTATTACTGCGATTATTATCATTACTATAATGATTATTTATATATATATATTTATATATATATATATATATATACACATATATTTTAATCGATACACTTATACATCTCTGTTTACACTTCATCCTTCCTTCACCCCTTTTCGTTCCTCATAGTATATGCATTATGCATCACGTATCTTCGCTTCCCTCCCCGCAGCAGCGTCCGTATAACATACGACTGTATTATGTTCAAAACGAGCCGAAACGAGGCGAATAGGCAAAAGGGCCTTGGCGAGCCCTTCAGGGTTACACGCGCGTACTCCTTTCCGCTCGTTTCCTGTCCATCACGGTTGGTTGTACATGGTAAACCCACAATTTGCCGGATATCCTTGGAAATCGGCACGAGAGAGGGGAGGAAAAAAAAAATGGGAATAGAAAAACGAGCGGGAGAATGAAAGCAACCCTTGATTATCAACGAAGCATCGACAATCCCCGGATATCGACAGGCTGCTTGCTTCTACTTCCAATTTCACTCCCACTTCCGGGGATTTGACTGTAGGCCGATGCCGTTTAATCGAACTGAGGTGACCTCGCCGAGCGGTCTTTAGTTCGAACTGAAAAAATAAAACCCAACAGCGAGTCGCGTGGCTGAGAGGAAGCGGTTATACTGAACTCCGCGATTCTACATTATACCCACACATATTAATTCTCCCCTATGATTCATCCCCCTATGTCCTTGCAATCGTCTACCGCAGGGATCAAAGTCATTTTGTATAAAAATTTCGCAGATAGTTTAACATATTTATCAGTATCGTCATACTTATTTGTCGCTTCTAAGTTATCGGCCAGCAACGACTCGGCGATCCGTATCTAAACGAGACGGCGGAGAGTGTGCGGAACTTTATTGACACTGATGAAGATCGTCCTGCGGGGTGAAAGATTTTTGGCCGAGGATCGAACAACTTGGGCAAAAAATTGCGATCCCGTATCTCGATTTCAACGAAAAAACAGGACGGTTTATACGGTAACGAGAGACAATTATTTTCCCTACACTTTGCACAGGTTACGTTGAAATCTGAAGCGATTGAACCGTGGTTAGGCTTAGGCACGTCTACCTTTGGATCGGGTCTCGCGTGCCGTTGTGCAGGAGTCGCGGTAACTCGGTTTGGCTCTCCTAAATATTCTGTAAATACCACGAGGGGCGGGGACCCCGGAAAATGGCAAGGGATGCAGGGATGGGAGGGCAGGCGAGTGGCGGGGTGAGAAATGTCGGGGTTGATTCACGCTGGGTCTGCGGGGTGGGGGAGGGGGATCAATATTGGGACCCCCCAGGGGCACACACGCCCAGCACAACCCCGCAGAGCCCCTCCCGCATATCCTGTGTCTAAATTGCGAGGAGGAGAAAAGGCACGCGAAAGCTCGAAACCCTGCAGACTTCGCGAGCCAGACGTTATTCCTTCAGATTTTAAACGTCCTCATTCTCTCTCGAACGGCTCAATCCGCGCCACGACCTCCTCTTTTTCTTCTTCTTCTTCCAAGGATCCCCTTGACGCGTCCCCATCCGACTAGAGAATTCACTTACCCGATATAAGGACGGTGATAACCTGATTTCGTTTCGCCTTATTCCCGGCTCTCTCGTCCTCCTGTCTTTCGTTAGTTCGTACGTTTTTATTCTCCGCAGCTGCTCCGTAGAGATTTTTCTCAAAGACAGGAAGAAAACACGCGCATTTCTCGACGAATTGTAGCGATCGAAACAACGTCATGCGTGCGCGACTTTCGATCCTTGTACCGATTCCCTCGTCCTCTCAGGTTTTCTCTTCCCCGCTTAGCTGTCTGATCGCCTTGCGATCAAAAAATCTACAAAAAGGTATCCAACTCCTGCGTCGCCCTTTTTTCTCGAGAGTGATTACGGGCCGTTGAGTTCCACGGCAAGAAGGCGAGTTTGGTTTAAGAAAAGGGCTCGAATCGGACGGTACCGTGGATTCCAGCGCAGGATTAAATGGTTCTACTACACGCGGCTGCTGCAGGACCATAAGCAACTCGAAGACCGTCCCTTTTCCAGATTCAACTGCGCGCGGCGTGTTCGATGAGAGAAATGATCGATACTTCCCCGCATCGGATCGAGGAGAGAAAATCAGGGCCTGCCAAGCTCTCCGACAAGTCTCTCGATCCGTTTCATCCCGATTAGATTTCTCGTCTTTGTACGATCTCGCAGCGGTTTGTTAATTCGGTCCGACGACGAAGAGCGAAGAACGCTGTAAGCCTGCGGGTCGTCGGCAAAGCTCTACGCAAGGGTGAAGGTTGTCGGGCCGTTTAAAACGTCTCGGAGGGCACCGACCCCTGAACTCGCTGACTAGGAGCTGCTCCCTCAGGGCGTGCAGAATCCTGAATGAGAAACAGCGCGCCGGCAGCGTCTTGGTATTTTCGTTTTAGCCTCGGTCTCACTTTTCTTTTTTCCAAAGTCTCGCCTCACGCGATCTGACGACTCGGTTGTTGACTCGACTCTTGGAACGTTGTTTGAAATTTCTTGTAATAATCGCGAGTAAGAATAGCGTCTAATCAGCATTCCAAAACAAACGTCGATTTTCGGCTGGTTTTATTAATCGCACGATTATATCAGGCAAAAGTAATCGATGCATTTGAACACTTTCGAGTCGAGAATCGTTGTTAAGCTTCGAAAGCCTCAGACGAGACCAGAGATTCGTATCGAGACTGCAGAAACAAAAAACAAAACGAAAAAAAAAGAAATATCCAAGGTAAGGTTGAATTAAAAGTTTCTTTTTAGACATAATGGAGAAGACCGAATACAAACGCGTCTATAAGTATCATATTTGTGATTTGCAGTTTGGTAATCGCTTGCGCTTTTAACCCCGCGTGAAAATGGGGCGACGAGAAAAATTTATCTTCATAATAATTTTCCTTAGCATCTCGGTGATTTACGCTGTTTTAAGAAACGAGCGAGGGGATGAGAAAAAAAAAATGGGGCGCTTAAAATTATCCCCGGAAAAACCCGTGCCGCATTAGTTACGAAAATGAGGTTCTCTAGGCGGACAACGGCTACGTGTATACCTTTTCTTATTTTCATCTCCTTAACGGCCGAAGTGACAAAGGCTAGCAAGCCTTTTATACCGGCGACCAAATCCGTTCAAATTAACCATTTGCTCCCTCGAAATTCTTGAACTCGTTTCTCTCCTTTCCCGCACGCCATTAGTCACTGACTGAACGTAGAGCAGAAAGAAAAGGGAGAAGGCGAAGTACCGGGGATGGAAAAAAGGAGAAACAATAGGTGCGGCAGGTGATTCTGAAAAGACGCGTCGCCTCGGCTAACGTCGACGGTGATTTCCACTCGACCTTCCCCTGCAAGGTTTAACGATCAATTTCTTTTCCGCTGATCGTCTTCGACCCTCTTGCTTCGCCCATGTGCGAAGTAACGAGCTCGGTACCGTTTGTAATTAACTTTTTATTTGTTTGTTTGTTTTACGAATTGTCCAGCCTCGCAAGTTGCGAAACTTCCCGGTAATTCGTGAAACGATGCGTATTATTACATTTGTCTCTAGGAAAATGGGGTCAGAATCTCTTTACAGTACTATTATCATCGCTACTTTCGCTCGCTTTTTTCCAATTCGGTTTAAGTTCGAGATTGCATTTTTGTTTTATTCATTCAATCCTTGACGAGTGCAAGAACTGCAAATTAAGCTATTGCATTAGGATCCTTCGCAGCTTGACTTGAGGGTGAAAAACGGCGACCCCCAAATTCGATGAAGTACCAACCGACCGATTTCTCGCTCAGATCTCTTCCACTGTACAGTGAAGTAAAAAACTTTACAAAAATTCCGCGAAACAACAACCGCCTAATGATCAAACTTTCCGTCCTGGTATAATTACGTGGATGAAAAGAACTACCGCTCGCTCTGTTGTGTCGTAGAGAAAATAAAAAAAGAAAGAAAAAAAAAGAGAAACACGCCGCTAATTGATGAGGAGAAATTCTTACCCTGATGAGAAAACTTTACAGTCTGGTCTTTGAAGCGTTCTAAAAGAATTTTCAAAATCAGTGCCAAAATTATCTATAATTTTTAAAATCTTGGATAAGAAATTTTCGTTTATTTCGGATGAAGAGCAATTGTGCGACGTACTTTGAACAGTTTCACAAGAATCGTGTTCAAATCGTAGTCGAGTTATTCCGTTACTTTCGGATTTTTACTGGAAAAACTAGAATTTAAACATTTTCCCTACAAAACTAGCTATATACAATTTGATTCGAGACGATTGATTGAAATATTCCGTACGTTAGATTTTCATCGATATTCGTCAATTTCCGAACAGACACACGAGACCTCGTTTAAATCAGCCATCTACCATAAAGCTCGTAATTCTGCAGGATATCGCGGAAGGAATCGGCAAATGACGCAAGAAGTTCGACAAATCTACGCGTATAAAAAGAAAGAAAAAAAAAAGAAACCATATTAAAAATTCCGCAGTTGCACAATTATCTGTATAATATTTCGGCACGAAAGTATCCCTCGGTCATTTCAACCCTCGGAACTTGGGTAGAGGATGATTTAATTTACCGGTGACGAAAGATCCGCGCTCCGCGGACGATTACTGCAGGGCAAACAAGACGCTCGTAACCGAATTGCGGGGAAGTTGATGTACGCCCTGAGGATGTCTCGATTGAGCAACGCGGTCTAACCAACCCCCAACCCCCTCCGGGTAAACTCTGCACCCCGAGTCTGTTCGTGTACGAGTTACGCCGCTCCCAGATCGATGTCCGTTTCTCCGGCCTCCCTCTTCCTCTCGCTCTCTCTCGCTCCCCCTCTCTCGCCCTCACCCCCTCACCCCCCGGGTTCCGCGATGCGGGCGTAACGCGTTACGATAGTTACGCTTTACGGCTTGCACTTTATACCGCGTGAGTTCTGCGTGCGGATGACACTCCCCAGTGTTGTCGGGGTCGATCGGGTTACCGACCGCCTCTGATCTCTGCCGCCTACGTTTCGTCGTTTCCACGCCACTCCATCCGCTATAATTTCATCCCTTACACCTCGCGTTGGATTCCCTTGTCCTGCTGCGAGGGATTAAGGGTAATTTTCGACGGCTCCTGGTGAACCCGGCTCGTTATACTTGACGAGCATTTCTTTGTTCCTCTTCTTGCCGGCGTCTCGAACCCTCGAGATTCAAAATGGCTGCGTAAGAGCCGAGAGTCGGGATCGCTATTTACACGCCTTAGAAACATTTCAAACGATAGTTGAATACGTAATGTTGTTCGATTCCCGTACGGTTCGATGAAAACTTGCCCGGGTGTGACGGTCGAACAATAAGCGGTGCCGAGAACAGAAATTTATTAATTCAACCTGTACGCACGAGTCAGGAACTAAAGTTAGAAATCGTAAATCTCGTCATAATTTTGCACGGTATAATCGGCCGAAACCGCGCGCGAAGACTTGCGAGTTATGTTGTTTCTTCCCGCGGAATCACAATGACTTTTTATACCTAACGGAGTCGAAGTTTTGATTGCCACTTGTATTTCATCCCGCGCCGCAAAGTTTGTCTTCTTAAACAATCAATTTCTCGCTAGAGTAAAGGCTGTAGATAGTTGACTGCTCGTTCCGATAGAGGATCATCCACTTATACGGCGATCCTCCTTCTTTCGGATAACGCGTTGTTGTCTTTACATTTTCCTACATCCTTTCACAAGCCCGCGGCGTCTCAGCGACCGTCTCGAACCGTTCGCAGATTAAAAGGGTTTCGCGGTAAGCCGCTGTCCTCCGAGATCTCGAATCGCAGATATCGTTTCATTCTCGGCGAAGGATTTCATCCGAAAAAGAAGTTGATCCAACTTCGGCGTCTCAAAGCTCCCAAGGATCAACTTCGAGATCCACGAAAGACAGGCTCTCTCTTTCTCTCTTCCTTTTTCTCTCTACGACAGTGGAATAATTTTACTCGCGACCAGCTCGAGACGTAGAATATATCTACCGTGATTAAAAGTGCAGTTTCCGCACAGCACCGTGACTATAAACTTTCGCGATATTTCATTTTAATTACTTCCTTTTCTTTTCAATCACAGTCAAAGTTACCGACAGTTTCACCCCTCTTTCAGAGATCCGAACCTATCAGGTTTGCCGTCGATTTTTTCCTCCACCCTTATTGTCTTCGAGACGTGCCTGTCTGTAAACAATTATTGTTTCCTTGTTTTTCCTTATCGTTTGTCAAACCACAGGCTCAGAACGATCACTTACAACGAAATCAGCGAAGTACTTAAAAAAAAAAAAAAGAAACATGGATTTGCAGGCCCCGCAGTCCTAAGACTCGTGGCAACCCGTAGCCGCCGTTATCCTGCAGGGCTCCCAGGATATTCCCTGTTTCTTGGAGAGGCGCAAGTGTATTGGTAGGCACACAGGACGATAGCATCAGCCGACGGCTAGCATATTTCCACCACCCCCGCAAGCCGTATAAATTTACTCTCTCGGTCTTCGGCCCCACCCTCGCAAAACGCACGCGATCCCCGCTCTCCGCTTCTGCTCATTGCTGCCGTGCCTCGTCCGAGTCGCGAGGCCCGCGGCGCACCCAGAAAACCATCCCTTACATCCGTCTGGAAGTTGGGAGTTGGAAAGGAGAGAAATAAAATAAAATAAATACGCGGAACAGAATACACGCGGAAAAAGAAACGAGAAAAGGGTACGTGCCGAATGATCCTTGGTCACGCCAGTTCTCCAGATACACCGAAAGCCCGCGGTGAAATATCGTAGGTACTCCGATACGTATTATCATCCTTTTATGAGATCGCCCGACGCGTTGTGCGACGCTCGACCGGCTTTACTCGTCCGATTACCTTACACACGGTAGTTTGTCATCCAATGCCGAGGTTCACTTTTACCTTTCTTCGTACTTTTTTCCATCTTGAGAGCATGCTTCGTTCGATCGTTTCTTTGCGTTTTCTTTCGTACTTTTACACCCGGAATTTTCGAGAAGCTTCGTTCAAGTCCCATTGAAACGAAGCCACGATTAAAATTGCAAGCACACCTCCTTGGACCGATAATCTGATACGAAACCTTTCGAACTCTCACGGTTCCCAACTGTAACGGAACGGCGAATAGGTGAAACGTGGAGAAATCCATTTCTCTGCGTTTCTTTCGACTGCAAGGAATCCTGGTTAACAATTACTAGTAAAAGCATAAAAAATTCTTTCATCCGTCCGTCGGTTTTCTCAAACTTTTGATAAATTCGAGCAAATCTTCCATCACGTGGGCGAGTCCGGCTGATGCCTTCATCCAGGTTATACTTGTGTATAAGGGATGAAAGTAGGGCGCGCCTGTGTGGGCAGCACGCACATTATTAAGAGCGTTGAGGGAGTAGTCGGGAGGCAACAGGCTGCGAGTCCTTGTTGCAGCAGGACCCCTGACGCGAAGATTCTCGCTTCGGTTATTCGATGCGGATTCTAAGTAGCGCCGTTGTCCTGGGAGGGGCTGGTTATGGTTCCCGGGGTGGTCGCCCCTCCTGATTTACCACGGTTTTATCGGCAAAGATAAACCATTTACGACAAGGAGGACTCGATGCGAGGATACGCGCAGCTCTTCGACTTTGGGCTCTCAAACCTCCCCGGCAGTTCGATTTCTTCCGGATGTAAAGCAGGCGTCCCTGCCGTATATCGGCCAGAGTGAAAGGTGGAGAACGTCGCGAGATGTATAAATTTAACCCCCCCGTGTACAGACACGGGATGCAACCCGGATACAGACGTATACATGTACGTATCACGTGACGTCAGGGTTAAGGATCGATTGTTTTGTCCCGAAAAACGGGGTTCGTCGGTCCGCGCGGTGGCAAATCGAGGAAGGAGGTATCCTGCGGGACTCGGGGGATGCGAGAGTGGCGAGGCGAGGGTCACCGCGAAGATATCGCGGAGAGGGGTGGGGTGGGAAGGTGTCGATAATAAAATGTCGACTCGGGTTTGGGGTGGCAAAGTGGTTTACGTTCCTCGGCTCGCCTCGAGCCCGCAGCCCAACCCAATCCAGTCGAACCTCGCCGACCCCGCGACACAATCCGGGCCTGCAGTCGAGCCCTCGGCAAACACATTTCCCGCCTATAACAGGTCCACATTCTTGCTATTATCCTGATGGCGTGACAAATATAACACAGCGACGGTTATATCGAGTGTCATTCGACGGTCGAGCGACCCTGAAACCCTCCGGGTTTGGTGGAAGATGCGACCAACCGGCGTTGCACATCCCTTAGAACGTAGGTATAGGAGAAGGTGGATATCCAGAAAATTTTTATCATTCCGCCGTTCGCAACGTCGATCGATACGTTACCGAGGTGCTGCGAATTCGTGGGTGAGCATTTACGCTGGGTATTAGTACGTGTACCGTGTAACTTTGGAAAGTCACACCGCGATACGAACGGGATTGTAATGAAAATGTATGAACGAGAGCGCAAAGATGACGATTTTCAGCTGCGTTATCGGAATGTTCAGTAATCTTACGCGTATTGGATCGGAAGGAGAACGTTCGAGGAATGGAAGAAAATAATAAATTTTCACGTAAAAGAACCGAGTCAGCTTTGGGCGGGCCAGAGTGAAGAAAAAAAAAACAAATTCAAATGAATAAGGAAACGCTCAATGAAGCTTGAAGGGAAAAATTGCCAAAAGGGATTTCGAGTGAAGTTGGAGAAATAAAAAACACGTCCAGCCGAAAGGACCTGCAAAGTAACGTCGAAACAGCGTGGAACCGATTTTGTATTCTACAGGGTGAGGCTGACACCCTGGATTTGGTGGAATAAAGAAAGTCCACCGGTGGCTCATGGCGCTCGGCTGCCGGTTTGACTGTCCCACTTCCGGCTCGATCTTCATCCCGGATTATCCTAACCCGAAGAAGAGACACGATACAACTGCACGTATATATGCATACTACGTGAGAGATAAAGCGAAGTCGGGGATGAGAGCTAGTTGAGATGCGAGGAACGCACCGCCTCGTACACTTCAAGTTTAGCTAGTTCGAAAGTTTTTCTCCTCTCTTTCTCTCTATTTCTCTTTTGCTCTCTCATTGCTTCGTTACATAATGCAAGCCGCCATATTGAATATTTTTGTCCTGTAAAGTGATAAGAAAATCCTCGGGAAAGCCTCTCGACTTTGCGCCGATGGAATATTACCGAGTCCGCCTGCGTCTTGGCTACTTTTAAACGTCACTCGAGAGAAATTCTTCTGCAGGACGAGTTAACGGAGGTGAAGAAGGAGTCGAGAACGAAGGATGCCGCGAGGATGAAAGGATCTGGCGATCTTTCCGTCGTTACGCGCCACCTATTTTTTCTCCAAATATTAATCTCGAGATACGTCGCGTCGATTTTATAAACCGAAGTAGTATGTCCGTTAATTTCATAACTTCTAATTTTCATCAATTCCCCATTCTTGCTAATTTAATTAGGTTCAAGAACTGCTTCGAGTCTTTCTCCTCGATTTAAACACACAATTCACTTCACAGTTCCAATGATTTTTTACATGCTTGAGCTGCGGGAGACAAAACCTAGAATTGATGAATTTTTTAAAAAGCGTCGAATCCGATGCCGCAGCTTATCCGCAGAAATATCAGCGTAAAAACAAAATACACAGTGACTTTAAAAACGGTGTGATTCGAATTGCGGTCGTGCATTTATCGAGCTGGCGAGTTTCGAGTTAACGGCTTTGCGTAACGTTTCTATCGTACCGGTAATTGTTGTTGGAACGGGCGATTTTTATTAGCTACTTCGTATTTTTATATCTGGCATATATTGTTACAGAAATAGAACCGTTGGGCGGAAGTTGACGTTACACGGCGGGCAGATGAATAGCTTGGTGAATAATAGAACGCGAGCATCCCCGCACGTATAGCGGCACGTGCTCTCGTCTACCTGCGTTATTCCACTTACGTTTACGTCTAGGTATGTACATACGTACTACCCCTGGCACAAGGGTCGCGGCATCCAGCATTCGGAATACTCGAAACACGCATTAAGCGGTAAAATCCTTTGTCACCCCTTGAAACAATTCGTCAAGGAATAACGGGCCGCTCTTGCGATCATCCGGTGCATTCAATGCCCTCGTCCTTCCGCCGAAAATTAATTGCGCGAATTCTTCATTTCCCATTAACCCGTTTCAGGACGCCGCTCTCTTCGACCCGCAGCAAGGACGTCATTTGCCGGCGGAGGCAGGGGAGGACCCGGCGTTCTTCGAGGTCCTTTCAATATTATAAGGCACTCGAGAATCCTCGGAAGTTCTCGGAATTGTTCGCTAGAAGCCCGCAGGGGAGGGTCGAGGGGGCGTCGACGAGAGGCAAGGAGGTTTAAATCTTTGATGCCCTCAGGCTCGGGCAGCCGCTGTTTCTTCTCCTCAGCCATTTCCATTATATATTCGTACTGGGTGTTCCTGAATAACCCAACCACCCTGCGCGTTCAAAAAGAGTAATCATATTTTACCGCCACCGGATATACCGCGGGTGCGATTTCACGATCGCGCCGTTTCCTCTTTTTTTTTTTCCTTGCAGAAATAACTGCGCGCTGCGATGATACGCTCGTGAATGAATCAACGTTCGAGGATCGTCTACCTCCAGCCCATCGTCGAGAAGAGTAGACGAACCTGATGCACGGGGTGTGCAGCCAGTAGGACGAGACTATTCGAGGAGCAGTTCGCGATAACTCCTGGCCTACGCGAATGCGTGGTTCAGGGGATGGTGTTCAGTCTGGTTCGAGAATGCTTCGACATTTGGGAATCTCTCTGGAGCCTGCGACGTATCGATCACGTGGGCCTTAGTTGATTCCGTAAGCTCACCCCGCAGCCTCCGCCTGCACCCTTGTGGCAGGGGTTCGTTTTGTGTGCGTGCTTCGTTCGTTACATCCTACGCCTTTGTGTATCAAACGGGAGGAAAGAAGATGCGGAAAAGAGGAGGACGAGAACCGGAGGAATGGAAGCTGCGAGACGATGAGAGAGGAACGAAAGGAGAGACGAACACGCAACTCGGAGTGCCGGTGTGTACAAAATGCTGTGCACAGCCGGTGTCCAATATTTTCGTACTAGGCACGTTTATTTTCTCGCGACCCTCGCTGACGAAGCGAATCATTCATCGTTTTACAAGGAAGAATGATGCAAGTTAAATGGTTACGACAGCCGAATTGAAACGCCGGGGAGAATTAAACATGGCCGCACCGTTCGTAACTCACTTGCAATTTTGTTTCGGTCATTCTATCATTCTCAGGACTTGTCAGTTGCCGAGGACAATTTGAGGCCCAACAAACTTGTGGCAAGAATTGTTCAGGGGTTATTTCACCTCCAAAGAAGCCCTAGAAACTGAGAACCCTGCTCGCGGAATTTACCGTAGGTTATGATTTGGCAGTATCAGTGATTTCATTCATTACAGTATATAGCTTATGATTCTGATAATTTCAATCGGTTAAAGATTTCAGGCGAAGCGACCTGTAGCTCTTCGTATATCGATCCACTTATTGTACCGTATATATCTACCTTCCGGTGTTTTTCACTGTATGATTTATATCTGTCTCAATCAAGCCTCTCGAAATGATTATTTGTCTCCCATAAATTGATAGCGCGTTTATTGAGTCCCGGATCCCCGAAAAATCCTACTTGCCAGGAGCAAGTGACACAGCTATAGTAATTACGCATTTTTATATGTTGTCGTAATAGGAGCCGCGGGGTGCTTTAGTGAATGTATCGTTTAGAAAATCGAGAACCGAGCAAAGCTGTTTTAAGTACTTGAGTTTCCCGTAGCAACGATGTGGGTAGCTTTCTATGTATTTGCCTGGAATTTTTTTATTTACACGCCATTTTATTTATTTTTCATTTCAGCGCCCTGAGTTTTGACTTGTTTTTTTTACAAATATGCGCCTTAGATTTCCTGGGGTGAAATCGCGAGCAATAAAGAAGGTAAAGGAAATCCAAGCAGAAAAGGAAGAGGGTCAGAGTCGGGTCCCCGCGAGAAGTTCATCATTACTCGAGTTCCCCGGTTACCTGAAGCGAAATAACGACTCAAAATACTTGTCGAATAACAGAGCTACACGAGGTGGAACGCAGCGTGAAAATTACTGAGACTCTCATTTCGAGGCTCCGTTTGGGAATTTTGAACAAACTATGTGCCTCGAACAGACGGGGAAATTCACATTGCTGAACTAATTTGCGCAATTCCTAATCCAGGAGAAAGCAGCGTGATTATAAATCACAACTTAACATGCGCCTTGAATTTTGGGAAATTTTCTCGAAAAATCAAGGAAATTACGTGAAAGCAAATAGTTTTTCACCCCCGATTTGGCACGTGTAACGAACCATTAGCTCAGCTCTCTATCTGTAATTACACTGTGCGCGTTCATCAACAAAATTGCAGTTAAATAAATCAGATTCAATAGCCTCAAAGTAGCGTTGACTTCTTTGATGTAACTCGGCGCAGGGATCAAAGAGCGGCAACCCGTTGCTCCCTGCTGAAACAACCCCTCGCGATGGGATAAGTCGGGAATAAAACCAGCTTAGGTTGTAATACCTTGTGCATGCAAGCTTCACGTGAATTTCGACGATTACTGTCGGCTTGCTGCTTTTTGTGAAATCGACCAGCTATCAGTGACGATGTAATTATCGCCCTAAAAGGAGATAAATCTTAGACTTGAGTCTGCTTCTTGTCCGTCTCAGGGCTGCGATCCACCCTGAAGAAAGTGGCGAATTTGATGCCGGATGAATAGGTGGAGATAATTAATCGGGCTTAGAGAACCGGTGTAATAATGGCGAAGGCAGGATTGATTAGTTAATGTTACATCGGCGAATGTGAGAAGGGGAAAGGGAGAAGGGTCCGGAGAGGGGTAATCGATTGCAGACAAGCTGGATAACCGGTCGATTCGCAGGGCTACGAACCCTGGACCTTGACATTTGAATATCAGAGTGCGCGATGGCGTGGCTCTGAGTCTAGCAAAAACGGTGTAGGTACATAGTTATAAGCTTCGTGGCTGTGGGTACTAGCTGATATGTTTGCTCAAACTTATATCGTCGAGTAAAAAGGCGAAGGAGGAGCAGTTATAATCCCCCAACACCTAATCCGTTAATCTAGAGATTTAGTTGGAACGGAAGAAGGGAAGTCAGCTTCGTGCTTCAATCCTTTCGAAGTAAGGGAGGATGAAAAAAGATATAATATAAATATAAATAATATCATCGAAAGTTCTTACAAAAATGGAGATTTCAGAGGGAGATAAGATTTCAGCAAATGAATAAATGAACAAGCGAGGAAAATTCGACGCAAGTGTTCAAATCTCTCATGATTTTCACTATTACTCAAGACTTGATTTCCAGACGCAAAACCGGTCTTGGACTGCTTTCGCATGGACGCTTGTCAATGGTCGATACGGTTTTAGCCAGCAGGCAGATCGATTTAGAGGATTCAATCAAGAGAGAAATATGGAAATATTTTTTTCAGTCTTCTACAATAGACAGTTTGCAATAACGACAAATATTTTCCACTGTCATTGTACTTCGCGAAATTAAAAAACTCTCATTTCTTTTATCGGGAATTGATGTCAATCTGATGAACAACTTTCATGTCAATAATTTTCATGTTTGAAAAATCTCACCTCCGGGTTTTTCTTCAGACGTTCGAGAGTGAATATTGTCCACTTGACGTCATCCGGTGACCACGAAAGCTTCACCGGTTTCAGGCCCGAGCACTCTGGACGGCTGTATTTCGCACCCATTTTACTACGATGTCAAATAAATCAATTTCTCTTTAAATTATTCATAAAGACAGAATCGAACTAATAAGGATTTTCGTTTGGCGTTACATGACAACTTTCACTGTTTAAGTTCTGCGCGTGGAGCTATCTCGCAAAAGCTATTAGAGCACATTTTGTGGTAATTTTGTTTTTAAAATTTTCTCACTACTACAGTCGTGACTTTTTGATTAGATTAATATTTGGGCAGGTAGTGTAAAGCGGTTATAGATGTAAGTGAAATGAAATTGTACGGTTGACCTTAGAATCATTACAAACTATACAATACGTTATACTCGCCTTATTCCTATTTAAAGATGCGAGATTCCAAGAAGTTATGGATCGCTATCTAATCCTTGAATCGACAACTAAATTTACGGCATACGAATGTAGTTCTAGTCGAAATCTGGTTCAAATTGCCTTTTGAATAACGACAATTAACTGAAGACGCTATGCGTATGCAATCGCCGGATCGAATGTCAGCCAAAAAAAGAATAAATAAAATCAAAAATTACACCTCGAAAATGGAACGTACGCTAACGGATTTTATGCATCTGTGAAAATGGAAGCGTTTGACATTGAATTGCTTACCGTTTTTTTAAGTGACAGATTTTTTTGCCCTGAGCGTTTATTTATGCACACACATTGGTCGACGTTCACAAACTGTTCTGATGTTTTCAAGCTGACGACGAAAAGCTGCTGTTCTTCTTTTTATCAACTGAATATTTCATGTATTCAATTGATTCCAATGCGATCAGAAAGAAACCTTACGTTCCAGCTTGACAATTATGTATATTCATGGAGTTTCATTATGACGTACATAAATAAATCTTTTCTCCCCAAATGAGACATGGATGGAATTATTTTAAAGATGAAAAATTTACGCGCTACTAAATTTTAGACTAGTTAGCAGCTAATCGGATTATAGAACACATAATAATTAAATTTTTTTTCATAAACAATATCACCCGGTTTCTACATGTCAGTTACTCCGGTATTTAGGAATAAAACCAATTTTCAACATCTGCCAAAAATAATCCTTTAATCTATAAAAGTAAATGGTCGCAGTTTCAATAAACTATCCATGCATGAAAAATTATTTCAATTATTTGAATTATTCCAATATTCTAAGATCGTTGTACGTGTATTGTGAGAACCAAGAGCATAACAAAACCTTGACCTGAAAGTTGACATTGAACATAATGAATCAATCAAGTACAATCACTTACAAACTTTTCATTTCTCCTTAGAACTGCTGTCAACAACGGTTCAAAATTAACACAGATTCAAAATCTGGAAGAAAATATTCATGCATTACGTTACCTCGCAGTGTTAATCAGGATCTAGAAATAAAAATATTTTTACTGCATAAAAAATGATGACGCCACAGTTAGGAATTATTTACCAGTTTAATGTTAAAGAAGTTATAAATGTGCTAACTCGTGCTTAGGAAGTTTGAAAAGCGCGTGAATTTTGGCGCGCAGGAAAAATGTCAGAGCAAAGCGGGCGAGTTGAGAACCACTGACGACAGATGAAGAAAAGCTTCGCTAAAGTGGCGCATGGAGCGCTGGCGTCGTAAACTGCTGGCTGGCAGAGACACATCAAGACTGTCGGGGCCACAGGAAAAATACGAAGTACAAAAAGAGAGGAGGAAAAAAAAAGAGAGAAAAGAGAAAGAAAGAAAGGCGTCAGGGGGGGGGGGGAGAGGGAAAGAATCCGTAGTGCCCGTGGTGTCTGGTATAGTTATTTTTAACATTATTATTTCGAAAAGGTAATAAAAATAAGAGGCCAAGTGTGCGTCATAACACGGTAGTGATCGCAAATCTTCGCTCATCGAAATATATCTGTTACATATCACGGTTAGGTTTGAACGAACGGCAGATGCCTATCATTTCGACGAGGAGATGATCAGAGAAATTTGGAAAATCGGCCCACTGTTATAGATACGTTGTGGAGTTTTAATCGGGAATGTATTTTGACATTCGGCCGAAGAGCGATACGCGGTGTTGACCAAGTTAAATATTGTAAACAATGTTATCTGCAGTTCCAAAAAAACAGAAGTGTCATTTTCGCAAATCTGACAGATTAAAAAGCGATTGGTGATTTATTTATAAATGTAAACGCCGAGTAAACGGCGTCGGTTGTCTTTTATTAAGATTTCGCAAAATTGCGGTCGTCATTTCCCGTGCTATGACTAGAACGCAGAATTTTGCTTGTAACCGTTCACTTCATCGTCGTTTTACAAGCGTATGTTTGAGCAGAAGTGAAAGTTAACCGCTTTCTCGCGAAATAACCTATAAATAAATTATACGATATATTTTTTATTGTTGTAACGGAAGAGGATTGTCTTTTCTCCGCGAGGCGTTATAGTGATCCTCTATTTTCTCCTACAGACGAGATCGTGATATGCATCTGGCAAAGGATTTCGCTCCTCGTATCACATAACCTCAAAATAAAAAGCCAGGTGATCCCCAGATAAACATGGATAATTGCGGCGAAGGCAGGGACAGTTATGTCTCTCAGAATGGTACTCGGAAAAAAACATGGTCCGAACTTCGGGGTGTCGTCAGTGATCTCAGGAGACGTCTCGCCGGAGTTTCTGCCGGATCCGTACCTGCCTCCATCACTTTTAGATCCCTACCAGACGGACGGTAAGCATAATCGGCTGCAATTTTGTGGTTGTATAAATTATTTGAATGACAATATTATTTGGCAAATGAACTGACTTTGGTTCAGCTTTTACGATGATTGCTCTGAACATATTGCGACCTAAATTCTCCAGTAATCACTTGAAAGATTCTCCAGTTCTCTTTTTATATCAACTATTGATAAGTTAGTAATAACATGGTCTTTCAGGATGAGAATATATTTTCTGAGCACTCCGCCACACGGATGGGAAACGACGCTGCTTTATGTCGACATCGGACATTCAGATAACGCTAATGGATACAAATTGAATTGGCAGTCACTTATAGAGGCTAACTTTCAAAGGTGAGGAGTTAGTGATTAATTAAGTAGCTAGATTAATAGTGGACGAAATTGATGAATAAACAATTTTCCGTTTTAGCTTGTCATCCGTAAGTCGACTGTCGAGAGAAGAGCAACTCCTTTGGGAGAGAAAAAGATTAGCCACATGGGGCATTACGAGTTACGAAATTCATCCCGAAAGTGGAAAACTAGTGTTTCCAGCTGCAAGCAGTCTATATCAATGTGTAGATAATGGAAGTACGGTAAATATGAGAAAGTTTCGTTATTTGTGATTCAATGAATTATCTCAGCCCTCCGAAGCGAATTCTTGTAGCACACTTATTACGAATTTGAAAGAGATTAGATGAAATTAGAGCCATGTTTAATTCTGAATAATGAATTTCAGCCTGGTCTTCTATTTCCGTCTGAATTGAGAATGTCGACGACTGGTGCTAAGTTATGTCCGCAAATTTGTCCTTGGGATCATGCTCTGGTAGCCCATACATGCGCGGGTGATTTACATTTGTCACACAGTATTACTGGATCTTCTGTAAGGCTGACTTACGCGAAAAAAGGTGGAAGAAGCTTGGCTGATGATCCGTTAATGGCTGGAACACCCTCCTATGTAATGCAAGAAGAATTCACGAGGTTGGTGAAATTAAATTACAGCCTAACCAATTTAAACGTCAATATTTTCCAGTATATGTAATTTTTTGTTAACTCATCTTTTGCATTGCAGATTTATCGGTTATTGGTGGCAACCAAAATCAACTGATGGAATTTATAGAATAGTTTACGAGGAGGTTGACGAAAGTGATGTAAAGATATTCTGTTTTCCCTCTTCGACTTCGAACTCTGGTGAAATTGAAGAATTCAGATTTCCGAGAGCTGGAACTTCGAATGCTAGAAGTAATTTGAAAATGGTGCAATTCAAGCTCTCGGAAACCGTCCAGGTCATCGATACTGAAATATTAGAGCTTCAGTATCCACTGCACATTATGTTTCCATGGATGGAGTACGTCGTTCGAGTTGGTTGGACCCCAGACGCACAATAGTAAGTCAAAATATTAAACCGGAGAAAAATATCCCGGTGCCTTCAATTTTTTGGTGTAGTGAATAAATAAAACTACCTGAATATTGACATATTTGAAAATATTTTCCAGCGTTTGGGTGCAATTGTTGGACCGTCGACAACAGAGGCTTGAGCTGGTACTGTTGTCGGTAGATAACTTCTGCGAGCCACCTCCAAATGTTTATAATTCGGAAAATCATTTCGCGTTATCGTCAGCGAGTGTTCAAGTGATTTACTCACAGACAAGCAATATCTGGATAAACGTCAATGACTTGCTGTACTTCTTACCATCCGATGACCCCACGGAAGTTAAATTTATTTGGGGCAGTGAAGAAACTGGATTTAGACATTTGTATCTTGTCACATCGAGCATAGCTGGTAAGTTGAAAATAGATAATATGTGAGTGCAATCATGAGCGAAACTGCTATTATTTTGACTCGTCAAATGAATTTTTGTAGGTTTAACAAGTGGTGTGGAAGAACCGTTAGATAGAATGGATAATGTGTTTCTTCAGCCCCGAGTTATATCAAAAATTGCACTGACAAAGGGGAATTGGGAAGTATTAGGTAGAAATTTATGGGTTGACGAAACTAATTCTATAGCTTATTTCTCTGGTCTGAGAGAAGGACCATTGGAACAGCACGTTTACGCCGTATCATTACGCCGTCCATTGGAGATAAGACTGCTTACACGACCGGGTTATAGTTACAACAGCGTTTATTTTAACAAACAATGTACTATGCTCGTCGCCGTTTATAGTTCTATTAAAACATTACCCACATGCCAGGTAAGATAAATGAAAATTTTTCTTCCATATCGCTTATATTGCCCCAAGGAATTGCGTTTATCATACGTTTTATTTCAGGTATTTAGGATATCTCAGTCAGACTGGACAGTAGAAAGTATCACTCTCACACCAGTCGGCTATCTGTTAGAGCCATCGGCACCCGATTCGGAATTATTTGCGCCCGAGATTTATACTCACAAAATAAAATCGGGTGAGACAATATTCGCCATGATTTTTAAACCGCATAATTATCAACCAGGGAAGAAGTATCCTACCATATTAAACGTTTATGGAGGACCAGAGGTTCAGCTTGTATCTAATACCTTCAAGGTATGACAAAAAGACAAAAAATTATTTACTCAGCTTGCTTATCAAACTTGGCTCGCGTTCAATCTTCTTGAAAAATATATTCGATCGACTTGGCTAACCGAGAGCTCTACGTCTATCAATTGCATTAATCAATGAACACTTGCTTTTTAGGGTATGAGGCATTTACGAATGCACATGTTGGCCGCTCAGGGATATTCCGTAGTTCTAATTGACTCGCGAGGGTCGCAATATAGAGGTTTAATGTTTGAAAGTTATTTACAAAGAAGAATGGGAACTGTGGAGTTGATTGATCAAGTCGAGGTGCTGCACTGGTTAGCCGACACGACAGGCTGCATCGATATGTCCAGAGTCGCAATTCACGGCTGGTCTTACGGGGGATACTTGAGTCTAATGGGTTTGACTCAATATCCTGACATATTCAAAGTGGGTATCGGTTCCCGTCATTGATACCTTTTCATAGCTTGTTAATCTTTATAATAAAATATTGTTTCAGTTGGCCATCGCAGGAGCGCCGGTGACTTCGTGGAATTTATACGATACCGGTTACACGGAGCGTTACATGGACCTCCCGGAAAATAATCCGCAAGGTTATGCGACAGGGTCAGTCTTGAATTATATAAACAAATTTCCCGAAGAAGAAAACCGATTACTCATAATTCACGGTCTCATTGACGAAAACGTCCATTTTTTCCACACAAGTCAGCTTATAAACGCGTTAGTTAAAGCTGGAAAACCTTACGAACTACAGGTGTATCCAAACGAGAGACACAGTTTGCGAAACGTTGACGCGAGTAAACATTACGAAACCACCGTGTTATCTTTTCTGCAAAATCATTTATGAATTTATTTTACATTAATTTCTTGACCACTAATCAATTTTTACACCACAAATGGCAGTTTAGGTAGGTAATTAATAAGCAATGTCGTGAATGATCGGCAAGTCAAGACTGTAGTTATTTATTTAAATGAATGGAGAAACATTATACGCTCTTCAAAATGTGAGTTTTTAATGAAAAATCGTGTTTTGTATATATATATACATACGAAACACGATATATATATATATCATTGACTTGTACAGAAGATTTTTCGAGGTACATATATTCTAGGAATAGGATTCCAAGCAATTCGTCGTCGAAGCGTTTCCCTACTACTGCCTGGAAGGCTCAGGAATCACACGTGCGTGAGTGGTCAATGATCATCACCACTCATAAGCGAATCACAGTTATTCTCTTATAATGAAGACTCTTATAATGAGGTATTACTGTATCAGAGAAAATCGAAAACCCAAGTGGTTAGTGGTTTACCTTTTCACAGAGTTTATTCGCGATCAGAAAAAGGAAAAACTCCACTCATACTCATTGTTGATCCGTACAAACGAACTTGTACAGTTTTTCAAACCTGCTTTGGTACTTGATTTTTCAAAACTGTTAGCAGCCCCAGTAAACGGAAAAGGATTGAAACGTATTAATTCAGATTCATTTTGATGACTGCCAATCCGAAATTCTAAAGAAAATGTATTGCATGAGGTAAAAATCAATCCAAATTCATCGTTCTATTGTTATCATTTTTTGCGATTTGGCATATAATTTTTGAAACACTTGGTATCACACTGTAATTACAATTCCTTGTTTCTGGAAATTGGCTAGACCTGTCGATACCTCGTAATTGTTATCCACCCATTGCCATATATGTGATCTAAACGATTACTTTAAATTACAATTTCAAAATCGAAAAAACGGATTCAGCTTGAGCCTCAACTTTTCTATTTTTTTCATTGTTTTCAATTTTTTTTTTTTTTATCGTTTGCTGGGGAAAAACGGGCTTATGTAATATACAATCCCTATACGTAAATCTATTTTTGGATGCCAATAGTGTATCAAAATAGGTATTTGAAGCACATGAACTAATTATTTTCGTGCTTTACAAGGTGGTGGGATTGGAATATGAAGTTTTTAATTTGCACAACCGTGCGTGTTAGATAATATATATCTAGACTATCGAATTGCCATAAAACGCAAAAAAAAAAGAAGATAAACTGCCATTAGATCATGTACATAAATAAACCAATGTCAGACATAATTTTTTGTTTTCAAAAACTCGATAATTTCACAAATCAAACTTATAGAAAATACAAGATATGTTGTTTGCCCTTAACTAGTGACATCGGGTATATAAATTTTGCAATACATACTGGCTGCCCCTGACAGTATTAACTTTTTTAAATTCAGCATGTATAAATGATTGACAACATCCAAGGTATTGTTAAAAAGCTTTTCAATGTGTAGCGTTCTTCCGGTAGACAGTTTAGAGTTTTCGGTAGGTTCTATGTTTTAATTTTAATCGTGTTCCGAAAATACGTAAATATTCACTAAATTATGATAATTTGACTAATAGTATTTTATCATACGAACGAAAAGAGAAAACGTTAGATTAAAACTGTGTATTTAGGTGCGAGACATTTAACATTAAGAATCGTTATATGGAGACCTTGGGCAAATTCATGGACGCAGATTTGATTAAATTTCACAAGCTAAATTCTCAATTTTAAACATTTCGTCGAGGGTAAAATCATACTTGAACTGTTTTTGCCATGATTGTCTTTAGAGTAGAATAGAGATTGATAACAGGCTAGTAGTGGGGATAATCCTACAGCTGCAATTAAATTTAACACTGCTGTGATTTCACAAATTAGTCCGTAAAATTCACTTCGTGTGTGAATTTATTACTGGAGGTTCAGTTTTAAAAACAATAATCAAAATCGGGCATCGAAAATTTATTCAATAACATTATTGTCATATGACAATGAATTATTTGCATCTGAACAAGAAATGAAATTATATACACCTTTTGCGTTAAATTGTTAAAATCCTCTACTAACAAATTAACACAAGGTTTTTTTGCATTTAACTGTACTTATTAAAAATTGCCCTCTTACATTACGAACTAGCCTCTTAATAAATTAACATTGAAATATTATCATTTAGAATGACAGATGAAAAACTAACAGAATCATTATATACTATTGTTTTTGTAAATAAAACGTAATGTTTTCGTAATGACTTCTTTGTCTCTCTCTCTTGAATTCGATAGTGATTCTAAATAAGTCGTGACTCATACATACGCGATTTTTAACTACTGTAAGACGACTTTGTACGTCCTTTGGATGATGATAATAATGATAATAATAATTATTATAATTATAAATATGTCGAAAAATAAATTAAATATTTTGTAATATAACTGTAAAATATTCATCAACCGGTTGAGAATTATTAGTAATTGTACAGGTCTAAGGTAAATAGGCGCAATCAGGGTGCATATCGATACTTCATAAATCTAAAATTTTGTCAATCCAATATCAATCAGTCTAAATTACCGAAGTATTCATTCATTATTTTGGCATAAGAATATAGTTTTTGAGCTACGAATTTAAATATTACCAATATTTTGAAAGCCGCAAAACTTTCACTGATTTTGACCACATGTCTACCATCAGTTGACACCCTAGTAACGCTGATTCAAAATTGGGGAAATGAGCAAGAGACCGTCGAAATAGTTTTTTTTTTTATCATATTTTGATTTTTTATTTATTAAATATTTCAATCTAATTAATTTTACAGTTATACAAATATATGTCGTACCATTCTACTTGGTTGAGAAACCAGTTTTTGTCTTTCGATTCAGGAATCTATACAAATAAGCTATTCTTTTCTGCAACTCCTTCCATTTGGTTGGCCGAGCTATCGGATATATACCATGTCGAAGCATTTTTCTCTTTCGCAACAAGACTTGGTATTCGTTACCGCTGACGCCTCTCAACCAGGAGGGTACCTTGTACAGAATCCTCGTCGGGTGAAGTTTATCATTTCCCAAAATGTCTATATAGTCGTTTTGTCCGAATAAAGCCCTCTTTTCTATCCACAAATCTTTCGGCCTGTAATCTGGCATCGGTAATTTTTTACCTTCTCCCGTGTGCGGCAGCAGTCCTCTACGCGTTCCGCTATCCTCGTAACCATAACGAGGTATTCGAGCCAACGCTCTTCTCTCAGCATGGTAGCGAAAACGTACAGCAGTCACGTGCGGTGTCCAAGATCGTACCGCCAAACAAATACTATTCGTTATCCACGACATGCTGTAATGAAAAGTTCGTAAAGTCTGAAACTCGCCTTGAGATATATCATCGAAGGATCCAAAATCTCGAATTACCTGTGACCTGATTCGATTACAGAATATTGATTTCGTTAGATAATTTTTACTCTCCTGTTGTGCCGAAAATTTACATGATTCAAAAGCAGAGCCTAACCTGACCTAACCTTCAAATTTCTTTGAAAACAACCGCATTTTCATCCGGTCAACGTCAGGTGTAAAAAGTCTTGGCGAAGAAATAACGTTGGTTAGTTACCTTGTTTGATAATTGATCGCGTGTGTTGAAACTTCGAAAATTGTTCAATTGTTGCTAGTTCATTTTAAAGATTTTCTGGCAGAAAGGATCTTGCCGTGAACGTTTGCGTGAAACCCTACCTCAGTTTGCGCTCTCTGAAAATGTATCAAAGATCGTAATAAAGACTGCTGGCCTAGTGGGCACTAGTGGGTATGGAGAGTTCCGTTAGATTTATTTATTATTATTAAATTCACCGTCAAGCAGCGCTCTCTGCGTCGCAAAACTGAAGTCGGTGAACGGTCGGTACGTAAAGACGAAAAGACTATCGCTACCGTCACGTGATGTTATTGTGACTACGAAATGACGATCGATTTAAATTTGCGTGTATCTCCGTGTAGACGCCGTAAACCTTTCGTAATTGTGCAAATTCATTTGAGGCAATTCATTTCAGCCAAATTAAACAATGTTAATGTAATTGCACCTCGGTCACTCGACAAAAATAATATTATTTGAATACGCCCGCAACACACATGTACGCGATTGAGTTAGAAATCAGTGCTCGATATAAACAATAAGAAAACAGCCGAAGGAGTTATAATAACGGGATGAAATTATGCAGTGGTACTTATACCTAGGTATGTAACTGACGTACTTATAAGTCTAAGATACATGATCGATATTTTCATCGTTAGCAAAAGAGGGCTGATACAGAAAATCAATTCTTCATGCTTCATTTTACGTTAAATTTTCGAGGCCAGTGCATTTTATCGGCAAACTGAGACTTTTTCGCATGAAAACGGTATTTGCACATGTTTATGTTTATTCGAAATTAAAAAATGCACCATTGTTATTGATACTCGATTGGCGAGGAATGATATTGCATTTGTTCTCTATTTCGCCTGTATTAAGAATAACAAAACTCACGAATGAGGAAAGGTGTGAAACTTGTTTGAAAACGAGTGAAATTTTGAAACACGTCCCGTTGTAGGATGGTAAAGGATTCTTGGATAGTAACGATCGTTTAGGAAGACAGTAGAAAAGTATGTGTATAGAATATCTTGGAAACTATTTTTATTACATTATTGATATATTTATTATAAAGGACATCATATCGAGAGATATATTCATTATTACGATTCGAGTAATGATTTTACGCGTGGTGTGTGTATTTTCTTATCTTAGAATTCGTACAATTGAAAGTTTAATTAATTGCCTAAGTATACTGCCTATAGAATAAAGTAGTAGAGTGATTTTTATTTACAATTTTCATATACGGATTATATAACATACGATGCAGTCGAGGGGGATGAAATATTTCCTATATGTATATATCAAGTAGCCAATATATAGTTACAATAATTGTATCTGTCGTTTAAATACAAATTATTCTTAAATAACTATATGTTTAATTACGTAATTATCAGTCTACGATTGATTCAGTATTAGATTGACCAGACGTTCTTATTCATTTATTATTTAATCTCTCTACATGTTTACGTGATGTATGTACAAGCATAAAATTTCTATATCAAGAATCGTTCCATATATATGCAGTGTATAAATGTTTCATTTGTCGCGGTAGGAAATAACTATACATGCATATAATATGGTGCTACGTTTCAGAGAAGCAATTTAAAATTTTAATACGCCACCGAATTTCGCTCTTAAATACAGCATGGCATCTTTCCATGGTCGATTCCGAAAGGTATGTCACGTAACGGTCTATGTAGTATATATACCATAATATTACAAGTATGGCACGAATAAACATTTCAAAAATTTCTGTACATTGTACAGTGAAGATATATATATATATATTAAATACAAATAAACCTTTCGAAGTATCACCGCGAATCGGTAATTTGGATACGTCACTTTTCATATTCAACTAAATTTTTAATACATATATTTACCTATATTCGAATTAACGTACTAATAACTTATTACTTAATAATCACTTATTACTTGAGCTATATAGGTTGCCCTTTGGCACGTATTTACAACTTGTTAAAGTCGTGAAGAATAAATGAGTTCATGCACGAATAATGTGACGTAGTAATGCATAATTACAAACTGAGATGGAACTTTTGTTTTTAATTATATATTTATATATGTACAGCTTGAGTTTTGACCGAAAGAAAACTGCTTCGCATATGAAATTATAAAAAAGTAGAACAGTTATTTTCCGATAGTTATTTGGTTGAGAAATGGTCAAAATCCTTGTAAGTGGGAAAAGTTCGAGGAGGAGTTATTTGCATGCAAAATTGGGGAAAAAAGTACTCAAACCATGATATTATAAGTAGGTATAAACAAACAATGTAACTTGCTGCGAAGTCAAGTTCAAGCCTGTAGGATACTTGCGAAACTTTCAATCCCAACTTTTGCGTTATCGAATTTATGATTCATACGACTTATTAGATAAGTTTTAAAAGGCTGTAAAATTCGTCGATGTTCTCGACCGTGATTTGAATTATTTTCACCGTATATAGAATCACTTCCACTTGTATCCGAGGTCTCCTAGAAACTTTAGCATTACTTAAACTGCCAAGAAAACCTTGCAATAAAATTTATGCATATAAATTCACAGAATCGCAAACAGAACGTGGTCAAGTGGTTTCACTTTGAAAACTGCCAATCTCATGCAACGGAGACGGAAGCGAATGGAAAACCGAGCTGCATCTGGTGTCTCTGTAAAGTTTCTCAGTCTACAGAAGCTTCGCTCTAACAGTATTCCAATCATGAATCCATTGCATATACCGGCGAAAGTATAACGTAAGCTTTCAAACATTTTCATTTCACGCGAAAATGTCACGTGACCTAAACCTCGACCTGCATTTTATAATATCATCAAAAATGAAAGGTTACCAACATAAATGAGGATAACAACGATTTAATATCTTCCAGATTATAAGTAATCCAATACAACATTTTTTTTTATCTTACGAATGGAAGTAATTGAAATGCAATTTCAGAGCCACGTAAGTCGGAATATGGAAAAGGTAGAGGCTGCGCAGCTGCGGAAGGATTCGAGAATTCTACTAATACAGCGCTCGTGGCAAAGTCAGAGTGGAATTAATGTCAGTGGGCGAAGCGTAGACTGCAGTAAATATGCCAGCCCGTCAACTGTCCAACCAGCTTCTCTGCCCCGAGGAATTCCCCATTGGTATCCTGCAGGACCAATGGCTGAGACAGCCGTTCCTTCTTGAGGGATGATTCAGATTCCATCAAGTTACGCTCGGAGATATTTCGTGCGTAGAGAACGGAGAACGGATCCGGAACATCTGCAGGTACCTAACGGAATAGTTGCAAACTCTGCAGGATTACAACGGATGAACAATGCCGTGGATCTTAAACAAAATGCGAGCCCCATGCTCCCCTGGCTCGGGGGTGGGACTGATTTATAACTCCTCATAAACATCGCTCCAGAACTGAAGAAACGACTATACGCGGTAAGCGAGAGCAATTTCGCATAATATGTGTAAATGGAGTGTGAAGAATGCGGTTGATAAATTTTGCGAGAATTGTCGTCTTTAGTTCGTAAGAGTAATACGTGCTGTAACGGAGTTATTGATAAAGTAAAGGATGAATGAGGGTATAATTGTAAAATTGACCATTGACACGAACGTTCGATCGAGGGTGAGAAAAATTCGCGCAATTCTAGTGTCCGCGAATGAAATAAAACACCGCAATACCTTCCGGGAGACCATCAGGGGATCGTAAATCAAAAACATCGGATAAATCCGAGCGTATCTTTGAAGAAAATGGCTCGGCCAAAGGTGTATATAGGTATACGTGGTAAAACTTTTTGACAACGGAGTTTTATCACCATCTTACCGGTGTCGAAAAATCCTGAAACGCTTCTCGTCTCATATTCATCGACATTTAACGATCGGCGCGGTTACGGATGACGCAGCTGACAGATGCAGATCTTACGAGGACAGAACTAAATATTTTATATCCGCGTGGTATTTTACGAGCAATGAATCGAGGGACACACATACTTCTACGATCTTTGTTCAGTCGCGTAAGATCCTGATCGGTATCAGAGATCCGGAGTAAATCACACCCTCATTTTCCCCCGCGGCTAAGACCGAATAACTAGATCGTCCGTCTTTGAATGATATATTTACAAGATATCCAGCGGTTCGGACCGGGCTTTGGAGAGGGTGTCGCGTCAAGGAAGCGTCATGGTCCATTCGGCGCATCTGTGAACCTGTCCGAGGGACGATGATCTCCTTGAATATCGTCGTTCAAGGGCGCGGATGTCGATCATGATCTCTATCAGCATCGGCGAATGCCTCGAAAGCTGCTGACGACGCCGATGACGGGGGCTCATCGTCCTGCCCGAGTTAACCTTGGACATCGAGAACGTCGTCCGCGGTCCCGGGTCGGCCTACAATCACGTGTCCCGGAAGCGGATGGCCCGGTCGCGTCGCGGCCCTGATCGGGCCCCTGCGTGACGTCACATGCCCCCGACCGTCGTCGGTCCCGTTCCGTCGCTGCTTTGGCTCACGCTGCTGTAGCTCACGCTGCTCGCTGGTCCCCCGGTCCCCATTCCAGCGGTGTACTGTAACAGACAGTTTTGCAGTGGTCAAGAATCTAAATAGCGTATTTTCTTAATGGGGTCGGCATAGGTCGTGTATAGGATAAAGACATTGGGCAGAAATTGTCCTTTCTGAATATCAGGAATACCAGAATTGGGACTCACGCTGTGACTTTTGCGAATTTAGAGTTTTATACAGATTCGATCGAGTTGCGTTAGGATTATGTTTACTGGAAAACAGTGAAATTGGCTTTTCTGCGGATGTCAACCTCGTGCTTTGAAAACTTTTCGTTAAATTTACGCGCGTTTCGTTGGATGGCTAGACTGGCTTCCAACGTGGAGCGATTGAAAGTCCAAAGTTAACCGCGGTTCGATTAAATTTGATTAAAATAGCTCGGTGCATTCCGGTGGGACGAGATGTGTCGAGGAGATTATTGCTGTCCGTTATGGTACGTGCACGTAACCGCAGGGTGCGTGTTTATCTGCACACCGTGCCCTCGCGATGGGGTGGCAAAGTTAATAAACGCACGCGGCGGTCACGCCGGGACAACTTGTGCCAAATCCCGCTGCGTTCGCAGTACAGGATGCGAATAAGAGGGTTTGACGGTGAGTTACATCGTTGAGGTGCGTGATTGGTTTCCATTGACGAGCAAGCTGTGCGGTTCTGCTAGTTATTAAATTTACTATTGTTTTCCAGAGGGGCGTTGCGTGCGTTAGTGTGACTGGTTCGTTGCGCTGAAGCTTTCGCGTCGCGCGGTCTCTGTGTATCGATGTTTCGAAGCCATGAGCCTATATTCGCCAGTTTTGCCGTTCAATAGATATTTTCTTCCGGATTCGTATGGTTATGACGATCTGGGTCCGCAGTAACGGTAACTAAGGCGAACTTCTCAAAGCCTTTGCAGAAATTCGTACGTACGAAAGATCTGCGCGAGATGCTTGACTTTTGTGAAAAGTGTGTAAACGAAACAGGTCGCCACGTTGCACGCGTTATGGATCAGTTGTTTCTGCCGAAATTAATAATTCGACGTTTTCAAACTAGGACAATTGCAAGCAGAGAACAATCTCGGAAATACAGATACCAACAATTTTTGCAAACACGTAATACAAGATTCATGGTTATAAGTATATGAGAGAGAAGGAACATTGAATAATTTTTATAGAACATGAATTGTCACTCGACACCTACTCGGGTATTCGTGAAGATAAATATAGTTGAAGAGAAAGTAACACAGAATGCATAGAAAGAGAGATATTATAATAATCAGACGAATCGACATTAATTTGTAGAATCAACTACTAAAAACAGGCATGAATTTCTCTACGATAAGTAAGTACCTATATTATCTGCTCGATCGAGGACAACGTAGAAGATCGAGCAAGATTAACCAAATTTCAACGTGATTTTGCGAGAGGAATCGATTCCGAGCAGGCTCGAGTCGCTGCGAACAACGGATCAAAAAGTACAACCGAGAAATACAATATTCATTTAATTAGTCACTACAACGACTCGTTTGAATCTATCCTGAGACGAACATTTTTTTGCTCCAAAAGTCGCTTAATACCTAAGTTTACTTTTTTTTCAAAACCAACGACCATTCATACTTGAGAAGAAAAGCCAACGTTCAATTAGCTTATTCCAAATCCACAAATAATAATTTTTAAACATCGTATTTATCTATCGATTCCCATATTTTCTATTCGTATGAACTAACTTTTCCCAAATGATGTCACATTAGTCGGTGGAAAGTTTTTCGGCATCGCCACATCACAGTTTGATTTCCGTTAGACTTCGATCCAACAGCAATTTCATTCGTGTCCACACAAATGCTACTCGTATTCAATTCCAATGCGTGATACAAGTTCGCTTCTTCGCTTCTCATTGTTGCACGATTTGCTATACTTGTTATTACGATGTATCATTTTATCGTTTTCGAGTCAGAGACGGTACTAGGTATTATTAATGTCCTTTCGTTCCATCATTATTTACTACAAGGGTGGTATTCTCTCCATAGTTTGGAACCCGAATAATCCTAACACTCTATTCTGAAATGATACCGAAAAAAGCCACCAAATTTTCTTCCGTCTGATCGTTGCTCCGACTTTTCGACCCTTTCATCAGTATACTCACGCCCTTGAGTGTCATTCCGTCCCACACCCTGAGAGACGCGTTTTTCGTTTATGTATAGAATCTTGTTGCTTTGAAGCTTACAATTCAAAGGACCTTTTCTCGAACAATTCTTTAGCACTTTTCGCAGGGCTCGCAGCTCAAGGACCTCGAAATGGTGGCAGAGAATCCTTACCTCACAGATCTCTGATCTAGATCCACATTCTGCACGCGTGAAAAAATGTCACTGGCGTGAAAAAACGACGGATAATTCCACACTGAGAAAAATTTCATTTGTCATAGTAACTAGAGAAATTGAGTAAAACAGGTACTGTTAAAAAAAATTGTTTGAATATTGTTTGAATTACGAAAAACGAGGTACGCGTAATCATTTTGCGCTATTGTCGATCCTTTTTTTTTATAATTGCAACGCAAAATCAGTTTATGAGGTTTACTCTACTTTTTTAGCTAAACGAGGCTTTAACGTCAATTTATTGTTGCACAAGCATTGAATTTTCGCAACAGTAGCAAAACAATATAGTAACAGTGATCGTACTGAGAAAGAAGAGTAACGGATACTAGACTTTCCGGTAACAGCTACAAAACCAATTTTCATTTTGTACCTGGAACTATATTTTTCGATTGCGGTAGAAAATGAAAATAGTCAAGGACTGAGCGGTAACCGGAACTAAAAATTTCTCTCAGTGCAAGCCTGGCTGCGATGCTAAAGCCGCGGGATACCAACATCTTCATGTTAAGATGAGAATTCGACCATTCGCGCATAGCACAATTATGTCACTTTTCACGAACAACTGGAAATCACAAGTAAACGAACGTCGCGTAAGCATCACGTGGTGAAATCATCGCTGATTCGGAGCTTCTATAAGGTTACCACGGCAGATAGCGGAGCATGGTGCATACCAGCCGATGGATGGGGTGCGTTGAATGTCCGCTATCTGCCTGTGACCAACGGACCCATTGTCACTTTTATTACTGTAGTAATAAGTCAGTGTCGTCCAGCTATAGTGGTGATAAAATCTTGAACCGCGTATTAACCCAGTCACAGGGTTTATTAAGAGCATAAAACGTGTAACTGCACGCGACGCGGAGCGAAGACACTGAGCTGCAGCGTTGACTATGCACTGCAATATCCGTGATACGTCGCTAATCTTTCGTCGATCACTTCTAAGACGGCAATTAATGGAGAGAATAATACGAGCTCGGCGACCGGAGGCGGTCATAGCCAGAATCTCGTTCCTCTCTTATTCGTCTTCGTATCCTTGGGTCAGCAGTTCGAATCGCATCACCTCGCCATATACTAGAACAATGTTCATCTAACGCTGCAGAATACGGCGTCAATTTGCAAGCTTGAGTTACCACCGAAACGGATCAAGTTTCTAATCAGAACCTCATACATACAGCCTGGTTGGAGTGCTTCCGAACTAGTTGCAGGAACCAAGAGGCGAAAAAAATTAAAGGAAATCCCTTACAACGGTACGATATGAGTACGGATGATCGGCGGTACGATTGGCGGATGCAATCGCGTCCAGGAAATGGTCTCAAAGTTGTGTTTGCATCCGGCCGTATCGGCAGTGCGGAAAACTGAGCAAGTTATCGTGAAAAAAATATCGGGGAGACAGCGGACGTTTTCTTGGCTGTAGGTGATCGATCGATTTACGGAAACGAGAAGGATTTCCCATCGTTTCTCGAGGTGCATATCGGCCGCTAACTTCGCACATAACGGCGACAAAGCGTCCACCTTCGGTCGGGATGCGTTTTTTACGGTACGCATTACTTTTCCACGCGTATATCGCCTCATTTACGAGACGATAAAATATAAAAAGTTAACGCACGGTTCGCGATGAGAAACAACAAAGGAAGCGGTGAAATAAAAATGTACCTATATAACTGTAATTGCCGCGGAGAAACGTTTGCAGGAGTTTGCGGAGCGGCATTCGTATGTATTTGTGCATGCGCGAGAAGTGTGACCCGCGGCATCTCGCCCGGCCATTTCCGGTTGGCGTATACGTCTTCCGGTGGCAACCGCTCGTAACTCAACCCCGCGGACGCTCTTGTTTTTCGGACGGACTTCTGCACTGTCGAAATTCACACCGTGCCGGTTTCGTACTCGCGTTTCGAACCGTGTTCCGCACGGTATGCTACACGCGGTGCAGACGGCAAACTTTGCCCGCAAACGCAATAACGCGGGTCACGCGGTACGTTTCCGTGAATTATGCCCCCTGTAACCCTTTCGGATAACCCGGCGGAGAACCGAAACTCAGTTCAAGCCGCGATATCCTGCAATTTACCAAATCTTGTAGAGTCGACGTTAACGAGGACGGCCCGTCACGTTACTTGCGCAACTCGAAACCCGGTCCCCGGGACTAGGGTGAACTTTTAATTACGCGCTCTGCGACATGTTCTCCGAAATAACGATCACCATTGTTCGCCGGAATAGTTGAAATTATGCCGACTGGAAGGTGCTGAGTAAGCGTTATTTGCGACGATCAAAGTACACCTTTGTTCACGATACACGAATTTCAATTGGTTTTCATTATTCCGGTTAGTCTTTAATTTTCCTTATCCGTGTGTCATTCGAATAAAATAAAATAATTATGTTCAGTTGCTCGATTCGTTTGAATAGAAACCGTCACCCGCCGGAGTAAGGCGAATGAACGGTATGTGGTAGAAAAAAGGGGTGAGAACCGGGTAGGTAAGTGTAAACACGACATGACCTATGTACTCAGCGCCACGTTCGGCTAGCCGGATGAGCCGACAATATCTTCTCAGTATTTCTCCGAACGGCGCGCTAGCAAGTACTAAGTTCTATAGGAAAGTGTGTCTAGGCATAAATACGCGGACAGTGAGACGTCGCGAGAATCAACGACTATCAGCGTGTCGATTGGGATGACTTGCACGGTGAAATCAATTTGCTGTTAACCAGGAAACGAGGGTAAGTCTATACGGAGCACGGGATTCGCGGGCTGGCCTCCTGGGGATCTGATACCAGAAGTTACGCCATCAGGGTAACCAGGGTGGTAGATACATTTGGAAAAAGTAATCGTAGCGACCGGTTATGTGCCGGATAAACTATACCAACATCATTTACCCACACGCGGCATAGACGTCGCCGGTTAGATTTCAGAAAAGTTAACGAAGGGAAAACGTGTGAGATTACCGAGTGATGTTGTCGTCATTGGAATAAACATGCTACTCTGAGTATTCGAATGCGCAATAGACACGGATAGATTGACTTCGCCCCCAATTGAATACTTGAAGTTATCAAGTTATTAGCGAGGCCTATTATCCACATTGTTGTTGCGAGTCTATTGGTAGGCCATTAACAACCTTATTTTCCAATCGATATGTTATATCGACTCTTTGCTAATAGATCGCTTCCTCAGCGGTTCGCGATTACATGAATCGGTTTTCTAGGTCAGGTCACGCGAGCCATCCACCACCTCGACTCGCTTTAAAAGATATTTTCTGTTATCTTCCAACGTGGTCTGACGGCTGACAACCCGAACAATAAACTGCGACAACCCAACACGAGGTGATTTATTGTTTACCGTCGAGACCACCTGTGTGACAGACCAGAGTTTTCAAGAAAAATTCATAAAAGAGATCCGGCTAGTCTGGGAATGACGCAGCGAAAGAGCAATTTTCCCATTTTCTTTTTTGTTTTAACGTTTTCTCCTTCCGTTTGTTTTTGCTGGATGCGAAAGCGGAAAGTGGTTGCGTACATTTTCGCTCGGTTTAGTATTCTCCAAGTGGCGTCGGTCGGCTACATTCACGCATACGATGTACCTTAACACGATATGATAGCTGCCTCGGATTTTCTTGGGAGTTCCTAGAATTGGAAAAAGCTCAACTCTACCAGGAAAATAGAGTTTCATGTGTTTGAAATTGGCGATGGCGCCTCGTATTCCCCCGGTTCCACTTTAGCGTCTCATGGCACTCTAGCTGCTAGTCCCAGCCTCTCGAGCTCTTGAAACTCCTTGAATCTGCAGCACGTCAACACCCGAGACTTCCAATTTGTTCGGAAATTTTTCACGGAAACTTAGTACCGAATAAAATCATGAAAAACCGTTTTCTCATTCTCGAAGTGACGTTGGGTAAAAAGTATTACCACACACACACACACACGCGCACACACATATTCAGACGTTTTTCTGAAAGTGGTCGAAAGTGATTCTTGATCTACACCTGTAAACGTCAGGTGCAAGCGTAACCTCGATTATTTACTTCCGGGGTAATTATTTAAACTTCTTTTTCCTTCTGGATACGGAGAAGTTTGAAGTTGAAAAAATGGAAACAAAGGATTTGCCCTGTTTCCGTACAGAATATTCTACGTATTGATTTACCGCGGATAAGGAGATGGAACGTTTTTATGAAAAGAGGCTGCCGATGAAAAAACGAAAGCTCTGTAGGGCTGAAAGTTTTCTGAGATATACGAATATTTCTTTTCATCAGGCGATACCGCGTCCGCGTTTTTCCATTCGAGGAAGTTTCGAAAGCCCCATGATTTACAAAAAATAAGTAGGCAGGACCGGGAGAAACGATAAATTAAATTTTCTTTTTTTCATGAGGTGAAATGAATTTTCCTGCAGTGGTTAAATTTTCATTTCGCTTTTATTTTCTCCGTTCCGAGTCACGTTCTCGACGATGACACACGTCTTTACTCTCATTCACTCTCAGACGTTTCTCGGGTGTGAAACACTTTTAAAATCGGCATATCAACAAAAAATTGTGCAACTAACGAACCAAGAAGTACAACGATCGGACATTCCCGTCACGAAAGTTCTCACTAGGTCTCAACACATATACAAATAACAATGTTCTACGATGCTCTACATTCTACTTCGTTGCATGATGTGCAGTTACTGTAGTACGAGCACTCAGCTACTATCATACGGACAAACAGTGGTGGACATTGTTTCGGTATCGAGTGTGTTTACTGAGGCGAGTAGCGGTGTAGGTGATGTGACTTGAGACTATTGACTTGCATGCGTTCGATCAATTTCGATTTGTCGTTGATGGTATTGGCGTTTCTGTGTTGGTGCATCGTATCAAGTCTGGATCAGTGCATGGCTTGGATAAAGAAGAGAGTGGGACAGCAAACTCTGAACAGACTAGCGAATAGGGAACAGTGACGTACCTTAATGCTGGTTTCTCGTTTATATTGGATACGGACTTTCGTAGGTCGTTAAACATAGTCAAGTAATATTACAGGGGATTCACGAATCATTGGTTTCTAACGTAAATCATAATGATATGCAGTCTCGTCTGTATACACGAATTATTTTTATCTATTCTTCGACGGTTATAATTATGTATATAATATAGTATGTATATATTGTATATATATATGTATGTATGTTCACGATAGAAACGTGGAAAAATTTTCAGTGTGTAAAAAAATTCATTTAGCTTTATAGTATAACTGAGTTATATACGGTTGATAAAATATCGACAGAATTTACGTTACATATTACTGTCTAGAAGAAGTATGTACGTATATAAGTATGTAACGACACGGGTTATACAATATTACGTGTGACAGTTTTCATTTTTATTTTTGTCTGAATATTACAACTATAGATGCGTGCATGTTATTCCTTTCAAACACTGCCGATTATTGAGATCAATTCTGGATCACTCGGCAATAGATTGATTTAAGACGATAAACGCGTGAAAAACTTGGGCGCGTGGCTTTGGAGCTCGATATTCCTGTTGAAAGAAAAGTAGCGCAAGATTTGAAAGAAAGAAAAAAACATTTAACGGGAAAAAGTCTGAGCTTTTGAAAAAGTTTTCAAATTTTGGCCTACCCTTTTGTTCAACAGAGATATCGAGCTTCAAAGCTACAAACCCCTGAGATATCCGCGCCGAGAGTAGATCAATACGAGACTCGAATTCATGATTCTAACTTGACTTCCTTGTCTGTGTTTCTTCTTCTTCTTCTTGCCGTTCTTACTTCCTATAAACAAGCGGCTAAATTTGAGGATTACATCAATCAGTGGCAGGGTGTATGTTATAATACTGTTGCAAATACTTGTGGCTTCGGGTCAAGCAGGGACTCACGGGTCAATACTACGTACAGAGGATCTCTAATTGCAAGGCGGTTAATTAATCTCGTATGCATAAGCATTGTCAATTTGCGACAAATAGGGTTGCACACAATCTCTCTCCGCTTAGCTAACAATAAGTTTGAACTCTTTGGTTACACGGAAAAGCTAGCGAAGATTGACGTCTCTGCAAAATCTCTTCGCCGCGTCTTTGCTTCGATCGATTGATCTCTGTTAATTCTTTTCGCGATCAATGCCGCCTCGTATTGTTCTACACCCTGCCACCCCGAGTCCTCGGGTGATCTCGTAACAGGGTTGGGAAAATGAAGAAAAAAAGAACCTCCGCCAGACTCAACCTCCACTTGAGGTATGGATAGGGGCGAGAAGGGAATCGAGGAACGAACGGACGCAGATATGACGGCGCGATGAGCAACTCGTAGAACACGTCGTCTAAATGTAGGTCTGTTCGCAAGAGTTCTCTCGGCTGCTGCGGACCTGGTGGAGCGAATACGTCGAGCAGTATTTCCTCGAGGAGAATTTCTGGAAAAGCAATTTACTGGGTAGTAAACAGGCGTCCGTCTCAATGCTGGATAATTGCAGAGAAACAGAACGAGCCAAAGGATATAAAGTATCGTTATTCGATTAGAACTGCAGTTATGCGACATGGGATGATTGTTGACTGTTGTCGGAACTGGGTGAACGAACGAACGAATGAATGAACGAACGAACGAATGACTTGCACGGTATATATGATCCGCCGATATCATCCTCGTCATCGTCGGTATTACTTGAAATTTTGCACCGTAACTGTCGCGCTACGTGATCTTCATGCTAGTGGCAATGTTTTCCTGAAATTTGACCATCGACAGGATCCGGATCACGGAATACAGGGGTTGGGTGATTGATGCAGTGATTAGTGGGTTCGTGTTGTTCCTTAGGGGCCGGAAGTCACGTGGTTAGCAACAAGGGCGGGATTGAAATTCAATGACAATACGTAAGATCGTTGCGGGCAGATTATTCCAAGACTTGTCCTGCAGCCGATGTTCGACGCAATTAATCAAAGAAACGTCGGAGAAGGTGCATACTCGTAAATCACGAGTCCCGGATAAATAACGGGACGTTACGACGCGTGTATTAACATTTACCGTCGACCGTGGCAAGACGGCCACGTCGTCTCGACCGGAATTTCAATCGTTTATTACCCCCCGAGTTTAGTACCGTTCCCCAAAATATCCTACTGCAGGCTCTCTCATCTGTACCCGTTAAATAACCGTTGAACCGAAAGAGTGGCAATTTCCGGTCCCGCGACAACGTCGACAATGCCCCGTCGACGAACGACCGCCGGAATTCATCCGCCTCATTCCCGCAAACTTCGCTCACTCGGCTACGATTCCAAAGCAAATGCTGCGGCGAAAATGTTAATTATCTTCCAACCTGACCCGACCGTCACCCCGACGATCTCTCCTTAATTTTTGCTGCTGGGCTCGTCTCTCTGTTTCATGCTGCCTGTGCTTTGTATTCGTGAAATTATCGCCGGATCAAGGTGTTTCCGATTTAATTGAAAAGGCTCAAGTGGGATTAAAGGAAGAAATTAATCACGCGTAAAAAAATTATTTCAGACAGCTTCGTTCCCACTGTGATTTACACCGTCTTGAAATTGGCCATGCGGCTATTTGGCTTGGTAAAACGCCAACTAACGAGATATTGACGAGCGATGTCTCCTGCAGATGACGCGAGTCATGTAAGGTACCAGACGAGATAACTCGTGCACGTCGTGCTTATCTCGCGTTCTATTCTCGAATCGCCACGATCCAGACGCCAATAATTTTTTCCAATCAACTTTCTCGTGTCGTTTGCACGAGGTCCTCGTTACACGGGGGAAAAATTTTTCAAATCCATTTACGGACTTTTCCGGCGAGTTTTCGCAAAACTCTGCTTGGCTTAATTTACATTTTTATCAGATCAACCGGTGGGTAATATGTGAAAAAAGATTGATAGAATCGATTTTGAGGGTGAAATTGTGGTAGAACATCGATTCCATGTAGTGCGAAGAATTTATATCATTATTATGTAGGATATTAAAAATAAGGACGTAGGTATACGTACGAGCTTGCAGTCGCGTGACCTAGACGTACGAGTATGTAAAATAAGGCAAGCCAATGAAAGAATTCACCGAAGAGATGCAAAAACGAGCGGAAAGGTTATACTCGGAGTAGCGGCTGTGCGATCAGACGAAACGACGGACCGTCGAAGCATTAGTCATCCTGCGGGATCGTTCTCGGGAATATGGACAAAAATAAATCATACAGAAAGAAGAGAATTGGAGGCCGGCTTCGTCATCGTTCGTATAATCTATACCTATAGCCTGATATGAAATCGGGGAGAAAAAGAGGAAAAAAATATCCGCCGAAAGGGAGAACTCGAGAACGCACGAACACAGAGGATTACACCGCGTGTATTCGCCACCCTTTTTCGCGCGGTATATTTGTTCCCCTTTATATGGGTGTAGGCATGTATTACCTTTTTTATCCCCTTGATGACATTTTTTAACACCGACGGTTTTAATAAAAAGATTCATTTGGGTCAAATATTCAGATTTTAGACTAAGAAAACTATCCCGTGACATTATCGATGCCGCATCGACACTCTGAAATGAACACTTTGCTTCATTGATGATCCGACGAAATTTCGTTAAATAAAGAATTAGGTAGCACTTGTCAGGGGCTTGTTGAAGATTGTTCTAAGTACTCGCGAAGGACGTGAATAACCATAACCAAAAGATTTCGTCGTTTTGCACGGACCGCCTGACGTTTGAAAAAAATATTCTGTTTTACATGGCTTTCGCAGCCGGTTCGTGAGAGGAATTTGATTTGCTTTCGATGCGAGATCTCGTCTCTTGAGACAGGTTGGCTGGACCGTCACGACCTTCCTTCCATGGTGGATTATGCCACCCTGTCCCTTCGAAACCACGCGAGAAGGGAGTAGATTTAACGTGCAGCCCCGTGAGAGCGCAAAGAATTGGCAAGGGAAGATAATTCGCACCTTTGAACAATGAAATTATGAAGCATGATGACGTCAAAACGGGACAGCCATCGTTAGACGGTAATTATCCCTGAACTCCGAAACTTCGGGACAAATATCGACGCGGCAAATGTCGAGGCCTCATTCGGGGCACCCCATAAATCCCGGGTTAACCCCGTACTCGTTCCCGCTTTACGTCCCCCATAGAAAACTAGTGGTCAGCCTCTTCACCGCCTCTCGAACCACGAGGCGTAGTATATATCACCTTATACATCGTAATGACGATTTATAGTTTGCTGTTTTTCACCTTGTTTTACGCAGCCGTGCGTGCTGAGCGTCGTTAACGACGACGCTTTCGTTGGAGGCGATTTTTACAAATTTTTTGTTACGTTGGATCCCATGGAAATTCGTCGTCAAGTTGCACAAGTCAAGAAAAAAAAAATTTCCCCAAAACCTTTATTTATTACTTATAAAGTTTGTTTTCGGGAGATTACCTTTGGGGTTTGATACGAGAAAGTCCGTACGAAAATATTCCTTGTTAAACTTTAATTGTTTATTAATTCTTTTACATTTGCAGTTTGTTGTTAGTTAATATTTTTCAATAAAAGTGATCTGAATGCAAGACTGAAGTTTGTTTAATTGTGAATTACAATAAATGTTTGAAAAAATGGGTGATTTTTCTTAAAATCTGAAATGTCGTTCTCGTTTTTACAAATACAAACTTTATCTAAAAAAAACTATTTTTTCATTTATTAGTTACGTAGAAAAAATCAAAATTTGACATCTAGAACCCAGACGACGTATTTGCAATCGGGTCATGTGATTTTATCTAAAAGAGGAACAGCTGGAACTTGACCACGAGTCTGACTAGCGTTCGCTGATGCAGCAACGAACTCGGAAGAATCACACATGTGGGGGGTGGTAACTCGAGAGAATTATTACCGTTTGCTTGCGTATCACCAAATCTCCCGCTATTCAGACCGCGTCGAGTCGTTAATTTCTGGCAATTAGCTTTTTACCGGATTCCATGCTGAAATTCCGATGTTCGGAAGCCGAAATTTACCGTCGTTGATATTAAAATTTCGTAACAATCGCATTTTATATCAAAATAAATTTCAACCAGAGGATTTTCAGACTTATCCTCTAATGTTTCCTTACATTTTTACTTGGAATTCTGTGATTAAACTGGCTAATTCGTACTACTTTGGACTGTCTGATTTTTTAAATTTCCTCCGTCATTCGAATGATATGGAACAATTTTTCATGTATTGTACATTCATTTACGAATCGCCAAAAAATTTAACGTAGTTTCGATTTGACGAAAAAAGGAGGAAAATCATTTTTTTTTTAAACGTTTCCTAAAAACGAGACAATATAGTCGAAGTCGAAGTGTTATATTATTTTCGTACCACGATCGATTTTTGGCTTTTCTCTAACATTTCGAAAATCTTATCACAAAAAAAAAAAAAATAAAAAAAAATAACAAAACCGTTTTATGGTAAACCACTAATGTTGGATTGGTTCGTGATAGTGATACGAAATACCCACCTGTGTGCTGTTTGTTTGAAAAATTTCTTACTTTACACCTAGGGACGCTAATCTAAATGCCAGAACTTCACAATAAATACAACGGATTACACTTTCGTACCATTAATAGTACAACGTATTATCTGGTTTTCACGTAATTGTACGTACCTTCGTACGAAATTGTTTTATGAGAATCTAATTTTTTGCAGGCATTTAGCGGTAGCCACACTTTGAGCCTTGGTCACGCGATGATAATTGTCCGTAAAGATAACGAAGATGATGTCATCGCGATCAATCGAAAGTGTTCACGAGAATCGGTATAACTTTGTTTTCTAATTCTAAATCGATTTAGAATTTTTCGTTGAATGATAATTTTACTTTCAGAAAATACGCTCTGGTCAGCTAAGGCTGCATTAATATCGTATAGATATTTCATCTATCTATTTTTCTGCGAGGTAGATTTAGAGGTTGTATAGACCAGAGCATATTTCACAACATCAGAACGATCGTATCACAACAAATTTCGAGCGAAACCAAAGATTTACAGAAAAATGAAATAGATGATCGTGTATATTCGAAAATAAGCTACGTGACCCCGTGCTCAAAAATCTTAAGGTGGTACGATTAACCCATAGATACAAATTAGCTTACTGTTCCCATAAAAACACTTGATCAAAATCTGCAGAAGCTGAAGCTTGCAGGGGAAGCAAATATTTATTACTTTTTGCCAAACTTTCTGCTTTTCACCAAAGTGCTCGACCGAATGAAGTCATTCGATTTTGAGGAGACGTTGTTATATTTTCAAACGAATTCATAACACCGCTGACACATTCTTATATAAGGAAATCCGTCACTCTCTCGAGTTTGACGTCGAACAACGAACGGAGAAGATACCGGAATAAATGGCAATACCTGAAATTCTTCTTCGTCATCGGCACGCTCACAGCTTTGCAGCCTTCGTGGAAAAGTTGTTCTCGTTTAGAGCGAAGTTACACGTGGCACGGACGTGCAAAACTACGCGAAGAATTTGAGGTCTCGCAATATTACACTCGATCTTTACCGGTTATTTTCACTGCTCAAGTTTCACGAGTTCTTGAACTTGAGAGGCAGTCGCAGGCCATGGTTTTCTGTTTCCGCGATCAGTTCAAGTCGTCGTCACAGATTTTCCGCCGCACGAATTCAGGTCCTTTGATCTTGATGCAGTAGAACGGAATGAAACGGGGCCAAAGAAATTCCACACGAATGTCTCTCGCATTTCCCATAAGGTCTGCCTTCTTCTCTCTTTGAGGAAATAATTGAGTAATTCTTTGAGAAAGAATTTGGCTGTTTTCATACTAATTGTTATTATTAATTATTTTTATAAACCCAATTATCTTTTTTGAAGGCTTTTCTTAATTACCTTCGTTTTTGTCACCGGTTCTTTGTATTGTTTGTTAATCAACTTTCTTTCCATACTTTGAGCGTGTGTTTTGCCTTCTCGCTGTTTTATTTTTCCGAATTTCTTTTTACCGAGCAAAGAGTCAAAGTTTGTCGAACGCGTTTTTCGTCCATTTTTAATATCAAACTCACGTTCCAACAAAGCTAGGGTGGTGCCAACGAGAGTGATTCGCTTGTAGCAGTTTAATTAAGCAACTTTGAGTTTCGAAAGTGAAAATTAAAGGTTCGTTAACGCTGTTCCAACCCCTGACTATTTGTCAGAGAGAGTAGGAACGAGTTTGCACAACCCGCAGCCGGTAAAATGTTTATGACACACTTCTGAATCGTGCAAGGGAATTTCGTTATCCGTGGGTGAAATTACTGCACCGCAGTATAAGAGAAGGATTGGCCAATTTGGTCGGACGGCGAAACGCGGAATAACAACGCCCACTAAATCTTTATCTCGTTTCTCTCGCTCTGTTATCTTTTCTTCGCAAAAAGGAAAATACGAGCACCTACAACCACAGGGACGGTCCCCTCGTTTCAAACGGACTCGTGAAAATCGCATTTGATGCTCTTCCTCCAGGGCGTTCTCTTTATTGAGGCGAGACTCTGCACTCTGGACGACGTCGCGTGATATAACTCTGCAAGCTCCGCGAGGAAGGTCTCTCGATGATTCCCGGAAACGTTATCGGTAACGCTTCCACGATGTTTCTACTTTTACCGATATCAAAATAATACCCAAATAAAGAGGTAGAAAAAACGAAAGAGCGCACAAAAAATAGAAAAACGACGCCATTTCACTGTTGCGGCGGTAATAGACGATGACGATTTCCGGCGGTAGGGAAGAAAAAGATTGTCAGAGATTGCGGCCAGATAAATGTGTCGGAAATGCAATTTTACCTGGTATACTAGACCGATAAGAAACCCTCGTAAACCTCATTGACCTCGGCTTGAGATAGGCTGGTGTTTCACCGTAACATAAATATCGGCGATGGTGTGGCGAGGGGATTGTTCTTTTCTTTAGCTTCAATTTCTGGTTATCCAGCTCCTATCGGCGGGAAGTGAAGCGTTTGAGGAACTTCGAGTAACTTCGCGTTGTGTTTGCAGTAAAAATATAACACTTGTTCAACTTTAGGGCAGAGAATAGAACCCCGTGCAGAAGCTGGTGTTTTTGTTTCTTAAAAACCCGGTCTCGTGACTTTGTTAATAAAACAACGAGCTACGCACGAAGAATAGAGGAAAAAGGGTCGGTGAATTATTCCGCGACTTGGGGAGCAGACACAAACACAAAAACGTTGTACATTAAAAATTCGTCATGTTCAGAATCGGGACAAACAACCTATACAAATACTTTTATCGGTATTCTCCGAGAGGGTCGCACGTATACTCGAGATCGCGGGTGGAATTTTGATGCTGCATTTTGTTAGAATCGTCTTTCCCCTGTTGCTCGGGCACTCTGCTCCACTCTGCGAGGGGTAAATCGCTAGCGGGTAACTGACTGATCGTTTTCTGATAAGTTCTTCTTCATAGAGTCGCTCCCTTCCACCTTCCGAATCAGTTTGCGATTGAGGTACAAGAGCACTGCTATTTTTCTGACCAGTGGGAGCGTGAACTTTGAAAATAACGGCCTTTGAAAAAAAGGCGAGATCGCAGTAGTCGCCCGATTAGTTGTACGCTTTTTAGCATTTCTGCGGACTAACTTGACTTCCGACCACGAGGAATGGCGTGTAGAGTTGGTTGATTTTCGCAAATGAATTCGTTTCACTCAAGCGTTCGTCTCGAGATAGCGATAGAAGTATAGTGTGTACTGCGTTTTTCGCGAAATTCGTGAGATATTTTGTGTGACGATGAGGTATAGTAAAAGCCGTTCGTAAAGTATACTCGTGGCCTTCGATGCAGCGACATGGATTTTGGCATGCTGTATTGATGTAACTTCGACTCACCTGGCTCGGCTTGCACCTGAAAGCAGGCTGGTAGCGACGCCTCATTCTTCGAGGGCAGCATACGCAGAGGATCCTTACGAAAGCTCTGAAACAGTAAAGATCGCCGAGTTACAAGCACGGAATTGAAATTAGTTCCACGACTTGCTTTTAACTTTCATAACCGAATTCCGTACGACATTCGTCGTAATAACCTTGACGACAGGTAATTTGTTGAGCTGGGGGATTTTAGCTCAAAGATATATGCGCATTTCACGGTCGACAGACGGTTTCAGATCCGTCGATATGAAAAACCACCGTGCGTGTTCATTGCTCGGCGAAAATACTCTGTAACTAAACGACGAACACTGTCCGATAAGGTTGAGCGAATAAAGAGACTCGATTACACCGGCCGATAGGGAAAACTGTTTAAAAGCGAAATTCCGCCGTCAAATTAACCAGTCGAAAAGAATCGGAGAACAGGACGGTGTTCCATCCTCAAAGCTTCGGTCTCTCGGTGATATTTTATTACCCAGAGTGCGCGAACGCTCGGTGTAAATTTGATCTCGAGGTTAATATGCAACGGACAGTAATTGAGCTTTGCTGCAGTGTTGCGTGCAGGGGCGTTTGAAGTTCGAGAGATAAGAGCCCAATCGTTTGTGGGATCGGTTTGCAGGGATGCGCGAAAGGCGCGAGCGATTATTTCGCGACAGACAATCGTGGCTGGCAAACGTTCGCGGAACAGTTCCACCGCGTTCCGCAATGCGGCTAAACTGGATATACGCCTTCTCGCTGGTGTGGACTTGTCCTGCTCCCTGCAAGACGATAATGAACAAACCGACGCCGGTCCTGCGTGAGGAGGTCGCGACGATCGAGAGTGACATCAAAGCTGTCACCGATTTGAACCCGATAATTTCGTGCGTGCGCAGCATCGCCGTAAAACATTTCGACACCACGGAGCGGGTGTCTCTCCTGATACCGAACTTCCTCGACGGTCCAGGTATATCCACCGCCTTCTTCACCGGCCTCGTCGAGGAGCTCGGGGTCTACTCGGTGTCCGAGAACTTCACCGAGGTCTACGTCAAGGCTCACAGCGCCGTCCTCCTGGTCCGCAACTCGACGGACCTGGCGCTGATAAACAACTTGAGAAGTCTGTGCAGCCCGCGGTGCAAGTACGCCGTGTGTCTCTTGACCGATTACAGGGACAAAGACAGTTTCCTCGCGGAGGCGGAGGCGGTCGTCGAGTCGCTGAGGAAGTCCTGGATCGTGAACGCGGTGATCGTCGCCTCGGTGGGGGGCAAGTTCGTGATAGCTGGAAGTTACAGCTTCGAGGCGGACACCGATCAGGTGCCAAAAAAGCCCGAGATCCTGGGCAGCTGCAGCGCACTGACCGCCAAGTCGGACAACAAGATCTTCCACAAACTGATGATGAACAACACCCGAGTGAACGTGACGGTCTTTCACTGTCCGCCCTACGCCATGCTCGCGGAGGATAAGGAGGGCGACAAGAGGATACGAGGCTTCGAAGGGGAGCTTTTCGAGGTGGTCGCAAAGAGCTTGGATATAAAATTGAACAGGCTTAACATCAGCACGGAAATCAACGCCAGTCTACACGAGGAGCTGATCGGTATCCTCAGCGATCCTGGCGAGAGTGACGTCGTGTTTTGCGGTTTGTACTTGGAGAAGGAGGACCGAGTCGAGTACAGCATCCCCTACGAGGTGGAAAGGGTCGTCTGGTTGGTACCGTCCACTCATTCGCTTACTCTGGTAGGCCTCGTCACTCCGCTGCACACCCGCGTCTGGTTCGCCGTATTGGGGCTTCTGGGCTTCGCGGGGCTGATGAAACTCCTAGTATTCAGGAAAATGGAGTTCCTCGGCTTGCTGGCGCTGATACTGGGGGTCTCCCTGCCGCGGCAGCCGAGCACCCTGTCGAACAGGATCTATTTTCTGTCCTGGGTTATCTTCGGTTATGTGATAACGCAGAGCTACTTGGCCTCATTGGCCGGTCAGCTCTTGAATACGAATTACGAAACTATCAAGACCATGCAGGAGCTCGAGAACTCCGGAATACCTTTAGGGGGAACCGCCCGGCACAAGGACCTCTTCAAGGACGACAACCAATCTGTCATACGAAAGATATACAAACGGTACAAGACCCTCTCCACCGAGGAGTACGACGTGCTCATGGACAACATGAACGCTGGGGGTAACAACAGCATGGCTTTGGTCGTCGAGCTGACACTCTCCCACTCCTTACGTCAGTCCGAGCCTTACAAACCCCACACATTGCAGGAAGCGCTCGCTATATACCCGGTCGCCCTCGCCACCTGGAAGGGCCTTCCCTACCTGGATCAAATCAACAAGAAAATATCCTCGCTGAACGAAGCTGGACTAGTGAGCCATTGGAGTGCTCAGTTCGCCAATTCAACCCCCGCATCCATGATCGAGGTCGAGATCTCTCAGGGGTTGGACATGCTCCACCTAAGTCCGAGCTTCCTGCTGCTGCTGCTGGGCCACGGTATGGGCCTGGTAGTATTTCTGATGGAAATTGGCTTCTTCGCTAAGAAGATGAACACTTTTTCCCGGAAGAAGAATCGTAGAGTGGTGAAAAATTTGAAATAAATATTATTTCTGGAACTCTACACTGTCTGGCTTCATTGCTCTGTGTAGTAAACGCGCTAGATTTCCCTTGCACTAGGTCCTCTAAGCCAGAAAAGGTAACGGTAATAGAAAGAATACGGAAACAGAGAGGTAATGAGAAATAGAAACTTCTTTTACATACGGTTTTAGTCGAGGCTTAATAATTGTTCGCCGTTGAGCACGTGTAACGTGGTACTCGTGCCGTGACCGATTTTCGAACACTTTTTTTGCCCACACGCATACCCACACCGACCATTCGCGCAATTTATGATACCCATCGAAACTGACAGCAACAATTGCTCCGGACGGATAGCGGAATACCAGCGGCACTGTTGTTTTCGATGGCTTCGGTTGTGCGTTGCACCGTCGACGATAAGAGCACCTGCATACCTCGAATGCACAGTTTCAACATGGAAACACGGATGTGGAAACCGAGTGAGTTTACATGGTGGATTAGGGAGGGGGTGGGGGGGGGGGGGGAGGGGTGGACGCAGGTGAAGCTGGATAATTTCAATTTTTATTACCTCCGGGAATATGATTGTGTATTTTACTCGACCGCGTTTGTCTGCGCAATAAATAATTCGGCGAGATAAACCAGGCACGGTAATCGACGAAAGAAAGAACGAGGGAAAAACACGGAAATACCGAAAACGCTGAATTGATGCCCACCGTGGTCAAAGACCGCGAGATCGTTAGACCGGAGAGCGAGACAAACCACTTCCGGAATTATCTTCCTTAATTTCTTGGCCCGGGTGAAACGTGCGCAAGGAAAGGAGGGTGGATGGCTGGACCATATCGTGATCCTCTTGGATTAAGCAACAACACAGTGGGATCGTAAAACTGAATGACTTCTGAGACGGTTAAAATAGCCCGTAAAGGATTAGTGGAGCCGGTTTCACAGCATATTGGATACCGTTGGGATCCGTCGAGGTTCTGCCCTTCGGCCAATCGAGACAACCCTTGCGTGCCGAAAAAACATACTTCGCTACTACCGCTACCCGCTGTCCTCCGTTAGCCACCGATTGCTTATTTCGTCCTTTAGGTATTCCTCAAAATGGCGGCCGACACGCTACGTGCACGCGGGGAGAATGGGGATCGTAAAAATTGATGGAAAGCTGATAGGACGTTTTTTTTTTCTTATTTTTACCACTGACAAAGTCGCGTACTCATGATCCGACCTTGTTAAAAGCAGCCTACGGATTAGGTGCTGAGTGCCGTTCGATTGTGGGACTGGTAACGACTGAGGAGGATGACGCCTATAGTAATTTCGCTAAGAAAAGAGGAAGACGGTTGTGTCTTGGCAGAAATAGACTTGACAACTCACGATCTCTAGGCATCGGGAATGAAGTGATAGGGAAGCTGAAACGCTTATTCTTTTCATCTTATTATTATTTTTGTTACGTTGTACTTGTGAAGACGTTGAGTCACGTTGAAGAAGAAATATTTTTCGTGATACACTTTCAAGCATCAACGGTTCATCTCAAAATCCATGGGGATAACCCATCGCTTTCACTGTAGATGTAGTCCAAATCGACATTGGAAGGATTTCAAAAAAACAAAATGATTAATGTTAAAAAATTAACCGATAAACTTGATATCATTCATTGATATATGCTCGTAAAAGTCGAGTCGATTGTTTGGGTAATTTGAGACACAAAGACTAGAAAAATGTAAGGAAGAACGTCGAGCTCAAGTTTCGACTTCACTTTTCAGTAGATTTTGCTTCCTTTTTTGCAGCGTTCATGCAAGACCTTCCAAAAGGATAAATCATATCGAGCTGAGAGCAGGAAATAAGACGCGTGCGTGTCAAGCAGCGTCAACGTCACGTGCGTCCATGGGGGACGGTGACTTCAAAATATGGGAAATTTATATTCCGCGGGAGTTTCGCGCGTTCGTAAAAATCTCGAATAAGAAACGTCAGTCGTCCTACTTTTTGCCGCCAGACAGGACGGCGCCTCTTTGCGTACTCCGGAATAAAGGTAATAAACCGTTGGACGAACTGTTTCGATTGATCCTAAAACATCGGCCATAATTGCTCAACGTGCAGCCCATGCAGAGGATGCGTGTAACTACATGCTGTTAATACCTAATCTGAGGAGAATTTTTAGTGCCGTATGGGTTTTCAATTTCCTTTTGAGCTTTCGCGAATTAATTACATTGAACCTGCAGTACCTCACACGTTATTTCTTGGGTAAAAGAGTCGTGAGGTGCCGGGATCAAAAGACACGTCGCGCAAGTAAAGTATCATCGAAGTAAACTGCAGCCGTTCAAGGAGTCGAGAAGTGATCGTGCGGAAGAAAGGCCGGCTTTCTTCGCGCTTGATCCTCTTCGTCCTTATTTGTTTCTCTTTTTACTATACCTACCAAAGGCGGCCGTTGTTCTCTTTTCCTCAGGGTTCCCTTTTTTATTTTCCCGAAGAATCGAGGGGAGAGGAAGGAATAAAGTTCGGCGAATTCCAGCTTTGGTCAGACGATCTTCTTAGCATGATTGTTATCAGTGATGTATTGTTAGCTGGCGCGGCATGTTAAGGAGGCACGATTTCGGGGTGCTCGGTTTATCAGCTGGCCAGCTGCTGAATGGAATCCTTTTTGGCTGCGGGAGGTAGTAGCCTCGAACCCTGGGAGGTGGGCAGCTGTGTCAGCTCGTCGTCCTTTATCTGACTCTCTAAGTCGGTCACCAGCTCCTTACATCAAGAATCGAGAGCTGATGAACCGAGCGTTTGATCTGTTACACGCCGTCAATTTTCGCGACGATCAAATCAAACAAAAGAATCTAGCAAAAGGATCCTTATTTTTCATTTCGGGAGAGCATCTAGACCGAGGAAAAAAGCTTTTTCGTCGTTGGCTGAAAGCTCGAGGCGACACCGTTAGGTCGAATTACAACTTTTCTCGGGGAGATTGGTGTTGGTGGTTGTTGTTGGCAGATTATGGAAGCGATTACATTCCTGAAACTGCGCCAAGAGCCGGCGGGCTTTTCACATTTCACCCGACGCGACGCCTTAATGTCGTCAAGGTATTCCTCGGCTATCGAAACTTGATCCACCTCTTTCCATTCACCGCCCATTCCCGTCTCTTCTGCTTTTGGCTATTTGTTATACGGTTGCGCAGCCCGCTTATACTGTCACCTAATAGCACGAACCGATATCGAAACCCACGCCTATTATTTCTCCGCTCTTGGAATGGGGTAGAAATTCTTTGGAAGTTCGCAAAACACGTCACTTCCAGTTGCGTGGATATTAGTTTTCGAAAGGCATACAAGCGTTAAACAAGGATCATCGATCGTAATGAATATCGGCTGATTAGTTACAATTAATTCGAACAAACGAGACCTCGAATTACCTCGCCAATTCGTTGTCCGTTTTTCTTTTTTCACCAAGCCATGAAATTTATCTGATAAAAACTTCGTTTACAACATTAAAACCTGCAAAAATAACTTCCTTGCCGGGGATAAGCTTAGAAACTGTTGAGTAGTACGGAAAAGCGTATGAAGACGTGTATCGATTCAAGATACGAGCGTGTCTTGAAGTTGGTACAGTTCTTATCTGCATCAAGTTGGACGGAGACAAGCGCAAGAGGTGACGTTAAACGTCAAGCGTCGGGACGGTCTTGATCCTGCGAATCCCCCTCAATGGTTCTTGGCGTTGAATAAAGATTAAATACCGCATGAAGAGGAGACGTGGATGAAAGGTGGGTAGCAGGAATTCGCGTAGAGCAGGGGGAAAAAGGGAAGAAAAAGAAACAGCATGTCTTATTTTAAGAGGTGAGAACGGATTCTTTCATGAAACTAATATTTTATGTTAAATGTAGGAACAACGAATTTAGAAAAATCCGCTCGATAAATTGCAAATAATATTTTCAGTTTCTTTTATTGAAGCAATTTTGTTAAATTTTCTCAATCAACATCGCATTCAAGTCGTCTTCATTCATTCGACAATAAACTTAAAATCAATGTGTAAATATGTATAGATAAAATCAAAGCGTAAAGATTAATGATTAAGCTTGTATGTATGTGTCAACTTCTTTTCGTTTTTCATTAAATGGAAATTATTCTTAAATTCTTAACGGTTTATCATTAACAACAGGTTTCATATTTCTAACTTTTTTCTTTATACCACATATCGATTTCATGGAAAAAACCAGTGATCTATAAAACTTCGCACGTGCTAAATTGTAGGCCTATGGATTTCTTTACTTCTCACTCGCAACTAGCTGATGATCATTACACGATCTTGGAATATGTAGTGCCAAGTTTGAATTTTGTTATCTGTAGCTCATATCCAGCTACAGCATGTAAGGAGTAGCAGACGTTAAAAATAACGACATTCGGAATAACGCAGAGGGGTGTTAAAAATTCCTGACCGACTTTCGCTGGTATTAAAACTATATTCTACCAGCTTCAGCTTCGCTCTCAAATGATCCAGGGCGCGGAAATTTTCGAGTAAACTAGACGACGTATTGGAATACGAAGACTGAGCGAAAGCCCCGTTTCTAAGCCAAGTACCATAACGTTATTTGAATAAAGTCAACACTACCAGCGGAACGGCTGTATCGTGTAATACCGTTCTCTCCCTCGACGAGGTCCTATATTAAGCCCCGGTGGTCGGGGACTCACGAGTCCTTGCGCCATTCCGAACTAAATTCAATATTCAAACACCCGATTGGCAAGTTGACTCAATAATTTCGCTTACTTTGAACGCCTGAGGGGGCTTAATTGCGGCGAACTTTTCACACATGGGGTGAAAGTAAAAAATAAAAAAAAAAAAGATTGCCATAGCAATTACGGTACTACAGGTAGTTATTTCTTACTTAGTACAGCCGATTGAAACGTCAAACCGACTTTTTTCTCCCTTCCAACAAACGTACGTAATCCATACCCTTAAAGGTTTGAATTTTTGAAAGCAACCGACTTGCGCTCGGCCTAATCGCGTATATAATACGCTTAATAAACCGCGGCCGTCTGACGACTTGACGAATTGCTCGATTCCGTGACTCGTTACCATTAATTGTAAGACTCTGAGAACTCGCAGCTCGACACGCCGAGCTTTTTCTCCGCCACACCTGCATTTCACCCGTGTAACCAGAGTTTTCTATTTGCGGCAACGAGTGCACGCTTTTCTCAATTCCGCAGAAGACCGAGCGGCGTAATAATACTCCGGCAAACCGTATGCTCATTGAGTAATAGTGCAAGCTCCGGAGCTGCTTGAGAGACGTAACCGTTTTCCCCGAGGGGGCGTCTTGATTACACCACTTGGTATTAACCGGTATAATCTCAACGGACGTTTCGCTGTTTTATACGCTCATACCCTGCAGGTGCTTCAGGAAATCAAGGAACGGCAATCGAAACCATTGAGCGTGGCCTCGATTCTGCTAATATTTCTTTTCTTATTATTGTGATTTACGGCTTGGATGCACGTTAACCTTTCGGGCTAGATATTCAACTTTCCTCGAGCGATCTCGTTTCTTCTGAGCTCTGATTCTTATCTCGGAGAATCCAAGCTCTTTTGAATCCCGTGAAGGATATAGTCTGAAAAATGGTAACCTTCTGAATTCCGCAGCACGACATCGATGAACTGAATCAAATTTCGGGACGAGAAAATAATTGAAGCTCAACCGAATTCGTACTCACTAATGATCTTCCCCTTGAATGACATTGACTGTTTGATAAATTGCGTATCGTATTACAGCAATTATTAAAATTATGGCGGCCCAGAACGAAGGCAAAACAATTTCCGCCCAAGTGATATTTAAGACGGCACGGTGCACCGACGCGAAAACTTCTTTTGATGCGCATGTATCTAAACAGATTGAAACCCTCCGTAATTTGATTACTGATCGCGCGTTATTAATACCCTTCGCGAAATACAAGCTTATAAATTAAGGTCACGGTCCGCACGAACAGGCGACTAACGTTATAATAGATAGGAACAAGGGGGAGTTTTCGGTGGAAACAATTTTACGCATAAGCGTTAAGTTGAACAGCTTTTATATTAGCTTCTAAATTCCGGGCCTCTCCTACCAACCGTGGAAAATCCGTTCTATTTTACTGATGCCGAGCATTAAATTCCACCCACAGGTATATGTATATATATTTTCATCGTCGATATTCAAATTTCAAGTGGCACATCCAGCTTCTTAGGTACCGTTACGAAACTCCCGATTCCGCCGCCGTAACAATTACCTTCCAATCGCCGTACCGGAGTTCAATTCGGCGATCAAGAAATTTCCCTGCTCCGAAACCGATCACAGGATCGTTAGATCCTCGCTGATTAACCGGAACGAACCTCATCTTCCCGTTTCAAACAGCCCGTGATACCCGGCATAAATGTCTAGCGACTTATTGGCGCTTGTTACGGGAGTGAAAAAAGCTTGGAAAACTCTGTCAGAAGTCTCATTGCGAAAACACGTTCTTTGTTACTTTTCAAAAACGCGTCGGTTACCCTTCGGGAAATTAATTAAGATAATAGAATGCGGAACACGGAACACGACGCGAGTTTCGCTCCCGACAATTGTGACAATTGGCAATTGTCCCCAGGATGAAACCTACTTTCTTAGAGAAATGCTTCTTCCGACACTTTCGTATTCCCGAAGGAGAACTGGAAATTCGTAGGCGAGCAGTGCGAGCGGCTTGGATCGTCCTTTTCATCGACTCCTTCGCGTAATTGATTGTTACCGAGGAATATCGGATCAGGATGCACGGACACGCGCTGATCGGATTCGAATTACAAGCGGCTTGCGACATGTGGCCCTGACTGGATTAGAATTTGCGGATGGAGAAAAAAACGCCAGCGAAGTTTCTTTCGTTGATCATCTGTCGTAGAGTTCCGATGCAGAAAATTCTAGCTGTTGCAAAAAAATATTTTTTGCTGTGACTACGTTAACACTAAAATTATCTGTTCCAGCGAGTTATTGTTTATTTTTTTTTTACTTATAAACACGCGCACAGCGAATGCCAGCCTTGTTTCGTTCCGCGAAAATTGCACGACTCATCGTCGAGTAAGAATGCGAAATCGATAAAGAAGCGGTACAACCAGTATTTCGCTGTACATGTAGCCACGGCTGACGAGCGAGAAAATTTACGAGCCCCTTTTCATCGGCCTGCTAAATTCCAGCACCGCAAATTCGAATTGTTGATCGGTTTAGTTATGTTTCTTATTTTATCGAGTTAAATTCGCATCCCCGTCGCGCGTTGCGCTAATCGAATTCGGCCGAAGTTTAGATTAAAGATTTGGAATAGCGAATTAGAAACCGCGAACGCTAGTTGCCTGAGTTTGAAGGAGGGATGGGGGTTATTTGCAAGACGGATGACGCCCCCGCCTCTCATTCCGTTCCCTTCGTGCCAGATTCAACTCCTGGTTTCACTTCCGCGTTGGGGTCGCGCCTTGCGGTGATTCGTGGTGCTAGGGACGCTCCTTCTCTTCACCTTGGTTGTGAATATCGCAAATCTTGAGGCGTGCGAATTCTCGGAGAAAGAATAACGGGCCTGGAATCCGCCCGCATCTTACCCCGAGTGGAGTGTTCCTTCAACCCCTCCGACGGTGGAAATTTATCGTCGGACGTTTATTGTTTTTATACCCTAGGATAAATGATTCGACGTTAAGGAACGGGGGGTACGCAGACTCGAGGACGTGGTTACGGGCCGCCCCTGACTGCAGTACCGGAAACGGATAGGCTTCAAATATTCAAAACGGATCGTCCCCTCGATCCAAAACTGGTTCCGACGTCGTTTTATTATACAGTTGCCAAAACCACCGCTGCGGTCTCTGCAACGTTATTATACGCGATCGTAAAAACCCTTGTTTATGAAGATGTTTATGCGCTTGTACGACGAGCAGTCGAAAGCCAGAAGGAGCCGGGAATTTCGGAGCTTATTCTCACGGACGACATTCGGCGAAGGTGCAGGTAGGTATCTTCGCAGGTGATCGAGTCTCCGGCAAAGCACCTCGGACCCTCGGGACCATCAACATCCATTCGAAGGCTCACCGGACGTGCAGAGAGGATCATCAGAGCTCTGTGTCGCCGACAGACTCCGACGAAAGGTACGATCTTCGGCGTAAGGATCACCGAGGATCCTTCAGGTCCTCGAGAGCGAGCGAGGGGCATCCTTTACACCGTCGCGTCGGAGTGTCAGGATCTTGACGGTATCTGGTGTCCGGATGTCAGAAGCGTTCTTTTCCTCGAAATCCTTTTCGGGCTGCATGCCGGAGAGTCCATTGAAATTCCGAAACTGTTGGACGTATCTTTTGCGATGAATTCTCTGTTTGTCAATTACCGAAAACGTACAATCAGGCCATTTCCAAGCTCTTACATACCGCAGCTGCTTGAATTACCAGAGTCAATCGATTTCTTAGCCGTTTCAAGTTTGAGGGGTTGCTCGAATGGATTTTAACCCGATGGCAGTGCCGATCGATGCAGTTCGTTCATTCGATAACTTCCCCGAGTTCGCAGACGGCGAATCGATGATCAATGGGACAGCATATTTCGTGCAAATATCGTCAAGTCGATAATCGTCCGAAACTGTTCGTCGATAATAAAATCGTCCGACTTTCACGAATTACAGCTGTCTTCGGGTATTTTCCGAGATTGCAAACCTTCCAAAGCTCAGCTTCGGCGAATGGGTTCGCAATAATATATCCGTTCGACGCCACGCCGGCTGCCTTTTAAGGCCCGAACGGTTCCCAGGCTTCTGCGCGTTTTTTCTCCGCTCGGACTTCTTTTTCCTCTACAAATACCAACGGGGGTCGGAAACTGGGCGATAATTCTTCCGTGCCGCGGGATTATAGGTAGAAGCTGGTCGAGACTCACGCGTGGCATCCCAACTAGAGTAGAACTTGCGTCTCTTCACCCTTGGACACCTTTGCAGGGTTTAGCGGATAACGCGATCAGCGACATGCTGCCACGACAGCCGGACCCAGGCCAGATCGAAGAGCTGAAAGGTAGACAGAAACGGCGTCTAACAGGCTTGAGGCTCGACACGCTCGACCGCGTGTTCAGAATTGGATCGAACAGCTTGCGTCTCCGGTCCAGCCTTGGGCGGATATCCAATAACGGAATTGATGGCTGGTTGGCTCTCGACTCGCCGGTGAACTTTCCAAAATCGATTGCACTTGATACACCTATCCGAATGACGAAAGGACATACCGAAGAAGAAATCCTGGCAGCCAATAATCGTCGTCGTTATTGCCGAAGATAAGCGAAGCTAGGAGTTTAAATTCAATGGAACTAACTGGAATGTCGGATTATTTATTGCTAGTGAACGTTTACCGAGCTTATTCAGGGACATTTCGGGGAGAACTGCGGGCGATGAAAACAACCCGCAGTTTCAACGAAATTTATTCTATCCGTGTTCCTGCAATCTTTTGAACCACACTCGTCGTATTACGGTGACGAGCAGTGAAAAACAGGATTAAATTTCGACGAGCCACGTGTACACAGTTTCTCCGACCTTGTACTCGGAAATTTATTCGAGATACGAGAAGATCTCGGAGATACACACCCACGGCGCCTTTTCAGGATTATTTTACACGTCTCGTCGAGTGATTTGAGTCGGTATAATCGCGAAGTGACGGATTGCCGCGAGATCCTTTATGCAAGGAAATACGGGTGAATTAAGAGCGGTTGGGTGGAGTGCCCAATTATTGCAAGAAAATTCCCCCACGGCTAGAAACGCGCTCGATTTTCACGTAGAAATAATCTCCGGCTTTCGAGGGCGTGAAATTTTTTCCAAGGGAAAAAAGGAGAGGTTTAATCTTCCCGACGGAATGCGCGGAGTGCGTAGATCCTTATATTCTCCTTTATATCTTCTCCCGAAATTTGATCGCCTCCTTGAGATGCGAGCGAATCCGGAACGACGCTCATCTTCGGCGAATTGTGCCCTCTGGTTTCATTCAGAGCTTACTTCCTCTATCGGGCCGCATTTTTTCTCCTTGGCAGCAGAGTAATAAAATCCATTCCGAAGACGTCTCGAGTCAAACGTCGAACGTACAGACGCGTAGTTGCAGGAGTTTCTCGGGCCGGCCTCGATTACCGATGAAAAAAGGTGAATAGATTTTTTTCCTTTTTTACGTCATCATTTCTCATCGTACCGATCCGTGGCTCGATTATGGGCGACGCGAAAGAGAAGAGAAGAAGGACGGGAAAAGAGAGCGCGGTGTGACACGAGTGGATTTTTTCACCGCATACACCCTCATCCGTCAGTCGGAATATCATTAAAACAAAAATGTACCCACGACTGCGGGAGGAAAAGTTGGATAATATACAAAATTGGAGCGAGATATTTTTGTGATACGAAAATTTTACACGTCACAGCTTTCGCTGTCGAACTTTGATCAGTTCCGAGGTACTTAATTCTTCTCCTCGTAACTCGAGGTGTCGAAATTCTCTTTCCGAACTCCCAACGAAGAAAAAGAAGTTTTTAGAATTTTTGGCCAGACCACACCTACCTGATTATGCAACACGGAACGTAGAGAGAGGAAACAGGAAAACCTATCGACACTTCAAGCGGATAACCTCGTATATTTTCAGATACATTGCCCTGGCGCGGCAGCGTTACGATCAAATCGGAGCTTTCCAGGGGATCAGCTGATCTGAATTTTGAACGCCCGTTTTTGTCGGGATGGGTACACGCGCGTCTTATATTTTCAGAACAAGCTTTTTTCCCGGCCAATAATATAAGCTCGAAATTTGTCACGGTGCGATCTTTTCCATTCGAAATTTCGACTACGAATGGAAACTCGGAAACGACGTTTGTCGAAGCTTGAAAAAAAAACGCAGTGCTTTTCGGAGGAAAGTCGAAATAAAAAAAAAAATCCGGGCGAGGAGAAGCCTTCTTCTGGGATACGACATCGGGTTCGAAACCTCCCGGCGCAATACGATTGTATTTTCGATTGACACCCAGACCCGTTGTTCGAGTGAATTAACGAATGGCTACAGGACACCGTAGGGCGTAGAGAGTGAATTTCTATGGAAGACGAATGAGCTCTCCGAGCACTCGTGCGAATGAAACCCAACACTTCACACGTCAGGAAAGATTAATAAAACGGTATACTCGCGTTGAATACCCAATTCAAAGAATTTTTTTGAAAAATTCCACTTGGTACGAAAGCGTGGGCTTACCTCAAACGTACAAGCGTGCAGTGATTAATTAATTGTTCATCCGCCGATCGGCAATTGGTAAAAAAAAAATAAATAAACGAAAGAAAGAGGAAAAAGAAAAAATAAAAATTAGGTCGCAAACATTTTGACGAGCTGGATTTCACGAACGATTTCAACACGTCAATCCAATCTCCGTTTCCACTTTAACTGACATTATGTATTCCAAGAATGTTACTGACCTGTAAAATTTAACTAGTTTTGTAATTAGCCTGGATCTTTGATATCCATTTTTGCAGTCACGAAGCTCGGCGTACCTTCGAGTAAGGTAGAGACCGATTCATGATTCATGGATAACTCTCTACCGCGAGCGTGAAAACTTGTTCGTTTTGGAAAGTCGAGGGGAGGGGAAGGGAGGGTAGGGCAAAGGTTCACCGCGATATGTGAACCCGCGGTGGAAACAAGTTTCCCGAATGACACGTCACAGTGTACCGAATACCTACCGACTGTGCATAGAAGGCACCTGTTTGAAATGCATGGAGTGGCTCCCACTGGTTATAGGCATCTGTCTACCAGACAACTTGTAATACGGTCTGCATATACGTTCTACCTATTACCCTGCAGGTACATGGACATTGTCTCCCGAACGCGCACCTGCGAGAAGCTCACGACTACTAAAAAGCACGGGGATGCGTTTGAGTATCGGAGACTGGTCGACGATTGTTTCGGCAATTGCAATTTTTCCCTATTTAAAGCTCGTTTGATAACTCGGTGTATGTATAATATCTAGCACGCACAGTTTTAGGTCTATTTGAATTATTCAGATTCGCGAGAGATACGCGAAAAGTTGCAAACCGCAAGAAGCGCCGTCTCGACGTTGTCTTTACAATTAGCGCAAATAGCTTAACGCCCAAAAACACTCCTGCACCTTCGCCCATCTTATATGTGTAACATTAATTTGCTACCCTGCCCGAGTCTCCGCTATTTGCGAAGCTCGTTGGCATAAAATTAGCCCTTTCTTGTCTCACGTGTAGAGGTTTTTTTGAATTCTTTGAAAGCGGAATCAAACGGATGATAAAATCACGGTTCAACGTCGGAATAACTGCATTTCTATATTCGCATGTATTGATTTAGGGAAAGTTTGACGTCGACTTGGCAAAGGTTTAACGGGGGAAGAAGGTCGCTGGAGCGGCGATTTATTAAAAAGCATTTTGCATTTTTGGTAATACCGACATATAGGGTCAGGATCTCGTAATTCCTCGAACTACGAAGCGGCTGTTTGAAAGCGGGCAATATCCACAAATTTATACAGACGTCGCATAAATGGGCACGGATTAGGGACCAAAAAACACGCGGACAATTTTCTCGAGAGACTCGAAGCAGGGATTCATTTTCATGAGAAGAAGAAACGAAATGTACTACATACGTTGAATTCACAAACAACCGGAATGCTTCAGATTTTCATTATTTGTCGAGCTTATCTTCTCGCTGAATCACGAACAAACGTTTCCACTTTCTCCCTCGAATACCAACGTTTCTTCGTAAGTTTGAGCAAATTTCTACCGAATCAAGAGATATCTGTTATTTATGAGATATAAAAAAGCGTGCTGGTATAATTTCTCAGTTGTTACAATATAGCTTCGAAATTGTACACCTTACGTTAAAATTCTTTTCAGTATTCTTCGAATGATTCAGCGAATGATTAAGGCGGTACGTGGAATCTCGAATTGTAATATATCTACTGGCAATTAAGCCCAATTGAAATAGCGTCACGATCAAACTTCTCCCACGTTGTTCCCAATGAAAATTGGCAATTCGGAAATAAAATCGACTCACCGGTTCTGCGTCGCAAAATTTTTTCCAAATTGCAAAAAGTTATGTGAAACGGCAATAGTTTGCAGATTACAATTTCCGTAAATAAAATTTATGTTTTTAGGGTGACCTTCGACCTTACCGAAAGCCCGGAGAGCTTCTCTCGAGCTTATACGCGATTAGCAACGTGGGTCAGTATTTTCTGAGCCAACCCTTGGGCGTATATGAAGTGTAACGGATCCCCACGATTGAGAGGGCCTTGACATTTCGGATCTCCCTACTCACCGGTTGTCACGTTAATGGGAATTCGGCTGGGTAAATTCTAAGAGTGGGCAAACTTTGCTCGGCAGGGTCGCGGGAGGCTGATATCGGGCCAAGGATTACCAACCCCGATCGCCCGAAGATCGTCAAAAGTGGAATTCCTCGGGGAGCCGGTTTCGTTCGGGTCTCTTCGTTAGGTCAAACTGCCCGAAGTGTTAGGCCAATTAAACCGCGGCTAACCGAATGCGGCGGCCAAGAGTCGAGGGCATTGAAATCCCCGCCTCTTGTTCGGCCTTTTACATACCGCAGATTTTTTAACCAGGAAGAGAAACGACGGTTATATATTTATGTAATTTGACATGTGTGGAAAAATTGTAAATTTTCATGAGGCACTTTCCGGAGTCCATTTTTACCCGGAAACTCTGAGCTGAAAAAGTTCGCTCTCACTTACGCTTGCATTTTCATAATTTGGCACCCCCCGTTAATGCCGCTAATTTGTGGAATCGAAATAGCAAATATTACAGACCGTCTGAAAGTTGAACGTACCGTTAAATGAAATTGGACATGCGCTCTTTGGAGAGAATAAGAACTCAGCGCGGAGATGACAAGGGAAGGCTGTAAAATGAATGGGGAGGTTTTATAACTGCCGTAAAGGGTGGAAAGGAGGAAATATATTAGAAGGAAAGAAGAAAGAGAAGAGGAAAATCAAATCAACTTTTCCCGCACCTCCTCGGATCTCTATTGGTGTATTGATCAAGTTAGCGGGCTTGACTGGTCCTCCGGTAATATAAGAAGCCATTGGTACGTCATTGCGGGAGGTTCGATCTTCTGTCCGGAACAGACAGGTCAGCCAACATGATCGTGAATGGGACGAGATCAGCGAGCGTGTCTGTAGAGTACACGGAAGGAAAGAGCGGTTCTCCCTGTTTTCCGTATTCTCTTTTTTTGCCTTTTCTCTCTCTCTCTTTCTCCGCCTCACCTGTGTCGTCCCATTCACTCATAGAGATTGGACGGGCGTCACGGGGAAATAGGTTCCCAAATCGACGACTACCTGCCCGACGACGACGAGGAACTCTGAAAGCACAGAGTTTCCAGAGAAACCGCTCACTCGCGGAAGTCGTAAATTCGACAACTGGAAAGCAAGTTGTTAACAAAGGAAACTCGCGTGACTCGAATGTTCTTCGAAATCATGAGGAATCACTCGAGGTAACCAAAATCGCACGATAGCGCTGCAGAAGTTGACTGGCAATCGTTGGAAATCATATAAATCGTCGCAAGTCATCGGTATACAGATATCGAGTATTTTTAGTCGTATGAAGTAATTTCCACTAATTTTCATTGGTTCTCCGTGATTCTATTCGGTTCGGAAATCAGCCAAAATCGTCTAGGAGGCTCGGACGTCATTGGAAATAAACTGAAAGCACACGACGAGGCGAACGTCGATAGAAATTACTCTAAATCGATGCTTCAGAATCGAAATCGTTGATTCGTTTTCCAATTAAATGGCACCTTGTCCTGTCTAAACGTCCGTTGTTTTGAAATTGGAAGACACAAGGTGTGAATTCCGAATGACCCTGAGACGAGAATAATCTCTTCCTATTAGGCGGCAGCCGAGGAAGATACGCCTGCTCGTCTGGCTATAACTCTCCATTATTCGAAGGCCGGCTTCCGACCTGCTTAGAATCCCATTAATTGAATTTACCCTCGCATTAAACGATAATCCTTATAGCGTGGAAGTTGGCCCGGTTAGGCTCGTCGTATCTAGGCACTCTCAATGGACCCGGTGTGTATCCATAAAACAATGCTCATTATCCGTAGCGAAGATTGCGGCCGACCATCGAGAAGAGCCGCAAGATACGGCTGGCCGAGTGTACATCCGAGGCTCGTAACTTCTCGTGCATGCCAATTAGCCAGACCCTGCAGACTTCTCCTCGTCGCTTTCATTTCGGGTTACGCTGATCCCCCGGATCGGGGATCCGGCTCTGTGTCACTGTATCCAATTCTCGTGTTATAGGCAAGATATTAGGGGAGGTATTTAATTCACGATGTGAACCGACTCTCGATTAGGGCTTGAGTTTGCAATGCAAATGTGAAAGCGATGAAACGAAATCCGTGGTCTCGCTGCAAAGCTTGCCTGCAACAATTTTTTTGTATTTTTTACCTTATCGTTGTTTCAGTTCTTTCGGATTGTATAAATTTGAATATTTATTGCTTCTTTATGGACGAGAATGAAGATCGAGCCGCGTGTCGAGGTTACGTTTTTACTGTATACGTGAAATCCGATCGTCGATCATGAGAACCGACTCGCGGTGTTACTTTACCCTATAATTCTGATTTAATGAAATTATAAGACGGAGAAAGAGATAAGAATTTTCCGTCCGACTCGTTCCAAGTTTTTTTCTCGTCCTTTTCCCTCGTACATTAGTCGCGTGATTATATATTTATGAATTTTTTTCACATCCCGAAACTGGTACTTGTGCCTCGTTCTCGCGTCTTATATATCCCCTTGGAAACCGCGGCTCTAAACGATTATCATAAATCGGGGGAAACATGCGTAGGCTTAAAAGTGCCCAACCTGAGAGCCTAATGGACTCGGCAGTGTCCTGAACGGGGACAAAATGCCTTAATTGCTTCCCTGAAAAATCCCCATTATCGTTACAGTTATGCATACGCGACGACCTCGAGGTGATGTTCACCAAGTTAACCGCGCATTAACAACCAGAATTCTCAATTATACAACGCGTACAAAAATTTCATCCAGCGGTGAGAAAAAAATTGAAAATTAAAAACGGATAATGTAATTCGAGATTAGAAGGACTCTGGTTTAAATTTTATGGATTCGATGATAACGGCGAAGAGCAATGATAGCGATTCTGAAACCCTGCAAATTCAATCGAAGTCTCTTTAACTGTATTAATTGGAATCCGCTCGAAGAGATTCAAGAAGATTGGTTGGTCAAAATCGATACTTTTCATTATTTTTACCACGCGACAGTCGTGCATTTAGTATTCATCGAATTATTATATTCATGGGCTACGAAGATCGCTATAAAAGTAGAAAACAAAAAGAAACTACTAGAATTATAAAGGCAGGCTTAAATATCGATGCTTCGTTTCAAATGACTTCAAAACCATTCAAAAACTCGTAGTAAAAACTTGTCTTCCGAAGAGAACGAGTATTACTACGAACCATTCTAAAACGATTCGAAATTAAGTATCTATATATTCATGCTATTTTTTATAATTCTAGTATTTCTTATTTTGGTATTTTTACAAAGACTTTGAGAGCTCACGGATTTGTCCTCAATCTACGACTACCTGATAAGACAATTAGTAACAAACCGTACATTTCGAAACAAACTTATTAAAATCAAGGAGACGCAAAGCTAATTGAGACTGAAAGCTGCAGGATTTGCACCCATAGAATTAAGGACCGAGTCAACGAGGCGTAAATTTGCGAACCAGTGGGAGTAATTTTACCGTCGTGTTCCATAAATCAGAGACGTCCTCAATCGCTCCCGTTAAACAACTATAAGCCCCGCGAAGCTAGACGCAAAACTGAAGCCTCGAATCTCTGTCCCCGTCGTGCCAACCGACCACCTACCTCGAAATATGGCCGTACACTTTGGCTACGGAGAGCGAGAACTTTCCTTCAAGTTTCAGACTACCGACTGTCTGAATGAAATATTCGAATTTGACTCGACGGTCGCGTCTCTGGTTCTGTTTTCAATTAAACACAACCCGGATAATTGAGTCTGCAGGTCTATTGCGGTCATTCTCTCGACCGTAAATTCGCGGGAATACCGAACTCGCGGTTACTGATCGACGCCATCTCTCTGCCTGGAAAGATTCTTGAAACTGGAAGAACGGGAACATTTTTTTATTATTTCGTCTCCGACGATGGATAGATTCGTGAAAAATAAGCTCGTCGCAAACGGTCAAAATATAGGTATGTGAAATGATTAAAAGCGGATTTTCTCGAGACGTGGAAGTAGATATTGTACGGAAATCAAAATTTCACTCGTAAGAGAGTGAAATAAGTTAAAAAAAAAAAAAATTGAACAAACGAAAAGAAGGGTAGAAAGAGGAAGGCGGTGAGGGGGGAGAGGGGGTAAAAAAAAAAGGTGAAAAAAGGGAAGAAATTTCGCGGAAAGAATATCGACCAGATTTATTGGTAATCGAGTGGAAACCATGCAGAGTTCGCTCGGCGAGGTCCAGCATAAAGGATCTAATCGCCGATAGGCGTTCAAGCGTGTCCGCACACACGTTCGCCTTTTGGGAGATACGTGAATATGGCATACGAGGGGATCTATACGTGCATGGAGAGACGGCTTCGAGGGCATCTCGACGCCGATCAGCGTGCCCGGGCGTTTTAATCAGTCGATTCGTGTTCGATGCCGCAGTGCGTTGAAATCACGTAGGCATACAAAGAGCGATTTACGAGGCTTTCATCTCGTCTGTTGTTGCGAAGATGCGTAAACATCCTCAGTCCAACGATCGAACGATCGCTCTTCAGGCCGGTCGAGGAGTCCGATTTAATCGGAGGTTCTCTGCGTTGGTGTTGCGTTGCCGAAGCTCGATTTGTCAGTGGGTATAAATTTTTCAAACAGTATTGCAAAACGCATTTCGATTACGAGATCATTTGTAACGGTCGTAAGAATTTTGGCGACTTGGGATCCGACATGTGGGCGGGGCCTATTCAATATGGCGCAGAAATGTTCCGCTGATGTGCAGAGCTCTTGTGTGCGGTATTAGTTTTTTTCAAAAATTTTAATAAATATAGATAATATACGCGATTCGGCTGGTATAAGTCCTGCGCAACGCAATTTTTTAGAAGGTGAAAGAGTGTTGGATGCAAATTACATCGTGAAATGTGGTTTAAGGTACGAAATTGCAACGAGTGAGGAGACCGGTTTCGCAGCTCTGTGTTTACAAACATCGTGTATACGTGGTCCACCGCACGAAGTGAATGGCAAAGTGCAAAGAAACGGGAAAATCATGACGGTGAAGTGCTCCTGTGAAGCAGGGTAAAGTGAGAAACGCAAGCACATCATGGCAACACTTCTTTACTGCTACCGGTAAGATATGACTTGACCTAAAAATTTGACAACCTCAAAATGTTTATGCCGACTGCATTGAATTTCTCTATGTCTGTCGTTTACCGTTTAAAATGCATGAAAAATAGTCAATTTGGTGAAGCAATTTCAGTAAAAAATTTTAAGTTTATCTTAGAAATGACGTGGATAAAATTAATAAGATTGGTGCGTAATGCATACACTCTTATCATGAAAACTCAACTTTAAATGTTTTTCGGATGAACTTTCACACCCTTGCACAACGCAGGAAATATATATATATATATATTTTTTTGTCGGTGATGTACACGGTGAATGTATTGCGGGATGCATTATTGCAATTTATGCTCATCGAAATATGAGGGTGCCGAGCAAACAGGGTTGGTTTTGATATCATTCAACGGCGAAAAGTTTTCGTTGATATTTCAAATGAAATTCAAGAGTGTCAAAACGTCCTTTGGAAATTTTATAAACGCTGAAGGTATAGATTGAGGCTTCCCTTGGTGCGAATTGCACGCGATATAACTTGTCGAGATTTTTAATGTCGGAATTAAGCGATTCGGATGTAGATTTCACTGACGCGGTATACCTAGAGAGTGAATTCCCTAACTTAGTACCACAAAATCCGAAATTTCCCCGGCGGCGCCCATTATACGCAATAAGATTTGATCGAGGATCACGAAGCTTAGCTCGAAAACAGAGCTTAGCCCTGGCTCAGCTCGACGATACGTTCGTATTCGAGGAAACGGCCCTTTTACCCCTAGCTTGTAGACTCAAGATTGATTTGCTTAATCTTCCGAGTTATCTGTAACACGGGGAGAAGAATTAGAGATTTTCGTCCCAGGCGACTCCGACATGTTTACTTCACTGCTGCTCCGGCTAAATGTGGCGAATCGGCCTGGAAAAATATAAAAGAGAGGGAATTCGTGGTCTGGAAAAGAGTTTCCCTCAGCCTCTAGCTGACGAAAATAAGTTTGTCGATATTAAAGCGCGTCTACCACGCTGGGTTTAAAGTTTCGAGAGACTGACTGACTGATGGTCGTTAAATAATTCACCCACACATCCCTCGAAAAGTTTCTTTATTCCAAAGTTATATCAGAATATACGCGTCGCTGCTGCACTTCGGAAAGTGACGTCAAGTTTCCTGCGAGGAAAACACCCTGTGCAGCATCTCACCGTGCGGATCGTATAGAAATATACTTGTATCTACGGTGTGTATATATGTATAACTGTACGTGTGTGTACAATTTTGTTACGACTTTTCGAGTCCTTAGAACGGGTGAAATACCATCGTTCCGGAAAATAGAAAAGTTTTTTACACACGAAAGGGCCGCTGCGCCGTTACAAGACTTTGGAAAGTGATATTTCTACCGTTGTACAACTTTTTATACATAATATACCGAGCGAGCTGCGCTGCAGCACGAAAGTTGTGCTTATTCACTTTGTAAAATAGTATTTGCGATTTGCACAAATATGCGCAATCATGTTGTAGATATTACTTTGCGATTGTTATTTCAAGCTTTTCCGTACTTGTTTTTGGGAAACCGTAATTTTGGCTGAATTCTAATCCATTTCTTCCCATGACAACGTGGGTGGGTTCGCGTTTCTCGCCTACGCGGATCAAAGGTTTTCCGCAAATTTCTAGTGTATCCAGTCATAGACGTCCACGACTCGATCGTGGGCGAACGACGGGGAAAGTGACGTAATTGAGGAAAGGTTGAACCTCCCACGCAGGGTATCATCGGCTCGACGTGTTTTCCTCCCTCATGCATGCGGGGGCCCGTGGTTTCATTAGCTCACACTAACAGCGTGCTTTTGACGCCTCCACGCGCAATCATGCCCCAACAAAACGGAGCTTTCAAAGCTGGCGCTTGGTAGCGTTAAAGATGACCTGACCATACAGCGATGCCAAGAATCCTCCTCCTCGTAAAAAGCAGTACACGTATTCACTAGCGATTCCGTGACTTTTTGCAGATTTCCAGTGCACGTAGTACTGATTCATATTTAGAGAGTGGGATTGGTAGTTGATTGGTAATTCTAATTAAGATCTTGCATTCGGTCAGTACAAGTAGAACCTTAGCGAATGGAACTAACAGATGTCCGAGGCTCGAACAGGCCGAGAAATTTACCGTCCGAAGTGTCAGTCCAGTGGAGGCCCATTTAATACCTTAAGCCGTGCACAGCTTCGATCGAAGGGTAGACGTACATGAATTGGCCCTTAGCCTCTCCGTGAAATTAATACCAAATTTTATGTGGCCACCGACGGGTGTGGCTAACGGGAGACAATTAGGAACACCTAAAGCGAAATTAGGTATAATATAGTTTGTTATTTCGTGGACATGTGACACAAGAAATAAAAAACTATAGGCTAAATACGCCTGCATTTATGCAATTAATCAAACACCGTACTTACGCTCGCCTGCATTACGGCAACTGAGATCACACAGTTGCGAAAGTAAACTCTGAATTGCATAGATGCAGGCGGATTGCGGCAGAAATATATTTTGAATCGTATAGAAACTGGCGCAATCGCCTTGTGATAAATTACCCACGTAATATTTCCAAAAAAATGATCCAGTATCTGAAAAGTCATAGAATTCAAATTCAGTATTTTTTTTATACATGTCATTTGAAAGAGATAGAAAAACATAATGAATCGTACGAAAACTGACGAGAAATTTGAAGAACTTGGCGAAAATTTCTCGGCTGAGAATTTTTCACTTTGCCAAACACTTAGTGTTTCCGCGTACCTCCACCGCCTGGCCGTTGCGGTTACTATTTACTCTTGAATCCGCCCACCTGTAGCGTCGCGACTGAATTCAATTTCGCATACCGCACTGTAGCGAAACGGCCACATTCAACCGCGTCCTCGTGCACATATGAGTCCGGTACGTATGTACCTTGAATGAGTGCAGAGTACGACTGTATAATAGAACAAAAGGTGCACGAAGATGCCGCAAGTTGCATCGAGGAGTATAACAGCTTGTATGGCCGCATTGCGAATCCGTGCACAGCTTGACGTCACGTCACTTCCATGCGAGATATGAGAGCTTTTGCGAAGAGCTATGAAGATGCTGAGAGAAACTGGATGCAGCGCGACGCCGCCCGAAAGTGATTGCTCGTTTCTCTTTTCGCAACTGCGGAATACGGCTGTTGAACTTTTCAACTGGAAACAGCCAGCGTGGGGGTGGCTAACAATAAGTCTCTCCAGTCTCGAAGCGAGCCCTGCTCGAGCAATTTGGGAAAACACGAAAGGGGTGCGGTTCTCTGGAAATGAAACCTGACACGGGAGATCAGTTGTGTAAGCCGGTAACTGATCTAGTTTTTGCCCCATATACGAATCGAGTTTGAGTCGAATCGGATCGCGAGGATCGGAAGGACGAATTGATCACCGAGAATCCGTCCGGATTCGCCGGGTTAATTGGTTTAGCGCGTTTCGGTGTTGCTCAGCGATACCGGGATGACCCGCAGGGATTTCTTAAATTTGTCGATCATTGATCGGCAGAGAGGACGAAAATTGCGATAGTGATATATGGACGGGGCTTGTAATCCCGTTGCTACGGTGTTTCACCGAAGTTTACACAGGTCTTGATTCCGAAATAATTCGGTTTAATAACGTTCATCCCCCTCCCCTCAGCCGATAAAATCGCAGGGGTTAAGCGTACGAGAATCCCGGCGATGCTTCACCGCTGACGCAATTAAACGCAAGCGAGAATGGCTGCTGCAGGACTGTGTTGAGAGTCTAACGATTTAATTGCCGTATCAATTGCAACTCAGGTTTCACCCCTTGACGTCTTAACTCTGCGATCTTGGCTCGGATAATAAGCCGGTCCTTCTGAACGGAGTGCACGCGTTTATTGCTAAGCTGATAAATCTCCCTAATCTGTTCGCCGAACTGTATAATAATTAAGCGGGTGTGTTACGACGGGGGAAAAAGGACAGACGTGGCAAACAAAACTACCCTTATGTCGGGGTTCAGGTGCCCCGCTTCGCCGCTGCTCGTACCCCGATTAGCCGAATAAACCGCTGGAAGTCTACGCGATAAAGCTCAGAATTTATCTACTAACCGGAGATTCGCTCGGCCCGGCTTTTAGGCTCCGCTTTTATTCTTCCCTGTCTACCCGTAAAACCCACCATTTTAAACCATACTTCTAATCCTGAGTGACCGATGAGAGTTATTCTCCAACGATTTTCACCGTGCGAGCCGTGAAATCCCGGATTGTTTGCAGGTTTGAGTATAAACCGTCGGTTGGTCATCCGTCGCTTTCAACGAGGAAACTATAATATCGCCTCAAAGAAGTTCGCTTCTTTCGATTTATTCATTTCGACAAAGCTGGGATTCTAATTGATCTAGTCCGTATTCGAGTGGTCTGATTATACTACACTCGGAATAAATACCCGGCATGTCCTTCGGTTGGATAAAGATGAGAAGAAATTGGTCGCTTCTGAAAGAAATCCGTTTTCCTCTCTGCTTTGCAGTTCAGCGAATGCATCAATTCAGCATCAATTAGCCACAGATCGTCGCGTCGTTATAATTCCATGAACCATTGGTGAATCGATTTTGCATACAGAGCCGGCGGTTTCCGAAGGCTGGAGTGGAGGAATCTGAGTACCGCACCGCACTGCGGGTCGTTAGCAAAAGTGCCCTTGTAGAAGTAATAGGGAGTTCAGTGCGTAGGCAAGACTTTAATTGAAAATAAACTACTGCAGCCCCGTTAATGCAATGTAAACCGTGGGACCTCTGAGCCTTGGTTAATTGGTGGCAACTTATAATTGGTACAGTAATAATACTGGGCCAAAGTGGCCACGGCCGCATTTTCTCTACGCGCGAGTGGGGAAAATCGCATGTTAAGTAAGAGTGCCGATTCTTCTGTTTCTGGAAAGCTCGCTCCGCTCATTTTTCGCGTCACCCTTTCGTTGCGGGCGCAAGAGCTTTGCGTTTAAAAAAAGTGCCAAGAGAGGCGGAAGAAGAAAAGAAAAAAAAAAAAAAAAAAAACTTTGGACGAAAACACAAAGGGTATTCATTTTCGGTGTGGGGCTTTGTGCGGGTCGTGCGGAGAGGTCGTCGAGAAATATTCCACGAGTGCAACCGTGGCGAGAAGGCGAAGGAGAAGGAAGTGAAAGGGAGGAAGAAGAAGTAGAAGAAGAAGCGTTTATTCGCCCTGGGACAAGTCTGCTCTGGCAGTATGTAACAAAATACACATACATGTAACCGCGTATGAGTAGAAAGTACAATAAAACCGAAACAACAATATTAAAATTAGAAGTAAACTAAAAGATCGGAAGAAGAGATTAAAGAAAAATATCAAATAAAAGCGAAATAAATTAAAATACGACAAAATTACAGAGAATACATGGTAAGACCAAAACGGCACAAGTGCCAACAAAAGGCAGAATAAAAACAGAAACAGGCACAAACTATGAGCAGAGAGAGAGAGAGAGAGAGAGAGAGAGACAGAGCTTAGCTACTAAGGAGAGTTAAAGGTACGGCTTAGCCTTGAATGAAGCTAATTTATCAGTGTCAACAACATCGCATAGACGCGAATTCCACAGGTAGCATGTCGTAACGTTAAAAGTAGAAAGAAAGAAAATTTTGATTTGAAAACTGCGGGACTTTTGCCCACAGTTTTTCCCATCGGAAAGATATATTTGTATTATTTTTTTCTGTGCTTATCGCCTGAATTATTTTCGAAACGAAGAGTTGGAGGAGCGGCTCGGGCAACTCGCCAATTTTCTCAGCAACGGTTTGGCAAACGCGTCTTGCGGAATCGAGTCGATATAGCCTCAGCGCGAAATCCAAGGTCGGGACGCCGGGCGCCGCGACGTCTGCCGGTCGGCTGGAGCCGAGACCAAGAACTACCCTCTCCTATTGTCGCTATTCTCCGCGATTTTCAGAGGCTTTTCCCCGAGGCTGACCCATAAATTGGCCGATCTTCCGTCCGCCGCATCCCGGCCTTGCTGCGCCTCAACTTCGTCCTTGTGTTTACACTCGCGTATAAACCTATTGCAAAAATTATGACGCACAGGGTCGTTTATCCTCCGGAATGTTTCGAGCCCCGTTCGTTTAACTTTGCGAGGAAATGGAACGCGCGGGAGATGAAAAACCGGGGGACAATAATGCCCTGTGTGTGTTCGGGGGCAAAGAGGGATTTATTTTTCTTTTTTGCCTTCGTTTTTACATTTTCGTACAACCATTCCCGTCGACCGCGTCGTCTACGTATGTACATTTTATTTTTATAAGCGCGTACTCGCGGAAGGAGAGTTTTTAACGTTTGCCGAAAATTCGACAATTTTTTTCAGTCGGATCGTATAAATCTTTTGGAACTTGGTGGGGATTTTTGAAAGCAAACAAAAAGTGATCAATATTTCCGCCCGGTTCAAGTCAAGGATAAGATTCGCCCGAAAGCTTAAGCCTCGTACTCTCGAGGGTCGGTCGGTGAAAAAGACGGGTGCCGAATAAACATTTTCCTAAGTAAGTATTATACTGCCTTGTCGCCTTCCGTAGAAAATAAAAAAAAAAAGAAAAGAAAAGGGTTGCGGGGAATGGCGCAAATATTGTAGCTATACAGGCACCCTAATAATCCCCGCAGTTTTTTCGATGAATGAAACGGTCGGATACTCAGTTTTTTCACCCTGTTCTCTTTCTTTCTTTTTCTTTTTTTTTTTTTTTTTATTACCATTTTCTTTTTCTTTCGACTTTCGTTTCACCCCACTTTTCACCTTTCAACGTATTACGCCGTAAAAAGCACTTGAAAAAATTCTTGAACCCAAAGAAATTGAAAATCTTTCGTCGAAACTCGCGCAGGCCGAGGTGACAACTCTGCAAGCGTGTGGAGTTGGTAAAGTGTCACCGCCATATACCAACCGTCGAATTTATATCGCCAGTAATTCAAATTTCAACTTCCTCCCTATTTCCCGAATAGATATATAATTCATGTAGTCTTGCTGGCACGGAATTGCGGGACCGCACATTTTCCCCGATAACAAGCCGTGACCTCATCTCGAACAGTGCAATTATCATAAATTAACTTGTGGCAATTATTGAACGTCAATTAGGAGCGATTTTTATCGGATTGAGAAAGTTCGAAACAAGCCTGATTATTCTTCTTAGATTATCAATAAGAACATTGGCGAAAAAGAAACTTATAAATTGAGTTTCAGAAAGTCGGAACTCTTAATTCACCTTACGTACCCTCTGCTTGTTTTATTTTCAGTTATTTATCTCTCGTTCCCTAGAGCAGGAGAAATTCAAAATTCTTCAGACAACAATTAAAATATTATTCCCATTTGTCAGAGTTAAAACTTACCCCACGGTCGCTTGGGTATTTTCGTTTTTCCTCAAAGCTCCGAAATTACCTCATACGTTTTCATATTTTGAAATGATTTAAGCAGTTGCGTTATATAACCGGCCTGAAACTTGTATAAAATATCGGCAAATTATGTAAGAAATTTGCTGCCCCGAATACACGTATATAAATATTTCGCAAGTCCAGACGTCGATCGCTACCTACGGCAGATAATGATACCCCTCGATTCGTAAAAGCAAGAATAATTGCAACCTGAAACCGAAGGTCAGGAGAGTGAAATATCGCATTGGATTGTCGACAATTAAAATAATGAATACCTGCGTAATACCCTCGATAGAAAGGAGAGAATAAAAACGAGCGATGTCTAATAGGGGCAGTTTTTTCCTCACTCATTTTCGTGCCGTCTTTTAACATCGGCATAAACATCGACATTCCACCCACTTCCAGAGTCGAGACGGAGTTCAGCGTGATGGATTTTTCCATATCTTTTTTTCTCTTTCTCTTTTCACATCTCCAAAGATTCATTCGCTTAGACGCGGCGTTTTTTGTCCAGCGTTTTTTCACGTTTCCCTTTTTTCATTCCGCTTTCGATAATACGAGTTAAATGAAGCCCTTTTTACGAGCCAAGCAATCCCGCACGTCGTCTGTTTCGGCAATAAGTCGTAATTTTTCGATCTGAAATAAGGCCGGCACTGGGTATTGACACGTACGGATCGATCCGTAAAAAATTCTCGACAATGTGTACCTAATGTATTTACAAGAAGTGGTCTCACACCAGCACCAAAACGCCGCCGAGTTTATTGATTACATGGAAGTAGACAAGGTATGTTCACAACAAGCTTGAACGATGCTTACCAGACACTGTAAAAACCATTTTCCACCCGCTCGTCCGTTTCCATTTTTTATTTTCTAACTCTAATTATTCTTTGTCTGTTCGATTTTCGTCATTGACATGGAAATTAAATTATTCTGGGTATAAATAATCAGGGCCTCGGCAGCTAGGCGTTAACGCGCCGTGCGAAAGTGACAAAAAAGCAAACCTGGCAAAAACTATCCCCTTATAGCCAAGAGCCACCGTAACGTATACTCGGGTTGGCGGGGCAATGAGAATAGACTCTTGAACCACTCTCCTTATACATTATACATTATATACTCGCGTCTATGGTTATACATAGTCATGCACATACGTTATATGCGCACTGGAGAAGGATCGTAATTAACGCAGTTGTCCAAAGTTTCTACTTCGCTGAAAAAAAATTTGCAACGCACGCAGTCAAGTTGTATGCGTTCGCAATGCTTTTTTTTTAACCCGACCGACCGACGTTGTAGAAAAGAGAAATAAGTTGAAGCGTATCATCGGGTAGTTGCGAATCCTGCGCATACGTGTTAAATTTCGCGAAGATCAGTATTACAAGTATTATATACGTATGGTATAATATATAAGTTCAGAATTTGCAGTGGTGAGATTCAGTTGGTAATTTTACTTTATTCATTTTTCGTTTTTCGATCAGCGCATTTTCAGGATGTTGCAGAGGCGTGACAGAAAATAGCTTCTCTCTGACAATAAGAAGTAACAGCACGAAATGCAATATGTAATAAATTATAGACGCAATGATCACGCAGAATTTTTCAGGAGCCGGGAACTCGAGGAGTAAAACATGATGAGGAAAAAAAGGAAATAGGAAATAGGAAATAAAAATAAATAAAATAGGAGAAAAGGAGAGAAAAGGTCCGGGGGGAAAATTCAATAAAATTCTATTAGCCGGGTGAAGTTGAAACTCGGGTCGTGTGGCGCCTGAGTATAAGGTTCAGAGATCTTACGGGGTCTCGAGTCTGGACTCACGCTCTCGCGCATTTCTCCTCTTTCTTCGGGCGCCGAGCGCCGGCGTCGCGACGTCTCTATTCTCAATAAATTACCGGAATGGTCATATCGGCTAAGAAACTCGTAATAGTTGCCCCTTTGGCCTCCGGTTCGATTCCCGTGACATTGAAAAAAGCTCACCGACAGAAAAGGGTGCAAAAATCCGAAATACATTGGGGTCGTGAAAATTACGCCTTCGATCACGATTGCCATAAACATTTCTTGAGTTCATATTCATTTTTACAGATTCATCTGTTAACGCGGTGTTCAAAAACGAATATGATAATTATAAATGTTTAAACCGTCAGAAGGCTGAAATTTGGAAAAAATCGTGTAACTGCGGTTCAGAATTTTGTATATCATATACAATTACACATATGCATAGATACGAGTAACTTTTCTGCTTCGGCTGCAGGTTCTCACTCTGCTACTCTTGGTCAAGCGAAATTTTCTACACACACCTGATATACGGTATAGTTATACTCTGAATACTAATTACTCGCTCGAAATAACCGACCGGAATAAAAGGTAGTAAATTTTCTATAACGGATTAAAATCGTGCCAGCAAAAATAGCCGTCTCTCTACAACTGCACGTATTTCAGTGTTTTTTAATCGTATAAAATGGCAAATTTAACGGTACAGATTTTTATTCAGTTTTCAAAGACAATCGCTATACACAGAACGGATATGCAGCGCTTATTTCTTTCTCCTCGATAATTTAAAAAAAAATTTTTTTTGCATTCCAAGTATCGATCGATAAAGAAGATTTTGCAAAAATTCTTCCAGCGTATAAAAGTAACAATAACGATAATAGTAGTAATAATAACAATAGCTGCCTAGTACGGTACGTACTGCTGTGATATTTTTTGGCTCACGCCATGAAATTGTTGCAAAACGCAGTTGCCGCGATCGCGAGGGAGGCAGAGGACAAAAATTTGAAGCCGGCCAGTTTCATTCGACCAAATTGCTTTTCCTCGGTAGCACTCGTTGAACATGCGGGGGGAAAAAGCGAGGGGCCTGTTCTGTGAATGTAATTATCAGAACTGGCCAGGGATTTGAAGGTAAACGCGATTCGTTTTTCCAGCCGCTGCTTCGAACGACACGATAAAAAATTCCGACGTATAATATAGTTGTAAGCCAATTGCCCGTAACGACGACACAGCTTTTTATTTTTCCGTCTCGCAGATTTGGCAGCGTGTATTTTGAGAAAAAAAGTTCGCTCGTGTTTCGGTCTAAGCTTCTATACGTGAAACGTCAAATAGTTTCTCTCCGCGGTGCTTTCAACGAGTCTTAATTCAACACGTACGCAATTTCCATTCATTCCATCTCACCGCCAAACTGTAATGGTCCTTACTTGAGGCAAACAGTTTTCAAACCGACTCGCAGTGCCGAATTTGCAGCAGTTAATAAAATTTCGCACCCTTGGTGAGTTTTCTAGTTTTCTTTTTATAATTGAAAAGCGGAGGCCGAGTGAAAAGTTAATTATCAGGGGTTCTGGTGTCTGGCAAAAAAAAAAAAAAAACCCGGCGGATAAAACAAGGGAGGAATTTAACCCTAGAATAATATCGCGTGTCCTAAAAAGAAAAAAAAAAACAAAAATTCACCCTAGAATTATTCTATTATCTTTGCGAGAGGAATGCAGTCTGTGTACAAGGATAATAATTGACGCCACGTGACTCCAGCGGGTTGAATTTTCATTAAATCAGATTAATTGATCCGCGTGCGGCTTCTGACAATTGTTCAACGATACAACAATCGGCGCGGATTTTGTTCCGACGGCGAAAGCATCGGAGCCTGATTCTTCTTACCGCATAAATTCGGTTTGTTAGAAACGGCCGCGTTCGCAATTCGTTATTAAACCGTGGTTAATCCGACAGGCAGGCGGGTATCGGTAATTTTAAGCCGAACCTCGGTGGTTGCACGGTTACACAAGACCACGGAAGCGTGGTGATAACCCTAATAACCCGGCCTCGTCAGTTTCTCACTCTGGCCTGGCCATTTTCGTCCCGCGAGATGAAACTCGGGCTTGAGCATTGATATCGTTTCCGAGGGCTACGTGATTCGGAAGCATAAACATCCCTTTAAATTCAGGGCGAACCCCTGCCGCCGCATTATATGTACACATACACGGCGCGGAATTGAAGCGTAAATCAAATAGCTTCACGCCACCGCGATTGCATCGCCTCGCTGCAGCACTACACAACTTAATGAGCAAATACTGAAATCAGATTCTCACCGAAACGCGACAGATATAATCGCGAATCCCGATTTCAGCCTGCTCTTTTCGTCCATCGGCGACTTGCGTTAAGCCCGGAAGAGATGCCCCTTTGAGTTTTCAGCTTCCGCTGCAGCAGTTTTCAAAACGAACCAGATAAACCGCTTCAACGATTTCGGGGATAAGCGATCGGTAGAATTTCAATACCGTCTGGCTGACGTTATTCCTCGGGGAAAATTCTCTCCTGCATCTTATCGCAGCTTCTTAATATCTTCGGGCGGCGGGTATTATGTCTTTTAACCTCGTCCCGTATCTTTATCTTGTTTTTTTTTTTTTTTTTTTTTTGCTGTTTTTCAGCTAGCCAACCGTCCATCACAGGCAGATTCGATCTAACGTCGTCATTACGACGGTTTTTTACCGAGATGTTTTCACTGATTTGGCTTCAGCGAACCTTACACCTTTGTGTCATTGGCTTGGTTTGGTACAGATTGTTCGTCATTTCCCTCGTATACAACGTAATTACAAAAAGTGGTCAAAGTTCATCCGTTGGGAAATAAACGACGCATGATTTTCAATATTTGTGTATCAAATTTTAGTAATACGAGCAAAAAAAAACTTTTTTAAATATCTTCAACACAATAATTTAATCCTGACGCATCGCTGGAACAGACTATCATATCGTCGTGAGAATAGTGAGGTCGGCCAAGGTTAACGCGTTATGAATTCGCCCGAAAAACCAGCCCGCAGACCCTACTGGTGCCATATATATAATAATAAGGAATCCTTATTCCGGGGGAATACTATAGATCGCCTCCTCTTGGCAGCAAACCAACTTTACTTCTTTGTTCAAACTTTTCAGTTCAATTACCCAGAAGGAAATAATTTACTGTACGCTTGTCGCCCGAGGAGATACGTAATTCCTGCAGTGACGTTATTAAATTATTATCATCGTCGAGAAGCGCGCCAAAATCGGTGGTAATATTCAATTGCAACGTGATTTAGATCCCTCGAATTTTTCTCCCGGCAAACTTGTCTCGAAGTACAAGAAATTATACCGATGCCGGAACGGCGAGTTGAATCATACTCAACGACGTTTGATTGGATGTACAAAAATAAGAAAGAAAAAAAAATAAATAAATACTGAAAAAACGACTCGGACGGTTTTGTTCAAACGGAACAGCGACACGGTTTTCCGGCTTACTTTACACATTTCCTACAGACGATGCAGGTTCGATCGGGGTTAGCGATAAATCGTTTCCGTCCTGACTGGGGTGGATGACTCGTGTACTTTTCGATATATTACAGCCGCGGAGTGCAGCGAAGTTCGGAGCCGCGAAGCGTCTCCTGGTCCTGGAAATCGAGTCGCGAATAGCGGCGAGAGAACGGCGGGAAAAACGAAGAAGAAGAGGAAGAAGCGGCGAGACCCGGTCGAATCCCTCTTAAGAGAGATTCGCTATCCCGCAGGCGAGCCGGAGTCTCATTCATCCACTCTGGGAGTATTAGTCGGAGTCCCGGGTTCTGTTATCTTTTAAATTACATCGGCCGCGATCCGTGCAGATATTGCAGTAGCCCGCGACTTTGGATAAAATATACCCGCCGCTCGAGCTCGTTCATAAAGTCTCCTTTAAAAATCGCCAGAATTAGGGAGATCTATTAACGCTCTCTCACGGCAGCGGCAACGAAAGCTCCGCGGCTCGCTGCACGAGGTATAAAGCTGCAACTTTTTTTTATACACACCCAAGCATCTCGCGGTTAGGAATAATAAATAAGCACCCCTTTAGCCCCGCGCAGCGGCTCGTTTATTTCACGGCCCGAAACTCCCCGAAGCCACCTTAACCCCTCACTTTTTCAAGAACCTCCGATTTACCCCACTTCCGTTTTTAACGTCTCGCTTTTGTCATCGGTTTTCACGTTTCTTTTTTTTTTCTTTAAGGATTTTTGCGACGTGCGGTCAGATCGATCGAAGATGCGAAACAGGAATTAGTATTAATGTAAGTGCAAAGGTTTGCATGATGTAGGAAAAAGTTAAAAGCACTGAATTTTTCCTGCAAAACGCGCTATTTTATCTTGAAGACGTCAGAGTAATCTCTTCGACTGTATATCATTTTTTTTTTTTTTTTCTTCTTTACCGAAAAATCTATACCGCTTGTCCCATTTTGTTGAGTAATAGCCCGTTTCACCCTCGTAAATAAATTCGCCGTAAATCTTGTGAGTTAGATTTTGTATAATAATAATGCAAGTATTGAGAAATCGTAAGTCTATAATCGGAAAACTATATTACAACGATTCAAGTATGTGTCAGATATTTATTACCAACTAACGAGCTGTAGAAAAAAAATTTATTCCAAATGATATGTAGGGAATTCATGTACGAACGAAATGAAGTATTTTTCATGAGAATCGGACGACTTGTACAGTTTTTGGTGTGGAAAATATACAGTTGAAATTCAGTGCTCTGGATCACTTTTTTCAGACGTTACATTTAACTCGATTAATTTCGTTTGTACTTTTCGAACTTTTGTTTCGCATTTTTTTTTTTTTTTTTTCTTTCATTCCGACACATTTCTAATCTGTGATATTACGTACACCCTGAATCCTATGTCCTGAAAGAGAAACGCGTAAGCTTGAAAATTTTCTTAATCCCTCGTACCGCCATTATTCTGCTATATGAAAAGTAATTTTACCGGGAAAGCGGCGAGTCGACAATTTCACTCCATGAATGTTCTCCCCGAGCTCTGCTATCTGTGAAACTTGTAGAAATTCTTCAGCAAGAATAGGATTTCCGGTTGGATGAGTTCAGGACTGTAGCAATCCATCTGCTCAGCCACGTCCATGAATGCCTGCAGGAAAAGTTGGAAGGAAGGAATAGCGGAAGGAATCCAGAAAGTCTCTGAATCTCGAGTAGCAAGTATCGGCTCAGATTAGCTTTCAGTTCAATCCGCGAACGATTGTCGGATCGCAGTTTGACTCCAACTTTCGAAACAGGGAATAACCGCGAAAATTCTACTTAAACTCGTGCAAGGATTTCGCGGTAAAAATTGAGGCAGAAACGGAGTAGATCCGGAAGCGCTCCGGACTTTCGTTTGTAAAACCTTTCGTCAAAACGAAACAGCGGTACAAAAAAATAGCAAGTAAAACCTGCTCCCACGAGAGCTTATTTCCAGGGGAAATTTTTTTTTTTATCAGTCTTTTGAAACTGGAATTAGCGGTTTGATCTTCCATTCACGTGATGCCTCGAGCACTCGCCGCTCGCCGGGAATGAATTCTGCACGCGTCAGGATCCGGTATTAACTCTAACGAGCCACCTCGCAGCTCCTGAAACCGCCTGAAACCTGGAGCTGGTACACGCGTTAATTAGAATTCGCCAATCAAGGCGGAAATCATGCGTCCTCTTCGCCCTCGAGTCTGAAGGTGACCGTCTCGATTCGGAATGCTGAACATTCACGGGTCTAATTAGAGTGCCGAGTGAGTGGTTGGCGAGTGGGTGGGAAAAACAAAAAAGCAACAAATTAATAAAAAGACAAAGATTGAAAGAGTGAAATAGACAGGAGGTAAGTTGACATTAGCGAGCAATCGGCGAACGGCTTCATTTCAACGATGATATGACTTCGTTAAACATTATGATTACGCACGTGATGTAATACAAATTATATATATATATATGTATATATATAAATATATTACACAGTATTTGCCTACTTTTAGAAAGCTTCCCGACCTCAGAGACGATTATGTATAATATACCTGGGCACATCGATATTCGGTGACGAAGGAATGCGCTGCTTGTACGTATTGGCATTCGATAATGTCTGGTCGCTTGGTACCGGAGTGAATAAGCCTGGGAAATAACCTTGGTTATAAAATATAACCGATATAGATTGGTATGCGTGGATGTTATGCCCGTCGCATGTTTCCACGATCCCCTCAGCGGTATCTTGAGATATGCGATTTTATTACAGGTCCCTTTTTCTCTCTCTCTCTCTATCTCTTTATCTCTCTATCTCCCTGTTCGGAGAAGGGCTCGAGGTCTATTTTCTCATCCATTTAATAAATTGGACAGAAATAGGCATCGTTTATTATTCTTCGTACCTACAGTTTGCGCTGAGTTTCACGAACACGAGTTTGATTTCTACCTCACAATAACCGCAAATAGTAATCCATACCATCTAAGGTATCTAAAACGAAACGGTACAAGATGACTAGATCGACAAAAATAATTCTCTCAGGTATAAAATTCTTCTACGTTACACAGTGTTCTACGAACCTACTCGAACACTGCAGGAAAAAAAGAACAATTCACGCACTTAGCGGAAAATACAACAGTGTTTCTTTTTTCGTTCATTGTAATTCAGCGTAAATAATAATAATACCGAACAATACCCTGTAATTTTCCCAAGGCGTGATTCGTTACCAATAATCTTGTTAGTTGCTACTTGTAAATATCAGCTGTGTTACACACACTCGCGACTGCGTGCGATTTCAAAGAGTCCGAATGAATTGGCTCCCGATAAGAATCGGCGGATTAAAATATATCGGAGCACTTTGCTTTTCGCTTATTCTCGTGCGTGTTACCGCGTTTCCGTGTGGTGGTTTTATTTGCATTCGCACGAAAAAGCCGCACGATCACGACCCGTTCGCATGTGCTGTTGGGAAATACGGTACGACGGCTGTAGGCAACGATATCGTCGAATAAACGAAAGAAGACTCCTTATCGACATTTTTTTTTAATTATTACCGTGTAGTAAGTAAGGATATTTTTTATTTTTTTTTTTAACGGAAACCAATTTCTGTTCGACTCTTGACTCGACGAAGGAAACCGGTCAAAGTTAGGCTTGCAAAACTTGCACGGTTTGCGTCAATCGTTCTTCGTTTGTCAATGTTCCCACCTTGAATATCAAAGAGAAGCTTAATTCCACGTGGAACAAAGTTTCACCGGCAAACAGAGGAACGGCGTGAAGTTCGGTGTAGCTTTGCCGGCGTAGACAGAATAGCGAGGAGGTAACGGAGCAAGAATTTGAAGCAGAGGAAAGGCTTTCGGCGTTATTCAAATTCATGCCTGCCGGAAGAATAAGCCGTAATGAGAGGTGGTGCTAGACTGTTACAATGCAAAGTTGATTTCCCCGCACTGCTGAAGCGAAGCGGGTGAGAATTTCTATTGTGTACGATGATTTGGTGTGCAGAGAACGAGAAAGAAATAATTCAAAAACTATTTGGTATAGAGAGAAAAATGTCGGAGTGAATAACCGAACTTTTTTTTTTTTTTCTTTCTCTCCATATATTCATGATTGCTATTTCTCTGCTCAATTTTTATCGGTAATTTGAATTTGGAGAATACGTGGATATAGATTGCGCAACAACCGTCACATTTCACCAATTTCATCAGAAAACTATAGTTATAGTTACACATTGGGTATTTATCAAATTATAATATTTGTAGATTAAAATCGAAAGAATCACCTACATTTTTTACAATTTTGATGCTTTACAAATCAAAGCATTGATACCCATCCAAGATTTGATTATTTTTGACTTCAATATCTGCTGTGTTTAAATTTCAAAGAGATTTTCCTAGCGCCAAGGAAGTTATAATTTGACGACTCCGTCACGTTCGCAAACTGTAATTGTTGAAGGTAATGAACGTCGAAAATTCTAAAAATAGGACCACCGCTCCCTGTGTTATTTTTATCCGTTCGTACATGCCAGCAGCTTTTTTCTCGCAACAATTCAAGGAAATTCCAGCGGGATTTCTTGAGGAAACCGCAAGTGGGTTTCGGAACTGGAATAAGGAGAGAGGAAGGAGAAAAGAGAAGGTATAAGAAGCGGCATTATACCCGTCGAAAACGTGGCTGCCATTTCTGCGAATGCCTCGAAGCGAAGTGGCGGACATCCTTGATCGTGTAAATCGCGCCTTTCATCGTGCAAATCGTTCTTCGCAACCGCGGTGCACCCGTCCCAGAATTGGTTTCCGGCGATACACGATTTTTCGTTTTTCTCCTTTCTTTTTCCAAGATTGGTTTCGTCGCCGAGCCGCGCCGATCCTTTCACTCATACTCCGCACCCCTTTGTACACAATTTTTATTTATTCCCCGTTCCTCGCGACCTCATGAATTATTCCCCCAGTCCTCCCCTTCCTCCCCAAGGCGTGGGCGAAAATTTTTTAGCAAGTAACGGGAAACGGCCCAGGACTCGCCGTGGTGCGGAAGTATGGACGTTGAAGGACGGACTGAGAAACTGTGGAACGAGATAACTTTCCGCGAATCGTTGCGAACTCGCGTCTGAAAGACCCTTTCGAAATAATTCGAGTTGCACGCACTCTCGAAGCTTGCGAATTCTGGACGGTTAATTGAAACACCTAGAAGGACAATCGGAGTAAATATCCGCGCTCTCCCGTATCCTCGAGGTTCCTGCAGCAGGCCTCGGGATTCTACCGTGGAAGTTTATACCGTAACGGGCAAGAATTCCGGCTTTATCGTGCAACTCTGATCTAGCTCTCCCTTTCCACACGTGTAAGTATCCCGCGCGCATTATCGACGTTGCCAGCTTGCAGTGACACGCGCTCCATTAATTTCCCGCGGAAATCACCGAGACCTGATACAAAGAGGAAAAATTTCTCGACTGCTGATATTTTTTCACAGGTAGCTAATCGACCCTGGAATTATTTGCTGATTATACAGCCGGATCATCGCCGTCGGGGTGAATCAAAAATCACCGACGCCGGCAATTCCGTTCCGGAATCACGCGATCAACTTTTATTTCTCTCTTCCGTGGAAAAAAGAACAAGAGAGAGATAGAGAGAGAGAGAGAGGGATTCGCGGCATCGGCTCTACGTGGCGATTTAAATACGCGTTTCGTTCGTCGAGTTTCCGATCGTTTCACCCCCTAGATCTATTATATATTCATTCAGCTTCGCTTTTGCCCCTCGATGAAACTTCGAGGAAAAGAAAGCGAACATATTGAATCCCATTTCTGTATGCATGCGGCTCTGAAAGCGACTGTTTACATCTCGGAAATCGACTGACGTTGTAATCCTATGTTTTATTTGATGATTATTTTTTTTTTTCCACCGGGAATTTTGTAGATCAGATTTTTTCTTTCGGGAATATTTTCGTTTAAAAATTTCCGTACAGTACAGTTTATCAGTCATATTGCGTAAAATGTTGGTAAGAATTTCGGCAGTTTGTCTTTTTTTTAACAATCTATAACGGCGTTATATCTGTACACAGTGAATAGACATTAAAAGCTTTTCAAATTTGTTTCCAAATCTCTGAGGTTCGAGGAAACGTTAATTGAATAATTACAAGCGAGCGTGAAGTGCTCAATTTGGAAGAAAGTTTAGCGGTATTTAATTCGTTTACAAAGTTTATTTGCAAAGCAACTAAATGGCGGAAGAGTAATTATCTCACCGATGTGACAGCCGTCGAGTTGTCGGAGTTTCTTTCGAAGAATTGAGGCTGTGATAACATGGGTGAAATATGGGGTACCGTCGGCGAGAAACAAAGGCGAAGAACGCAACAAGGGGAAATAAAAAAGAAAATGCAAGGGAGAATTTTACACTCCACGCACGTTTTCAAATTACCCGGGTAATTCTCGATTGGAATTTAAAATCCGCCCTCAAACTCTGAGCTCTAAGCAATTACGCGTAAGTATTGGATAGGCGCGAAGTTTCCGGAATTCCATTAAACAACAAGATTATTCTGGTACCCTGTGACAATTTGATATAAATAAAATACACGCGGAGCTTTGATTGTGAGCAGATGTCATTTATTGTCAACAAAGTAACCACGAATCTGGTGCTTTTTTGTTTACGTATCGGGTTGACCTAATCCTAATTGTGAGACGAAAGGTTTTTGTGAAAAACCTACGTCCACCTCTTTTCATATTTGTCAAAATTTTGACCACTCGTTTCGACGACGAATTATTTAAAAGATATAAGATTAAATAATTTTTCACCTAATAATTCCACGATGTTCTGTACGTATTTTTGTAATTCTCGAGGAACCAATTACTGGATCAAAGCCTTTAATAGTCTGTTATATTCGTCCTCTTCAGCCGCGGGTTGTAATATTCGCGTCGTTACGTACCGACGTGTATACGCAGCGAATCACGTAGGTACACAGCAAAATTAATCTGCGCCCACTTAATTGACATAAGATTACACACTGTGAGTAGGTGAACCATCACCTGTTCGCATTGTTTCCTTGTAGTAATCGTGCATCCCAAAATTCCAATACATATAACTACACTCGACGCGTTATCTGCATTTTGGAAGCAGGCGTTCTTTCCAGGACATGCGATTTCTTCATTCTGGCGTATTTTTATTCGCTCTCGATCAATGCATTAAAAAAAAACAACAATAATAATAATTGCAACATTCTACAAAATAATTTCTGTTCGTCTCTTTCCGGTTACAGATCGAATAATATTTTCCAAATTCATGAATCACAATTCTTCAATTAGAAATTGTACGAAATTGCTTGGATTAATTCTTTTAATAGTCAGCGTAGATTGTGAGAAAAAATGTTGGTGATGTTTGATAAAAACTATTTCGACAGAAATTCCTTCGACACGCACTATATTAAATGGTATTATACATTTATACTTAGTATTTGGCAAGGGCGATCAATCCCCGAAAAGGGATTTGAAAACTTGGAATCACGTCCCTGTCGTGAAAAGTTTGAGCTCGAGTTGTTTTTTTATTTTATTTTACGAGTGTAATATTTTTCTTCTCTTTGTTTTTTTCCTCCCCCCTCCCCCCCTCCCCTTCTTTTCTACCCTATTTTCTCAAGTTTCCATCCATTCCACGCGTGCGGTACGAACAGCAGCTGGCCGATGGTTTCATATAAGATTTTTGATACCTTACAGGTTCATTCGAACTTTTCTCACGTGTGCAAACTGTCAAGTATTTTTTCAAATATCTTTCCGCATGTGGGTGGAAGGAAAAATCGAATTAAAACAATGACGCGCAGTGGTGCTCGAATCGATGTTTTTTGGGGGAGTGGATTAAAGTGCATCACGGTGAACGGTGCGGTTGGCGAATAACTTATAAGCTGCAAAACTTTTCTATTATCTCTTTTCTCGCAGCTGACGCGACGCTGTGGGATCATGGCTTATAGTTGTCGCGTCTGGCGTGTAGAAAAGAGCAAACCCTTGCAAAGGGGAGTTTTAAGCCGGGCTTTTAAACCGTTTTTTACCCTTTGTTTCGGAAGGAAGTGTAACGGAAAGGCGAAAAAGTCGTGAAAATAGAGAAGAAAAAAGGGTAAATTTCCTCGATGTCCCGCCCGGAACGAAGGCAGGATGGCACGAGAACGAAAGTTTCTTGCTGCGGGAGGGGGAAAAGCTCGGGACGGTAGTTTTCGCCGCTGCGAAAGGAGATTAAAAAGCCAATTTCAGCTGCGACGCGCAGGGTCTTTAGTTCTCGGCAAGCCTGCAAGTTCCCCGGGGACGATCGCACTTCCTGCCGAGGTGCGCCATCTTAATACGTCGTAAAAAAACCCATGAGCGGCATCGTGACCGGGGCACGCAAGACACGGAACTGTAATAGCTTCGCGAGATTTTCGATCTTGTGTTAACGGGGGGAAAAAGTACGTAGGAAACAAAAATGCGTTAAATGAAATCCCCCAAAGCGGCTTAAAGGGAAATTGTAAGCTTTGTAAGCGTCGAATTTCGGGGTATAAAGGTAAAAATGTTTGTAGGTAAAATCGGGAAGTATAGAAAATTTGAAAATCTGTGAAATAGATCTTTGGATTTTCAAGACTTCGGTATTGCTACACTTCTGTTCGATTCTTCCACGCACTTTCACCCCTGCGTAAAAATTTCAAAATCTAATACGCCCTCGCATTTTCTCAGTTGAAAAAATCAGGAAGAAAGGGTGGCTGCCGAGGGTGTTCGTTCGGCATACCCGCGACAATCGGGAGTAATGAGAAATAAAAGACACAATTTTCAACCCCGAAGACGACGGCTTACAGGATTGTGGAACGAAATTCAATTACCAAAGTGGTCAGATTCAATTGTCTTTATTGACGATTTGCCGGTTTTTATCACTCCCCAGCTCGCTCGATGTCTTTTCTTCGTTCATTTCCGCGCACGTTTTACCCCGTTCGTAAAAGTTTCCGCAACTCGGCGTCGGACGAACTTTACATCTATAAATTTGAAAACTAGGTATCCGGCACTTTACGTGCGACGCGTCGTACGTTGTGTCCGCATTTCGCAAATTGAGGCAACATCAGGACTGACCACCGGTTTATTAACGTTAATGAATAATCAGTGCACGGCTTGTGCAAGCGCGTCGTGACGTTTTCCTGGATTAATCGTAAGATTAGAGTCCGTCGTCAGATTGCAGTTGGTACGGGACGCGGGGTTAAATTATCGCCACTCCGCTGCACTGACATAATTCTGACATAAATATATTGCAAGAATAAATTACGGCTGATAATCGCCGGCCAGACTTGAAGACCCGGAAGTTGAAAATTGGCATACAGATTTACCGAAAAACAATCTATCGAACAACACATAATTGCTCGGTAACGTGCCGACAATAAGTAATACATGTAGCGTCGAAACGGAGTTTAGAGTTGTTTTGTCTTTTATTACAACACCGAAATAAAATAAATAGTCAATTTACTTTTTGTTGCAATACTTTCAATTCTCGCGGATTCTTTTAGACAGTTCTCGCTGGAATGTCGGGTGACATAATTGAATCGCTTGTTTAATTTGTTAAATTTGAGACAAAGAATTCGTCGTAGCTTAATTAACGCGCTTTACATATATATATATATATATATATACATAGATATGCAATATATTAGTTTAGCGAGCGGCTAGGTACGTTCATATATATACACACGCAGATCTGTGTATGCGTATAAATCTTCAATCGCGCGTTCATTGGTATGCGTTTAATTACACCAGGTCCTCGCTCCTTTTAATTAAAAGATAAAAGATCCCTGACACAGTTTTAAAACCATAAGTATTTCAGAAGCGCTTTATGGTTTAACCATACCCGACGGCCTATGGCGACGTCGGCTCGGCTCGCGGGCTGTGTATACCCGATGGTAATTAAGTAATTACGCTCGAACGGAGTAAAAAGCTGCTTGCAAACTGTCGTCAAGGTGCGGACCTGCTACATGCTCGTAAACACGGCCTGTTATAAACTCTTCGCGGTAAACTTTATCGCAGTCATATTGCGTTTTACACGCTTACTGGATATTTCCCGAATTTGTATAATGAACAATGTGCCGATAAGCGAGGCGTGTGTAAAGAAAATCGTCAATTTTCTTACCGGTAAAAATTCGCAGAGCAATTTTTCTTTTACAGTTCTTTTGAATTTACTTGTTGTTAACTTGCTCTCGCGTTTTAAAATTTTTCAATATTCTTGTAAACATGTTACGATCGCTACGTTCGGTCACTTCCGATAATCGATCGCGTTACTTTGTCGCTGTGAACGGAAGAGAAAGGAGCGAGAGGGTCGGCAAAAGGGGAAACAAGAGAGAAGCATCCTCATAGAACCGTCGAAGCGTCGAGCCGAGGGATCTTCGCGTTGCCTTAGATACCCCTCGAACCTTCAAAGGCGGTGAAAATAATTTTTCAACCAAGATAAAACGAGGAAAATTATTGTTGTAAAGTACTTCGAGTACAGCGCGCAGCTGCGGCGCAATTTTTTAACAGAAGAATGAATTCGATAAATTTGTAAAGAAATCGATGGCGAGTTTCAAAATTAACGTTAAATTTCAACGCAATTTAGTAGGTACTCGAATGGTATGGGTGCGATATTTTAATATTCTTCGTTGTGATTAACTTCTTACACGGTTCAGGATCGAATTATCGTGGTAATTGACAATTACAAGTAATCAGAATATCGGCTGAAAGATAATCGGATCAACAGGTTACACTCTGGATTCGTCGTCGAGGCGTGGCCGGAGTCTCTGCTCATTTCAGGGAGATCAAAGCCGCATGAAACGAGATGAGGTTAACCGGGGTTAGCCGCTGCGTGAATTAGTTCCTTCGGAAATTCAAGTCGAAAGATAAACTTTTCCCGTTCCAAAAACAAGCTGCATTTATTGTAAGAAATATCAGTACGTATAATGCGTGTATCTTCACACACGTAATAGTTGAACCATAAAGAGAAGGAAAGAACGCTCGTTCATTGAAAATATAAGTTCGGAAAGCTTTGACGAAATTCGCGTCCGCGTTTATTTGAGCTTTCATCTCCCGGCCGTGAAAGAGATTAGATGATACAAAAGAGAAAAAGAGGAAGCGGGATTAGAGAAAAACGAGAAGTAAAAATAACCCCCTTTTTTCATGAAAATCGCGAGATTCTTATCGTTTCGGTTTGCTACTTTATTCGACTATCCGCACATATTTGTTCGCCGAATTACAATCTCGGCTGGTAGAGTTTTCTGACGGTGGGCAAAGACGATGAGACAGATGAACTCGCTGATAAGGATTCCATTACTCGCCTACAGCCCTTCTCTTCCTCTTTTTCCCTTTCTCTCACCCCTTCGCCCTCTTCTTCAGTCTTCATTTTATCGATGGAAGCCAACGCCGCTTCCTTCCAGATAATATAATCGCTGTATTACCCGGCTAACCAATTTCCGACGTTCTCTTTAGCGCAAGGATCTTATAACGATCTAATAATCCTCCAACGCAGCGGAGAATTATCGGCAATTAAATTGGTCCATTGGCCATTTTATGACGGAGACTAAAATCACGGACAGTAGGCGCGAATTTTTCGCTTTGTTTCCTCACCGCACATGAATCTATCTTTTTTCGTCGAGGTCGATTCTGCAAACACGACTTTTTCTCCGTTCCCTTCGCTGCGGGGGAAAGAGATTAGGAAGCAACTGCTTAACAACGCTGTAATTTCTTCTCCCTTTTTTTTTTCATCATCCTTACGAAAGAGATTTCGATTGCCACAGGATTGTTTGGATCTTAACTCGGTGGTTTGGAGGGCCGAGAACAAACACGGAGGGATTCCTCGATTCAGATAATTGATTAAATACCAAACGCCTCCGTCTTTGTTTTCTCTCTTCTTTTTTCAACCGCGAACAAGCTCGAGGCTCTTTTCTTCCTCACTTATTTGTCTTCCTTCCTCTAATTCCTTACTAATTCCGTCTTCTGAACGACCGAGCATCGGTTTCTTTTTCCATTAAACCATCGATTGTGTCTGCACAGTTTTCTCCGGCACGACAAATCAAACAACTTATCAAGTTAATTATATCAAGTTTCAACCCACTTTGAAGACTCGTCACAAAACAGGAGGATAAAAAAAAAAACAGTTTCAAAGTATTTCCATTTAACGAACAATTCTCTAAGAAAATGTATAAGATTGCCGTAGAATGATGATATATAATAACACAGCGGGTAATTTCAATTATGTTTGAGGACGCAATGAACGAGATAGAGAGAGAGAGAAAGAGAGAGAAAGAGAGAGGGAGAAACAGGGGAGGAGAGACAGGCGGAGACCTCGTAGGAAAAGTTCGGAAGTTCCCTGACGTGATGAAACCGTTCTATAATACCCACATTACTCTACCTTTTGAAATGAAAATTGAACGAGAAGTGAAATATTTTCCAAAGATATCTGCAGGATTCTCAAAAAAAAAATCGTGCAGCTTTCCTGCAAATTTTCGAACGCGTTACATCTTCTCACTATTCGAAGCACCGCTTGTTGTTAGACTGATCGAGCTTGTTAATTCCTAGCCGAATTTGACGAAAATATCGCCCTTCTGCTTATTTGCCAATTTGTCATTAATACGCGGCTGCTGCTACTTGATCAGACTTCAAAGTCAAACGCTCGTTCCAGTGAGATTCTGGCTGCGAGACTGCAGACCCTCGGCTGGCATTCTGGATCGAGGAACTTTTGCCGGGTGGCTTGAGCCAATTTGTTATCCCATGAACCGGGACCGCCAGGGAGTGACGAGTTTGATTTACGACCTGCACGGTATAGAAGCCGGACCCGTAAATCCCTCTCCGCGGTTCCAAAAGCTGCACGACTCGGGTTGTACTCCTTGCCTGAAAATCCGCATCTTTCGGAAGACGTCGATCCGCGCGACTAGCGGGGAAAGGAGAACTTCCCACCTCGTCAACGTCGATCTTGTGCCTAATTCTTTTTCAATATTTACCCAGACCAATTCTCCCCACCAACGACTTTGAAAAAGACTCCGATGGTGCGGAAGTGCTTCCGGCGTTTCCGGATGACGGATTAACGCAGGTTTATTCGACCCAGAGCTAAGTTCTTGTTACGCACACTCGCTCAAGTCCTTCGCATTACGCGGACTAAAAACCGTCCTATAAGCTTGAGGATCATTAATGAAGCCCAACTTATGCGAAACATGCCCAACCGCTGGGGCCAACTTCGTTCGAGGTACTAAAGTAGTTTATATCCTGAATGATGAGCCGCACGTTTCAGGTCGTACATGTAAGAGAATTATACCGGCTGACGAATGTTCAGCTGACTATGAGTCATTTTCCCGAGTCAATTGAAATGGCTTCTGAGCGTAATTTGCGACGCGGAGATGCCTAGACAGTGAAGTAAACCACGTAACTCGGTTCTATTTGGAGGCGTCTTGCTTCCAACATCTTTTTCTCCTTTTACCCTTTCGCAGGCTCGGCAGCAAAGGTACTTTGAGGGCGAGCCACTCGGCCCCCGTGTTTCTCCTCGGCACGCCCGACTAACTAGCACCACTCTGGCTTCAACAGCGTCTTATAGGATCACTCGCCCATCCGCATTCGCGCACTTTACGGTAACTCGTGATACTCGAGGGAAGCAAAAAACTGAAGAATAAAAAATAAAAGAAGAGAAGAGCAACGGCGAAGGACGAAACAACAAGGATGTATAATAAAGAAAGTGATAAATCCACGAACGTCAGACTCCGTTCTCCAATACCTACCAGCCGGTGAGTCCTCGTTTGATCGATGAAAAAAAGACCGTCCTTCTTCATGTCGAGCGAAGAATTTGCAAAGGAGAAGAAAATAAAGTAGACAAATGACAAAATAAAAATCAAACAACGATGTAACAAAGGGGCGAGAAAAAAATGACCGGGGCGAGCCGTTATGGTCAACGAAAATTGGGATATAAATTTCAATCCTTCCAATCCGTGTACGTACGTAATTACACGTATGTCTGTATCAGTGAACAGAAACGTCTGCTCACGTTCTGTTCGAATTGCGAGAGCAAGAAAAAAAAATCGAAACTGGAAAAAATAATCTCTAACTGTATTTTGGATATTATTTTCATTTTTCGTTCGTTGAAATTTTGAGAAAAAATAACTCTAAACGGATTGGCCTGGCCCGTAACGTCGAGGCGTAATATATAGAGTGATATGTTTTCGTCGAAGATCGAAGGTAAACTACCCTCGTCAAGCCCTTCGTCATCTGCCACGTTTTTCTTCCGCCAAGTTACCAGCCAGCTAAGTAATATCATAACGATAGATTCAGGCAAAACCTCGATCGGTTTGGGTCGAGAATTTTCTTGTTGATAATTTAATGAGCCAGTCGCGGATTGATGCGGGAAAAATCTGCGAGACCTACTCGAAGAAAAAAAGGAACGGTGATAAAGACAATGAAAGAAAGGGAAAGAAATTTGGAGAACATCTCGTCTCACACAGACAGGACTCAATGGCTCGAAAAGGTCCGGCCGGCATCCTCTGTTCCTGAATGATGAAGACAACGGCCAATATCTTGGACTAAGGAACGAAGGAACGAAAGGACACGGTGTCGCACCCTACTCCAGAGATATCGGTCTGCGTCGAGGACCCGAGGCTCGCAGCCACGGTATATCGAAGGATATCGATATTACTACACGTCGAGCGCAATAGTCTGACAATTGGACTCCTCTCTCACCGGGCGTCGGGTATTCCCGCACTTTTTCTTATTCCTTTTCTATTTTTCTTGTTTTTTTTTTCCTTCTCTCAACCTTCCTTCCCCCTTTTTTATCTCCATTCACCTCTGACATTCGTTCGTTTCCATTACCCCGACGGCCGTCTTGAATTGCGCGATGTTTTCTTTTTTTTCCTTTCTTACCTTTCACCCTTTGCCCATGCAGTGATGAGTAGAATGTTTAAAAAAGAAACATCCATTTATTTCTTCATCCCGCTTCAATTTGCTCACAAGAGAAGGAAAAATTAAACGAATTTCCCCAAAATTATAGCGCTCTATTTGCAGGAGATGGAATGAGATTAAATATACGAATTTAAAGTTGTACCGACGAAGTACTGAAAGAGATTTTGATCGTATTAATATTGTTAGTATATCTTGTTTCAAATTTACTTGAAAAATGATTTTTAACGCTACCTGCTTCAGCCTCGTGATCAACTTACGAGTGGATATCAGCTGGACGTTGATTTTCCTCCCGAAATACATATACGCTTCAATTTTGAAAACCCCACGCGTCACTGAGCTTCCAAAAATCCTTTCCGAAGTCTTTTGAACAGCTTCGTCAACCCGTCAGGCTCAATAATTAGTGGTAAATATTTGCAGAGCAATTAAACACGAGTGAAATTGTCTGCTGCGCAAGGCTTTAATGCTCGTTTAGAGATGTCGAGCATCGTTTGCGTGTGGGGCAGTTTCACGCAGAGTAAGACACCATCTCAAAGTGCAGACAGTTAAGGGTGGATGGGCACATGGACAAACATACAGCGATGTACCTGGATTTACATGCCCCGGTCCGAGCTACAGGGTGGAGGGATTGTTTTATGCGAGTTTGAGCAAAGTAAATAGAAAGTTGGAACTTGAGGAGCGACAAATCTGCAGAGACGCCTCAACGCCTTGAAAAATTGCCAATAAACACGCAACGAGAGACGTGAGACCGTTGATCGATGAGCCTGCAGTTCACTTTTCCACCGTAAGTTCATATTTTCTTTCTTACTTTTCTTATCTGCGGTAGACTTCTCCTCGATTTATCGTTTCATCCATTTTCCTAAAAAGAGATCCGTTTCTGGGACATTATGTTACAGATATATGTCGGCCAATATCCGTTCGGCGACTTTACTAATAGCTGTATATTTCGAAAGATCGACTATGCGAAAATATACCGTTTGTTTCTTTCGTCGGTGCGATTAATTCATCTCGCAAACTTGGGTCCCTTTAGTTATGGAAGCTTATCTCGGATCGTCGTCCCCTTCTTCTCTACATTATACTCCCCGTCTTTTCATCCGCGCGAATCGTGTATACGTTCATTGGTTTCTTCCGATCGCAAGCGACAAAAGTATCTCGAGGTTGTATAGGAGAAGCCAGGGGCAAAAAAATGAGAATCGAAATAACGTACTACGCGGAGGGTGAAAAACAAAAGTAAAAAAAAAAAAAAAATAAGAAAATTTAACAAAAATAAGAAAAAATCTAATCACAGTAAGAAAAAAAAAAACGATGTATCTAAATAAAACGTTGTATTTCATATTTTGTGGATAAATCCAGAGAAGTGTATAAATATATACAAGATGTGTATACACGCGTATAAGACGACAACAGATATGCAAACGCCGAAGGGTGGAACGTCCAAGGGCTCTAAAGTCAGGTGTATACCACCCTCGATATAACTCAATTCTTCGAAAACCAATCTCCGAAACGGTATCACTCGCTATTTTCCTTATCGCCTTACGGCGCGATAATTTACTTTTTTCCCCTTCCTTCTCTCCTCTTCTTCCTCTCTCTCTCTCTCTTTCTATTCGTGACCGTCGTTAACTTTCACGAGAATGCGAAGGAATTTTTCTCGTTCCTTTTACGACCCCGTGTTCTCCCGCCATTCAACTGCCTTTTTCTCGCACCCCATTCGCCGGCTCTTCAAAGGGGGTGTTAAATTTTTTAGCAACACTTTTCACCGTCATCCTTCAATTATTTTTATTGTTCTTGCAATCGGCGATGCATCGTTCGCGCTAGGAACGAAACAACGCGGATAAAAATAAATAAACATAGATAGATATTTTAGCGACGTAATTTCGTTTCTCAAATTCTCCACGTTCTACTTCACATCGGTGTTGCTGTGTTGTTATATCTCGTGGATCCTGCGGTGGTAACTGACTAGGGTGCTCAGAGTTTGCGGTTATTTTTATCCGATGTTCCCTTATATCCGAACCCCGGCTATGTTCGGTGACCCGTAACGCGTGACACATGACCTTTCGCTGGCACGGTTAGAGCATCCGTGCAGCGGTTCACGCAACGCGACACGCATCTCGTGCGGAAAATAGAAAGGTGAATTTTTCGAACAACCGGTGTTCAATTACCGAATAGAAAAGAATCGGCGGGCAGTTATCACACCTGTGGATCACGCGATCTCTCCAAGCGAGTGTGGAATTCCAATTACGTAGAGCTGCCGGGAATCACCTGATGTTTGTTCAATCGTATACGAATGAATAAACCATTGGAGAAAATCGTTGGTCGTTTGCTCGAGCGGAATGAGTTCGGAGGGCTGACATCCTCGAGGACCGTCGAGGAAAATTGTTATCGAGCTGTGGGCGCAGGGCTGTTTATGTTTCCGAAGGAAATTCCATGCGTATGAAAATAGAAGAGGAAAAATATTTTTCCTCCCTCCCGCTGTCTCATTCTCTTACATTTGATTTTTGCTTCCACGTTTCTTTCACCACCACCCACCCTTGCGTATTGTAATTTATACATACGGTACAGTCAAGATTCCGCCGGGCATGACGAAAATTGGAGAACACGAGAGGGAGCAGAATTCACTCCCGTCTTCGAAGAAGAAATCAATCCAAATCATTATACTGCAGATTTAATACGAACGACTAATATTGGCTCGTGAATTTACGTCCCCTCTTACATTCGCGATGATCAAAAATTTTTCCAGATGCTGATAAAGCGACGCTTGAATCTCCGACCAGTTCCTCGAGACGAAACGAATACCTTAATCCGATCGAGTTATACCCGCCGACTTGCAATCCGCCCGCCACTCTCGCCTCCGGCCTCGAATTTCGAGTTTTATTTATGCGAAGAAGTGATTGACGGTTTATTTGCAGGTAAATACGGGGCTTATCGATCGAGCGTAAACACCCGATGATTGGTCGCCGTCTCACAATCAGCCGAGAATCGTTTGACTTTCTTTAAAAGAAATGTCCTCACGGTTATACGTCGAGGGTGTGGGGCTGGTTTTTGCGAAAATTTAATTTCGGCCAAGTGGCGTGATGCGCGCGGATAATTCCAAGCACGAAGCTCTGCTTCTTGACGCGATCAGTTCCACCCCCTCAAGATGCGGTGAAAATATGCCAATTATATGCAGAACGGGGCAGAAATCCGTTTCGCATAAATTGCCGCGATAAAACCGCTCTGTCGAGTTTCGGATCAGGTCTCGGGTACTTCTTCAGCGGATCGGCAAAGTCGATTCACTGGCCGCAAACGAGTATAAAACGTCGGTTTACGGCCGCGCTCGACGCAGGTCAGGGTGAAACCGCGTCACCGATTCTAGGACACGTGTGCACAGAGGTGCAAAATTCAAATCCATGCATCGTTCGATATCCAGTTCCAGGCTCCCGTGAAACGGCCGGTGAGCTTGCGGGAAATTCAGGAAAAGCTCGCAACGGGCCTCGAAGCAATGCGATGCAAAAACCGTGTCCCCTCCGGCTTTGCGAACCATAAAACGAGAAACTCGAAAAGAAAAACGATCGTTTCACCGAGCACGCTGCAGGCTGCTTCCTGTCTCCCGATCCTCATTTCGACCCTTCAACTTTCGCCTCCCTTTAATCTTCGGCTTTCTTCACAGAATCCGAGAAGTAATGCGGGGACGCATGCTTTTGGGAAAATTCGCACTTCCTTCACGTATAATCGTGTATACTTGTTCTTCTGATTTCTCGAAACATTTCTTACGGTAAGAAGCAGTTGAAGCCGGTGGAATTAACGAGAAAGCTTGCATAAAGCATCTAGGATTAAGCATTGTCAATTTTTCAAAAAACTAGGGAACAATGAATTCATCTTAGTTAGCTTCGTGAGAATTATATCTCGTGTTGAAAACATGTCAGCGAAACAACATTTCTTGCCGTTGTTTTTTCTTTTTTTAAACTGATATACATCGCAATTGTTTTAAAAATCTTTTAGGTTTGAAAACAAAACTGCACAATGTGGATAATAACTGCGAACTCGGTAAGTGTATATTTCGCAAGGGGTTAAATAAGGGCGTGAAAATAGAAGCATTAAGCGTATGGCTGGCTCATTATTGAGGGAAAAATAAGGGATAAAGAGGGGAAAACGAAGGGGAATTATAAGGGATCCCGCGGTCCTCCCAACGCACGCAATATTTATTGCACGCACGTATTTATTATATCCCTAACGGCGTGAGCACGGTTATAATGATCATCCCGTGTGCTAACCCTCGTTAGAGATCTTCGGCGAGAGTTAAAGGCTCCCAATGGATCGCAAGACTCGAGATTTATGAGCCTGCTGCAGAAGTAGCGAATAAAAGAAGAAACTTTTTTGGCTGCAGCTGACTCTGCACGAATCAATATCCTTCTGTCCCCTTACACTCTTCATAATACCAAGAAGCGATGTTTTTTCACCACAGATCTGACCACAAGGGGGTGAAAAATGGATGCCGCATTATCGGAAGAAAATAAATTCAGCGTATCGTTGTGAATTATACGCGTAAGATCCTAACAGGCTATTTCTGCAGGTTCAAATTTTGACTGAATCTCTAAGGGCTGGTATTCAATTTTCGGTTTCACGTCAACGCCGCTAAATCAGTTGCAATTAGGCGGGAAAATCGCCGACGCCGATTATGGCGTCGCTGGACCGCGAAGTCTCGGTGTCAGCTACGTACCCTCGAGATTGGCAAGCAAAATTATGGTGTTTGCGGTCTGCAGGTGGGAAGTTTTCGTCCTCGCACCCGCGACGCGTCCAAGTCGTTTCGACCTTACAGTTTGCGCGATACTCCAGAGAGGGAAAGAGAGAGTAGAAAATTGACGTTGAACGGTAGCAGAAAATCCGACCGAGTTTCATGATAAGTGGTGCCCGATTAATTGTGATTTGAATGGTCTCGTATGCGCCCAGTGAAATGAAAATTAAGAAAACAATAAATCGCTCGAAGCACGGCTGAAAAATTGAAACTGAAGTTTGTTTCAATTGAATTTTGTTGAAAGAAAAGAAGTCTATTCGATTCGTATAACTTGAGGTATTGTCTAAAAACGTCAGCGGTTGAGGAGGAAAAAAAATTACACTCGTGTCAACGCTCTGAATATTTCAGTATTTCGAATTGTTGAATTGAAATTCGTGGATGCGAAATGATTTTCCACATCAAAGAGATACCGTTTGAATCAAGTTTAATTCTCTCGACTTGACCCGCAGCTGCTCAACTTCCGATCCTTCGTTTGATCGTAAATTTTATTTGTTTCGACGAATTATAATTTCTGTTGGACGTAAACGGAGCCGTAACTGCAGTCGACAAACTCTTTACCGGGACACTTGTAAAAAGTCGTGGAAAAAGGCGGTCGTAGTTGAACCCGGGCCAAGGGGACTGCGATTTTTTCACCGGAGTATAATCGGCGCGGTAGCGAAGTGGCGAGGGGGTTGAAAATTTGAATAATCCGAGAGCGTGCCGTGCTGAAGCGGAGATATTTGTCTGTACAAAACGCCGGGTTCCCCGGCTCGAGAGGCAGCCAAGAACCAGGAGGGGGTTAGTGAAAAGAAAAACAACGGGTGAAAAGCGGAGTAAAGGTCGAGGGTTGCGAGGGCTCGGAAAGATAGGCGAAGTCGGTATGTTGCGGGGCGGATAATTCGAGATACCAGCCGGGTGGGGGGGAACCCTTCGGCGATATGTTCTTGCCGTCGAGTCTGCAACCCCTGCAGCGAAGCGTCCTCGGGACGAAAAGAGAACAAACGCTGAAAGGGGCCGAGTCGGGAAAACGGGGAGAGGAATGGGGGGGACAGGGGACGGCATACGAATAGCCCTGCTTAACAAGTCGGTTGAATTGCCACTAGCCGCCCCTCGCCTCACTCTCTGTCAGCCCGCAGTCGCTCTCTCGCCATTAAACGCGACGTTACAATTCCCGGCTCGTGCTGAAAAAACGAAAGAACAAAAACTGACCCTCTGGAAATTCACGCTTCGGGGATTCGGACGTTTCGGCAACAAGCTTGCGTCGCGAATACACGCCGCGACATCAAACAGGGGTGAAATGAAAAGAAACGGGGAAGACCACCGTGGGAGTTCGATTATTCGGGCAAAGAGATCGAGAGCTGACGCTTTCGGTACTCTTAATTAGGTCACCTTCTAATTTACTCTCTTTACGAAACGGCCGGATACCTTACGCCGACCTTTGACGGCGATCGGGAAACGGAGGTGGACGGATTCACCCTGGCGGTCGTAACAACAAACGAAGGTTCGCCTCGTACGTGTCGAAGATTGAAAAGCCTCTCCCTTGAACCCGTATTCTCAAGGTAATTTTACCGAAGGTACGCAACAGCTGCGGTAGCGACATAAATTCAGTCTGCTGTAAACTCGTGCTATCTTTGACGTGTCGCGTCGTCTTGTAACACGCCCGTGTCGAGCGTTACAATTTCATCGTTGCTGCGCACATATGACGTACCCGCATTTAAAGGGGTCGAGTCGAGCGTTGAAGGTGTTCAATTTTTACGAAGAGCATAAAAATCCGGCCCATCCAAGAGAGGTGCGTTATTCTCTTCCTCTTTCACGTCCCATTCTCTCTAACGTAGCGTATACGTACATATATACCGCGAACTTTCCACCGAGTAGAAATCTGCGCGAGTACCGGGGAAGTAATCGGGACTATACGCAGATGGGAACCGGCCGAGGTATCCAAGAGCAGTCGAGGATTCAGCTCGGGGGATTCGGAGGGTGGATATAACGCGAAGTTTACAGCCGACTGAGTCTTGTGCCTCTTTGCCGGCGCCTCGCACAAACCCCGGCTCGACGCGGAGGTAACTTAACTGTGTTCAGACACGTTTGGGTGTAGAAAAAGGACGAAGATTCAGAAATATGCGCCAATCGGTCGAGGCGCGGTTCTGGGAGACGGAGAAAGCAGCTGCTCGTTAATTTCTTTGATCCCTCCGACGTTGGTTTCTTTCGCAAAAAGAATATGATAAGAGACGAAATCACGCGGGAAATGGGCAACAGCCGAATAGGGTTCGGATGGAAGGGTTTAAGGGGAGTGACTCTGCGTGAGAAGACGGACTGGTGAACGGTGGGAAGAAATCGAGGTCGGAATTCGGTAAAAATCGTATTATGCAAAGTGGCCTTTACGGTCGGTGGGCAGAGATTATTCAGACCCGAAATCTCTTCCAGAAGAGCGACACGTTTAAACTGTCCCATGAATCCTGAGGCCGAGGGTGGGAGATCCGGCGATTCCCTGCCTCGAAGAGAGGAGGACTACCGCGTTATATACGTTATGCATATCGAGTTCGGATAGTTGCGTCTAGTTCAATCTCCCGGATTGAAACGGTCCTAGCTGCCTCGTCATATTCTCTCCACGAAGATTCTCGCCGATGTAATTGGAAAAAAAATTCGATATATCAACCTCCCAGAGGACGTCGCATCTGTATAGAAAAAGTTGACCGGCGACAGGACTTTTCGTTTATTCACTTCTTTTTTATCGCTCGGGTCCGACTTTTTTCACAGCCAAAGATGGCGCGGTTAGACGCGGCAGTCACGGGTCGGTTTATCCCTCGAAACAAGGTTCCATTCATTGTTATTCTTTGTCAGAGTCTGTCGTTTTTGCCCGGTATCACCCCTATTCGTAACGCCGAACCTGTCGCGGATCTCGCCTAACGAAACAAACTAACGACATCTCGCCAAGATGATCCTTTGCTCGCTTTCATCCGTCCTACGATCCCTCGGCGCAAGTTTCACGATATTCGTACCTTGGGTGTGCTTCGATTCGACGAGTCAAAAGTGCGCGTTACGAGCAAGTACGAGGAGGATGATGATAAAACGTTAAAGACGAACTCACCTCCGGAAGTCGCGACTCCAGCAAGCGTATATGACGGGATTCATGCCGCTGTTAATCCACCCAAGCCACGTAACGGCGGCGGAAACAATTTCCTCCTGCCAAATACACCTCGAGCAGAACCCGGACCACAAGTTCACAACGAAAAAGGGAAGCCAACACACTATGAACACACCCATCACAATACCGAGCGTTTTCGCGGCCTTCTTCTCCTTCGCGAACTTGGCCAGTTTCCGCGAAAGCGAGAAGTTCTTTCCAAGGTGTTGCTTGTTGTTGATCCTCGTCGACGGCAGCCTGCTAAGCCCGTTGTTGTGCAGGGCGGTCAGAGGCTCCTCGAGGTCCTGAAGGTCCTCCGGAGTGCTCGAGGCTGTCCTGAACAGGTGTCGAGCGTCGGTGTTGGTGGCGCCGCCGCGGTGTATCCTGAGGGTGAGTTCGAGTTCGCCCGAGGCCATCATGACCTGCTTGGTACCGAGCTTCAGACTGCGCGTCTGTATGACCGCCGCGCGGTATATCCTGTAGTAGGTGAAGACCATGACGAAGAGGGGCAGGTAGAAGGATATGGTCGACGAGAATATGAGGTAGCCGAGGTGCTCGGTGAAGGGGCACTTGTCGTCGGGCACCTTCTCCGTGCGAACGGCTCGCCACCAGGCGATAGCGGGGAAGGAAATCGCGCTCGAGCAGACCCAGACAATGGCGATGAGGATCGCGGCCCGCTTCCGGCTCATCCGCATGGGGTAGGTGAAGGGGTCGGTGATGGCCCAGTACCGGTCGAGGCTGATCACGCAGAGGTTCAGAATGGAGGCGGTCGAGAAGAGGACGTCGAGGGACCGCCAGACGTCGCACCAGTCCGTCGTGAAGAGCCACTTGTTCTCCAGGACCTCGTATATCGCGCTGAACGGCATCACGACCAGACCCACGAGGCAGTCGGCGAAGGCCAGCGAGGTCACGAAGTAGTTCGTCGCCGTGTGGAGGTACCGCTCTCTCACCACGGCCAGGATGACGAGCATGTTCCCGAATACCGTCGCCACGGAGAAGAGGATCAGCACTATGGCCAGGCCCGCTCTGTCCGAAGCCAGGTTCCATAGGTCGTTGTAGCCCGTCTCGTTACCGCCGTTGGACGCGTTGTAGTAGGTCTTGTTCAGGTCGGTTCCGCCGCTGCTCGTTTCGCCATCTTCCGAACCGAGCAGGTAAAAAATATCGCTTTCGTTCATCTTGCACCCCGAGATGCGAGGAGGACGCCGAGTCCCTGCTTCCTCTGCCTGCAGGATATCAGGTCCAGGTCGGGGCTTCGGTCCCCCGTCTTTTCGCTCGTTTCGCGTGTCTTGTCATTCTTACTGATATCGGAGATTGCGCTCTTATCAGGCACGGGATTAATGCCGATCACGCCGCTGTCGGCCGATCCTCCGATCGGTATTCTCTCAACGCGATTGGAAACATTATCGGTCTTCTGATTTTTGTACCTTCGTTCGTTTCCGGCCCGAAACGGATGCCGAGATCCGAGTGATCCCTGATCTCTCTCTGACGATCGAGGGGATTCTTTTCTCTGTGAATTAAAGAAAAACCGCGCTATCGCAAGTACGCTGTTTTATCCATATTTCAAATATTTTATTCTCCTCTTTTTTTTTCTTTTTTCTTCTTTGTTGATATATTGCACTCGTGATATCGAACGAACCGTAAGTTTTAAGTTGTTACGTAATTCTCAATCAGAAATTAGATATTCGTCGAACGAGATCGAAAAATTAATTATTTTAGGATCCTCCGATGTTTTAAGTAGCTACTTTCGACGCACGATTATCAACAACCAATTCACTGGTCAATTAATAACTAACGTCACGATTTATGTATAGATTAAAATGATTTACTTTACGTGCTGGGAAATGAATAACGAGAAATGTATTCCGGCTAATGGATAATTTTAAACCGACCGAGGTTTCAGCTTCTCTGAATTTTTCTCTTCCTCTCACTCCTGTCGCTTTTTCCTCTATGAATTGTTTTCTTCCAAGTTTTGTTCGTTTATTCTTATATCGAGTATATTTTTCCCATGGCTTGCTCACATGGAATCTCACCTTGCGTCTCGAACGTTTTCTAAAATTTATGGCATATTGACGATTTTTCACAGCCTCATTTCTCTTCGTCAACAAAAATGGAAAATAATATTCCACCTCGTCACTTTAGCATGGCTTCGGTTTATCTGGGTCGAACAATACGTTTCACCTGCAACATAGGAAGCAAAAAATAAACCGATTTTACAATAAATCAATACGATGCTTAATATCTATACAGTTATTACACGTGTGTTATGATATTGGAAATTGATGAAATGAAAAATTTTCCATTCAATTTTTTTCACCAGTTGGACAATACATCAGGAACTTAATCAATTATCACAATCTGACCACGGTTCGAATAAATCCGTGAATTTACACACTGTGCGGGGACGTTGTAAAGCGTTACCGCTAATTGAACGGAAGATTAAAATCAATGTAATTGGGCTCTGTGAATTTAAATTGGTTCGGGGCTCTGTGCGGCAAAGTTGAGCTGAAAGCTGGATTTATTGGAATTCCGGGGAATCGAGACTTTTGTTATACTTTCCCGTTCTACCGGGACCAGAATTTATATGAATAGAGCCGCACGTTTTTTCTCCACCATTCAACTGGAAATCCTGCGCCGTGCGTCCATACATTTAATATGCCCTAAAATCGGACGGCTGAGTCGACAGCCAATACGAGAGGGAGAGAGAGAGAGAGATGAAGAAAAGTGAAAAACTATTTTTTACACAAGTGCGGATTCAGTCGACTATAAAAAACTGAAACGCACAATAGATGAAAAATTAATCAGAAACGAATAACGTAGTAAAAATAATTCGAGGAATCTGTCGTAGATGAAAACGCGTCGGAATCACGAATCCTTTCGCAGTTTCATGTACATGAATAATTCACGAAACGTGCAGTATACAAAATGTGGGACGTTATTATATCCCGGAAAACTCTTCCAGCTCACGTACGCGACGTACTATCTGTTTTAACAACATTTTTCCTGATAATTACGCAGAAGGGTTGAAGAAAATCCGAAGGTTACGAGGCCGAGCCAAGCGGTTATAAATTGGCTTGATACGGTCGCCGGTGCAGCAGCGAGAGGGTCAGTGGTTCTAATTTTAGTGTACTAATTTTAGGCGCAAAAGGGGCGCGAGGGAAGGTCCAAATCCCATGACGCGATTTCCGAGAAATTCACAGTGGAAAGTGTCAATCTAATTTTCCTACAGAGATAATTTTCCACGGGGATGAGAAGAGGAGAGGAGAGGAGGAGAAAAGAGAGGAGAGAACCGGCTCTCGACGCTCGCTTCTCCGCTTGCGTATACGCTGTAACTTTCTCATTGTCGAAAGATTATGTCTACATTATGTATATCAATATACGTATAGGTGTAAGTACCGTGTACTTAATTCAAGTGGTGAAAATGTTCGCTGTATTTGATGGAATAATTTTCGCGGAGTAAACTTTTCGAGAAAAATTTTCACTCTCTCACTCTCTCTCGCTGTCTCTCTCGTTCTCTTTCTCTCCGTCTACCGAGTTTCAGTGAGATAACGCGATCTCTTTCTCAGTAACAAATTGGTCGAGTGTGCCACAGCTGATAAAATGGTCTCGTTGCCAAAACCGGTTAAAAATGAACAAATCGTTGTCATCGACGATAATTTTTTTCCATTCCTCTACTTCCAATTTCTATGAATAACTTATTTTTCGTAAAACATAATCCCCTTTGGCCGAAATCCCTCGGTCGGCTTTTGATATTCCGCTGCCAATTTTATCTCCCCTGAACACACCAACGCGGCGGTGCGTCAGAATCGTCGAGGTTCAATTTCGCATAATTATTATCCTTTGTATCCTTCGTAAATATAATACAGAGAGTGGGTGGAATTCCCGACGCTACGCGATTTCTCTGTCGAGTGAAGCGTATACAGGGTTCCCTCAACTTCCAAACTCTCTATTCAATCCAAAATTTAGACGTATATTACGTAACCACAATCACTTTGACTCGAGCAGACAGCTACGCTGATACGCAAAAGGGAAGGAAGGAAAAGTAGGCTGACCGAACGGCTTGATTGAAAAGAAGGTCGCACGCGGTTACTAAAAATTTTTCTCGCTACGAATAATTCTCTCCGTACCATTCCGCGACCACGTTTTTCCCCAAGATTAAAACTTTTTTCAGCTAGCCTCGTTTCACAGAAAAGTCACGTTACGCGCGAAAATAATTTCCTCTGACCAGAATCAGATTAGAACAAATGGTACGAGAATCTAGGACAAAATATTCGAGAACATTTCGAAAACTTGGAGTATCTGCCGAACAGCTGAAAATGAACTGCACGTCAAAGAGCTTGGGACGTTTTGTGATCCGAAGCTCAAAAACAAATACGTGGCGTACCTACCGACGGAACGAATGCCGTGGCATCATGGTACACAGTCCGATGAAACGGAGGTACAGAGAGCAGAGCTGACGACCTTCTTGGAAGGAAGACGCCGGAGGTATAGCGAGGACATAAAAAGAGAGAGGATGAGGGGGGCGAGAGAGAGAGAGAGAGAGAGCGAGAGGGCGGGGGGGCTGCAGTGTGCAGGGGAGTTAGTCGGGTAGGTAGTTTGTCGGGGGATGAAAGGGGCCGGGGATGCCGCGGTCTGAGCTCTCATCCGTGATCTGGGCGAATATTTACCGCTGCCTGGTCAAAGCGGATTGAAGCCCGAAGCCATACCCACGTCACCCTTGCGGGATGAAGGGGTGAGTTGGCCGGTCGGACGGCGTTTTTGGCGCTTCGCGACAAAAGTTGCACAATACCCGCAAACCGGGCCGAACTGATAGCCATACTTTTCCCTTTTCTTCGGCCCTTTTTTTACCCCGCTTTTCTTCTTTTTTCAAATAACGGGCGGGTTGTAGCGTCGCGACTTCGCGGCTTTGCCTCGGCTGCTCTCCGTCTCGAGAGCTGCGTCGAGAACGTACTGGAAGGTCAATGAGAACCGAGTCGAGATTCGCGAGATTGAGACTGAGAATCGAAAACCGAGGGGCACGGTCAAGTCTGGCCGCAGTTCACTCCGGGCACTGGATTATCGTGACTCCGACTGGAACGGTTGAAATATTTTTCCGCCCTTCCTTCGGGAGGGGTGGAAGAAAAACTTGTCGGTCGGTAGGATAATCAAGTTTCGGGGCCAAGATCGGCAGACGCCGATATTCTTTTTCTTCGTCTTCATTCCCGACTCGGGATTTTCCCACTCGCGATTAAATAACAACGAAAGACAGATCGGGGGTCAAAGCTTTGGCCATTTCTCCATCTCCCGGTTTCCCTCTCGATTGAGATACTCGGCGAGCTTCTTTACAGTGTTCCTCAGAATCAGACTGATCCCGAATGCGAGACGTTTTTCGGTCCGCTTATACTTCTCCCTCACTCTCTCTCTCTCTCTCTCTCTCTCTCTCTCTCTCTTCGTGGGATTACCCCGCGATATCGCCTCGCTAAAACCAACTGTCTAGACTTTTACCAAATTGGTTAGCTTCTCCGAGTTCCTGAAACTTCTACATAACCGCCGCCATTCCGACTTTCGCGTCTTTTCACCGGGAACCGGGTACCTAAACAATTCCAGCAATTTACTCTGCCACTGCTGCAGACGCCGCGGTTTTACACTTACGTTACACCGTAACACGTTTTAATCCGATGAAAGTCTCATGTTGCATTAAACGAGGATATAAAATCAGATGAAAATAATCTCAATTACCCAAACGATCCGCGTTCTCCAGGTCTCGTTAAACGGGGCCGTTTCATGCATTAGATGCTGTACGCCCGTACAACATGGCTCATTGCTCTAAGAAGCACTTACAAAAATTACAACATCCCAACGAGCCGTAACGGTCTGCTGTAATTTGAACCAATTCGTTTTTTTTTTTTTTGTTCTCCAATTTTTTTCGCTCTCGTAAAATATTCGGTCGCTTCTGAAAAGTCCTTTGATCCATTGCCCGAGGTTCGGTGTTACCGGCGGCGTTCCCTGTTTCTCGAACTAAGCGCGCGTGGCCTGTTACACACAGCAAACGGGTTGATTGTGCAGGGACTTGTCACTGGCACCGAAGCGAGGACTGCAGTTGACGTTGCGACGTATACACACCCTTACACAACCCGTTTCCCCTTGAATAACGCTTTGAATCCGGTTGTTCCTCGCCATCCGCACCGATCGATGAAGACTCGCGTATAATTTAATCCACAACATCTGGCTCCTGTATGCCTACAAGAAGCGAGACTGAGGCGCTGAGAGTCCTTCTCATCGGTGCCAATTTTTGGATAGAAAAATGCAGGAGACGAGAAAAAAGCTGACGGCCTCTATTGATCTCGGTAAAAAATGGATGACACAAGGATCGGTTTAATAGTTTAATAATCAAGGCTCCGGGAATTTTGTTGCACGTAATACAATCGTAAATTATTCCAGAATCGTGGTACTTTCGGGAATTCTTATAAACTCAGCAAATACGGTGCTGAAATCTGCACGCGGCTGTTTCCAACAGAGGCCAGAAAACAGGGATTGAATCGAACTGGCAAAAGGACACTAAACGCGAAGCTTCGTTGTACGGTGTGACCATCAATCTATTCGAACCACTTGAACCGCTCACGATCAGAGTTACAGTCGATTGAGGAACGGGAACATTGAGAGTCGATAAAAATCGGACGGTGGTAATGTCGGGGCTGTTGAATCGCCCAGAATTAAGGACTGTGGTCAATCCAGCGAACGGTTAATCTTCCTTTCTTTTTCTCTTTCCGCTGCTCCTCTTCTGCTGCTAGGTTTTCTTTTTCCCTTCAATTTCCGACCGGCACGATTTTTCGTGTACCGCACGACATGGTCAGACAATTAACGACGCTGACGTTGTTCGTGAATTACTTTGCCACCGAGTGTCACGTTTTTCCGGAAAACACAGCGCTAGCGTCACTTGACACGATCAAAATTTTTCTCCTTCAACTTATTGTGTCATTGTATAAATGACGGTGATTATTGCTGCAATCGATACAAAAGTCAAAAATTCAACGGATATTCCGTATCCTGCAACAATGTTCCGAGTTAAACCTGTCAAGAGCTCGTTCGAAGTAAAAAATTCAACCATCGTTGTGCGAACTACGAAACAACAGCGGGGAATTATTTGCCCGGCTGTGATACCAATTACCAATGTAATGCAGGAATTCAAAGTTTTCCCATTATATTATAACAAACAACAGACAATGGAGGTTTCATTTCATCGAATATACATCAATGGCGAGTATTTACTCGTGTTCTCTTATTTCTCTGTACAATATTGTAATGGCTGGATTCACGAAGTCGAAATCACACGACGAACCTCGACGCAGCCGGTATATTTTAACAAAGAAACAAATTTCGGGACGAACGGACAAGCGGGTAATTAAGAAAACGAGCGGACCGTTCGTCGGGGACGTCAGCGAAAAGGCAAAAGTCGTCCTCCGATTCCGGTTGCGTGAAAGCGCTCGAAATCGCGGGCAAAAAAAATTCCTTGCCAATTCAGCAGCGTGGCTGGATTTTCCGTGAATGAAATAAGTGGACCATCAAGACCGATCGTCGACCCCGACACCTTTCCAAGCACGTCCCGTACGTCCTCAAATGGCTCGAATAAGCATCAATAATACATATTCAATTTCCCCGACAGAGTTCACCTGGGCAGAGACCCGTTTACGGGATTTTTTTACAAGTCAAAGTGGCACTTCCAGGCTGAAACCGGGCTTCAAAGTGTATTTTTATCGACCTGAAGCGTTGAGGTCGAGACTATTTATAAACTCGACGTCCACGCTCCTCGAGAGTAGATTGATTGAGCTTGCGAGCCGATCATGCGGAGAGTAGGCACAGTCAGAAATGTGTCTTTGGAAGGATTTTACGATCGGAGGTTCGGCTGGTTGATGAATTCGCGACGTTTGATGGACTCGTATAATTAATTAACGCGGTTTAGCACGTACCAATTTCAGATCGCTGGAAGTTTCGTGATTAATTGCCATCTCGTTGGACATAAAATGAATAACAGAAAGAAAGTATCGTCTCGTTTACCGTTTCCACTCAACGGCTCGTAATATACGCGAAGAACCGTCGAGGCATCAATCATCCGAACTGCATTTACAACCTACGCACCTTGTTTTTTGTCGTCACGGCGAATAAGCGTAGCAAAATTGTGAACTAAATTTTTCCGATAACTACCACCAATCGTCAGCTGCTAATTTCTGAAGACAGAAAACTAGAATAATTCTCCCAGAAATCAGCGTTTTGGTAACCAGATCTAGTGGTCTCAATAGACGAAATAGAAACTCGGCACTGAAATTAATCCCGGACTCTTTGCTTCTCCCGATTAATCAAATTAAATTCAATCAAGAAATTCGAAGAAGCTATAACTAACTCATGAGAAGGAGTAGAAGAGGACAACGGGAGTGGATAAAAAAGGAGGAAAAACACGATATGCCAATTGATTGCAAGTCGGATTAGCCGCAGAGCTTTGTTCCTAACGATCTTTAGCTCATTCTTGGAAACAAAGAATCGCAACGAGCAACGGTGAGGAAAAAAGTAAGAAGCGGATACGTACGAGATAGAAATCGAGCAGCGCATACCTACACAAATCGGATGTTGACCTTTGTTTTTGAGGAGAACTTATTTTGTCCGGCACTTCGGCGTCGGAGCAACGAATGCGAGGGTCGATCTTGGCTCAAGGCGACAGCACAAGCAGGGCTTGTCTACTACCCTCGAACACCACGGTGCTCAGACGTAAGCTGCTTATCAGCTGGACAACCCTCGTAGCTCCAACTCGCATCGCCGACAACTTGAGCTCCGTATAATCGACAAGGTACCAGCGATCCTGAAACTTTCCTAAACAAGAGAAGAAAAAATAAAAAAATAAAATAAAAAATAAATAAAATAAAACAACCAAGTGGAAAGGAATCGCCTGTAAGTAAAATCGTAGGTAAAGAAGATCTCTTGCTAGTAATTTCATTGCGACTTTTATCATTCGTTTTTCAGTGAGTAAAAATGTATTTTTCAAACTGATCAAATTGATTTTCTCGAGAGGGAAATATATACTCTTTGATGAGAATAATTAAAAAAATGTTACGTGTGTGGTACGAAGTTGTATCTTCTCAACCGACTCCATTACACAAGTAAAAGTATTTCACAAGGGTTTAAACTTGTCAAATAATTCCTGTCCCGAGTGAGCACAGAATCGAAAAGCAAACGGTTGAAATTTTAAAATAAACATGTTCAACTAGCTGCAATTTTGTTTGACTTAAAAATACAGCCGGGCGAGAGAATGAAAGATATGAAAGAGAACAGAGGAGTTGAAGGAAGTAAAAATGTAATATGTTTGACGAGGTAAAAGAAACAATAGCCCAGGGCAAGTTCGGTACGAAAGGCGAGCGTGTTGAGAAGCGGTAATAAATGTATCGTTGAGGATTCTGTTCCTATAACAATGTATAATATTCATACTAATGTACGGCTATAATTTTGTTATATGCGTGAGTGTGAAACAAAGAGCAATTAATATTCCGTTAAAAGAGAGAGAGAGAGAAAGAGAGAGAAAAAAAAAGCTACAAAAACACGCATACAGGTAATTAATACGTCGTTTTCCGAGCTAGCGAAGCGAGACAGGATTTGCTCCTCTCTCACAGGCGAACCCCGCCGACACGGAAGAATTAACGAATGAAAACCGCCGAACGCAAACAAAAAAGAAGAAAAAAAAAAAGGAAAAAAATCGAGGATAATAAACGGTAAAGGGGTGAGAAATGGCGGGCGAGACTGCGTGGCAGGGAGTTAGCAGGGCGGCGGGGTGACAACTCCACAAATTTTTGCCTCATCCAGGCTCGAGTGAACGAGATAGGATTTAACACGGACACTTTCGTCGATTTATACCGGGTGAATAATTTACACCGTGTATTTTTGTGCGTTTCAGAATGAAAAAATACTCTAAGCACGCGGGGGTGAGAGTGAATTTTACCGCTCTTTCTTAACACCCCTGGCAGAGCTTACGTTGTTTCGGGGCTCGCGGAGAGGGTAAAACAATGAGAAACGACCGGATGCAGGGCCGAACTTTACGCGACCGGGGAGTTTAGGTGAATCCCAGGTGAGATCTCCGGCCCGCAGAGGGCAAATCTCACGGGCAATTTGTAACAATCGCTATGACCGCGATGAATATGAATGCCAGCGGTAGGCGGTATAACCGGGCTTTGAGACGGCCAGAACTACGGCTGAATATCACAACCGGTGAATATCTCACCCCCGTATATCTCTGTCCTCATTCCCTCTTGTACAGCCGTTAATTTATGATCAAACGAAACACACGCCGCTTGTACGTCGTGTGATGCAGTTACGCCGGCCTCGTTATGCGGTCAAGTTTATCGAGCTTCGTCGATACGTGGTGCATTTCTGCATTCGAACAAGTCGCGCTTTGTCGGGACGCTGTTAGGTATACCTGCGTCGGCTGGTTCCGTTTCGATCGCGAAACAACAAGTCTGATTACAGACTGGAATCAAACACACGATGAAAAAGAGCAATGGTCGCGGAAGAAATCGTTAACTTTATTTCATTGGACGCAATTGTCAGGGATTTTTCAAACTCGTGTCGAACAGTCCCTGGACACGGGGCTAATGGCGATATAAGGTCGGTGCGGAGGCGTGAGATCGATTCTAGGGGCGCGGAAAACACGCGTCGTTAATCATTCTTCGAGTCCATTTGGCCACCTGCAAGATAATTAGCTTTGCAACGGGAAAAGGGGAGGAAATCGAAGAGGGATGGACGCCGGTCAGGCAGATCGACGGAAGCTGGACGGTAACAGCAGCAGCATCATTTGTTCCGAGTTTATCGATCACTCGGGTAAGCTCTGCACGCGGAACGTTTTCAGGGAGAAAGTGACCGGGACGTGTGAAAATCACGCCATTTAATTAACGGGAGTATTGGTCAGTGGTCGGGCAACCCCGTGAATTTGACAAACGTGTAATCTCGGTATTTCAAAGGATCAGGATCAGGCTCTTTACACCGGATTACCAACCGCCTACTTGTCCTGCGGCAGCCCTGCGGGCTCATTTTTTACCCTCGGTCCGCGGGATTATACAGAGCGCAAATTGTACGAGAGAGGTGAATATTTATACAATTGTGACGCCGCGGATATGAAGCCGTTTAGAAGGCGGTATTTTTCATTACAACTCCTCGGTGAAATTGGTAACGAGACTGTCCCGTCTGTAAGCGGTGTTTTAATTACAGTGATCCTTATCTCGAGTTTCACCGAAACGTCAAGGCATCGTCAGCGATTGAACGGCTAACGAAGCTGCGGAGACAAAGTGGAAGTGGGCTTATTTAATCCGAGGCTCGTAGTTACACCGTTGATGAAATTAAAAATCTCCAAGGGTTTCAGCCACCGCTGTATTAAAACTGGAAGCGAACCTGTTGCTTCTTTGATACCCTTTACGAACACCTGAACGTTCGAAATCAGCAGCAGACGAAATAATTTCGCTCTTGGATATTGTTTATAGTTTAGTCCGCAGGAAAGCATCGACAGGAGTATATTATACGCAAGATGTATATTGCCCGGCAAAATTGCCTCCGCGATATTACAACGCAATTACATCGCGTCGGGGTGAGAACGTAAAATCCGTTTCAAATTTATGGCGGGGATGCATCAAGAGCTCGCAATAATCAGCGGCTGGATATTGCGTTTGCAATTTCCCTTCCGAAAATTCTACCCAATGCAAATATTTATAGTTCATACCGAGGCCGTAGCGCCGCTGTAGCAGCGGACGAAAATCACTCCTAGAACCCCTGAGCCCTAAGGGTGCAAGCTTGCGGGCGCTACGCGAAGCGCCGGAGGACACAAAGCGGGGCTCCAGCCTCACCAAGGAAGGTGTTGTTGCCAATATATCCAGACAACCAAGTTTACATCCTCCTCACCCCCCTCCTCTCCCTGCCACCGCCACCGCCGCCGTCCTCCTGTAATTGGGTTAACGCGAACCTAGTCGGCTGCATAGCGATAGGACACGCCGCCACTCTCTCTATCTCTCTCTATCTAGTCTATTCTATTCCATTCTATCGCTCTCTCTCTCTCTCTCTCTCTCTATGTCTTTCTCTACCTGCGCCTCCAGCCTAATCTGCGGTACGTGTTTGTATAATGCGCGTGATAAAAGCGTGAATAAACGGAGTACGAAAATGTGTACGATATATAACCACAGGTGAAAATCATCGTCATGGTATTTGGTGCAATCATTGCCCTTGATTTACCGATCGCTCGCTGTCTGGTTGACGATGAGAATGGAATTTCTGTAGAAAAAATGAAATTCGTGTATCAGTTTATCGTATTATAATACCTGTATAGTGAGAAAATGCACTCGACGGGCAGAAACCTGAAACACGATCACGATTTCGAGAGATTGTCCCGACACACTGTGATACGTTATCGTTTCCTGCGAGTATAACATTTCGCCGTTGTATGGTTATTTACGGTAAGTGGAAAACCGGCACTCATCTGGCGGTGGTTTTTAATGAATACGAAAGTAGGAGGAAAGAGAGTTTTCCAAAGGAATGAGGGAAGGATAATTATTTTCAAAAAGTAAAACAAGAGCCGCCATTAGTTTGTCCGGTGAAAAATTAGGATTGGATTTGGACGGGTTACCGGGGTGGGCGAGATTTTGTCTTCGTGGAATTCGGTGCTTCGAGTATCCGTACCAAGGGGATGAAAACGACGGCGGGGGAATTTATTTCCGAGGGAAAATAAACGCCTCGCGTTTCGTCCTGCGTTAGTTTTCCCGTGTCTCCCCGGCAAAGGCTGGACCCGCATGCGTTGGGAAATCGTCGTTATACCGGAAAATCACACCGGATATGGGAATCGGAGGATGTGATCTGCTTAATGTAAACCGTGCGCCGCGCCGTCACCCTTCGTAATGAGAATATCGCGCAGTAATATATGGGACGAATACCGTCGTGCGGTAGAATCTTCCTCACGAAAGGCAGTGAGCAGAAGAACCTCGGCGAGTCCCGAATCCCGAAATCCGAAATAGGCACTTTAGACTAAATGATCTACTGTAAACAAGACCCCACCTCCTAGTTTCGCCCCCGCAATTATCCTTAGCGGTTTGAATGACGAATTTGGCCGCGTCCTTTATCTAATCCACCGCAAATCATCCTGGCAGGAATTTAGAGCTTAATCCTCACCAGTGAAAATTATCCTGGGAGTGGTGAAGGACTGCACGCGGTACGCACACGTCTCTGATCTCACGCTTCAGTACACACACTCGAACCGTACCGCGCTAACTACATCGCCGTAGCTCACGACACCTTATCGGACCACGTATCGCCACGCGAACCCGTCGTTTTCCCCGTTACTTTTGAATTATTCTTACACCGCGAAAGGAAATATTCGGGACGGAATGAGTAATCGGGTCGTTTAAATAAATAAAGAAAAACACAGCAATTTCGCGGACAAACTAACAACGAACAACAGCTTCCTCGGAAAATCGACGAATGAGAGGGAATTTATCGAACGAATTCAGTGCAATTAAACTAATCAAAAGGCACGAGATCCATTTGCGCTACACCTTAAATTATAGTTTTGCACCATGCGCGAATAACCCTGAGGGTAGAAATAGGCTTGCGACTACGATTTGTTTAGTGATTGTCGTGAATTTTTTTGCTAAGAAAGGAATGTATGTAATTTGTTGCAACGTTGAAGTAACATTTTATACATATATTCAAATAAATATCGTAATTTTTTAAAAGTATTTTCATTGCAAAGTTCAATACATTTTATAAACTCCTTTGTTGTCAAAAAAAAAAAATCATGAAAATCACTGAAATAACCAAGTCCTAAACCTATTTCCTCCCCCCCCCCCCCCCCCCCTTAATCGCGCGATATTACCCGACACGCACCTCGGCTCTTTCTACACCCGTATTACGGTCTATACGTTAGTTATAAATCGCGGACTTGACGCAGCGATATCAAATGTGCCATAAAGTACGGGATACAGTTTTATGAATTTCCCAATTCCCTGGAAGAATCATGCGCATATTGTAGAATTACGTTGCCTCGACCACGCGCATGTTTAGCAAATTTTTCCCTGCAGCGTTTTTGGAAGGGATAAGAATCAAGCCGATTACGTCAGAGCTTAGCAGTTATTTTTGGCATAAGCCGAAAGGGAGGGGAGATTTTATTCTCGAGTTTATCGTTCGAGTCAAGGGGCCCGGATCTTGGGTCTGGATACGTGGTCTAAGGGCGCCCGTCACGCACCGTATTACTCGGTATTACCCCGTGTAATGCGAAGGGATACGGTCTGGTAAGTTTGTTAGTTCGTTAGGCGAAAACCTCGTCTGAATCTGATAAGCAATCCGTGACTGAAGCAGCCACCTGTTAACAAATTCTATTTTTGGATCCGCGAGCTTCTCGCGCGTTAAATTCCTTCGAACCTGAATCCGGTAACCAAATTCGTTACGCAGCGTCCCGGGAATACGGAAAAGCTGCAGGCTTCCCGGCGGATAGAAAAAGCTCGCCGCGCATTCCGACGACTCGATTTTTCATCCCTCGTCCATATATTTCCCTGCAGCGAAAAAACCAGGCTGTAATTAAACGACCGACAGAGAATCCTCCCGAGTGTGTGAAAGATGAGTTCGAGTAGATCTGCCGGTCTCTGAGACACTCGGGTGGCGCACTTTTTTCCATCCCCTTGTCACATCCCTCGGGCAAAACTGTTGGCACGCTGTCTAGCTCGCTGGAGGCTCGTAGGCGTTTCGATCGTATTGTCCTCTGGGAAAATCTTCGCATCACGTGCGACAGATATTTATAGTCCGCAAAGCCAATGTTGTGAATTTCACGTCACACGTTGTAAGACTGAATTTCTCGGCACAAATATGGCAGAGGATGTACGGTATGTTCGCTCGAATGCACCGGCTGTATTTTCCATTTTCGAGCTCATGATCCGAGTCGAGAACGCGGATTGAAAAAGGAAACAAGAAACGACAACTGAACCGAGATTCAAACCTGCAATGTATGCTCGAAACAATCGTCGACTGCCGAAGCCCCGCACATACAAGCTTGCTGCGGAACGGACAACGAAGGAAACTGGAAAATTTTATCCCGGAAACGCAACGTAAATTTTACCCAACGGACGTTCCGATTTATTCGCTCCCGAGACATTCGGCGCAAAGGTGGAGGAGTATCGTTGTTTCCTCTTACTCGCCTCTCGGTGCACGGTAGCTGAAAGGTGAAAAATACCAGCAGAAATGGACTCTGCGACTGCATCGAGACGGGTGACGGTAAATTCCATTGAACAACGCGACGCGGTGCGGCGAATATCCGCTTCCGTTTCACGGCTTGTACCCGACATTCGTTCCGTGCAATTCCGGGGACAAACGACTGGTGGGAATGATTCGTTTCTTCTTCATTCTCCTTCTCGATTTCACCTCATTTTTTTATAAATAACGTCGCGGAGTTCGAGGACGCACCCTCGGGACTCCGTGGAACGGCGATTCAGGGTGAGAAAAATTCGGTCCCCCTTTGGGATGCGGGGCTTTGAGCTCGCGGGTCGGTTGCGCATTTCCCGGAACGGATATACTATACCTATATCCCCACCCAAGGAATTCAACTCTCGTCATTAACTCTACCTCCACGCTCTCATCCAGCTCTTATCTCCGACCGCTTGACTCCAACGAGCAAGCCAACTTGTTTATTTTTCGCACGGACTAACGCTGAGTGAACCCGATTTTCCACTCCGGATTGAAGCCAGCGCGGCTTTGCTGCCGTCAAAGGTCCACCCTTATGTACGTAAATTTCTCTCATGTCTTCTACATGAGTGCGATGCAAGTACGCACATATACAACCCTTTGAATAAAAGATGAAGGTAAAAAATAAAATCTATTCGTTAAAAGCATGCGCGAGTCTCGTCAAGGCAGCGCTTTTTCTTTTTTTTTTTTTTTAATCACAACAGGAATTACTCGACAATAACGACGAAAGTTGCAAAGCGAGTCTTTTGTAAGTTCAGCTGGGAAGCTAGGGGAGAACGAAAAAGATGACTCAGAGAATCAAACAAAGCTCTTATCGTTTATTCTATCGCACGAAACAGTCAACAGTCAGAACGAATACTCGTAAAAACTATTCTAAGAAACATTCTACCGCAAACCGGAAGAATGGGATGGAAAAATATTTTCCAAGTCTGGAAGTGACGCGGCGTGTATATTTGTACGTGCAATTGAGAAAATACGAGTTTTTAAGTCAACCGAGTATATTATGTACACATATATACATAAGTATATGCATGTAGAATCCTGCGCGTATAAATAGGACGTGCGATAAGAAATCCAAGAGGGAAAAAGCGCTGAACGTAGGATGAAAAGTAGAGAAGGTCGATATGCGAACCGACGTTAAATTTCTCCCTCGCATATGCATCGGGTATGCGTTGTCTGTCCCAGAGGTCAAGATATTAATCATATAACTTATATGTCTATTTTTCGGAATTTATTTGTAAGAATTTCTCATGAATTTCTTTGCCCACAGTTCGCGAAGCGAATGAATAAACGGACGTTCATAATTGTTATTATTATTAACGTATTATTGGAAAAGTTTAAGTGTAGAATAAGAAAAAATTTCAATTCCTGTGCACGGCATAAAAATTATAAGAATAATATGAGAAGCGTGGAAACTCTTCATCAGCGTGAAAGTCCCTGATGTATTACTTTTCCTAGTTGAAGTAAATGAATACAGCCTCCGAACCTTTTACAGTGAAACGAAAGGCTGCTCGGTGAAAAATGCAAGGACGAAAGTGTAAGTCGGACCAGGTTATTCACTCGAAACGTTCCGACCGAACGAGATTTTTCATCCTCTTATTCGACGATGCAGCTCTTGCACACTTTCCAAAGTCTTCCCGCAAGAAAATTTCCCCTTTTACAATCAGTAGATACGTGTAAATGAGAATGGGCGAAAGTAAATTTTTCCACAGAAATACCCTCGCATACTTCTATTAAGTTTTCAATTCTGAACGCCGCCCAGCCGCTCGAAACAGTGTCGAATATACGAACAACAAACGAAAACCACATCAAGCCCGGAGTGAACAAACTCCGCGAACCGTTTGTTTGTTTCTTTGATCAAATGAAATTAACGGGAGTTTCATGCAGCTGAGTAACTCCCGAACAACACGGCTTCCCGTTCCACGAGTTGTACGTAAAATTCGACAAAACTACCCGCGCCAATATCGAGGATATCGTCGAGCAGACAAGGAGAGAATTTTTTTGTAAAAAACAAAATGAGGAAAAAGACGATCGAGCCCTTGATTCGTCTGCGATCCCGTAAACTGCATTAATCGATTTTCGGACGCTGCGTTGCGGCGATTCAACTCCTGCGGAGGATGCCTTGGATAAAAGGCGTGTATACCACACTTACGGAGGGCTAAAAGGGCCTTCGTTCAGCCCTGCATTAGCGAGACGCGCATCCCGACGTCCTCGATGCCCTCGACGAAACGCGTGTGTATCGCCGTGTCGTTTTCGGGGCAAACTGGAATCCATCTCGAGGGTTGAGAAGAGGGATCTCGTACAAAGCACCCGCCGAATGTCCGTGATCAAGGGGCGATCCTTGACTCGAAATCGGCAGTGGAAGCCCTAATGCAAACCCGATACTGCAGGGCCGAGATTTAGCAGGACTACCGACCGGCCGGAAATTGCTCGACCGGATACGCCGAAGGGTTCCTTCATTTTTATGGCCCCTCTTACTCCCGCATCCCATCACGCGGGACACGCGACTCTGGTCTGCGCGATGAATAAAACAGCCCGTAACGGACTCCGTGTCACTTATCGTTAGCGAAACGTGGCGACGAACCGTGTGTGATAGGCAAATCTCTCAAGAGCTTGTAACGGAAAACGTCGACGTTGATTCGACGGCGCTTAAGATGAGGTGAAAGATTCGCAACGACGTCATTGCAGACAGCTTGGGTCTCTCCTCTTGAACACCCTGCTGCTACAACTGCTGGCATTAATCTCCTGAATAGTTTTCAAACTAATCTAAAACTACGTCCCGTCCAATTTGGCTGTACTTATAATGTATGGGCGCGTCTATGACCGATTATAGGTACGCGTTATTCAACAGATCTTACGACGTCGACAAGTATTTCTGCCATTTTTCAACCCTTATTGTACGGAGTAACTTCGAGACGTTTGATTGGGAGTATGAAAATCACGATTAATGTCTGCAGGCGAACTTTCGACCCATTTGGCAAACGGCAGGTTTCGATGATCGGTGCTACGAGGCAATACGTCCGAAGCAGAGAACTTGCACATTGAGAAATCAGTTGCTTCGGTGTATCGACTACCGTAAAATCAATGCAGCTAGCAGGATAAGTTCTTGAACTATAATTGCATCGATAATTCTATAACGATCGGTTGATTTATATTCGGTTGTAAAGTTTTCTCGGTAAAGATTCGCGACTACACTCGGCTGTACGAGTTGCAATTTCAGGCTAGTTGCCAATTCAGTCAATTAAAATCTAATCCTCCGGAGAGAAGTGCACGCGGATAAGAATACCTCGCAACTGCAGGCGAAGACGAATTGATTACTCGTTGTTCTCATGAGGCTTTAATTACTTTTGAAGAACTTGAATTTATAATACAACATATTTAATTTCCAGTACAATAATGGCAAGCGGACGCACGCCGCGGTTTCACGGTTATTAAATTTTGCAAGGAGAATATCCGCGGCTCGATATTTGAAAGGTAAGGCTTCGCGGCTAGACTACGCGGATTTCTCTCAACATCGGCGAGGACTTGAGCCGGCAATTTGTCCGCCTCGCAAATGCCGTCGACGTCGTAGTTCCGGCACTCGAACACCACCTACCGGAATCGGGAAACTACGGGATCCGGGATCCGGGAAACACGGGCGGAGCCAAACGTCGCACGAAAGCGCGAAAATCTAATAACCTTCCGCTAATTACCAACGGCTAATTTATACCCGCAGGTATACGGGGAGCGAGTCCCTGTGCTCGACGTCAAGCTCCGGACAAACTTTGGGACGGAGGATTATTCCCTGCTTCGAGTAAAGACCCGCTTGATCGTGCATTTAGAAAATACAGCGAATTTAATTAACGTTCAACGATCGGATTCATTTGCATCCGCAGTCGTGATGAAAATTCGGCGACGATTTTACGGGGGAAAAATAAACATACAATAATCGACTAAATTTTTTCGTCTGTTTTCTTCCACACCTCTCGAGTAATTATCTTCTCTATATTGCCTCGGGATTCGAAATCTCCTCTTTATTGCCTGGAATCATAAGCCGCGAGTGTCTATATACAAAAGTTAATAAAGAATTTATCTGGGATCGGATTTATTGCGAGAAGCCACCAGCTTTTTTCTCACGCTTTATAACGTCGATACCAGAGTTGATGCGATCCACCCCGTTCGATACTGTTAAAACTCTGGAGTAATTTCACGATAATTAAGATAGAATTTTAACAGATTCGCAATTATATCGACGATTCAATTTTTTAGATTTGTTTTTTCCCTCGACCGAGTTCTGGCATTCGCTTAATTCGGTGCGACGACGATCAAAGTTGTAAGACCTGAAACAGAGTTGACGAATAAAGCCAATTTAACGTTAAATCCACAAAATGGATGACGTCGCGACATCGACGATACGTTGACGACTAAGCTGACGTCATTTGCGCGAAACTTCTGGTGTGAAAGAAAAACTTTTCAACCCTCAAACCTAGTTTTCCAATTACGTATTGCCGTTAATTAGCAGCTAGTCCGGCGAGTGCAGCTCATCAAACAACTCGAGATTAACACTGATGAAAAACAGTGTAAAAAAAGGAAACTAAAGATAAAGCCACTCCGAACTACATTCCCTAATTAACAACTTCTGCGAGCCTTCTTCACTTCGGATTATCCGAGCTTATTATTTGACGGTTCACTTTGTTTGATCTGCAGGTGAGGAAGTGCTGCGACGGGGATTAAAATGATTTTATTCATTTGCGTGTGAGAAAATTTGTTGCACTGATTTTATTTGAAATTCATCATAAATGCAGGGTGAATATTAACAATGTAACAGGGTTACGAGCGGGTCGATAATTTACTGGGTTATCCGGAACGTTCTGCACGCGTACGCGCGTATTTGGGCGATAAACATTGCCGAGATATCGTATAACGAGGTCACACCTGTAACAACAATAGCTTTTTCGACAATTAATTATCAAAGCGGCAAACAAGAACCCGTCAGAAACCGTGTGCGCCGGAGGCACGCCGTGAAAACGGACTGATGAAGATAAATACTGGGGGGAGCAGGAAAGGAAGGAAGGAAGGAAGGAAGGAAGGAAGGAAGGAAGTGTGGCGACGAACAAGCAACGCACTTTCTTATCATTATTATGAATGCTTTTGGCAACGCCGTAATATTCGTATATAGGTGGTACACCGACTTGCCCTGGTATATAACAATCATTCGTAAATGAGACAACTTCTCTCTCAAAAAAAAAAAAAAAAGCGTTACGAATCATCGTTTCTTCTAAGATTTTTTTCCCCGTATTATTGAAGGTAAAAAAAGATCGATAGGACAAAGTTTTAACGTACGGGAATTGAAATGACACCTGTGAATGTGTGAAGAAAAAAAATCTTCACGTGAAGTAAGGGAAAACCGTAGATATAAATATAAATAATTTTCAGTTTTAACCAAGAATGAATGTTATCTTATATTCTGTGGCGTAGATAAACGATTAAAATTTGCATTTCATTATAGTTTCTTTAAGAATCTTTGAAGACGAGTTCTTCCTCTTTCTATAACGTAATGAGAAAATTCAGATTCCCTTTTCAATTCTGCAGAAGCTTTGAAGAAAATATTCCCGCTTATCCGCTGTTAACTATATTTATGAAGATGTATATTTTAGAAGCTGCATTTCAATAAGACACCCTACGTGAATTACGGCTCCTGCCTGCGGGGGTTATAAACCGGGCTCTCGGAAATGGTTATATTAAACAACCCGCGACGTGTTTGCGTGCGCTCGCGCGCTCATTTCCGGTAAAGCGCGAGAAAATTCAAAGCGCAGAATTTACGCCGTTCGAAAAATCGATGCCAATCACTTCGCTACTTCGGATGGAAGAAAATTTTTTTTCAAGGCTCTTTCCTAACAAAATTGCAACGCAGTCGACTGTAAAAATTCTATCCTCAAGCTGCTCCATAAATCGTTTGCGATGGAAAGTAAAAATGAAACAGAAAAGAAAAGCTCAGTGAGCTGTCTGGTGAAGCCTCATTTATTTCAGGCGGTAATGAATCAGCAACGGTTCACGGCGTATTTATTTATAATACGCTGCAATTTTTGTAACTATAATAAATTTCATGCGAGAAGTTGAGCTTTTGAGGTCACGTTCTACCCTTATCTGCAATTCATACATTGTACCTATACCTGTACAATGTGTGTATTTTCTCTGAGAAAATCGTATATTTATATTATATGTACAGATATGCAAATGAATAATTAATTGAGGGTTATACAATTTATTCAGATATGTAAATAAGGTTAAATTTCGCTTTATTTACAAAAAACTTTCAGTTCACCGTGATACGGCGTTTTTCTTTTATCCCTGTACGTCGCATTTGACCAGCTTCCATACTGTTAGTTTTTCTTTTTGTCGTGAGATCAATTTTTTTTTTCACGGCTGTGAACCAGACGAGAAAATAAACATATTTTCAATTCATCCGAATAACTGGATGTTAAAGTCAAGGTTGAAATTGAAGAGGCAAAAGTTTTTTTCACGAGATTCTCCCTTTCTTTCGCGATCTTCTTTCTTTACGTTGTAAAAAAATAAATCGCTTATCAGCGGTGACCATCTTGAAAGATATCTGCAAAAATCGCAGGTTCGTTGTCCCGCGTATTGATCCAGCAAAGCTCTATGTTGTAGAAAATGCATTGAACTCATATGCCGAAGGCGCAAAAAAGGGTGGAAAATAAATGATCGATGGTAATCTATTCTCATTCAAGCTTCCGAGATAACCGATCAGCTAGGCTAACCTCTGACCTTCGCAAATCCCTGCAGAGAATCGAGAACCTACGTCAGAATGGTTACGGTGAATTTTCCGATCCATAGACAAACTGAAAAATCGTAGGGCCAATTTTTCGCACGGAGAAAATTCCTTGACACAAATTTCGTAATTTTCTCCGAAACTTGTATTTAGAATTGATATCTGTGGCAGATAATTACGTGATCAGCTTTTGCATGAAAGTGAATTTTCCATTCACTCATTATTACTGTTTGTTTCGAATGACGGAATCCGGAGAATAATTTTGATTGACAAGTGGAGGATCTCGTACTTCTTATTCAATTTCAGAGATACGTAAACGTCTAAAAGGCAAGGAAAATGAAAGGAAAATCCGCTTTCAGCACGGGCGAAAAAGAGTTCACGGAGAGAATATATCTCGAGTGTTTTTTGGTTGATTGAAATTTTCATTTTTTATCTCGTTTTTCCCCATCGAGGCAAAGCCGCGAGTTGCTCGCATACAATTCGCGGATAATTGGCGCGGATTGCTTTCGCTCTCGTTACAATTTCCCTTACTGCATGAATATAACGAAATGAAAATTTAACAAGCCCACCGTTGGGGCTCGCGATTCTTACCCGGAATAGTGACGGTCTGTAAGGGAGGAGGTTTTGTTGAATTACGGAAGACGCTGAAGACAACTTCCACCGCGTGAATTCAATTATTCAAAGTCGACGGATCGCGTAGTGCCGACGCGGAATTAAGGCTGAAACCCCTTTCGGTGCGAGAGGGATGAAATAAACGAAGAAAAGTGCTCGCCACACCAAATCCACGAATATTCTCCGCCTGTCCCTCTAATTATGTCCGGTAAAAATTTCGAATCATCCCGACTGGGGGATTTCTCCCTTCTCGATTCCATTGGACGCGAAATCTGCGACCGATATCTGTACAGCAGTAAAAAAATCAAGCAGAGTAAATCGGAGGGCGAAAGTGTGGGAAGAACGATATTCGTTGTAAATCCTTTCAACGTACAGCCAAAAATTTTGCAAAACATATTTTTGTCTCCTTTGAAATATTTTGAAAAAATTATTCCCGATTCTTGGAGATTTTTATTTTACCAACGAGTTTACTTCCGAGAATGAAATACGGAATACGGTGCATTCTTGGACGTGTATACCATATAAGAATTCAGTTTACACCCCTGCGAAACCGGAAATATGGAAATGAAATATCTGGGGAGCTGAACTAGATCAAATATTCTAGGTACAACTGGGAAGTGAAATTATTCAAATGAGATATTTCCTCCCGAAGTTGTAACTGCCTCTGAACCGAATACACGGGTAGTCGATCACCGAAACTATATAAGCTTAAAACTATAATAAAGCGTCGAGAGAATTGTCGAAGCGAAACTTGTCAGTGATTCTCTGGTATAACAATAAAATAATGAAAGTGAGGATGTTGTACATTCTTGATTAAATGTTTAAGTCGAGAATTCCTTGGCCAATGAATAGTCTTTGCATATTTCTGAATGCCTCTCAGCTGGGTGAAAATTATCAGGCAGCGGCGGTTTTGAGCCTCTTGTCTCGAGGCGTTCTCGAGGGAAAACTCTTCGCTCGCTGTTGACGAGTTGCGATTTACGACAAAGGGGGGAAAACAGAGATGAAAATACAGATGTAAAAAAAGAAGAAGAAGAAAAGGATAAAGAATAATAATAAGAATAATAATAAGAATAAGAAGGAAGCGAGCTGCATCGCGGAGAAACAAACACCCTGCGAATCAATATATTCGAGATGCGCGCTGCATGAGAGGGTAAATTTACGTCGTTTCCGCGAATACTTCGCGACGTTTATTTTCATTTCGATAACGAAATCACCCGTTGTTTGTATCGCCTCTCCCCCTTCTCCTCATAAATATACCCAACTGATATCGCATTATGCATCACCAAGAATCCCCTTCGCTGAAAAAGAAATCTACGTCCCCGCAAATTTCACACAGTTTCTCAACACTGTTCGCACTACGAAAGCTCTCTTACCGTTAGCAAAAGATTTCTACGGTAAAACAACCCTATTCATTGCCTGTTGGTCCGCTCAGAGGGATTGATCAACCCTCGGGAAATGAATATAAATCGTGCAATAAAATGGTATATACTCGTATATATAATACTTCACTATAAATCGATGAAATTTTTATCGATGCAATGAATGCAGCCGAATGTTCTTTCGATTGTCCGATGAAAAAGTTAACTGCGTCGATACAAATTTTTTACTTGCATAAAAAGGATACACGCATACATTTCACTGGCTAGAGTCAAGCTGCAGTGAATCACATTTGATCGTCCGATCCGTATTTTTCATTCTTTTTTATAAATAAAAAAACTATCCGGATGGTAGTGCAAAAGTTGAAACAACGCTGTTGGAAGCAATCAAGTTTTACGATTACGTCGAATTGCCAGTGCAGGATCTCGATTCTAAAATTGACGTAAAATTCCGGAGAGTGTAAAATATGACGGTGGGGAAATATCGGCGTGGTTTCAATTAATCAAAGGAAACTTCGTTGGGAGAGATTCTTACGAAAAAATAATTATATTAGGTTGGGTGTGAAATTGAAATATGAATACCTGCAAACACAATTGTCTCTGACTGTGATTTTTCTCCTCCGGTTAAAGATGATTTTTGGCCAATGCGAAGGCTGATTTTTACACTGCCGATGATATGAGCATTTTGATTTATACACCCATACGCGATTCGCTGCCGGGTAAATATTTCCACAGATCAGCTCAGTTTTTGTTAATTAATCAGATTAAATTCAGGTCCATTACCAGTCACTGGATTTATTTATCTACGAGTATTATTAAATTACACGTTATCGTATCGTCCATTATACACGTTTCACAACACTACAACGAATTACCTTATGAATCACACGATTTGTTAAATTTTTATACGTACGATATATTTATATACATGAATATATTATATATACATATATATGTATTAGGATTAATTATTTATCAGCGTATATTCCCCCAATCTTAATCAGTAAAAAATAAATTTTAATTCAAACGAAATCGTTTACATTTATCATTGTTTATCATATTCTTATTTACCTATCATATTTATTATTTATTTATTTGTCCTTAAACTACGCGGTTAATTTCACTCCATATAAATTGTCGGTGTTTTCCATCTTACAATCTACACAATTTCATTGTTTTTTCTCAAACGTTTTACGAATATTTAAGGTATTACTTTTTATTTTAAGATTCCATCGTCTCCTGTCGAAAGATAAAAATTTTTATCCCGCATCGCCCTACATTCCACTTTCAAAACTGTCCATGATTTGTACGATTTGGCTGAATCGGGACCAAACGCCGAAACTCCTACGGGAAAACATATTATTATCGTTATAAACACTCCGCCTCATCCCCGTAATTAACGATAAATTGAATTTCTTAGGCCAGGTACGTCACACCAACACCGTGTAAATATAACCTACCGGCAACACAAAGATACGCAGAGAGACGCTGCTCTGTAAATTGAAACCCTTTATTCCGTAGCCAGTAATTGTCATCCGCAGTTACGTTTATTACAAGTGAAAAATACGAAAATCCCACTCAATGTCACTCCTTTCATAACTACGGTTTGCCGAGGGCCATTAAACCCGGCACAGAAATTCTTCAGGAATAATCGTTGAATTATAAAGGATATATTCGCAACTCTAGGGCCTCGTTTAATCGCCTCGCTAATCCTCGACACCCGCAGTTATACACCAAATAAACCGCATCACCACCGAGCTTTTTTTCGATCGGATTTCACTCCCTTCACAATGCGACGCGTCTCATAGTTCACTCATTCATTTATCCACTGTTTTATTTCGGTATAAATTGAATCAGTTATTTCACCGTGTTTCTTTTTCTCTCTACAATTGACAAATTGCACTAAACACGTACGGTTAACGCAAATCAATTAATTAATAGATATAAATGAATATGAATGACGAATATTAAATCGTTTCAACAATGATTTTTAAACGATCTTTCGATGGATAAAAAACGAAGGAAAAACCGAGTGGTGAAAAGAGGGTTTAAGAAACGTTGTAAAGAAGACTGTGAACCTTCGGCGAATGAATCGCGAAAAGGATTTTTAGCGCAGTGCAACGTCACATATCGGATCAAAGCTTTCGTCACGCGGCGTTCCGCGCCTCTCTGAGCCCGGGGGGCGGTTCGGGGGTTGCGATATTTATCGGTCGACGTGAACGAGAATAACGACGAACATGCAACGGGGGGTCGTCGAAGCCTCCGGTGACGTGAGCATCGGAACTTTGACGGTTTCGGGGGCGTCCCGGAGTTCGCAGGTGAAAGGAGTTTGGCGGGCTGCGACCGACTGGCCGCCGCGTGGGCAAAAGCTTCGCACCCCTGCGCATGCCTCGCGATAGCCGAGCTTTTTCAACCTCGCCGCACGCACTTCGCCCGACTAACTCCGCGGATGATGCGTCTACTTTCGCTACGAGACGATGCACGCGCGGCTTCTCTTGGTATTTTTCTTTTTTTTTTAAATTTTTTTATTCGTTTTCTTATTTTTTTTCTTCGCATTAACAAGCTTACAACGCGCAGTGGTGAGCTTAAGGCCTGGAGGAAACAGTCAGTTGTTTACAGCAATCGTCGAATCGAGTTTATTTTGTTCGAATTGAGTAAATATCTGTTTTCAAGATCCATTGAAAGATCATCGATCGTTCGAGTAGAACGCTTTCGCGATATTTACTTGCTGTAAGTAAAGAAAATTTTAGATTAAATCAGACCACCCCATTAATGTTTCGACCCTGATAGATTCGTTAGATAATTACAGTGCACCTATCTTGATTGAACCAATCGAATTACTTGTTGCATAAAGCAAATCAAGGAAAACAATAGTGATTTGTTTCTTGAAGTGTAGGCATAGTTCTTCGCGTGGGGAAAATTTGAAAATAGAATTCAGCAGCTTTCGCTCTTTCGTTCAATGAAGGTGATTTCAATGTTCAACCAGTTCGTTCCTTCCTCACCTTCGTCGTGTAGAACTCACTATTGTTCTAACTACTAATCAATTTTTTACATCGCACTGTAGCAATATTTGCAAATGGCAAAATAATCGCGTGACATTTGACGACTCACTTTTCAAGCACTCCGCAAAATTGTAGCCCATTTGTTTTCGAGTAGTGGAAAAATTTACCACGTTACAAGGCGCCAACCAGTTTCAAAACAAACACGCTCTGGTAGACACAAGTTAAGCTCTGTAATCATCTCATATCCGTACAGAAGTTTGACTGGTACGGTGCTTCATGTGGACTTTGAAATCGGTTCGAAAGTGCGTCTGCGAACTTTTGACTCTCGTGTATCTCCGTCCGAAACAGGATTGTCAGAAATTGCCAGTATATTCGCGAAGCAAGGGCTGTTTGTATATTTTCCACAAATTCTGGTTAAACCGTCGTTCGATACGACTCGGCAGTTGTAATTAACGGAGAGTGCTGTGTTGTTTTCAGTGCAAACCGGTGCGATATTCAAGAGGCTGCACTGCGATATCCACTCGGTGAGTAGCTTGCACATGGCTATTCTCTCCCGACAACAAACTCCCAGGGAATTTTGTTCAATTATTCAAAGACGTATCGGACGGAAGTGCTCGCTCTCAGACTTCTGATGGTATTATTCTGATGCATGTCTGTGTGTACAAGGGGTACGCAAGGTCGAGGCGTATTTGAAAACTCGAGGAAAATTGCGTCTCGGGGCTGTTTCGCGCCGAGTCTGGGCTTGCTTCGTTTCAAGAGCGAAACTTTGGAGAAAAACCAAGTTGGAGAAATTGGGAATAAAAGCATCAGAAATAAGAAACGAATAGGTAACATGATACTCTAACTAACGAGTCGTCGCTCAAGTTCCTCTCGCGCGTTAATTAAGAATATATAAAAAGTAAACTTGTACGAAAACACCGTACGAAAGAAAAATTTGCATCACTTGTAAGATATTTTACTGGAAAGAAATACGTATAACTTTACACGCGAAGCTTGTATCAGGCGAGCGTTAGACGGTGTACGGATACCTAGACTAACGTGTAACGGAGATCGGTTGAAATTTGGGCGTTAATCGATTTCGCGATTATTAAAACTTGGCAGAAATAAAGTGCACATACCTGTATGTACAATAAGTTCAATTCAACCGGTGCAGAAGAGCAATTATCCCTGGATTCGGGGCCGGGAATTAATTTGACATTAGCAGATTAAGCGTATATGTATACGCAGAATAATATCTTTGGCTTCGTTCCCTCGCTAATGGGATATCAAATACAGATTTGGAACGTAGATTTGGATAATCGTAGAGCAGACGTCTGTCTAGGAGAGGTCAAATCTGCACACAGGTTCTGCAGTAAAACGCAAATACCAATATCAGCTGCTGCTGCTGCTGCTGCTGTGAATGTGAATGATGAAAGTTCGGACCGCGAAACGTCCCGTGACATTACCTATTCCTGATAGCGTAAGAGGAGCACAAAGGACCTCGGGGAAAAATGATAAGAGTGAAAAAAGTAAGTAAACGCGTAACGAGTCTATTCATAGATACGATCGGCTATCTCGAGGATCCTCGCATCTTTCATTTTCCCGGTATTGTGTGATATTATGTACGAAACCCGGTGGCCGTCCCTCAGAATCCAACCGCTATTCGCAATAATATCTGTGTTTAATAAAGGGATGCACCGTGCATAGTAAAGCCGTGACGGTGCAGCGAAGCTTCGCTTATATTTTTGTCCGAGTTATAAAGCCGCGGGAGAATCGAGACCACCCGTATATACGCGAGCAAGAATAAAGGCGAACACATTTTTCTCTCACTCTTACGCCCCGGAGAAATATCGCTCTCGTTTTGCTCCCTTGGACCACTCGGCACTGCATTTATCACAACCGCCGACCTCTCGAGGTTCAACCCATCTGCATATGTATAAATATCACGTGCACATGTATGCATTCTGATAATATACATATTCACGTTGATCTTGTGCCGAATCGTATAACTGCATGCATAGAAAATTAAGACCAATTTTATGGAATAAGTATTTACCAAATTTATCCAACAACGTATTTCGCGTTCTCGGATACTTGCCGTGACTTTATTCCATCAAACCTTCGTATCGTATTCCAGAGTTTCAGGAAACATACACGAATGCGTTTCCTTCAGATAGAGGGAAGGGAAGTTCGTCTAAGAAAATACGAACGTAAGCTTGAGGCCATAAAGTTGCCTCTGATATTCAGGAGTAAAAGCCGAAAAGCTTGCGTAACGCGTGAAACGATTCTTTTCTGCACTTCCGTTTTCGAAGATACGAATATTTTGTCGCTTCATTATTCAAGTCGCTGCCGCATTTTGTTTTCTTTAATTTCTTGTTCCATTTCAACTTTAGGAATTTATTTCCCGCAGAATATATCGCGGCTTAGAACGGCTCAATCGCACTATGAGTCCTCCCCCTTCGCCTCGCCGTTTCGCGCAGAATTATTCGAACGACATTCCCCACCGCTGCAATACTTGTACTTCATTGTTTCGCGGAGCGCCGTTTCTTCGTCTATGATTCGAGGTCCTGCTGCTAAATAATATCAAAAAAGATGTGAATCTTTAATTAACCTTCGTGAGTGAACGAAGTCGGCCACTGTTTGTGGAAGAATATAACCGTGCAAAATGAACCTCGAGTCAGTCACGTCCAGTTTAACTTTTTAAATCTTAATCCAGTCATTTTTTCGTCTTCCCGACGAAGTAGCGAAATAAGAGTTACTTTGTCCGTTGATTCGCAGGTCGGCTCTTCCGGTTTCGTGATTCATCGCCATGATCCCGTTGCCGCAACCGTTGCTCTCATTTTTGTAACCTAGATCTGGATCGGAATATCCAGTCCCACCCGAGTTGGCCGCGTCGCTGCAGCATCCGCCACCGCAACAATTCTGTCGCCAGTCGTTGCAGCATCCGGATCCTTCGAGTCTGGACACGAGTGTGTAAGACGAATCGGTGCCATTTCATAATTTCAAAAATCGCATTGATTGTCGAATTTCAAACGCTGATGAATGATATTTAAGGACGATGTCGACTTACTTAGTTCCGTTCTCAGCCCTGCGGCGTCTGAAAAATTTCACACATATTTAAACCATTTGCATCCTGTTTGCTTCACTGTAATTAGTCGCTTCTACACTGTTACAAAGAACTCACGCCGCAGCTTCGCAAAGAACTTTAACCGCACGATCGTCATTCTCGATTTTTTTTCGGTTGTCGCCGACTGACCTGAATTCGAGTGACAAATTAATGCCGCGTCGCAACATTTGATTTCCAAGTTATTTCTAAGTCGTCATTATCGCACGAATGAAAATTTTTACGGTAGGAAGATTCCGTTCAATTATATACGGTATACGTGAAGTTGAAAAAAATACACTCGCTTACTGCTATGCGAGCGAATATACATGTATCGGACAGATTTCAAATGCGGACGCTGATCGAACTTACCTGCAATGTTCGCACATGATCTGAGATAAATTTTGCGGTCCTGCTTGACCGGAATTTTGAAAAATAGTTCGCCGAAAAGTATAACTTTCAAACGTCAAGCTCTCATCGGGAGAATAATAAAATTTGACACTCCTGCCAGCACTCTGAAGTTGTCGAAAGTTTTCCAAAAGCAGTTCGATGATGACAGCTGGAATATAACCGTGATCTCGATGAGAAATGGGAGGGGGGGAGTAAAAAATTAGAAAAGAATACCCAATTTTTTTGGACAGAAAATAATAATTTAACCGTAGGTGTAAGAGATATTAATTTATTCGCCGATTGGGCGGTTACATTGTTTTTTATTTTTATTTCACATAATATGAAAAATCACTTCTTGCCGCCGCAGCAGCCCCCGTTGGGCGGATCCTTCTTCGTGTCCTTAGCGCAGCTCGCTTCTCGCTTTTCCTCCTTCTTCTTCTCCTCCTTCCCATCCTTGCAGCATCCAGACTTGCAACATCCACCGGCGGCCTCCTTCGCTCTGTGCAAAATTTACACATAAAACAACATTGATTCAAGAACACGGATAAATTTACTTTGTCTTTTTTTTACTATCATTGTACGCAGAGAGATGATCGGATTCGGGATATCAGCAGCTAATTTCCACTACGAAACATTTCACAGACAGAAATATATAAAAAAAAAAAAACATATATTTATATATCCACCTCTTTTGCTTAAAAATTGTTCAACTTAAAAATAAGTTTACGGAATAATTAGCGATGAAAAAATAAATTACGCGCCCCTTTGGCTTTAATATAGTTCTCTGAAGCCAAAACGACATGAAATGACAAGTATAAGCCCTTTCGTTATCAGCACCGCGATTTATCCGCACTCCCGACGTCTGTTTTTGATCTCGCGGCGAGTAATCATCGCGACGGGCGAGAGCCGACGATCGAGGAATACAAACCGGAAGCCCGTATGACCGCCGCCCGGCTGATCTTTGGCTGATCTTTAAGGATGTCTTATTTCCCCGCGCAACATCCGCCGCCCCCGGCAGTGCTGTTGCGCTTCTTTTCCTCCTTTTTCGCGGGCCCTCCGCCCGCACAGCATCCGCCCTTTTCCTCGGTCTTATTTCCCGAGGTGCAACAGGCCGCGCCGCAGCATCCGCTCGGCTCCTTCCTCTTCTCCACTCTGCACATTCAGTACCGCCATGTTAGTATGCACAATATCGCCCCGGCGACCTTCCAGCCCGAAGGATCCCTCGATTGATATTACACTCCGTCCCGTCGTCAGGCGGCGGTAATACGGGTCGCGAGTTGCCCGGGGAACCCGGAAACGATTATTTCAATTACCGATTTGCACGAGGAAGCAATTTGGAAAATGCAATTGGGGATCAGTCGTGGCTCGATCGTGTGTTCGCGGATTCGTCGTGGAGAGTAATTGCGGGACAAAATCAAAATGACGGGGAAAAAAGAAACTAGCGGAAAAATTTGCCACTTATGTTACGAAGGGGAGGAAAAAAGTAACCCAATTCGGTGCGAACGGTTTTGGCACGCATTTTTGTACTTTTTTTTCCCCCCTCCTAGCGATGTTACGTTGCGATCCAAACAGCGGCAGCGTTGAAGTGCAGAGTACGGTTAAAACTGCCCTTAAATTGTACGTTTTCGAACAACTTTTTCCCGAGGCGAAATTCCTCACCCTATTTTTCCATATACACTCTTCGCCTGTCTAGCGTTCGTGCAATTCGAAACTTTTCCGCAATAATTGAGGTCTTGTTCAAGGACGGAGAGCAACGAAGGGGAAAATTTTTCAAACGCTATATGCAAGACTATCTGAAACCCAATTCACCAGGGACCCGAAACCGCGGTGTTGTTTATATACTGTTTTAGTTCGTACTTTTTTCCGCAGCAGCCGCCACTGTTATCCTTTTCTTTTTCTTTTTCCTCTTCTTTCTTGTCGCCTCTGAAAGGACGAAGGAAAATATTTCCCATGTGTTTAATGAAAGTAGGTAAATTCGTAGCATTCATTTTTGTAAATTAATCAAGCAAATACACTGGCGCTGGAGTGCGGAATCCAGTATTGGACATACTCACTCGCATTTGCAGGTCACTTGGCCAGTGTATCCCTTCTGCCCGGTGACTTTTCTGCAACGATTGTAACATTCAAAAATTGGAAAAAAAAAAAAAAACTTACCGCATTCTTGTCAGTCTTAACAAGTCGAGGGGGATTTTTGTGAAAGGTGGGGTGTACTCTACGTGGTAAAAGTGAATTCGACGATGACGAGGAACGAAGTTGAATCAATACTCACGAGCAGTGATCGCACATGTTTGCGATTTGGGTGTCAAATATCCCGTAAATTGCCGCTGAGCATTGATCGACGAATCTTGGATATTTTCACGAGATTTCTCTCGACGAAACTTGTCCGTATGATACAATGTACGTGTATACTTGAAAATTTTGATAATCTCGCAAACGAGGTAATTATAGGATCTTGTTTACAAACAGCGCATATTCGTTGTTATCGTTTCACTGTTTTAAAGCCAACGAGTTTCCGCTAATCGTTTCGATTGTTTACCCGCGTCCCACTTCAACGTACTTCATAAAGCTGGACGCTCGCGGCGCTTCTGCAATTTCCAACGTCATATCACGTCGCGACGAACAGCAGCTTGCAAAGACTTGCATAATTTGTATGAATAATACATAATACAAGTTGATTTTCATTCGTTCTTGAATTAATTTCGCCCCCTTATTCGTGTCCATTATAAATATGTAGACATATATTTTCATTTTTACCAAGCAGATCAACCCCTCAACCCTCAACTATACCAGGTATATTATATACCTACGTGTATTTTCGTAGTGCTAGCACGTGCTGGCGGTTTAACATTTAGATTAGAATCTACGGTTAGTTGTGCTTCCAGGATGAGCTGATTTTTATCGTGGTTTTTTATTAATAAAGTTTAAATTAACCCACCGAGAAAACCCCCGACGCCTTAATTATTATACCCGGGCGGTATAAAAGAGACCGCTAACTGCACCGCTTGAATTTGTCCTTCTATACACACCCCCGTCAAGTCCTCATTATAATATACAATTATGATCCATCTTTAATGTCTAAATTAACCCCCCACCCCTATCCCCCCATTCGCATCCTACACTTTATCATTATATGATAATTTTCCTTTTTGCAACCCCGTACAAATTTTCTCCTAAGTCGCACTTCGGCTGATGTACCAAAGCACATCCTGCGGCCAGGATTACCTCGACCAGGTGACCCTGTTCGCCCCTGAAGCATGTCTAAATCAACCCCCTCCACGGGGAGTATCGAGAATTCGACGCTTTTTGAGCTCAACGATTCTCCTCGTCTCCTCAGCGCTGCCTGAATTCATGAAATATTTATCAGGTGTTGGAGTTTGTCGACGGTTTGAACCCATATCATAAGAATCTTTCGCAGTTAGTCTGCCACTGATGACTTCGAACACAGCGCGCATAATGATGGAATGCAAGTATGATTTGCGGTAATAATTGAACGATTTTTCGCAACGTTCTTGTATCACATAACATCGACTCGTCCAGACAAGTTTTTTGTAAAATTATAGTGTTATAGGCTAGCAGGGGGAAACCCTGTAGGTGCAATTTGGTAATTCGATTTGTGCAATCTTGGATTTTCATCTCGATATCTAGGGAAATTTTTGCAATCGAAATAAATAAACTGCCATTCGGCTAGTCTGTACTAATCTGAATTTGCATAAGGTATTTCTGATATCTTATTTCTCGGAATGAGTCCGCATAGCCAATTCCAAAGCGTTTGAACAGTGCTTTATATACGCCCGCCTTCATCAAGTCCGCGTAATTATGTATGAGAGCTGCACGATTTCACCGTCGGATAAGCCGCTGCCGGCCCAAGGGGCCTGGATTTCCTCTTCCTTATTTCTCGAGACTATTTTCTATTTCGCGGAATTTCCTTGTCTCAATTCAGCGACGGACTCTAATTCAGCCGCGTATATACTTGCGGAAATTTCTCGCCAGATTCAAATTGCAGTGTAACGTCATTCTTTTTCCGCGAAAACCTCGAGGCTATTTGACGAAGGGACAAATATATTTTCTCCCGATAAGTTTCTTCGAAGTATCGTATAAATTGACAATTATTTTCTTCATTTATCTCTAGGGAAAAAGATATTACAAGCAAGAGGAATCGGAGAGGTAAAATTATCGCAAGAGAAATAATCGCGCACTGAGAAAAGTTTCGTTTGTTGTAGTAACTAGAAGAATTCAGTGATCGTAACGAGAAAGAATAGTAACGGATACTAGACTTCCCGGTAACAGCTAGAAAACTAATTTCCATTTTGTAACTAGAACGATATTTTTCGGTTGTGGTAAAAAATGAAAATAGTCAAGGACTGAGCGGTAACTAAACTAAAAATTTATTACATTAGTTGGCAAAATGTTTAACGACTGCGTAACGACACCTCAGAATCGTACGAGCTTTGACAGCGATAGTGAATAAATTTCAGCATATATAGTCGCTCTTGCAGATACGGGGTAAAAAGTGCTAACACGTCATTGGCGACTTGCCAGTCGGGCAGGGATGGAAAGCTCCGTTTTGTCTACCGTTCCTGCTAGCGCTGAATCTAAACAGAGCTACGGAATGACGTGCGTCGTAGACAAGTTGTCATTGCCGTGACTGCAGCAAATTGCGTAGATTCGTACGTGTTCGACGAGAAATACGCGGAGAGCGACTCGCTTCACTTTTTATTGCATTCGAAAATTTTTTCTTACTCTTTCGAAAATCGTCAGCTTTCTACTTTTCATCGAATGACCTGCGCCGATGTACAATATCGAGAAAATCTGCAGGTCAATTAACCGAAATATAATTCGAAGAGGAGAGTCGACTCATTTCGCATATTTTATTCTCACTTTACCCAAAATCTTTGAATAAAACGTTTGACTCAACTACCCGTTGAATACGCATGCCGATTAATCCTCGCGAACTTGTCCTTGCTACAAGCTTGCAAAGGATACTCTATAACCCGTGTATATTGGCAAGGGAAACGAGTTTCCCAGCTTGCAGCTTTTGCACGCTGCAGCAGAAGCCGATTATAGTTATTCGAACGGGGGCAAAATGTCAAGGAATCGGGTCACCGCGATGTCCCCGAAATGTTTAAAGCATATGCGAATAATCCATATTCGCGCTTTATTTTTTCGCTCTACCAATCCGCGGTATTGTCCGAATATTCGCTGTTCGCCACATTCAGGGTACATATTTTCAAAACTTTTCCTCTGTCTCTTTCCAACCTAGACATAAGCCTCGTGACGAATAGCCGCAATTTCGTATCAACTCGGGGGAAAAAAAGGGAACATCATTAATTGCTTCGCGGCCGAGTTGATCGATCTCTGCGGAAGTGACGAAACGAGCCCGGAAGAAGAAATAAAACCGTTTTATTTTTTGTCCTGCGGTTCCCTCGGAGAATTTATTCAAACTCCCATCGCTCATGGGAAACCGCGACGAACGCTGTTTTTACTCCTCTACCAAATTTCATCCCCGTCGTCGAACTGTCCGGGATCATGGGCTCTGATTGCCGTATTCCTTTCGCCCACGTTCCCGGTTTTCAAATGGTTGGTCTAGCCCTCGGCGATGTTGAACCTTTGGGGTAGCCGGCGAACTTCTCCTATCAGGGGAAAATTGCTCAATCGTCCGCAGATCACGACGTACGAGAGACGCCCGTTCCCAGGCCATTCGCGAATCGAGAAGAAACTTTCCAGAAATAAGCTCGAACCAGTTATGTGCAGCTGTAAGCTACAAGAAACGATCCCAACTCACCAAACTTTTGACATTCATATCGGTTATCCGGAGCGATAAATTTCCACATCATTTTCGATGCTTGAATCATTCTTTTGCACATTCTTTATTTTTATTTGTTACCATTGCTATATTATTCTTATAAGTGCGTCAGACTCGACAGCGGGAAATTGATTCGAAAGTTGCTGTAACCTCAATTTCGACGGTAAAATGGCTGGTTTAATCGGGCCTTTGACTGTGTGAATTAAAACGATGAAAGTAAGGTAAAAAAAAATTCCATCGGATGAGACTTATCGAGCGCAAATGATCGGAATCGTTCTAACAAGAGGAGTTTAAATCAAACGTAAAACTGGCGTCGTAATACCGTTTGGCTTTCCATTGATACTCGCAGCGCGATTCTTCCGTCGACCAATTTGCGCTTTCCACAGCCGTTGTTTTGTCCGATTTTTTATTTTATTTCACCACTGCAGGCAATTCTGTACGTATGCTTGTACGGACGCGCTAACAATTATTCCGCGACCGAGAACGGACGACAAATTGAATCGAACAATACGCGTTTTCCTGCTGTGAAAATATATTCGAAAAGATTAAAAAATTTAATCTCACTCTGATAGGAGGGTAGGTGAATAAGAATCGCGAGAGCTCTTTTTTCAACAGATAATTTACGCGATGTTTCGAAATTAGCAACTCGGAAATAAGATTTGGGTCGCAGGTGAATCCTGTGGGGTCGTAATATCCGGAGGTTTTTATAATTGGAACGGTTGAAAAATGCAAAAACTCCGCGGAGAAATATTACTTGCAATTATTTCGAGGAAAATGTGAATAATTCTAATTACGTTCCGCGAGTCATTGTGATAATTCAATTTCATTAATTCACTTTCACAACTCATCCGAAGCTTCCTGTTCAATTATTGTTAGGTTTTCGTTTAATTTGTTTTATCGTTTTATTTTCATTCAATTCGAGGCACAGAAAGCGCCATCATTTTTATTTCATAACGGACTTCGTCCGTTTTCGGACTCGAATTTTTTTTTTGTCAATTTTCACGCCGACGGTCAAATCGAAAACCATGCGAAATCGTCAAACTCGAAAGCTGGGTATCCTGAATTTGACATTTTCATTAAACACACCAGCCGTGTATGCGAAACGACAAAAGCGGCGTGGCGAAGATGAGACTATTTGGTAATATTCACTGCACACAAACTAATTACAATTATTCTCCTTGTTAACAATTCCTGCAATAAAGTAATTTGTTTAAGTGCTAAGGCAGCCCCGTGGGGAATTATGTACAGTTATAAGTATACTCTACGTATATATACAGTTTATCCGCCGCCGCAGGTCTAACTAATATTAATCAAATCAGCGCGCGTGTTCTGGTTTATTCTAGTTTTGTCAGCTTTTTTTTTAATTTTATGCTCCATGTTTCGTTCATCCAGCCGTTTCTTTTTTCCCTTCTTCTATCTATAAATCGTCGAAGTATCGTTATAACAAATACATATTCCATAATATTTACAACATACAAGAGTCAAATTCACATCTCTTGAATCTATGACGGAATATAATCGAGGAAGAAAGGTTTTTCAGAGAGGTAATAAGAAGATCGATCGCGTTCAGTGAGCTTGAATATGAAATTCAGCAATTTATTTTAATAAGACATGAAATACAACTCGCATCGGACTTTTAACGGCGCCTCGATGCGGACATCCTAACATCACGGTTAAACCGCGATGAAAGTTGTTTAGAAGAGGTCCAATTTCTCCAGGAGCTGAAACAGTCGTAAAATAAATTCAGAGGGTTGAACGATTGTTCGCCGACCGATAAGTGAGTACGTCACAGTTTTCAAACTCACCTTGGTGTCCTTTTCCTTGAGGCACTTGAGGAGCTTGGTGGTTGTCTCGACGGCGGTGGATCCACCTAAAAATAAATGTTTGATACACGCCTCGTTAGAACAGCGAAGATCGAAGATAAAATTAAGGCAAGGGGGGGAGGAGGGAGAGAAACGGGGAAAAGCAAGCATAAGAACCTCGAAACCTCGTGTGAATAATTCTGGACCATTATTCGGATTTTTAAGAGTCCGCGTACAGTGTTTGAATATTCATGCGCCTGCAACGCAGCTGCTACACAAGCTTAACGAAATTTTAACCCCCAAGCGTCTCGTCCCGCAAAACCGGGGACGCTTCTTATTTTAATTCCAACTTTATTTTTCACCAATTTCAATGAGAAACTCACGCTTTCCGGCGCAGGCATCGATGACGGGATTTGCTGCGGCCGAGTTCTCGGGGCGGATCTCCTTCTTGCACGCGTCAGCGTTGAACACACCGTCGGCGGTTAGCTGGAAAAAAGTAAAGTAGACAAAATAAGACAGGATTTCGGGATGATCGGATCGTCTGTTAAATTTTACACTCGGATTGTTTTTTTACGCTCCTTCTGTGCGGAAAAAACTCACCATAGCGCGGTCTTGCATGAAGCAGGCCAAGTATTCGACGATCAATTTCTGTTGTTCAGGTTTCGGGGTCGAGGTTTTCATGGCTTTCACGTCGTCTGTAAAGTCGAGAAGAATTTTTATCGTTACAGTTGATCGGCAGCGACGGAACTCTGAGGATAGGCTTAATTTCACGGAGTCAAACATTTACAGAAACATTTGTGTGCCGGTACTTTGTTTCTTTGAACTACATACTCCGTGAGAAAACGAAAACTAATTTTTGCATGACTAATTTTTAACGCACGATGTATTTAATAATAAATTTCTCATTCTCGTCACTTTGTTTCAAAGGAATCGATAACAAAGCAGTACAAAAAGCGCACTCGAAAGTATCAAATTTTCGACGGGATCAAAAATCTTTGAGAAGTACATCAGTCTTTTTTTCTTCTGCTTCGTTTTTTCATTGTAAATTAAACAGGTCGTTACTTACCGACAGCAAGTCCCGTCTGAGCGTAGCATTTCGCCTTCGTATCTGCCCTCGGCTTTAGAGCCTGAAAATATCTGATTTATAGCGACGGGCATGTGTATTTCACGTACAATACATGCAAATGCGGGTAATATAATTTATATCTCAACCGATCGTTCGATATCCAGCAATACATTTTCCCTCTCATCCGTGCTTTCGGCGCTTCTCCCTAATCTCAAAGTTATAATTGAATCTATGCGTAGGTTGGCCAACGAAGACGAGAGGAGTATAAATTTTCGAAGTATAACAAAAACGCGCTTTATAAACCGTTTCGCAATGCTAATTGCAAGCTGAATCCCCGAGTGGCTAGGGAAAAAAATAATCCGCTGCACAAGCTCCGGGTAATAAGATTCCTCAAATTTCTAAATAACTTTCAATTACTCTCTTGTTTTTCCACAGAAATAATTTATCCGCCGATGAAAAGTTCCCGCGGTATCCCCGATTAAATATCCTCGGATCGTAACGCAAAAACTAAGAAATTGGACTTACCGTGGCGACACAGACGCACAGAATTCCAATGAGCACGAGTTTATTCATCTTTACTTTAGTTACCGCGAAGTTCAGTCGACTGTGGTCAAATCTGTTCTGGTTGCACTCTTGGCCTTTGAAGCGTGTATATATAAGGGATTCGCGCTCACGCATCCATCCACCTACGCAACTCGCACAAACAAGGGTACCTAGCCAGTTAAACACGGACACTCGCAAGCTCCTCTATTCCACACCGAAGCTTCACCCACACAGAGCCTCTTCAACTTCGACACGACGTTGTTATTGGCTTGAATTTTTTCGCTTGTTATAATTTAACATGTAGCTCATCGCTGCAGCCTTGCGCAGATGAGGGTCATCATACTAAATTCACCGACCTCTTTTGTCCCGTTTGGAAAGATTCGAGTCTTCGTACCTTCGTACACGCGTTTACAGTCACGCTAATTCGATCCATCGCACGGCAATCACAGCCGCGATTGCGACTTCTAGGCTCATTCCCACACCGTCGCTTCATTTTCGATCGAAACTCCTTTTCAAATCTGGGACCAGAATATACTTTTGATATTCTAATTCAAGATCAATATCGGAAACAATTTTCATTTTCCTTCGTCACGCGATATTTATTGCTTCGATAAAGAGAATTTTTTTCTCTCATCGAAACCTAGATTCAGTGCTCGTTTTTAGTACATGGTAAAGAAAAATGGGACAACTTATACCTGAAAGCAGACTTGTGACGAGTATGGAAAAAAAAATTCAGTAATTGACCTAATTACTGCCGTTGTGGAAAAGAAAAAAACCAGAAGCATCCGTTTGAAATTTATTTCACTTGCTTTTGCTCCACGGTTTGAGGGTTTCGTTTCAAGGATGATGGATTAGATTCGGATTCATGTTTTTGCTGGTTCAACGATTCGGACTGGCAATCAACGGCTGGTCAAGCAAATATCGTACAGATTTATCTCCTCTCGCACCAAAGGGTATCGTTTTTTCAAATGTTCAAACAACGTTCCAGCCGAATCGCGAGTTCTTCAGACCAAAGCGACCCTCCGCAATACCTGCAAGCGAATACACGAAGCGTTACAGCTTGGAGAATCCTTTCGGAACGCCGATCTCTCGGTTTGAAGCTGAATATCCCCGTCTGACCAACGCGAGACTTTTTCTACTCGTACCACCCTGCGTCGAAAGTCTCTTTCTCACCTCTGGATGTGCCGTGATGTAGCATTTGGCTATCTGGAAAGCCGTGTCACACGAATCCTCGCCACCTGCATCGGTAATTAATTATCGATTGAAATCGGAGCGCAGTGCAAAGGTGACGGGATACGAAGGGTTATAATAATCGCCTGGTTCCGACGCGCCGAATAACTTACGCATAGTTTTGCATCTCTCGAGTATTTCGCGCGATCCGCTCTGCAACTTCCTCGGCAAATGCCTCATGGTGTTTTCAATCTCTATCTCGTTGTCCTCGCTCATAATTCCGTTCTTAACCATGAAGCATTTCAGGTAGCATTTCAATTTCGGGTCGATTTCCTCAAAGTTGCCTTTCTTCAACCGCTTCAGGGAAGCTGGGGAAAAATCGAAGGAATTTTTCTCTGCCTCCAATTTCCCGTAGTTCTAGGTCGGCGAGGTGGGGTTCGAAATGAAAAAAATAATCATAAAAATAAGAAACAAATCGAGCGGCAGGCAAATTGAACGGCAATTGCGAAATCTGCCGAGGACCGGGCTGATACGTTGGGTGGAATAAAGTCTCGGTAAAGATATTATGTATATTGCCAATTCTGTGTCTCAATCACGACGGCATCCGGTCTTTCGGTCGTCTGCAGAGCGTCAACTAGGCCACGGCACAGCGTGATGCACGGGGCATTCGAGCAAGCGGAGCGGCTGATTCGTCGGTGGAGGATTGTAGTTAACGGCCACGTAACTGCTCGCTTCGTTATTGGCTTAACTGGACAATACCGCTTTCGGTCGTCGACCCGATAGCGAAGGGTCAAACTAGGACTATAATGGGATGCCGATTTATTTATTTCCTTCCTTACCCCAGGAGACGCCGCTCGCCCTGCGACACTCCTTCCTCACGTTAGCCTCCGCCTGCTGGGTCTGTAAGCGGAAAAGGAAAAGGGCCTGAATACCTGAAATACCTTGGCTCAAGCTCGTCGCGCCGATGATTGCGAGCGTTGTGAAATTTTCTATCGCAACGACGCGTGTCTTGTACTTGCGCCTGTATCCAGGTGCGCGTATGTACGTGTAAGAATGTAAAATACGGTGGATATTTTACGGGCGCGTGGGTACGGATGTTCTCCTTGAAACGGTCTATCCGAACGTGTATTACGATCGTGCTTGCGGCGTAGAGGGCTGCGAGACGAGATGATATGTCCTCTGCTCAAATTGCCAATTGCCTTAATTGCACTCGCGATTAGGCTTCGTCGACAAACCGAAAATAATGTTTGTACTCCCTCGACCGTGTTTGAAACTGCGCGACAAACATCCGACCGACCCGTCAAGCCTCGCATTGCGCAGCGCCTGGCTCCTCGTCTTTCAAACTCTAATTGCGGACGAATAATCGTACAATTTTGCTCAACAAGAGGATCTCGACGTCTCGTTTTAATTCGCTATTTCCCTTTGTGAGCTACTTTGCGAGCTCTTTCGATTACTCGGCTTTCTTGGTTTATATCCGTACCTGGAGAATTGCCGCGAAGAGGATCAGGATGAAGACACTCGTCGGGCCCCTCATTGTTCAGCCTGATTCAAACCCGTGATTCCCTCGATTTCGAATGAGAGAACAGTCAGCTAACTCAGGTGCAATTCCAGATTCAATTAAATCCGAACTGCACGCGTCGCACATCCGAGCCGATTCATTACCTACCGTAATTAACGTCGTTTCTATCCGCCCGTGCGTTTCGCATACTTTATACGGCGATGCGTTATCGTTCGGTTTGCGCAAATCGGATTTTACGACGCCAAACAACAAGCGGATGACGCATAAATAATTCCTATACCCTCGTTTCTCGCTCCGACTCTCAGCTCGTTTTCGTTCCGCTTGCACGGAGATAGCGTAAGTATGGTTTTTAAACAACCAAAATCAATGCTCAGGCAGTTTTGCGCTCATCTGTTTTGATGAATTGGTTCCACTTCAATTATTGTTGTTTTTTTTTTTAATTTGGAGCATATTATACTAACCAGGTGCTTAATTTCTCTTATTCTGCTCTACGGAACTTGGCGGACTGAATCAGACTAAAGTCAATTAGCGATGTTTTTCCGGCGATAAAGGCCAAAGACCGAGAGGTTTGCATCGATGACATTAAACGAGGTGAACAAAATCAAGATTTTTTATTGTGTGTTAATTTTTTAGACAAGCCAGCCGCGGATCGACCGACGAGAACCAGTTCACTATGTTTTATCACTTGTAAATCGTGAGTCAGAGCCGTTGTACGCTAGTCTGCTACTAATTCGAACAACGGTAATTACAGGAAGGTTTCATTTTAATGACTGAGTGGTCACCAGATGTCATTATCGTTATTATTATTATTACTACAAGACTGCTCGTATGGCAAAATTGAAAATTGGGCTTGGAATTGCGTGAAACGTTCTGCGTTCTACTACCGTGTTTCAGACCAGTCTGCCCTGCACAGCGCGATGTTCGCCTGCCACGATGAAATTTTTTATTTAAAGATAGTTCGACAACACGGGAAAGTTTAATACCGATAATTGCTTACCCGAAGCAGAAGACAGGCCGAGGCGCAAATCGAAAGTAAGCACTTCATCGTTTTGACGGGTCGGTAGGATTTAAATGCGATGAATAGACCGTGTTGATATGGAATCGGAATTCGATGTTCTGCTTTTACATCAAACTCTAATAACGTGCTTTATGACAAAAATATAAGAAACGCGTTAAATTCGAATTAATTATGATTTCTTAAGCCGGAACAAATGAAAGCGCAGCTGGCTATAAATAGATTATTTTGCCTGTTGTTGACGTAACAATTATCGACTAGCCGATAATAGATATCTGTCCACAGTCTATTTTCATAGCTATGAAATATCCGTTTTCTAATGTGTTTTCGTGTCTTTAAATCACGTCCATACGCATGATCCGTCTTAATATCCGAGGACGATTCAATCAAACGTTGAATTATATTTTTCGTAAAATTTCCATTCGGAAATCGGTGGAGATGTGAGATTCTTAGAAACAATCTGCTCGTTTCTCAATGATTATCTCAGGGTGCGACGATGAAATTGCCTCAGGAACGATGACACGCATTTAATGGTCTGGTGATATAATACCGTATTTCGATGAAATCGTATGAAATACACTGAACGCGCATCAACTGCACGCAAAATGTCTATAGAAAGGTATGCGTATATTTCGCAAGCAGATAAATTTTTTTCCCCAAACTATCATGATCATTTTCTACTGCCTAGTCGTAGGTAAGTGACGTGATTAAAACTCGTCGACGATCGAAAGAAAGAATGCGAGCGGAACGAGGAAGCAGGCGGACCGTAATCATTCCAATCTGCATTCATCGACGGTCGCGAAATTTCGCCGCACGTTCCTCGCCCATTTTCACCCTTTTCCATTACCTGTACCTTTTTCAGGCCATTCGGCTACACGGTGAAGGACTCCCGACTCCGGTGGAAAAGGGTCAAATTTCGATTCTAGACCTGAGTTTTGCCAGCCTCTGAATTTCAAGAGGGTGCAAAAGAGTAAGGATCGAGTTACGTCCGCCGAATGCGTTCCGGTGTGAAAAACCCCTGTTCACTCTACCGTTGGACACGCGGTGCAAATATCGGACAGTTGTAAGCCCGCAGGATTCTCAACTCGAGGAAATATAGCCGCTGCGTCATAGAGTCGCCATTTTAAACGGTGAGTCTAAACCCTCGTATCCTCTTTTTCCATCACCATTGTTAGCCAAGATTCGCCTCGAGCCAACCGGAGCAGATGATAGCTTTTGTACGTATGCAGCCCCGCCGTCAGATTCCATTGCGACCACCTTCACGCCCCCCCCCCCCCCCTCCCCCTCTCTGAAGGGAAATGCATATCTAATTACCCAGCTGGGTGTGCTCGAGATTCCAGCGTATCGCGGGGATGATAAAATTGCCACATGCGTTTCAACGTTACGTCACGTTACGTCTCTCCGGTTCTATAATACAAGTCGAAAAAATACTAATGCCCGTGATAAATGGACAAAAACGCATTGCACGCGATATGCCGGTGATTTATTACGAAAGCAAAGTGCAGAATTGTACTTAGAATGCTGCTGTGGAGTTTTGTTGCCGGCGTTATTTTATCGTTACCGATTACACTCGCAGCTGTTTGCGTGTCCTGGGAAATTAGTTTGCACGGCTGGTTTTATTCATCTTTTACCAACTGCCAACTAAATTGAAACGACAGATTTTGCAAAAAAAAAAAAAAAGAAAAGAAAAAAACGATTCTCAGTGCGGTGTGATTTCCTAAAAATTCCAATCATTGGATCTCGACTCCCGGGAAATGCCGTTCAACAATTTATCGGTGAATTCGGATAGAAAAATTTTCAAACGTACAGCGGGGCTGATGTGCGGGATGAAATATTGCAGGACATGCAAAAATTCCGCGCGTCGTATCCACCGGGATAAAAAATTTGATAATTACTCATGTAAATTGCGATAGACACGCTTTAACAACCGTCCCGTTATCAGTCATTTTCGATACCCACGCCCGGTGCAGAACCTCCAAGTTTTCAATTCTGATACTCGAGACACGCAATCTCCTGCTTGCGGTATTAATCCTCTACTCTTCCCATTATCCGGAAGTTTGAGCAACGACTCAAAGAGCTGCATGCACCTTACAGCGTGATTCGATATGATCTGCAGTCTGTCGGATATGCGTTGAAAAACTTTCCCGCAGCTACGAACTAGAGAATTCAAAAAATATTTACGTGCAAAATGACAATTTTTTTTTTTTACTCGTTTCAGGTTATCTAAATTAATCGTCTCACGCGCGTAAGAATTCAGGAAATATCATCGAATGATTTTAATTCGCAGTCAGTTAGAATATTTTTACTCGAGGATGAATCAGCAAACTTTGTTGGCCAAAGATCAGCGAAACGATCGAGTCCTTTTTCAGAATCGTCGGTCAATAGGAAATATTCCCTCCATTGTGCGATACGTTTATTTTCGAAACTGTCTATCTAATGCTGGAAAATTTAAACGTTCTTATCGCACAAAAATCCCCCCGACAAACTACAGCGGCGTCCATCGTGTTCCCTTTCAATTATCTAATTACACAGACAGCGGTAATCTCCGCAATGATTGCGTAACACAGCGTATATGTATACCTAGGTAGATTCACAATAAACCGCTCGTTGCCTCGTGAATTGTATAACAGCCGCATTTACACTGTATGTACCTAGAGACTGGCTGTATTCAGCCATGATTCTTTTGGCATTTTGTTACCAGCAGGCAAATAACACGTGCAAATAGCTTCTGGTTTTTTTCCTACAACGTTTTCACAGCAACGGGCTGTGATAATGCATCCGGAAAAGGCAAACGATCCCGTAAAGGGATTGAAAAATTGTAAATTGTTGTGGATATATCAATGAAGTTTAATCGTAAGGTAATTTGGTGGCGGGAAAATTGTGCTTGAAAATTATACGTGAATTATGTGAATCCGGAGACTTGATTTAAGGATAATTCGATGGCGCTGAATCGAATGGTGATAATAATTTTTCAATGAACCCCCGAGATCGTAGTAAAAAAAGAGTTAAGCCGATTAATTCAGAACCTAATAACATCATCAAAAAATATGTCAAGCAAAAATTTTTGAGGACATGGGAAAACGTATAAAAGTATTTTGTGTTCATTATCGTATCTTCAAAAATAAAAGAAAAAAAATGATAAACCATTCAAATGGTATGGCAAAAACCTCAAATTTTCAAATAATAAGAAAAAAAATATTAATTTCGTATATTAGAGACATACATATCCACCATCAGCTTTACTTTCGCTCAGATGTCCCGGACAAACGTCACATTGTATTTTCTGTTATTACGCTTTTCGCCCCCCCCGACTTATACAGCCGCCGATTTTCGGTATCGGAAAACCAGCCGAGTCACCGACTCGAGGAATATTATAAGTGTATATATTATATCCACGCCTTGGTTTTCATTCAAAATGAAAATATATCCAAAAGTATTTTGCCTTCTTGTCGCCGTCGTTAAACGTCAACACGACGTGGCTACCAGATATAATTTTCTTATTCTCTCCCCTTTCTATATCCTTTCCACTTTCACCGACGACTCCATTCCTCATCGTCTGAATCCCATTTATTTTCGATCGTGTATTCATGTTTTTTTCGTTTTCCTTTTTTCTTCTTACTCTCATTCTCCGTCGGAGAGAGGCTGCCTACGTATATCCCTGAGATTTGATCTTCGAATTAAGCGGCTGAGAATAAATCTTGTATAAGCCAAGTTATTGAGATATTTTATTTTAGAGAAATTTCAAACATCACAATTTCCAATTTTTTTTCAAAACCACAGATTTATTTGCTCGGATGTTTTTATTTTCATTGTTATTTCAATATCGAGTCATCGTCAACTATCATTAGCGCTGTTATGTCTGTACTCGGAATTGAACGTATCAAGCAAAGTTTTGAAAACACATTATGTGATTGCCGATCTCTAATTCAAACTTCGTCGAGGGGTTCCTTCTTCTGACGACTCAACTAATTTAGGTACACCTCCGACTCGCCCGGATTCCGAATTAGCGAAAGCGTGGCTTAAATAAGAGGAATTATTGGGCTCATCAGTCTCTCCGCTGACAAAAATAATTAATTAGCATCCGTTGATCGAAGTCCAGGAAAGCACGAACTGTAGCTTGCGAAACATCATCCTTGCGGGATCGATGAAGAATTTCTCAAACGCCGCGGGTAAGTTATCGATCAACGGAAGCCTACCATCCGTTGGGATGAAAATCCCCAGCGAATCGCATCGTGTGCTAATACCTGGTAATGGTTCTGCTTTATCAAACCCATTCCAGGAAATTACTGATTTTTTCGCAAGCGTCGGAAATTTTTATAAAACTTCTCCGAATCGGTGTGCTGAAACCCTTACGTTTCATACGCTAATTAAACTCTCTGACTTCTTTCGGAAATTTCCTCTCACTCTTTCAGTGCGATATCAATTATTTCGACTAAATCCTAATACTACTCTAAACTAAAATAAAACCAATATTAATTTGTACCGCATGGTTTGAATTTGAAATATACTTTATTACTTGGGTATAATTAGAGGGCAAAATATCATATCAGCATCATCGTGTTATCAGAATAAGTAATGAAGATAAGAAGAAAATAAAATAAAAAAAGAGATTCCAGGCTGCTACTCGAGAACTATCGATAAATCCTGTTCAGTGTTTTTGTTTTATTCGCGTCGTTGATCTTCAGGCGTGAGGGGGCTCGAATACTCCCAGGTGTGGGAAGAGCTGAAACAACGATGACGAATTGTTGAATAACGAAGCTTGACAAACATCCAAACTGAACACAGATTTCCCATCAAACAATATTCCTGGGACTACAAATTTTATCTCTCACGATTTTTAACCATTTTCTTGACCTCTTTTGACTTCGTATTGCGTTGAAAATTTTTTTAAAGCGCAAACGACTCACCTCTGGAGATGCCTTGAAGAAGCACTTCATCACTTCGTACGCCTTCTCGCATCTATCCGCAATTTTGTTGTGCTCGCCCGCACATTTTTCCCCCAATGGTCTCGCCTGATCGCGAATTGACTCGTCGACCAGCACGAGTGCCGCGGCGATGTCAAAATCACCGTTTGCATGGAACTAAGGACGAGAAGAGACGATGAACAATTGGAAGGTGAAATAAATTATTACTTACTCGATGATTGCGGGTCATGATCAAATTACCAATTTGTTGTGCTCGAAGAAACATTTCAGGTAGCACTTTGACTTTGGATTTTCGAAATACGCCGCGCTTCCTGATGCTGGATTTTCGAATGCGTGGAAAAAGAAAGATTAAAACCAGTTTTATCAGCGATTTAGACTTGCATGTTGCATTTGAATTAACTGAGATAAGAACCAGATGCAGATTTCATTGTGTTTCAGTACTGCGAACTTGCCAAAAATTTTCTTGCCCGCTCCGAAAGTATTTTAAAAAACGACTGACAAATTGAATTTAATAGTAGGTATATTGAAGAATATCGCAATATGTTGCTTTACCATGTTCCAAACCATGTTCGGCGAAACACTTTTGCCTGATTTCCAGATGATGGTCAATTGCTTCTGCACCGACTATCTGAAAATAAAAATCCTCACATATTAAAATGGTAATCGAATTATAGATTTTAATCCCTCTACGAGGGGATGACTTTGAATTCTTACCTGCGTTACAATAAACAGGCAGGCAAACCCGGAAAGTAAGTAGTTCATCTTGTTTGTTGGGTCCGTAAAGGAACGTTATCGATTTACCAGCAACGCAACTTCGATTGAACGTTTGCTCTTCGTAAGCAGAACTGGCTTTCACATTTGGGTACCCATGCTTTTATACCAAATGACTCGAGGTCGTGATCGTCAAGTTAACAAATTATGCTTTTAAAAAATCAAACTGTCACGTTGCGATGGCAAATATCGATGGAAATCGGCTTGTTTTTCTAGGCATAATCACCCATCGGGTGCAACTGGACTTGTACTTTCAACCGTCCATAAAAGTGATTACAAATGAATTGTTCTACAACGATCGTTTCAGAACTCATTTATCTGTTGATGACAAATGGAATGTGGTATTTTATAATGGATAATTAAGCTTCATTCTCGTAACTATGAATAACGTGTTCTACAACATTGTCGTGTATGCTAATGTGTTGCTAAATGAGAATCGAAATGGGATGGGTTGTATAACCGGCGGCCATCGTTAACGAGTTTTTATTCCATTAACCGGGTATACTCAATATTTTCGTAAAAAAATTTTCCAAAACGCCTTTTTAGCCCAGACTACACTTACCCGTTTCGTAAAAGATCGCTCCCCGTCACTTGTTAAAAAAATGGATCGTAAAAAGCTGACCACGATTTTTCCCTCGTGTTAAAAACGACTGTATTTCTCAGATATAATCACGAACTGCAATCGCCACGCTGGAGACTGTACGCGTAGTTGAATAAAAAAATAACTATTGAGTACTACCTGGAAATATGAAATTAATTTGATAAATTGTGTAAATAAGGTAAGGTGATGATTTAAAATAAATTTTAACCGTCTGATCGAGAATGAAACACAAGTCCTGAAATCATTTGAAAAAAACATGACAAACGCAACGAACCTTCTTCCATACTTTTAAACTCGCGATCAGTTTAAAGCTCTATTCGTGAGCTCAGTTACCGTTGTTTGTAAAAATATTCGCTTTCCGATAAAATTCCCGCAGGGCGAAAATAATATTCACATTTCACGCGGCGAAGCGAATGTCCCATGCTAGATTAAGACGGGAGTATGGACTACATACCAACTTCAAATTGGTCACGTGAGAACCGTTTTGGAAAAACGGTCTCTTGATTCAATTTCCTGTTTGATAATCTCTGCAGCTTTTTTCACTTACAACAAGATACTCATCCTCACAATCAGTCGAGCACGTCACTTTATTCAGTCCCTGTTAGTCCAAGGTTACATGTGCAATGTGACTTGACCTATAAAAATAACACTTGGTTCGAAACCCAACGGCCCCGTTCCAGAATCCCCAAGATACAAGACGCATTTTTTCCACCATGCAATCTTTATTTTAAGACTCTTCAAGGCGTAAGAACTCGAGCCTGCTTATTTCGTGAAAATCCTCCCAAGGCTCGCTGCAGGAGCGTGCGACATGTTTTTTCTTTTAAATAAACAGAAAGAATCAAATCACTGATATTCGTTACAAGTTGAGTCATGAACCCGTTCAACCTGAAAGTCCTGATTTCAAACGCGAGGTCTATTTCTGGATTAAAATTCCTCCAAGATACCAAGATGTTTTCGAATGCTTTGAAACAGTTCAGTTACCGATCAATTACAGAATGGGAAACTACGAGTAAAGTGAATTTGGAATTAAATTCATACTAAGCGTGAAAACCACGGTTTCTGCTTTTATACATTGGTCGATTGAATTCAGGAAAGTCAACGCTTAATCGATTCCTGTCTTCAATGGCCCTTCTGAGATCGGAAGGCTCGATAGTCGAGCGTTTTCATTCGCTCCTCTATCATATTTCGTAGAGACCGAGCCCCATTCAGCGTGTTCGTAAAAGAAGATCCGGAATTTTGCGGTGACAGCTGCTTGTCCTCTGCTTTCTCCGTCCTTCGGTCTTCAATGGTGCCGAGAAATACCACCATGTATTTTATGTGATTACGCTTTTCATCCCCCTTCGTAGCTGCCGATTCTCAATACCCTTAGACCCGAGTCAACGAGTCACAGAATATTACGGATACACGTGTATACCTACCTTTACTTTCACCTCAAACGAACGTACCTAAGTTTCCAAAGAAAGCACCTTTTTCTTCCTTTAGTGTCAATCTTTCGCTTGTTCTCACTCTCTTTCTCTCTCTCGCCTCGCTTTCTTCGCGGTTCTAGCCATGGTATAGAAGGAGACAAATCTCCCCCATATTTCGTTGACAGAAAGTGGTCCCATTTTGCGGGGAAAAAGGTGATTCTGTTAACAGTGTGGAACCGCTATTTTCTAGCTAGCGAAAATATTCGGGTAGATTTGATGTGCAATACAGCTTATAAAATTTATGGACAAAGGTAGTATTGAACGCAACTGTGTTACGTATAATCTTATAATTTAACAAATATATTCTCTTTTACCCATTGAAACACGCAAGCTTATGCACGAATATCGTAAAATTTATTCCAACTCGTGTAACGTGCAACCGGTGTCAACGTAAATTAGGAGCTAGCTACAATGTGGATTTATTTTTGTTTGATGATGCTCTGTGGAATGTGGAATTGGCTCAAAGGAGCCAATGAAAATAAATTTGTGTTGATAAGAAAAATTGATTTAATTTGCTACTGATAAATAAAAATATACTCGTATAAAATATACTAGTGAGAAAAGTACACGTTATTCGAGTGTGCAATAGCTTTACTTTATATTTACGTGCTAAGTGAGTCTAGACTGTTTTCGTAGCTGTCCAGCACTTTTTTTTTTTTTTTTTTTGTTATAAATATCATGAAAATGGCATCGGGAAATTACGCACGTTTTACCCATTGTTTATTTTATAAACAGAAAAAGCTTCATACATTAACACTTCATGTCACATGACCCAACAACGATGCAACCTTCTTTACTGCGGTCATGTTGCCCCGAAATAGAACAGTACTCGTAAGCCTAATGACTTATATAGTGAACTGGAAGTAATCGGTTCCGCACTATTAACAGCGCCACATAGACTTTATTCCCATTTTTATTCCTGTAGTTTTGTCTCCTTCTACTCCATGATCTTAGCTCTAATCATTTAGCCTTCAACGCTATTCTTCAAGTTCTTTCTTAACAAGGCTTCGAAGTTTGTCCAATATTGTTACCGATAATAATAAGCCCTACTCTGTTCTATTCTATTCTATTCTCTCCATCTATCTTTTATCACTTCTCGGCAGACTCGTCTTCTAAACTTTTTAACCATCCCCTGGCCTCTCACCACCAATGTCCTATTTATTTTCCAATCAAAATTCAGTTTTTTTTCTCTTCTTACTCAAGATTGGTACGAAGCTGTCTGAAGAAGCCGTACTTAGATTCGATATCAAAGTTCAGCGACGTCTCTCTTTCTATGGGGCGTAAAAACGAACATTTTCATGTTTGAAGGGAGGTTTGAAAATCACATTATTTCATTCATACGGTGGATGTAATCGATTAGTTTCTTTTTTAAACACCCACTCGTGCAAATTCTTAGATACGTATAAGAAACACTTCAAGGTACCGAATTACAATGATCCTTCCAAATTTTGTTTTCTTACTCTTCTTCTCTTTTATACCTCAAAAAATAATTTATTATCGTGACACTGCTTGTATGGATTTGGTTACAGATAAACGATCATTGGACATAATCAATCGAAATAACAATCATCAGTTCAGATCCCGTTAGCCGAGTTTCCAGCCTTTCTACTTCCCTGCTCTCAAGTAACAGGCAAATTTCAAATACGACGAATGGCAAGGATCGTCAGTCACTGGAAGCAGAATTCAGAAATTAAAATTCACTAATATACGCTGCTACCAAATAGGAGAATCTTAAAAACTATCCACCTTATTTTCACACGAGGAGCGTCGACTACTATATTTTCCAACCTTATGGTCAGCCACTAATCTCATCACTCGTGTCACTCAAGAATGAGTATCGTTCCACGAAAATTTACCATCAGTCGGTGCGTCAGAATTGATCGCCAGCTGATTTTAAACCGATCTAACGGTGTTGATCACGGATTCAGGTAATTAACTTACCTATGCTGTCGCATATTTCGTAACCTTTGTCCTTATTCTCATCCACGAGCTGCAAGGTCTTGTAAAACATGGTATCGTACCTTTCCAACACTTTATCACGTACCTGTCGAAGAAAGATGTAAAAATTAGACCGATTTCCCATCATCATTCCACTTCTCTCCGCTTCTTTTCAAGTTCGAAACGAATGTTTGATCCATGCCCCGCATACCGACAACCTCACAATGCCATCTTACTCACGTTTCCAAGATACTCCTCCATACACTGAACGTAGCACTTCATTTCCTGCGGAGCATCGTCGTCCAATTTCTCGCCGAGAACCGCAACTTGCTCAAATGTGACTCCAGTTGTCGCTCGGCATATATCCTTGTAATCGTCGATGGTCGGCTTCTTGTACGGGGGTTCCTTATCGGTTGATACTTCGTCGTCATTGCTTTCCTCATTATCAGATGCAGCAGAATCCGGTGCTTCTTGAGTCTTCACTTCTGTTCCAATCGGATTCTTATTCATCTGCTCCGCCTCCTTTTCCACTTGGACGCTTTCGTCCTGCAGAACAGGACCTTCTGGAGAGGACTTTTCCACCTTCTTCGACGCATCCACCTCCCCAGAATAACATCCTGACTCCGTTGGGGCTGCCTGTGGATCGAAGAACAACAATTGTTGTACTGTCACGGATTACAATGACGGAATGAACATCCGACGCAGTGCCGGAGTGAATGAAATAAATTCCAGAAAAGACTTTTAGGTACACGTAAATATAAAACTACAGATATTGTTTAGTCATCAGCAATAGTCGATATGAGTATTTGACTGGATTGTTTCGCCACGTGAATTTGAGTCGGTTTCTCATTACCAAATACTGTGGATACAAACGATAACTTACCAACGATACTGCCAAAACGGTGACGAAAATAGCAATGACTCTCATGTTTGAGCAGGAGCAGGAGGAATATTCGCAAATTTTGGGGCGCGGCTATGAGACGATCCAAGAGGTGTGGTAGATGGCTTTGGATCTGTCGACAAGATTCTAGCAACACCGTTACAAATTTTCATGCATTTATACCGCGGACGACGTCCTCTTCCCTCCACGATCCCCTGCATGTCAGCAAACTCGATGCGGAATGGAAACTATGAAAGCCATAAAATAAGTAACTAGAATAAATTTGCAAGAAGACGCGTTAAGCGTACGCGATGGCATTAATACAGGGTGTTTCGTTTTAATCGCCCCATAGGCCGATTTCTCCGAAACTAAGCAAGATACGAAAAAATGTTTCGTACAAGATATTCAAGATTTGAAGGGGCAAAGAACACGAAGGTATCAGATTTTTTTAAAGCGAAGCCGTCAAGATCAGCCGAAGGCCTACTTTTGTTTGTTCTTTTTTTCAACAAAATCGTGTATTTTTTCTAATTTTGCATTAAAAAATATCTACATATTCCACGGAACCGTGGAGTTGCCGATATCTAGCTTCGTAGCAACTTGAGCGGCTCGTATCTCATTACTAGTCTAGTTTAGATGATAAATATATGATAGTCACGTTTGCCATAATTTTGTGCAAAATTTAATGCATGCTTTCAGAGGCCGATGTAAAGAATACACTGTTCCAATTTAAAATACAAAGTTGAGGTTCAATACCTTAAAGTTCTTTCTCTCTTCAAATCTCGAATATTATTTGTACGAAATATTTTTTTCGTATCTTGATTAGTTTCGGAGTATCGGCCTATAGGGCGTTTAAAACGAAACACCCTGTATACGCCATGGCAACGATGATCCACGGGAGTTTCTTGAGTATAACAGCACGAACCGAGTTGAGAGGTTTTAAAATCCAGAACCCGTATCACGTGAAACGGTTCAATCGCCTGATGACCAACAGCCTCGGACCAACGAGAGAGCGCGACTGCTAAATATGCTACTTTTTATTCATACCGACTTCACAGTTCACTACTCTAAACCGACAACGGTCAACGTACCCAGCTGTTTAACGACATATCGCAACGGGTTTCGCCGATCGTCGGTCTTCTCTCATTTTTTATTTTCCAATCGCGATTGTACCTTCTTTCTCTGTTCTTCGTCCTTCCCGTTGCAAAAATAATAACTACGGTGCACGTTCGTTGACGCTGCATGTTTTTGCGACGAATAGTCGCGATTTTTGTCACTTTTGAACAGAATTTTTTACGACCATGCAGGTTTTGCTACAGAAACGATACAAAATTCCCACATCACATCATTCTTGACATTCTGATAATCGTTAATAGACATTGTTGATGCATTTAAAACCGAGTCAACGCGTGGATGTAAATTATCGTTTCAATTTAGACACGAAAACTCGTATTGACAATTTTCCAAGTAACTGACGAAGATTAGAGGTGATAAAATTGATTACTTTCAAGATCCTGACAGTTATTGCTAATTAATGATCAATTTTTACGTGTTAATTGCAATCATACAGTGCTTGTAAAATTTCCGAATAACAATTTCAGCGGCATATGTACCTGGTGATTATTCAGTTGTATTAGACTAGCTCTAAACTGCGACTTAAATTCTTTGTTTCATCTTGAATGTTCGATTTGTGAATTTTTAGGATACAATGAGATACACATGCCTGCTGCCAATTTTTGCCAATTCATGTTGAGCTGGTTAACCTTGGCGTAATTAGGAACAGCTTCACGTTATTACATTCCATATTATATTTTACGTCTAATGGCTTGACGAGATAATAATTCCGACAGCAAGTTAATTGGCTTTGAGTTCCGAAGCGATCTTTTTTACCAAACGGCAAATTGGCGAACATGGGTTACGCCGAATACGATACGCTTATACGAGAGCTCTTAAAATTCGCATGATGTTCGTGGGGATTAATAGAAGCTACGTTATTAACTAAACTGCACAGAATTCGAACGAGCACCAATCGGTTAATCGAATAATTGGTCATGCTTTGCAACGTGATAACACTAATTGTAAAAAGAATCTCACGTTACGTCCATAATTTTCAAAACTATAACGAATCAATATTAAAAATTTTCCACAATTCAAACGTGCTTAGCTGTAAATTTTTTCCCCATCCTCGTTTCACATCGCAACTCGAATTATGGTTGCTAATTAATTCCTGACACAAAAGTGACAGACCATAATAACAGGATGCTCACCGAATACGATAGTTCTATACCTGCAAGTTTTTACTGCGCCGACTATTCATTGGCATTCATTTATAGTTATCCTATACGTAACTATAGGTTCTATTATCCATCGTACGGAATCACACACAACCACATGACGTTGGTGCAAACTATCAAATCCTCAATACGCGGTTGAACTTTGTATTACACACACACACACATATAGAATAGTGTGTATATAATACAAAGTATATGTATATGTGTGTACATATTTCTTTTGATATAAATATTAAATTAAAATACTGTAGTTCCGAACAAAATAATGCTAATGAATGAATCAGGGTCGTTATAAAAAATAGACAATGGCCGTTTCGAACGGTATATTTATTGCATAATAAGAAATTCGCCTCACTAGTTTCCGTGTTCAAGAGCTGGTTGAGTACATGTGATAATATCGATCACAGAACGAAACTGCTTTACGTGAAGTCAGTACTAAAAAAAGTTTGTGCGACGCGTCTACAAATTTACAAACAAACATAAACTTCCAGGAAATCGAAATAATTCTTCTCAAAACTTAATCGTAACAATAGCTACAGTTAATACTGGTTCACGTTATTTTATCACCATAGCCACATATTGACCTTATCTCTAAACCCATTCGGGCGTTGATCTATTTGATGAAAAACAACTTATCCGCTACTAATAATATTATGATAATAAACCTTGGGGATTAGTCGGGGAAATCCGGTTGGATTTGATTCGCATTCATTATTGCGGCATCGCTGGATGTGGGCCATGGCGATGAGAGAACTTGAAGTCGTTGTCTCTCAAGCACCTGTGGATCATCACGGCGGATTCGCACTCGTTGGCGCCTTCTACGAATGGGAAACACGGTCCGAGTTAGGATGCAAGAACTTCTAGAAATCTTATACCCGGGTAACTTACTTTGCTTTCCGCACATCTCTGCGACCTTTGCCGCCTCTTCCTTCTTCACGAAAGGCGGTGACTTTTCAACGAGGGCCTTCTCGTTCAGCGTGCCATCTTCGTTCATCTGTAAAGAAAATTTTTCGAGGATTAGCTCCAATCAAAATTCAAATTCTAGTCACCCCCAATCCGACACTTACAAATCCAACTTTTTTCCCTACGCAGGCGAAGAAACAGTTTTCCTTTAGCTTGTCCTCCTCACGCTCCATTTTCTCGAGATCCTCTGTCGAAGAAAGTCGATCGTATTATATTCGGAGTAACGAGTATATTTTTCTTACGCAAGGTATTTGGAAATTTTCAGTAACCGCGATTCACCGAATTTCAATCTCACCATCGCTCAGCTTCAGTTTGCTCTTGCAGTCATCGTGGATCTTCTGTAGCTCAGGGTGCATCGGAGGTCGTGGAGCCAATTTCTGAACAACGAGATGAATTTCGGTTAGAGAATTAGGAGAGAATATTATATTTGGAAAGTTTCAAGCTACATCGTGGACGGAATGTTACCTTTACGCAGTTGTGATACAAGGCGGCTGTTTCGCAGTCGCTGCTACCCTCTGAAAAGAGTGAAATGAATTAATAAAAAATCCCTTTCTGTATTCGACGAGTATCGGAACCGAATCGGTATTGGCAAAAGACGGTAAAAACAACGGCGTACTTTGCTCGAAACAGGCCTCAACGATGCTAGTCGCGTTCACCTTGGGAACGTGAGGCGGGAAATCCTTAACAGCCATTTCCTTGTCGATTTTTCCATCGGCGGTTAAAATCCCGAGTTCCTTGTCAACGCAGGCCCTGAAACAGTCCTCCTTCTCGTTCGCACCGTTCTTCCTTTTCTCTTGAAGCTGTTCCCTTGTTACTCCGAGCTTTTCCATGCACACATCGTGCGCAGCTTTTATTTGGGGCGGCAACTCGGGTGGATGAGGCTTCGCCTGCAGCGGAAGGATGTTCGTAATTATAACCCAATTACAACGCCGGCAATTAATGCTGATTACAGCGACGATAGACGCGTGGCAATGATTTATTCGCACAGTTATTACTTGGAGATCAAGGACGCCGGTTACAAAGATATCTCATGGTTTTCCTTCCGCGATAGATTCGTTTCGAAAGCTCAAAGTGTGAAATTAGCGCCATTTAGACGAGCCGTGAACAACAAAATTTAGATATTTTCACAACTCGATCAAGCGATTATACTTGGTGGACGAAATTAACAAATTTCGGGACAAACTTACGGCGACGAGAATTGCAGGCGCGAAAAACAGCGTCGCGAATACGAGGACCGTCTTCATGATCGGCGGGGGTCGTTCCAATGGCGTAATGTGAAAGAGTAGGTTACACGACAGCAACGTGTCGTTCGAGTACTCGTCAAGTTGTGACGAACCTGCGGTACACATCGCCGCCTTTTATACACCCGAGTATGCAACCTGCGGTAACGAGCACGCAAAAATGGTCTCCGGATGTGCGAATGTAACAATGAAAAAGTGGTTCAGCCGGAGGCTAGGAGAGAAGGGTAAAAACTCGGTAACGCTAAGGGCGATCAAGAGGAGGGGGAGAGGACGGGAGGGGGATTTTTCTTCACCCGACTCCAACCACGCTTCCTGCCAAATTTTCGCGCCTTGGATGTCTTCGCAAAAATGCAAGGACGAATCCGGTGAAGCCCCGATTCCATCTCTCTCGGAATATAACGCTCGCATGTAATGTCACCTGATATAATGCTTAAAGCTAAAAATGCACGCGATGCTAAATCGGAACTTGTCAAACCTATCGTTGCATGAATCGTGCGGTCGATTCAGCGACATGCTTTACGTTCGTAATTTGTCACGTCCTTGTTACAAATCTATCCGCGGTAAAGCGTGAATGAATAACAAACAAACGCTTTGTCAAAGAGATCAAAACTCCTACGTAATTTTGAACCTGTGATTACCTCTTGCAGCGGAGATCGTGTCTTGTTGGGTTAAAACTTACCGCGTCTGTCCGGAAAATTCTGACTTTTCAAAACTTGAAAACCAAAATCAGCCGAACAGTCACCTGACTCAGTTTTTGTTTTCAATTACTACGATCTGTACAACTGTACAAGTCTCTGTTTTGACAAACGACAAAAAGACAAACACGGCGAGCAAAATCAAGGCCGGGTTTACAATTATGTAAAGAAACTACTTGCATGATTTGCCGTCGTAGTTATCCGCCTGATATAAAAGCGTAACAATTGTTCTACGAAAAGGTTGCCTTGGGTCTGTGGAAGAAACCCGAAAGTTCAGTCGAAAAGTATCCGATTCACGATGGTAATTGTTTACCACTCAAGGGCGAGGCTAATGAAGCATCAAATTATCGCTATTATTCCGCATAAGCTGGAAGGAGAATTGAAACGGGTACCGGTAATTTCCGTTTGTTTCAACTATCGGCCCATCTCGAACTTTGTAAACTTGGCGCAGTCAGCCACCGCAGATCCTACACTCCAATGCCATTATCCCTACCGTTGCTTATCGTGACTGTTGCACGTTCCGTGGTTTTTCATTACGTAAATTATGCACCAAGTGGGAAAGAAAATGTGTCAGCATTGTTGCAGACCTGCGGATATTGTCTCACGATTAAAAGAAAACGTGCGTCATCGCGGGTCATTGGTACGTATCGTAACCGCTTTGGTCTGTAAAATACAATTATTAATCATAACGACGAAGTTTCTGTCCTTGAAATCGTGGTCGAAAAAAGAACAAACGAACGGTGAACCATGTAATTATATATATATATGTATATATATTTTGATCATTGAGAGACGTACAGAAATCGACGAGTATAAGCACTAGTTAGACATCATCAATCTTCATTCTATCCCAGGTCTAGTTTTTATCCTTTCCTTTTTTGTTAGAAAAATTATTACAGCCTTGGGTGATTTTAACACTGACGTCAAACGGTTCCACTAAATAACGGAGGGATTTAAAATTTCCATGGAAATGGTAAAAGTCTGCCTTTTCTGACATTGAATAAACAACACCGATCAAGCACATGAAAGAATTTTGGGAAATTTGGCAAGTGCAAACAAGAAGCTAGTACAAGCAAATACCACGTTATATTCAACCCAGTTCGTTTTACGAATATCAATTCACCGAGAGCCTGCAGCAATATTTTCAAGTGGGTATAAATATAAGACCCGTCGTATAAAAACTCGGGCTCTTCCAAGATTCGGGATGAATTTTCAATCGCGTTGTGTATGCGAGTAGCAATTATCTCAGGTTCGCTAATCGCTGCAATCTCGAGTCGAGTGAATCCAACTCGTGTAACCGATTAATTTTAAAGACACCAAGCTCTAATCTCTTGGCTTTCATCTGTGATACATATCGATCCTAATTTTCGCACACATGCAACCAAGCGAAGTATAAATACCAGAGATTAACGGCTGATATTCTCCCCGGTTTCTGAACCCGAGATGAACTGGTCGAAATTTTTTCATCCCATCTTGATAGCGTCAGAAAAATCTCAATTAATCAGTCTGTCTTGATTAATAACACGCAAAACAAGCAGACAAAGACCCGCACGCAAATTGTGTGCCAGAAATGCCTCGGAGCTAAGTTAAGCAGAGGCCAATGAACCTTCTAGTCTTCGACTCTTCGGATACATACAGATAACCTTGTTTCCTCCCCTCATCATCAATAATCTGGAAGACTATACGAGGTGGAAGAATAACATCTAGCTGTCAGAATTAGCCAGCTTATTCCTATCCTTCTCCACCTGGCAATTAACGTTCTCATATTTCTGAACGACGGATGTCCCGTGCATTACTCACCCATCATCGTCTCCACGTCGTATTGTTATTTACGTAACCCGTGATCTGACGAGTGGGAAAATTACTATAATTATTCTTATTTTTCTCGTACACATCAAGATATCGCAGAAATTTTCAATCGGTGAAACAACGCTTGGTCGAAACTGTTCTCTTGAAGTTTATCCAAATTAAAATTCTCTGGCACAAATTATAGTTCCAGTCAGCAAACTTGGATATTATTTTTAGAAAAATTTTCCAACAAATTAAATTTTGTTCACTTTTCGCTCTTCCTCCTTTCTTTTTCTTACGCTAATTCTTACTGGCTCTAGTCGAATTTTCTTCGCGGTTCGCTCGGTAACGAATTCTAAAGAGCGCGGCCAGTGAGTGGAGCGAATATTCACCGTGCAAAGGTCACTAGGTCCAAATAACGGTGAATTGCCTCTCGACGAAGCTGTGATAAGGTGATCCCTGATCGAGACCAGCTGCTTGCAGAATCCAGATGTCCATCTTTCAATAGTCGAAACGTCTTGTTTCTACCGTCGCAGTTCTGATGGATGGCAACGCGACGTTGAACATGATTTCCGCGCATGAAGGAGAAGGAAGAAAAGCGATTTATGGACCAACAAGCCTTGCTCAATAACATGTCTATATATTTTAGCATAATAATTTCTACTGCAATATCGGTTTATTGTTAATTACAAATTCATGTAGCCGTTATTTCCGTGACCGAGTCCTTAATTATTGCACCCGTGCCAGCGACATTATTCCTCAGGTACTTTGAACATCTGGGCAGCCTGAAATAACGAGAAAAAAATTCGTTTAGATTTTTACGTATGTCACTGTGAGACTAAGAGGTGAAATTTTCTTCTCGTCTCACCTTGTTGTCCAGTAAGCATTTGAAGATTAGACCGGCCGTGTCGCAATCGTCTTTACCCTCTGAAGCACGAAATTAATTAGTCGTGTTAGTAAAATCATATACCAGAGCAAACTACATGGAACTAAGAAATTATAATAAAACATTTCATGCATAAATGTCACGAGCTTTAGACCCGATTGCATTACGATTAATGACACAATGCGGACGCAATTTAATCACAAGTTCAATGCAACGCTGCTGAGGTTTCGTGCAGAATAAATAACCTGCAGTTTCGTCATTTCTACCGTGTGATTCCACGCGTTGTCCGCAATTCATAATCGATTGAATAATCATATCGTATCAGCTCAGAGTTATGAAATGGAAAAATAGCAGTGGGAAATTCTTGGAGTTTACGGAAGAGTTTTTTCACCGATTGCAGATCGGATATTCCAATTTGAAAAAAATTGATTTTCACGCGATATTCTAAATGCATGTAACGTGTATAATTATCGAAAGATTGAAATTACTGTGCTCGGCACATGTCTCGATCAATTTTATCGCCTCGTCTCGTGGCGCATCTTCTGGTATCATATCGATAGCCACTTCCTTATGAACGGTTCCTTCCTCGTCAAGCTGGGAATAAGTAAATAAAATTTGTTCAGAACGAAGTCATGTAATATATTATGAAATTCTTTTGAGAAATATGACGATCTATCAGTTAGAAATAGATCGATTTTAAAAGAAACGTCGATTCTTCTTTTAAGTTTTAACAATAAATGTGCAAGTGTGACATTTTCAAGCCATCTCACCACGTTCACGCCTTTGAGGATGCAAGCGCCGAAACAGTTCATTTTCTCGTCAGCGGCTGCTTCCCCATTTTTAACGCTTTCCAAATCAGCCAGATCTATGCCCGAATCTTCGGCGCATTTCTTCAAAGTTTCTTTGAAATGTTCTTCCAGCTCCGGATTACCCTTGGTTTTTGATCAAACTTATATTATTGAAAGAAAAGAAACGGAACAACCGAAAAGCAAATATTTGCGTACATGCTGTATTGCCGCTTTTCTTGGAATTCAAAATGACGTCACGGTTCAATGATATTTTCCTGGATTTTCTCTGCTGAGATAATTCGTAAAATGCTGACAAGATTTTGTGTAAATAGAGTTCGGGTAATTTTCTACTGCAATCCATTCGATTCAATGTTTGCTTTTCTACTGATTTCAAACATCATGTTTAACAGATTGACGAGAATCCTGTTTTGTTGAAATTCGAATTTCCTATGTTGACTTTGAGCGTACGTTGAATTAACAAGTGTGATTGCAATTATTGAAGCTACCGGCTGATGGAGCTTTGCGAAATTACGTCGGTATAAAATTTATCGAGCACATTGTACTCCAAAAATATTAATGAATAATTTTCTCTCGGCAAAAAGTCGCGATTCTTCGTAACTAAAAGGCTTAAAATTCTTTACGGTGTAAAATATCATGTGCAAAAAATAAATATTAATTATTTACTCACTGCGAATACTGCCGAAAAGCAGACGACGCCGAAGACAAAGGTTAAAGTGACGAAGAGCTGCATGATTGTTTGCGAAAATTCTTTATTCTTCTGAAGTTTGTTTTGACTTGATTCCATTTATATGCGAAACGAGACAAAATTAATTACTATCCTGAATAAGCGATGCATGGTAGGGGGAAATGAACAATACAATATGGAAGGAGAGGCTATAATTTTCCATCAATCATGGAATCATTATAAACAGAAGTTTGTCTCGTTTGACTGCTGATGATTCGGTAGCTAATTATTATAACATAACAACGCTGCATTTATACCCGAGAAATCCATGACCTGTAATTTAATGAGCTATTTTTACGAGTCTGTAGGACCCAATACTTAGGCCCAAATCGCAGTGCAGAGGAAGCCTCTTAATACGTGAGTAAAAAATTTACAACATGGCGTCAAATTTTTACTGAAACAAAGTTGGTTCTATGAGTTATAAAATGCACGGTCAAACGATCACGGAATATTGGCAGGTACGCGAATAGGCAAATTGCGCGTTCCATTCCTCTAGATTTTATTGCAGATAATTCACATCGCGTGATCATGACTGAGGTGAATAAAAAAATCCAAGTTACGTGAAACAATGAGATTGATCTCACACGTAGCAGTTGCACGAGGTGCTTCCTCGATCTACGGATATTCAGGCTGTGGGTGTAATACGAAGTCCTTCGCACTTGTAATTAGAGAATCGCATCGTAATTGTATCGCATCACCGTGGAAAGAGCCTGTGGCTCATACAATGCACCGGATATTTGGAAATTTATAGATCAGTATAAATAATACGTAACGCATCGCCCTTGACCAGCGAAATTCTAGTTCAAATGTAATATAAATATATTCCAGTACCGATTGAAACGTCCTGCGGGTCAGAATTGCTTTCGCAATTTCGGAAAACTAGATTATACGGAATTCGGATCACGGCTACGGGCCTCAAGGTAGTCGAGATGTTATCTTATGCATAATTCAATTTCTTATCTGCGTCGATGTTTCGTTTTCGGACATGTCGACAGGGGCTTCGAAAACCAAGACGAACGATTTTTTATCATTAATATCCTCGACGGACTGACGAATAAACTTTCACGCCGATAGATTTGATCTTATCCCTCGTAACGTCCCGTGTATAAAGTAACTCTCGGCTACGCCGGTCTTGTTAATTTGTGTTCCACGATATATCGAATTGTTTATTCGAGCAAACAACGCGGATAAATGTGATTTCGAAGCATAACGATTTTATTCATGTATGTACAGCTCTCGGGATCCATTGGTTCATAAATATGCATCGATTCAGGGAACTGTTGAATTGGAGAACGCACTGCGATCGCGTTTTTCGTATCATTATTCACGCCACGCGTATTGCATGAATATATAGCGTCCTGTGTTACCAGAAAAGACGACGAATCTAATCAGCCATCGCTGTTTTACAATGTTATAAATTTTCCGAGACGCGAGCTCGTGTAGCAAATCATTTCTATGACGGATTCTCATATCCGTGGTAGGCGATTCTTGTGATGTTAAGACCTACTTGTGAGTCAAGTTGCACACAATTAAGCGATAATTGTCAATTTAATATTATGAATAATTACACGATAAACATGCAACGAAATACTGACTTGTTGAACACATTTGAATATTGAAAATATTCACGTTAGTCGTCATACTTAGCTGATAGTTTCTTCACAAATTGCCGGAAGCCATCACCACCAGACTGAGCAAATATCATAGGTGAATAACGCAGAATTTGTTGAAAAAAGAAATACGTTACATTACATTACATTAATTCTCGACGAATACCAGCTGTTATAAAATATCGTTATAACTTTTTTTCTGCGAAGCTACCTAAGTCGCAATCGTCACTAATTATAGATGTGATAAAATCAACGAGCTGCGATGTCGATTATGCTGCACAAACTTGCGCAAAAATAAGCAACCTAACTATTAAAGAAATAACGATGCTGTGTATAGTTGTAATTGTGGTTCTCACATTTCTTACATATTTTTTTTATTCCTTCTCGTCGTTATGTACGGAATATTATTACTAAGTCGGGATGTTCCGTTCCTGTACGAAACGCACCCAAATATCGTCAACAATTAATTTTATTCAGCGATTCCTTTCAGTTGTTGATTCCTTTCAGCACCGCTTGGCCTCATCGCGTATGCCATTCTCGATTTGTCGAAGCATGCGCGTAGTTATGTACAGAAATTGTCTTCTTCGAAATCATAAAACCGGCATTGCACTCAACTTCGTGTTAACTCTGTATCGAACACAAAAATAATATTATTCCAATGAAATTTATATAAAAAATAATTTTTTTTTCGTAGGTAATTTTTTGGATTTCGAAAATGAGAAATTGTGAAAGTTGCCTCGTCAGAACTACGGTGCATTCTCGTAATTTGCATATTGTGCAGTTGCCATGCAGAATCGAGTTTCAGAATTTTGGAAATTAAAGGGTTCGGAGTCGAAACCGATTCTCCGTTTAAAAACAACTTCTCATCGGTTAGTATCAATGTTTGAAACATCTATTGTCCAATCGAATTCGTTTCTACGAAAGAAGGAATCCCAGGGTCGTCAGCTTAATTTTTTTATTCGGCCCTTAGAGACGTGGCTTCATCGATATACTAAATACCGTGTAACTGCAGCAGGTCCAGGTTAACAGCACACCTCGTTAGCCTCGAATCCGACAGTATACGGTGGGATGGGTTATCCTTTTTCCTCGTGAGTTTTGAATAACGAATTCGAAATGAACCGCACTCACGGGTATATAAGAGGGGACCGAGAAATCGATGGAAGATCAGTTACAATTCGCATCATCACGATCGATCGCACGACAGTAAGTCTCTCCTGAAAGTGAATATAAATTTAACTTGTTTCCATTAAAAATGAAGGTACTGATCGTCATCTTCGCCCTTTGCGTTGCTGGTTCTTTGGTACGTAATTAGATTACACTGATTAATATTTTTATACTTAACACAACTTCCGACGAGAAAATCATTATCGAAAATGTATTTTCACTCGCTTATTTAGGGAGGACTGACGGATGAACAGAAAGCCAAACTTAAGAGCTACAAGCAAGCCTGTATTGCCGAGTCAGGCGTCGAGCCAAGTAAGAACAGCCTAGAAAATTTCTTATTTATTTTTTTCATTTATTCCTTAATATCGCTGCGCTATTTCGTCTTAGTTGTATACAATTGTAACAAACAATCACATTTTAGGTGTCGTAGAGAATGCGAAACAAGGACAAATAGCAGAGGACGATGATAAGCTCGCATGTTTTGCCGCTTGTTACCTCAGACATATCGGAGTCGTAAGCATTTCGATCACAATTATCCTTCACCGTGAGATTGTTGCATATTTTTTTTCGGTACTTTACGGTTCTTTTTCTTGACAGTACGACGCTGAGGGAAATGTGCACGAGGATGTTTTCCGTGCAAAATTACCCGCTGATGTCCCAAAAGCAAAGGCGGACGAAGTGGTCAACAAGTGTAGCGGACTTAGTAAGATTTTCATTACAACACCACGGTGTGATTGATAAATAACGAATTCGTAAGAATTGCAAACTAACTGTCGCTGCGTTTCCATTTCAGCTGGAAGTACCTTGTGCCGTACCGGCGCGAAGCTGCTTAAATGCATGATGGAATCGCGAATTCTCGCCGTTTTGTAACAAGCTTTCCGTCTGATTAGGTTTAGGAAAACGAAACCCGTTGCGAGATCGCGTCAGAAAAAAAGATTGTACTTGTATTAAGCGTGAAATGCATGTTTTCGATTACCCAGAACCATAGCAATATTCTGCAAAATCAAAGATTTTATCCTAGCGGTATTACATTTTATGTCGATTTTATTTTTCTTAATTTTACTTTGATATATCCTAGCCTTGTTTTATCTGAAGATACATGTACAACGCGTGAATGTTAATATGTATGAACTTTCGAAGCTGGGATGAATAAACGAATCCCAATCAATAAATGTCAACTTCACACGCTCCTCTTTGCTGTTATATTTTAATCCAGTAACAAATAAATTTATTTAATGAAGGATTTGTTAAAATTTAATCCAAGATTTTAATACGCACGATAATTACAGGCGATGAGTCTTCAGTATGAGATAATTAAGAATCGTACGTGTGTAATTGTTACGTGAAACCAAAAATGTTTCTCTGCTGCTTTTTAATAAAATTCTGCACACCTGTAATCATAAACAAAATCTGAAGATAGTCAATTAGAATTCATACCTGTCATCTTCTTGTTCATCATTCAAATGACTGAGGCATAGCAACGCAAAATAATGGCGATACGTTGCATGTGAAACTTAATTCTAGCGTTTTTCAAAATTCATAAACATTTTGGCCAAAATTGAAAGTGTCTATTTAAACAAAGTTGAGCTTCAGAGTGCCAGCTTTTTCTTTCGGGCTTTTCATTGGCAATAACGAGATCAAAATCTATAATCGTCTCAAGTAGTTCGCTTAACTAAAGGCAATGTAAGGCCGTGTTGCCTCTGCCTGTAAGTTAGGTAGTAAATAATCAGGCGATAGCTAAGATAATTGCGATTCGTACAGAATTCGTACCACTGTAATAAATTTCGTTAAAAAATACACGATAGATGTAAATTAGAACAATTAATATATCAACACAACTATGAAAAATATTATTTAACTCAATCAAAATGCAATGTGAATTGATCTTTTCTCTTATTCACATTATTTTTGGCCCATGTACGTTTCAAACGTAAAAGGAATGTCGATACATACGTTTGAATTCTATCCTTTTATTTTCACACTTTGACCGATTTAGTAGCGTTACCTTGTGCTGAATTTGTGAACTATCGGATCAGCCTCTACGTCCCGTTGGAACTTCTGCCAAATTTAGTTTTAAAACCAACATGGCCTCGAAGGAGACAAATCTGCCTGCTCTGTACGCAGAATTAAATAAATTAGGACAGAATGGGGAGTACGAAAGGGCGCTGAAGACAGCGAATAGAAGTAAGACTGTCGACCGATGATTGTATTGTGAAATTTTGTCAGTAATGTTTGCGGCTGTCAAGGCTCCGTCAGTCTGACACGGGCTTAACCTATAAACGTGCACATCGTTGGATTCGCGGCCCGCTATCATTTGTGAATTGTATTTTATTTTACAGTCCTCGGCATTTCCGCGGACGAGGAAAGAGCTTTCCATTGCAAAATCATCTGTTGCATTCAACTCTCAAAGTTCAATGACGCTTTGCAGTTCATTGTGAAAAACCCAAAACTGTCAGCGTGAGTACCTTGCCAGATGTCAATAGTCTAACCATTCACTTGGGCTCAGGATTTGTGGATGAAGAAATTTAACGCAATTATTTATTATTCGCTTCTCTGTCTCTGATTCGTGCCACGTTTTAGTTACAATCGTAAAGCAATTCATTTTCATCGTTGTAACTTTATATACCAACAACATTTGCAGGAATTTGGAATTTGAAAAAGCATATTGCTTATACCGCTTGAACCAAGTACCTGAAGCATTGAAAGTCGTAGAAGGTGTTCAGAATCCATCCTTGAAAATCAAAGAACTGAAGGCTCAGATTTTGTACCGCCTTGAAAAGTATGAAGAATGCTTTGCTGTTTATCGAGATATCATTAAAAATTCAAACGACGATTATGAAGATGAGAGAGAAACAAACCTTGCCGCTGTTCTTTCTAATTTAGCTGCTGAAGGATCGGTAAGATTTTATATTTTTTCTGATGGAAAGAGTAACTGTTCATTTTCATATTGTAAGCCTTGCTCAGAATCGATTAAATACCTTTTTGAATTTATGAATGATTTTAAAGCTTAAGTGGCATTGGATCTAAGACAATAAGTAGAGAGATTTTCTCATTAATCATTTGCATCATTTTCTTCAAGGATATAGAAGTCCCTTCACTGAGAGAAAGTACATATGAGTTGACTTACAACGCGGCTCACCGATTGGTGGCTCAAGGCACTAACGGCACTAATAAAGCGGTACTAGTTGAGGCTGAAAAAAAATTGAGAACTGCTGAAAAGATGTGCAGGGAAGCACTGGAAGAAGATGGAGCAACTGAGGAGGACATTGAAGATGAAATTGGCATAATTAAGGTTCAGCTCGGCTATTGTCTTCACCTACAGGGGCGCGAAAAAGAAGCCCAAGAGCTGTATTTAGCGGCGCTAAAAGCCAAGCCAGATGACGTCGCCCTAGTCGCTGTCGCAAGTAACAATGTTGTTACTCTGAATAAAGATCAAAACGTGTTTGACAGCAAGAAGAGGATGCGAAACGCAACGCACGAAGGTTTGGAGCACAAGCTGACGTCCAGACAGCGGAAGAGCATTGCCTACAATCAGTGCCTTCTCGCAATGTATACTAATCAAGTACGTGCTTAACTGATAGTGAATTGATTAATCAAGATACATTGACGATGTTTTCTCATTTTAATTTTAAATCCTGTTATTAATCATCGTTTTTACTTGTAAGATCACGTTCGGATACCTCGATTTTCTTATTTCTCATCGTGAGACACGGCATATTTAGGAATGAAAATAAGGACTCCATTTTTTTAGGGAGAACAGTGCCAGCAGCTATGCACAAAATTGGCGCAGCAGCATCCCGATCTTAGCGCAGATTTATCGCTAATCAGAGCTATTCAACTTAGCAAAGAAGGCAAGGCCAAAAACGCAGTCAAATTACTGGACGAACATGCAGTCAACGATAAGCATCTATCAATGAAACTTGCCGCTGTCCAGCTACTCCTTAGTCATGATGAGCGAAAAGAAGCAATAAGAATTTTAGAAAACTTGAACGAGAAGGACAGATCGATGCCTGGAATAGTTAGCGCATTGGTAATGCTTCACCTGGCAGATAACAGTCGGGAAAAGGCATCTGCCGTCCTCAAGGAAGCGGTGAACTGGTATAAGAAAAATAAGGTAAATCAATTTCTGGACTTGTTCGTTGATTCTGAGTTTTCCTGATTGTGTGAGAAATTTGTAAACCCCTGTTCGAAATTTAGGAGAGCACCGCTGACCTGGGTACCTTGTGGCGTCAGGCAGCAGACTTTCATTTGCGAGGAGGAGAAGTTAGCGCAGCAGCTGCAAGCCTAGAGGAATTACTCCAGGCTTCTCCTACCGATACTAGAACTCTTGCCCAGCTAGTGATAGCTTATGCGCAATTTGATCCTATCAGAGCACAGAATTTATCAAAACGATTACCGCCGCTTCACCATCTTGCAGAAACAACTGACGTCGATGCTCTTGAGTCCAGTAATTGGGTCATTGGTACTAAAGTGGTGAAGCGTAAAGTAGAGCAGTCACCTGGGTACGTAAGATTGTTGTATTAGATTTTTATTACGCAGAGAACAAATGTATTAGCGTTATTCGTAATTACAGAACACCTGGAACCGACTTAGCCCAGAAAAAACGAAAACAGCGTAAGCGTAAAGGAAAATTGCCAAAGAATTGTGACCTCAATTCAATGCCGGATCCTGAGAGGTGGCTACCAAGACACGAACGTAGTGGATTTAGAAAGAAGAGAGACAGAAGAAACAGAGACGCTGCTATGAAAGGAACCCAGGGAGCTGCAGCCGGTGCCAGTGACCTTTAGTAAGTCCAAAAACATTTGATGATCTGGATTTAATAACTTATATTGCATCTGTTCCGGACTCGTTTGATTCACCTATAAATAAAGACTGAATTTTTGTTTGATCAAACTTCAAATTATTACAGTGACATAACTAAGATGCCAGCGAATGCAAAGCCATCTCCGAATCCTCGCCAAAGTCCTGCAGTCGAACCCGCCGGCCCGAGACAACAACAGCGTAAAGTGCAGCAGAAGAAAAAGAAGAAAGGTGGCAAGTGGTAATACCTGAATATTGGGTAACATTTGCAATATACACATGTACTATTTGACATACGATGACCGGGTACTAACAACTATTCTCATTTTAAATATTAAAATTTGGGTGTAAAGGTTAATTTCTAGGTAAAAAGGTAAAAAAAAAAAACATATATCATTATGTAAATGTTGTCCCGATAATTAAACCGCTCATTATTAGCAATTTTAACTTTTCAAACTGATTCAATCACCGGCCAAATACTCCCGAAATTATAATAGTGAGTTCGGGTTTAATTTCTTAAATATTCGCCATCCAAGGAGAATGAATTTAAAATGAAAAGAGTTATTTCATCTACTCGAAAAAAAACTACGATATTAACTTCCTTACGCAAACGAGAAAAAAAAACACTATACGCAACCACCTTCAGAGCCATATATCTCCATGTACCCTGCTTAACTCTTTCAGTCACAGGTGAGTCACAGAAACCACCACAGTGGCACCCTTTTTTTCTTTCCTTTTTCATTTCGTCATTTTATTTATATTCTATGCAAAATCGCGAATGTTTTGCATTTACAGGTAAATGAATTGCGTGACTGATAGGGCTGAGCTCGACTCAGGTGAGACGGCTCCTACCCTTGAATTTGTTTACATTCTCGTGATCGGCAGCACGTTATCTATTCCTTCAGTTTTGTTCGTCAGTTCCGTGCGAGAATTCGTCGCGTAAACATCTGAACAGCGATACCTGTATCGAATGTGCGCTCATTTGTTGATTCGACCAATTCAAGTGTACACAAACACGAGTGAACTTCTAAGCTAAATCTGCAGCCTTTACACTTTCAAAACAGAGTTTGTATCGTAGACGGGAGGGGAGACCATAATGAAACTAGTCTTGTTGTGAGTTCATTCAGAAAACTGAACGTATAACCGATAAGTATTGAATTCGAAGCTGATATTAGCGGCAGCCATGCCGATTGTAAGTCGGCGTTTAGATCCGCCGATCAAACCTTTCACTGTAAACATTGTAGTCTACGTGCCTCACTTCAGACCAAACATTTTGATCGGGATTGATTTTTGCTCCATAGGTTCGAAAAACGTTTCGTTTTCGAGAATTCATCGTCGAGTATGCCTTGCTTAATTATCAGATTGATCAATCGGGTCTTACCGAAATGTTACACGGTTTTTGTGTTCGGTCTCTGTAGGAGTAAAGTTCGTCGCGAAGAAAGTGGCTTGAACTTGTGTGATTAAAATGTGCATACGTACTGTGTTGTGTTATACAAAATGGCAAGGCGATCAAACGAGAAATGGGAGTTGAGCAGCGAACGGTAAGAATGCGATTAAATTACATTCAGAGATGATATTGCTAGACATTTAACTGATTGTGAGATTGAAGTCTGTTAACGGCAACGGTATAATGGACATAATATTATGTTTATCGTTTCTCAGTACAGTTGCTTGGATGTGGAATAAATAATACCTTGCAGGGTATCGCATAGTACATAAAATATTTTTATTGGTCATTGGACAGAGTTAAATACATATTGCAGCATAACATAGAATATAGGTAACATGTCTTTTGTGTAATGACTAGGATTTCGTGATACACGCTTTTATTTCAGATCATTAACAATTGTATATAAAAATACAATATGATTATCATTACTATTTCGTTTTTAAAAATTTCTTTTCAAATTTCACAACTAAACTTTGCATGTATATTTCGGGCTGTGTTAATAGTAGGTCATATTATGCATTCGAGATTAGTCTTGAGACGTCAGTTACGTACTATTAGAATAGCGGTAAGACGATTTTAGCCAAATCTTACATAAAGTCTTGACTATTAGTACAGCCCTTAGGTATATATGTACTTCATCGATTGTGCGTAAAGTCTTCAACAATAATACAATATAGAGTATATGTATAGATTTTTGTGGCACAACGTTATAATTTTTATTTTTCATTATATTAACTACTATATCCTACATACAGAACGTTTTTGCACACAAAAGCAACAATAATGCCATGTCGTTACATCACACAACCATTTACCACCTGTTCACGGTGGGTTTATATTTTTATGGTTTCTTCCTTCACTTCATTTCATCAAAAACGCTATTACATACAAAATTCGCGACAATAACAATACATTTTTATTATGCAATACAATTACTCAGCATTCGCGCCACCTCCGCTTAAATAAAAGTTTAAATTATAAGCTTCTTTTTAACCATCGTATAAATATCACTATACGTTTACAACTATACATACGAATACTTTACACATTCAACTAAAAAATTTATAGTTTTCAGATTTTAATACTTTTTTTTTATCGACCTGCAACCTTTCAAATTTTAATATAACGATGTAAAAACTCTAATTTGTAATTATAAGTGATTTTATTGTCTGAAATTGAATCGCGTTTCGTTTAGACATATATATATTATATTTTATTTCGTGTTTCTTTCAACTGTATTTATTCGTAATAGAGACAGTCATTGCAGTACATAACGTACTATTTGAATAAATGTTTTCACAAAACTGTGAAAAGGTATATAAACTGTTATGATTTTCATCATATTAGTTACACTAATATATCATGTTTTATCGTGTTCAGGTTGTCATATACTCAGTATTTTGGCAACGCATTATAATATTTTTATCATTTCTAAAATGATATGCATACAGTTATGAAAAAAAAAGAATATTTGAATCAAATAATTACCTATATTAATCAAACTTAAAACTTAGGAGTTTATCACAATATAAGGACATGAAAGAATCACAATAGCGTTTTCATGCCACACTCATCTATCGGCGTTTTTGTAAATACCAAAATACCCAACACCTATGGCCGACTCAGTTAAACAAATTGTATTATGCTTTCGTTGATACTGAAAATAGATGAGCAAGGCACTAGTATTCATAGGCATCGTTATGAATTTTTGCAATATTATCTTGCTATATAATAAATGCTACTTTTCTGCTACGACTCCTTGCCAAGCATCTGCTCGTTGTTTGTTAGCTAGCCTTCGTCTCTCTGAAAGTGTGAATGTTCTTTGATGAAACAATCCATATGTGATTGAGCATGATACGATGCGAGCATATAATTACATTTCTTTCGTAACATGAAGAGATTTAATAAAACTATACCTTTTGCCTCGCGTAGCACAACCTTCTCTCTCTCACGCTCTTGTCTAGCTGTTGCCAGTCTCACGCCTAGTGCTCCAGTTACTAATCGTCTTGCTAGGGCTGCGCAAGTTTCTGGTCTTGCTCTATAAGGCTGTAAGAATTCGGCACTTCTTCTAGCTTTCGTTTTGCTCAAGGCTGTCGCTTCGCTGAGGGGCCGAGTCTTTACAAACGAATGATCCGATGCCAAGACCTCAGCAGCTAAAGTCAAAATGCCATTCGAATCATGTTAATTGTCAGAAATTCCTCATATTTTATTAATTGATTTGCTAGAAAAACATTTTCAAGTGACAAATGCTTGTTTCTAGTAACAAATATCCAAGTGATTTAAATGTTTGTAATCATGAGAAATAGGATAAAATGATTGCAAAGTCATATGTAATAGCTTGTTATAATTTCTTGTTTCTGTAAATTATTAAGCTGTGTCTGAATTTCAACATAAGATCCTCGAACTGTATTATTGGTGGCATTACTAGTAGTAATTGCCCTTTCACGATGATTATCAGGTTGCTAGTTCACGTGGTATAACTCTTAGGTCTCGAGTTGATGAGTTGATGATTTGAAATTGAAGCGCTTTTTATCCCATTGAGGCACTCAATTAATTTAGATTTTCAATAACGGTTAATTTTAAGATTACTTTTGTACTTGGAAAATTAATTTGTATCCATTTTCATGAATATTGAAGTCAACGGACAAAAGGTAACAATATAAAGGACTTCCTAAAGCAACTCAGGGGGAATAGAGAGTGTAATTCTTCAATTCAAACAAATTACATAACTCGTGAATTAAATTCTTGGCTGAATTCCATGGTGTTGTAACATTGCAGTTCCTACTTTCACTTTGGATCAAAATATCGGCTTATTCGACTCACTCTTATTATACAATCATATGCCTACGTGTGAATTTATTGATTGTAGGCGGATTGCTATTATAGAGAGACGGTCATTAATAATTTACCATCGATTTCATCCATTTGTTCACCATTCAAAGATTTAATCATAAATTTTCTGAGCATCTATTTCATCCATTGGAGAAAGTTGATGTGCTCTTATCTAATCGAGATTCAGTCAAGCTTGGCGGAACATTTGCTTTCCTTGCAATTTAAACTCTGTAGTATCCCGATTACATCTTTGCCGGTTCAAGCGCAATGAGACTAACATTAGTTCTTTATTCATAAATTTTACTTCTTTTATTGCCAAGACCTGATTGAGTGTACTTTCCTCATATTATCTTCAATCGCATGAAGCCAAGCAGGCGTTACACGGCAGTTGCGAGACAGGTTTAAATGATGTTACAGCATGGATCAAGTAACACAACCGATTTGCATACTTAGAGCATTTAGTACTATGCGTATACCTAAACAATTAATATCTCGAGTTTACTCACCTATGAGAGGGCTGCTAAATACACCAAGACAATGCGTGTCATCAACCCATTTTAGTTCGAATCCTCCATTTTTGAAAGGACTAAACACAGCTGCAAGGTCGCTAGTTTTAAAGTCTGATGGGAAATTATATATCTCAACAACATGCGCAAACTCATCATTGGACACTTCCACCGGTGCTTTTGAATACGCCCTATAGTCACTCTTGGGTTTTTCTATCGTAACTTCGCCTACGGTTGTAGTTAACTGTAAAAATAACGATAATTTGAGTAGTAAATAAATATCATTTCATCACTGCTCAAAGGCTAGAAAGTTCAATGCAGTTCTTATTGATTGTGAGTCAGATTACATTTTCTTTAATATTGTGGAATGTAGAGCAAACAATACCTATTAAATAAAAAGGTGACATAAATAAATGCATTTTGCAATAATAGTTAAAAAGCTTACTTCTTCAATCAATGAAGGATCCAAGCAATCTCCATTATCGTCAAAAAGGCTATCCCAATCGCAGTCGTCCCGATTAACTTTGGAGGATGGTAGAGGTGGTGGAGCTGGTTTGCTCTTGGATCTTTCGATTTTTTTTACTTTTTTCTCCTTTGTTGGCAATGATGGAGAAACCGGAATCGCTGGTGGTTCGTTGATAATAGCATCTTGCCCGGCTTTCTCATCGGTGATTAATAATACATCTGACACTATATTTTGCCTAACTATCCTTCTATTTTTATGATTAACAACTTCGTCGCAGTTCAGAAGTTGGTCTTTGGTTTCCTCCTTCTTTCTGTTACGATTTTCAGACATGATTAAATCTGAACTCTCCTCGTTCTTATCGATTTTTGGATATAATTCATCTCGTTTGGTAGACTCGATAATATTTTCACCACCCTCGCCTTTTTCTACACTCATTGGCGATTGTCGAACCTCGCTTATCTCTAATTCACTTGATGCAGCTTCGCAACTACCTAATATCAGTCTGGTCTTGCACTGCTGCAGCTCTTCTTTAAACCGTGCGTCTGTTTGTACTATTCCAGGTTCTCCCATTAAACAGGCATCTCTTGATTCATTGTCTACCCTATTTAATATAGGAGTACATTCTGTCTTCAACATCGGTTTTACATAGCCATCGACACTTTGTTCAGTTACTGCCGCAGATTCACTTGGTAGAAAAACATCAGCTTCGAAGTTCATTAATATTTCATTGACAACTTTGTCGTTATTTCCAATGAAGCTACTACTGCTACTCGTATTCAATACATCGTCTACAATTATATGTTGAGTCTGTGAGGATTCCTGCCTAATCGGTATCTCAAGCGCCCCGGAGAGATTTCTATCTGTTTCTAAAACAGTTACAACATCTGAGACTTCGACTTCACGTTCTCTTTCTTGTGTACCATTATAGGCATCTGACACAGCTCCACTATTATCATTACAAGATCTGAGGCTCGTACGGGTAGGTGAAGACGTTGTGCTACGCCGTTCTCTAGTTGACCGTAGAGCTCTAGAAGTTTCTCGAGACAAGGAGCTTCCCTCGGCTTCGTTACTACGCCGATGTTTAGGAACATAAACGGCACGGTCTGGTCTCTTCTGTCGATTGGCCCTGAAATATTGTTAAGAATATTGTCAAGGAAGTCATTTTCTCAAGTAAGATTAATCAAAGAATGAAGATGGGTTACAATCCAGTAGGATGGCCAAATTCAGTGGTGAATTCACATGCACAAACTTTTGGAAAACCTTATACAGCACATACGTAAGCGAGAAGCTGAACAATAGGTGCAGCTTTGTTAAAACTGACTCACTTAGATGCCTGCGAAGATTCGGAAGCTGGTTGATCCTGCTGAGAATCAGTCTGGACGTCACATCTCGCTTTTCGCGCCGGTGGGGGTCGGTAAATTCCAACGGATGGCACTGATTTCACTAAAACGACACAAAGCAACGCGGCGCAATGAGGAACGCGTTCACATATCGAAACGAAGAACAGTTCAAACAATCAATAATCACGATAATTTAACACACACCTTGTCTTTGACGCGTATTCTCCGGCGATTCTAACGCCGATCTGTGCCCTTCTACTCTCATGGCACAAGCGAAGTCCAATACTTTAAAATCGCACGTTTCGGCTGAGGCACCATTCAACTTCGGATCCCTTTTGACGATATTCAATTTATTACTCGCAGAGTTTATAATCTGTGATCGTTTTTTTCAGTTTGTAACGGAGCTTTGGAGCAAATTTTACAGAGTTTCAATGAAACGACAGAGTCTAGACTCCGGTAGATAGAAATACAAATTTTCTGTCACTCAAAGCTACGTTACGGCTGAAACGATCGTGTCATATCATTGGTCCAGACCGAGACTGTACCTTACGACATCGGTCTTGTAGCACACGACAGTCCTTCGCTGGGCACCCTGGCCGATAGAAAAGGTGTACAATAAATCGTGATATTGATCCTGTACCGATTGGTGTATGATGAACCTCCTGTAGTTGTTTACAGGCGGGAAGACGAGTACTCTGAAAGTGAAAACCCGTCTAATCGCGTCTGAAAGTAAAACCGAACTGGACAAAACGAAGCAAGTCGACGTTGAGTGAACGTGCCAGAAGTCCTTGCTTCCCCGCCACTGGTAGATACTGGCTCAATACGTATAACACGGCTTTACGTAATACACCTGACTTTCTCTTTTGACGGCTTCCTGAACTGCACGCGCCAGTCCGCAAAAATAAATAAGAAATGAATATCAAGCGAATAAATAAAATACCACCGACTCTCGTACGCCTGTCAAAATAACTTTTCTATCGTTTTTAACATTTCAATTCGCGACTCAAATCGCCCACGTAAAACGATCATCCGTTCGTTATCGCTCGGCGATATTTTTGTCGAGCGTACGTAACGAAGCATCGCGGTGATAAACCGTAATTGCGACGATAATCGTCGACGCGTTGAATTCGACGAATCTACCCGCCATATTTTCTAGTAAAACACCCGCGCATTGCGTCGGCTGCGTCGTGAGGGGGGAGAAAAATAGAGGAAAAAAGCTGACACGAGTGCAAACACAAGCGTAGCGGAATTCCGCGCAAAGGTGACCCGTTCTTGATTTACACGTTACGATTGCGGCCTCGAGTATTTTAACATGCGTGCCCTGCCGTTCTTCACGCGTCCGCGCGTTAAAGTTACAGGATCGCGTAACGTTAGTTACGGTTAAGTAATCGGCAATCGCGCGACGGGAATATATATCAACGATCCAGAAATAATGTATGTAATTATGTACGTACCGAACTCCGTTTCTGATTTTCACAAGTCAAAGTATCGCGGTAAGGGAATTGAGACGCGTAAAAGTCTGTCATTGTTTAAGAACGACTACGAATCCACGACGTGTAACGCGGTGTATTTACTTATTTATTTATTTATGCTACCGTCTAGTCCGAAGGCGATATGCACGAATGTATGTTTGTACGTACCTTTTTCGTTCCGTCTTTACGGTAAACTCCTTAATATCCCGCTCCACGTATTCGGAGAACAAACTCTCCTGCAAACTCATCAGTATCTAGGGAAAATCTTCATCCACCTTACCAACGAACGTTACGCTAATTCTTTTCGTTCTCCTCCTCTTTGTCAATAAATACATTTAGGTGGAAATTTTATGCGTTCGGGAATCCGCTACTGATCCTCGGTGTCCCCTCTGTGTATATTTTTACGCCGTTTATTACTGCCCACCACGCAATGACTCGAATCCCCTTCTCTTCTCTCTGTCGCTTCAACGACTCTCTTACTTCCTTTTCTCTATCTCCGATCATTCGCTCGGCGCATGCGCCGTTCGACCTTTTCTTTGTTTTCTTCTCTTTCCCCGCCTTCTTTTCCTTCGACTCACAGCCCTACCCAGCTATAGAGGCGCTGCCTGCCGACTTAACTTGCGATTCTTACGATTGCTCATGCATACACACGCATACTTACGATTGCTCATGCATACACGCATACTTACGATTGCTCAGGCATACACACGCATACTTAGGATTGCTCATGCATACACGCATACTTACGATTGCTCAGGCATACACACGCATACTTAGGATTGCTCATGCATACACGCATACTTACGATTGCTCAGGCATAGACACGCATACTTAGGATTGCTCATGCATACACACGCATACTTAGGATTGCGTGCAATCCCCCAAGGACGACTTTCAGCATTGTAGTTGAAACTACGGTCACGTACTCGCCTCTTACGCCTACCTGTTAATCGCAAAGTACCGTATCACCGTCGTGTCATCCGCCTTCCTATTACGCTCACCCATCGCTCACCGTTATGCAATGTCAGTCTGCCGTCAATTGTTTTTTGTTTTTTTTTTGTTGTTTTATTATTTATCTAAGTAGAGTCAGACGGTCTTTTGATTTTACCGATCTAACGATAAACGCGTTTCGATTATACTATTCTCCGTGATCGTACATCGATGCGAATTGCAAATCGTAATGATTAATTATTATTCAAACGTAGGAAAAATATAAAAATTTCAAGTTTTATAATTATCCGTGAATTAATAATTAGAATTAAATTAGAAAGGAATTGATTTCCGTATTTTATCGTGTCCTCATTTCGACGTATTAGAAAAATATCATGATACGATCTCGAAATGCGGTTGAAAAAGACTTCATCTCAAATTTTGATACGTCGATTAATTACATTTGTCGCCGATTTTCTGCACACGGTGTGCAATTTATTTGGCTGCAATATATTATTCCATTTATATACGACAATGTACAGTTGTAAATATATCCATTAATTATATATATAGAAAATTATGTAGAAAATACACGCATAAACTTATCTGAACTTATAATTTGGTTAAATAATTTAAAAAAAAAAAGGGAAAACTTGATTGAATCGAAAGTGAAAATTATTACCGTCGACCGCTGTTAATAATAGAAATACCGCGGTTTTATTTCGGTTAATTATCTACGCATTGTAATAATCTTGAAAAGAAATTTAAACACCTAGTGTGTGTATATAATTATATGTTCATGCATACGCAGCAAAGTAGTAAATTAGTAAATTTTTTGTCCTCGAGTACAGAATCTCATTCCTGATAATTGAAGCGTATAACATCAGCTTTCATCGAGAGCGGAATTCCGCGTGTAAGGATTTCGGGTATGAGTAAAAAATTAATAAAAATGAACAAAAATGAACAAAAATTGTACTTCACGAGGCCTCGGGAATACCGAAAAGTCAATCAAACTTCGCAACGTGTATGTTTATACGTATTATATATGTATACGAATCGACTATCATGCACTCCCTACGAAAGTGAAAGGCGAGACCTTTAACGGTCGCAAAATCCTTTCAATCTTTACACCGTGGCTATTATACAGCTGCCTAGAGTGCGGATATGCATAACTATTTATCCGACTACTAGATTAGGAAGAAAAAGAAATGATCTCTCGACATTTTTCTTGCCGTATTTAACGGTATACAATTTCCTGTTTTCTCTGCCTCATTGATGCACGTACATACATACATACATACATACATACATACATACATACATACATACATACTTACTTACTTACTTACTTACTTACTTACTTACTTACTTACACTGATCGCTTTTTAAAAGCCTACTCTACGTGATTTTTGTTGTACCGATATGATATTCTTGGGATTTGCAACACACGCACTCTCCTGCAGTGCGTGTACATCGTGGTGTACATGATGCAATAAGTAACAGAATTTATTTTCAGTTATACATGGAGTATTTAGTAACCGCCTGCCAGTATTACGTTATAGAGGAGAGAAAGTGAGACGAATGAATCCAGATTCCATACTCGCAATATCGAACTTCACCGAATTTCTTATGATGCTCATTAAGACGTGTTCACACGATGATCATTAATCGCGTGTTAATTCTATCCGCGACCACTGCGATAAATTATTCCGCCTGCGTTTTTTTACGTGTAACTTAGACAATGTATTGTTATTGTAGGTAATTAATTTCTGTGGGTAAAAATTTTCACCTGAATAATTCTCACAGCTGGAACTGCTTGAACTTGTTTTAAGTATACGTTGCCATACACCATGTATATCTAACATTAGAAAAAATTTACCACGGTGAAGTCGTATTATACATATGTTGTGCACAATCGCGAAAGTCTAGTTTTTTTTTTTTTTTGTTTTCTTTCTGCTTCAACCTTTCTCCTACGTGAGAGGATGAAATTCCTTAAAATGAAATTTACGGACGAACAACGGCCAATGTGTTTACTAGTTTGTAAAAAGCTGTAACACTGTCGGAGAAAAAGTTACAAGATTATTAATCTGAGAGAAAAAAAACACCGAAAATATATCGTCGCGTATTCAATTAGGGATGTATAAGTGCGGAGAAGTAAATGATCTATGTATAATACGTATATATGTGTACGGGAAATACGACCGTTTGTTGAATAACAAATTATACTGTACAAAACATATTTATTTCAATAATTTATGATAATACATATACACGTGTGTACAACGTATTTAAGCATTAGTACAATCGAGTATACCACTACTTAGCAAAGTTGCTTATAGTTATATCCTAACAATATGTACAATCACACTCGTTTTTTCTTCCTTTTTCTTTTACATGATCATCTAAAACTTATCAAGTTGATCTAAATAAAAGCAGCAATCACACGTTCTATAATTCACTCGAATTAAATCTTGATTATTTTTAGGAATGCGACTTTTGACATATGCCGTTATAATTATCGACGCATGCTTTTTAAAGGTAATATAAACCGCTCTCGAGGTAACTTGAATGTCGAATGAAGTATAGAATAGTGAACCACATTACATACAGCGCATAAATATACAAAGGTAAAAAGTCACAACGTCCAAGATTTACGCTAGTCGAATTATCGCAACGATTAGTCTATTTAAAGCAATGGATAATTCCAGAGTTCTGTCAAAAAATATTCTATATACATTCAGGTATATATTTCATATCTTGAATGGAAAACTACGTTACGGTGTTACTATGCAAACAAAAACGAAAAAAAAAAATAACAAATTATTGCGAAGAAGTAAGTACTGAGAGAAAAATTGTCCAGGTATAGAAAACACGTAATTAAAATTCTCTCTATGCAATGCACTCTTAGGTATTACATTTTGTAACATCTACATATACTATACAACAGCCCACGGTATATTGACGTCGACAATTTGAAAAATATAAATTTAGATGGGCATTGTTATATGTATGTATGTGTTTCTGATTCCCATTTAAAAATACTTGTCTATATTATATATGTGTAACGTATCTACGTATTTAAATGTTTGAAAACTACGACGCCTTCTGTACCAGCCACATTTACATTTTTAATTAAAGTTAACTAAATGTTAATATTATTATTTCTTTGTTCAAATATTACATATGAAAATAACGAAGATTCATGTTGATATTTTTATTATTATTGGTTAAAGAAAATATTAAAACACATATAGTATGTACGATGAACTTAAACGTTCTATGATACAATCGTGGTGACGATAATGCGTTTCTACTTTTTTTTTTCAATAGATTTTGGTCTGGAATTAGTGCTGGCTGAGATGGAAAAAAAAAAAATTAAAATTTTTCTCTTATCGATAAATATAAACGATAAATGTAAAGATAGATCCGTAGAAATTAAATTATATACTGTACAGTATTATCGATTCGAAACATATGAAATCCATCTCATATTGAAGAAAACAAAAACCTGCTTCACAATGATTCCAAGATATTCTCAACTAGATGCACAATTCAAAGTATACGCGTATTTACGTTATATTTGAAATTTCAGAACTGATAAAACTGGTACAAAGTTTTATTCGTTGGAAAGAACAGTTGATTTATTAATAGCTGATGAAGAAAACTTGATTTGACCTTAATTAACAGAATTGATAATACGTTTCTTTGTTCCTGAATATTTTTATATTTACCGCTTGCTTCGGTTGTTCAGAAAATTTTTTGTTCCACGAAATGAAAATTGTTGGATTTATAGTTGACTTTTGGGCGAAAGTTAGACAGAGGTAAATTCTAGAGTTGATGCCTTAACGCGAGTCATGATAAAGATAAAATAAAAATACGTAATGTTAAAAATTTCGAAATAATATCTAAAAATATGCAAGCGTGTGTGGTTCTTTCGTCCAGTTTAAAATTCTTTTATGTTACTGTGCTTTATGTCGTAATAATCGGGTTTTCGTTACTTTTTTCCTCCATAAATTTGCTAATCATAAAATATATTCATCTTTTACTCATGAAAATAATTATATCTATATACATACGTATATATGAATTTTTATACCATACACATTTATATACGTTTCATTTTTCTTTTCTTTTATCATTGAGCTGGTGCAAAATTCTCAGCCCGAAATCTAACGTGATATTTGATAAATAAAAGCTGCATATCTCGAATATATAGGCTTGTATAGCAAGGCGGTAGATTGATAGATTGGATGAAAATATGTTAGAGTTCCATTTGAAGCTGGTTAACGTTACAGCTTGTTTCTATACACCGAGAGAAAGAGCTTAGATTATATGTCTATACGAGGCCTGTATTGGAGCCTTAGAGGTGGGTCTCGAAACCTCCATCTTGTTACGTAGACAAATTTTAACGTATGATCCTTTCCCAGGAGTTCATTGTTGCATAGAATATCGATCTGAAATCAAACAACAGATTATTTTGTAACAAAGAGTATCGGCTCGTCGAAACTACGCCTTAAAACTCTCAGTATTTTCTTTTCCTCTGCATTTTCCATTTAAGATATCCAGTTTTTTTTTCTTTACTTACATCGCGATATTTCTCCATACCGTTGAGGACTTTTTTGGCAATAAATTTTTTCAAGTGTGTAATAGTCGCCTGTGCCGAACACCTTATAAATCTTCGTTTCAACGTTTTTAAACTTGTGTTCATGCACTCCAAGCACACGTTAACCTGTGAAGAGAAAAACACCCGTCCTGTTATAACGTCTGACTAAAGAAGAAACGTATCTGAAACACGCCATGTTTCTCGAAACGAAAAATTGTTTCTATTAGTCACTGTATCTTTGCAACAAAGCTTCTCAATATCGAACGAAAAGTAAAAATTTTTTATTCACCTGTTCGTCGGCTCGGTGATAATCAGACTCGGCATGAGTGTCGCCAGATTGTTTTTCCTCTTCCATTTCGGCGGCGTTTGGTAAAACATCCTTAGGACAAGGCAATCCTCGGGCTCTGTAGAATTCTCTCTCTCTCTTGATTTCGTCTGAAATAAAAGCGAGTCGCTGGTTAACGATTGTCGTTATAATTGGCAAAATACAAGCAGGTGAACTACTCACTCTCCTGGAGATCGGGGACAAGTTTGTAGACGATATCCTGCATGGTTCTGTCAAAGCTAATATACTGAAGGGGATGTGACTGGTGTATAACTATTTGGCATGTCGGGCAGGTGTGTTTCTCCTCGAGGTGTTTGACTAGGCAGCTTTTACAAAATGTGTGGAGGCACTCCGTCACTGTTGTAGCATCTATAAGGTAGCCGCGGCATATCTTGCACGTTATGTGACTGTTTAATGTTTTCAGCTTTATTCGCCTCTCCATGGCACCGGTGAGCACCATTTATTCGGAATTCACGTTATCACCTGCGAAAATAACTCTATTCAATACGGTGTGAATTTCCATCCGAATACCACGAGTAAAACGTTCCCCGAATAATATTCTCATTTTCATTTATAATAGCGGTAAGCACGTTTCGAACAATCCGAATATTCCTTTGGGCATAAGTTTCATCCTAAATTCATACCCATACTAAAATTATACTTTTGACAATTGCCTGTGTTTCGTTGTAAAAAGTGGGTTACCATATTTCTAACCTTACTTTTGGCCTATAAACTTTCACGGCTCTCACTAGTATGCATCACCAACAAACAACGCGGAAACATTTTTTATTACGATTGATATATTTTCATGGTATTATTCGTCACCTTATATATAGAATAAAATAACATTTGTAATAAAAATTTGGTAAAAACAACTTATTGTAAATGTGGCTGATGACAACAAAACGTATTGACTTAACCGCCCTCTTAGCGCTCTTTTCTCGTACTAATCTACTCGCATCTGTTTCTCCTGCGACCGTTTAATTGGTTTAATCTTCACGGCGCGCAAAGCGTTCCATTTACAAATTTCAAATTTTTTTCCCTAACATACCGGTCATTCTAATTTTTTACATTAATATTCTCACAAATGGTGAAATAAGCCGTTTTGTCCCCCTTTTCCGATCTAGTAGTCATCGTAGATAAAAGATGTATACAGGCTTTCATGTGTCAGAAAATGAATAAGGCTGCTTCGTCAACCAACATTATTATAAAAACAGTCCTGTTTCAGACTTTGAACTGTAAACACGCATTGCCATTAAAGCATTTTTCCTCATCTTTTAATTTTGTTGCCCGTTTCTTTGCTTCATAAGCTGACGAACCTGTTTTACTTATTATGCAACGCCTAGTTCGTTACAATATATTTCAGAATCATTTGTATCGATTGTTTTCGTTTTCTTGAAAATCCTTCCTCTGTATTTCTCTGGAAGAGGAAGTCAGAGAAATGGACGAAATAAAATATTTTATTTTTTATTCCGCTAAATTCTCTTTCGAAATACTTACTGCAATCCTTTTTTTTCCAATCAATCGAACGGACTCGAGCTAAATCTTAACTTACAGGAAGGTGGGAAATTAGAGATTGTCATACAAGTATTAATGTTGGGTACACATATTTTCATTTATTGGAGAGTTGAAACTCGTTACACTTCAGTTACACCGAATATACAAATATACGATACATGTTTGCAGGTAAAAATGCGGCAATCGCTGTGGTTATTTAGGCACTGATTAAAAAAAATTTTCCATTTTTTTCTTTCTTCACTTTATAGAAATAATAAACAATTCGGTCCTATTTACACTTTATTTTATTTTTTATTCTTCTTGTCTAAACTATTTTTACTCCGTTACGGCGTAAACCTAGATGTGAATGTGTTTAAATGTACTTTTTACAAGTTTTATTCATTTTTTTTTCATTTTTCTTTTTCTTTTAATTTCTTGTTTCTTTCCATTGTTAACAACCATGAATACACAGTTATAAGATAGGGTAATTCGTTCTTGAACTATTCATTCGCGTAACGGCGTTTTATATTCAATGATGTGTACCTTTTGTGTTTCATTTATGATGTTCAATAACTGATTTCGCATAATACAAAACGGACAAAATGAAATACATACGATGAATTTACAAATAATAAATTATCTAATGCTATTTATTATCTACTATAATTTTTATAAACTGTTATCTATACACGTATGTTGAATGCTTCGTAAATACTTTGAGGTATTCGTATACCTTCAAGAGAGATATTGAGGATAAATATATCCACTGTTTCAAACGATATTAACAGAAATATCCGTATTAATACAAAAAAATAAAACGTGACGTTCTCTCTGTCGCTGCAGTTCTATCTTATTTTCGAGCTCATACACATTTTCAGCAAGGTTCGTACCTAACGTTCGTACATGTGAACGAAATGTAATATACTTGTGATTATTTTTTCTTCTTTTTTTCTTCGGTAGTTTTTACAAGTTTGCATTAAATCTATGATAAAAAAAAACAACTAAAAACGTAGAAATGTTACATATTATAAATCTTAGAAAAAAGAAAAATCTATCGTACAAAATGTTGAAATTTATAAATTGACTAGTAACAAACACAATATCGTACCCATTGCAATTCGTTTCTCAATTTTTTTTTTGTTGTTTTCATTCGATAATACATGAAATAATGATACAGTTTGTCAAGATTTTGAGCCTTTTCCAAAGTGTGATAATAATAATTGTAACAATAATAATGAATTGTCAACGAGTTGAACGAGCACGTTTATTATAGATATATGTATAATACATACATGTATATAAATCAATTATAAAAATACATGTTTATTATTATTATTATGATTATTTATTCTTACATTTTAGTACACTTCTCGATGAAATTAATAATCAATCAATTGCTCGATCGATTATTGTAATTTCAATTTTACTGAATTGGTAACAATTAAAAGGCACTTAGTCATCGCACATTATTATATTATTACATAAATACGTAAAAAGTATATAACGCGTGATTTATACCTTGCACGATTAGCACCTCGAAACATCAGGCACCACCAGGTTTACAATGCGTTGGATTAATTATTTTTTTTCTCCCTTTTTTCGTTTTTCAACAGTTCCTTAAAAGTCTAAAAAACATATGCGTTACGTATTTATCTTTATTTTTTGTTTATTTATTTATTCATTCATTTATTTATTTATCTATTTATGTTTTTGTCAATACTGATTTGTATCATTTGGCGTGTTCTCTATGTATCAGTCGACGTTCGGTTGTACAAATATCCCGACGTAATTTACCTCCTTCCACTCACAAAAACTTGAATCGCCTTTTTTCCTCTTTCACTTTTGTCCTTCGGTGTAACAAACACTTTATATTACACGTGATTTTTCACTATTACGTGTATTATACTTTGTCAGTTTGTTAGTTCATTATTCTCAAAATTATCTTCTCATCTCGTATCGATTGTACGATTCCTTTTCCGTCATTTTCATTTCTACCCAACCAAGAGTTCCGACGTCTTGATTATCTCTCGAAAATTCATGAGTAAAACGACAATTGTCACCTTATTTTCTCATTCGGCCAGGTTATTCACAACAAATACGGAAACTTCTCGTCATCGTCGTCTTCCTCGGCTTCGCTCGACTCCTGGCTGGATGGCGGCGTGTCTAGCTGCGGTAGACCGAGGTCCAAGTATTCCTGTAAAATTTGAGTAAACTCGTTGTCGTCATTTTCGTCAATCATTATCGGATTATTTATTGCGATTCACTCACCTCGTTAGCGGTTATCGTCAATATCCTGTCAAGGTCTTCGACCAGCTCACCGAACATCGGTCGTTCGTTTGGTTGGTAACTCCAGCAATCCCGCATGAGCATGTATCTTTGGAATCGAAGAAAGATCAGGGTGAGGGTTGACCGACACGGCACACGAATAAGAAGGACAAGAAGGAAAGTCGGTATGAAATTAAGAACATGTATTTAAAAAAACAAAAGATGGAAAATTTTTTGCCAACTTACATCTCGATAGAACAACACGGCGGCTTTTCCATCCTGTGTCCAGATCTCAATAGCTGAAACAATTTCTCAACCGAGGGAACGGACGGGTAGGGCGTACCGCCCAGAGTCATTATTTCCCACAACAGAATTCCGTACGACCATCTAATAACGGGAGAATTATTTTTGGATTAGAAAATTAGAACACTTTTGACGATTAAAATCATCTTAAGGAGACGTGAACGAGCGCAGAAAGTCGAAAGTGGCCCAATTCTAAGAATTTATATCTTGATGACCAATTAGAGTTTCGTCAGAGATTTATTTTGTACCAAAGTTACATGGTACATGTTTTGGACCATTCGAAACTTTGCTACTTGGTAAAAATTTGATTTCTTTACTTCAAGATTCGCCATGAAATAATTTGGGATTCGGCGCTTTCGGAACTTTTCAAATTCGGAATTTCAACGTCGCCCCCACAAACGAAACTCGATCTACATACTTTTGTATAAAACAACCAGCAGCCTAATTAAATAACTATTTCGGGTATAAATTCTCAAGAAATTGCACGATTCTTTCAGCCCTCTACTAGTTGCACGTAATTCTGAAACGCGCGCGAACTTACACGTCGGACTGAGTGGTGTAAAGCCTGTGAAAGAGGGCCTCGGGTGCCATCCACTTAACCGGAAGCCTTCCGTCTGTAGTTTTCCTGTAGTAATCGTGGCAGTGGATGTCGCGGGCGAGTCCAAAGTCGGCTATCTTGAGCACGTACTCGTCGCTCACGAGGACGTTCCTGGCGGCCAAATCTCTGTGGATGCAGCGTCTGCTCGCCAGGTATTCCATGCCCCTGGCTACCTGGTACGCGAAGGAGACGAGGTCCTTTTGCGTCAGCGTTTTTCGCTGCTTCGTCTCCTGGCCTATCGTCGGCTCGTAACCGGAAGACGGTCTGTGCTCCCGCAGGAAGTCCCGGAGGTTTCCGTGAGGCGCGAATTCGACCACGACGTAAAGCGGGCCGCCTTGAGTGCAAGCGCCCAGCAGGTTTATTATGTTAACGTGCTTTCCGATTACCTTCATCATTTCCATTTCCGACACAAGGTCCATCATCTCTGCGTCCGTGTGACCCTCTGTAGAAATAAAATTGCATCAATATCGTTAGTTATTCATTCCTGGCTTTCCGGATATGCTTCGTCCGATAGCTTACGTATATACGGTTTCAAGTTTCTAGCCGCCTCGAATCGTTCTACTTTCAATCCACTCGTAACTGTACTTGCCACAAATAATTTGGATTTATTGGTTTCGTTTTTTACTTGATATAAACATTAATACATATTTTTACTCGTGAGTCATCAAATTTCATACACGTCGAATCAAATGAACAGCTGTAATGTCGTCGGACATAATTCGGCCGAATTGGATTGGTCGTGGTTGTAATAAAAAAGGAAAAAAAAATTTGATAAGTGTATTGCGATTGATCAATGCGCATGCGCTGATTGCGCAATTTCCATCGGAGAGTTCGATAAGAGATTGTGTTTTTTTTTTTTTTTTTTACCGTCGGAACTGCATTCAAGCATTACTAGATTGCTGATTTCTTTTTATATTCTCTAAAAATCTTACATCTATTGCAACAATACTGCTGCTGCTGCTGTTGTCGTTCAATAAGTATTGAATTGATATTATTCTTTCCATTCTTGCATAATTTATTTTACAACGTTAAAGAATTTGAGAAATGTTTCAAATAAAATTGTGCAATCTCACTGAAGTTTTGTATTTTAATATCAAGTTCAATGATAATAGAAAAATGGAATTTTTATTTTCACTTATGAACTCAACGAGATTTATCAAATCGCGTAAACGTTAAGTAACAATTATTATTTACCTGGACCGAAAAAATTTCCGCACAATAACTAGATTCGAGCAATAACAACTCATTTGATTCAACGTATTTGCGTAGTCGAAAATTATCGTCGAAATGAAAATATGTATTTATTTATCCTATTACAATTCTAACTCCTATATACGTATATATGCATTTCTTTTTTTCCTTTTTTATACATTTAAAATAATAACAATAATAATAAATAAATCGAGATACAGGTTCAAATAAATTTTCTTATTTCAGGCAAATGTAAATTAGACTACCATTTAATTGTCGTAAATAATAATTTCGTCACATCGCAAAGAAAATTGAATCATTCCAACGAATGGAACAGTACGTAAGTGATGTTTTTTTTTTTTCTTTTCATAAAAAAGCAAAAGGCACGAGAGGATTGTTTTTACTTTTTATACTAGTACATTAATCGGTTAATGAATTATTGTAATTCTGGGCGTGTACCCTTGAGCATTTTGACAGCAACGACGCTCGGTATTCCGGGTTTAAGGGAGTTCGACTGAGCGCGAACAACTTTTCCGAATGCTCCTTCGCCGAGGGTGTTTCCGAGCGCCAAGTGATCCCGAGAAAGTTCCCAGGCACTGTCCATCGGTAATTCGTACTCGGAAATACTTCCTCCTGAGTTGTCTTCGGCCGTGGCGGTGGATTTTTGCTTCTCGATTTTAACGACCGGCATTAGGAGCGGCTCCTGAACGTTCTGGGCGTTGGCCAGATGCTGTTTCTCCACGATCACCTTTTTCGTCCACTGCGTCACCACAGCAGCTCGGGCCGTTTCTATCGCCAGTATCTTCTTCATCTTCTCTCGCTTCAGTCGTCGGAATATACTGACAACGATTATTATCCCGAAGAGAAAGGATGTGCACAAAATACCCGCCAACGCGTTCACCAGGACCGATTGAGGCCGAGCTGTTAGCGGAACCCGGTTCTCCTCTTCAAGAGCTGTGCGGGAAGATGCATTATTTGAGAGATAATTATTCGGGGAAATATTGCTTGCGCCTGTTTTTCCCCTCTACTCACATTCCACAACTCGGAGATAAGCGCTGCTGAATGTGACGCCCAGATTGTTCGCCGCTATGCAGGTATACCAGCCTTCGTGTTCGCTCGTTACGTTCGCCAATTCCAAAACGTCCGGCTTACTCGTGTCGCCAACCTGATATCATAAACCGTGCCGATTAGGGATCGATCGATCCGTCGCCTCCGAGTCATTCGTTCGACAGAACCACACGTAAAGCGATAGGAGAGAATTTGACGTACACTTTTCTGTAGAGTTTGAAGAAGCGAGAGAGGAAAGTAAGGAAGCGAGAAAGATCGGTTAAAAGCGTCTGATCGTGAGTGCGGAGCATAGAGCGGGACAGAAATTCTCACACATTGGTCTCTAACGAGTAATCGAGTATTTGTTGTCAGAGCTGCTGAACTTATTCCGCATGCATCGAACAAGCTGTCGGCGCACAATTACAAGGCATACAAGGCATCGCTTCATCCGCGACACGAAGACATCATTTATTATCGTTATTAACCTCGAGACTTTTGTTGGTGGTGTCGAGGGTGTTATGAAACCCGTAGAACCATTGCACGTGGGAATGAGCGTCGGAGAGGACTCGGCAGTTCAATGTAGTGTTGGTTCCTACTAGTACTGTCCTATTCTGAGGCGCCACCGTCAGGATCGGTCGATGAATTAAGCGTTCTGCGTATGAGAATAAGCCCAACCACCGTATTTAGAGACATGTGTTTGTTACCGCGGGTATATGAGGATTAAAAGATGCGGTATAACATTGGACAGTATCAAAACGAACGGAGCATATTTCACCTTTCGATTCCAATTCGGTTCCTTCCAAACAGGAATAGGTAACAATTATACACCGAGCGACAGATGTCGCTCTACTTATTCACTACTAATTGGAATCTCATCGGCAAATCATGGGCTCGCGTTCGTTCGGTTAAAGTCAAGTGATTACAACGATAGAACTATACATTATCCACCTAGAAATCATATCAGGTCGAAATTTGCTCAATTATTATATTTTCCAAAATTTTTCCTCCGTCACTTTATCCAGTTCCGTTTGAAAGCCTACAAATTTTCGCAGCATGATATGATTTGTATCATGAAGAATTTACATATATATGTACATGTATATATTTTTTTTACTAGCCATTCACCACGTGTATATTACAACACCAACACCTTGAATTCAGAATGAAACTCATTCATAGGCTGAAAAGAATAGAAAAATAAAAGAAAATATACAATTGAGCCTGAAACATGAAGCGGTTTTTGAGTTAGAGTCACAGAACCAAGACCTTGGCATTGGCCAAATACAATGAATGCCGGATAAACATTAATGTGTTGAGTAAATTTTTCCTTCACCTCCAACCACCAGAGCAGTTGATGATCGTCTCTCTTCTGCTCAATGTGCGTGTTACATGTATACATATAATATCCAGCCACCATGATTAGCCCATGAAACGTTGCCCGTCTGTATAAATTGGCGATAGGTTAGGGAACAAGAGATAAGTTATTTGTTTATTGTATTTATCTATTATTTATTTATTTTTTATGCGTCCAATCGAGAGGATAGGTTTACGGACGAGAGGGTCCACATGTGATATTGCGATGTACCTCGATCTGAGTTCCATTGGGCTCTCTGTCCTCTTCGGGACTCCCATAGACCTTTAGCCACTGTATGTTAGGCTCCAGGTCTGATACGATAGAACATTTGAATTGAACCGAGGATCCCAACTGTGCCGTGACGTTCTTTGGGTATCCCAGGTTGATGTACGGCTTGTGCGGGAATCTCTCTGAATTATTTCGTTAGACATCTTTATTCGTTACTCAGGTTTGGCTGTATCCACCGTTGCATGGTGTTTACACGGTGGCACGTGGTCGCATTGCGACGTGGATACACGTCGAGGAATTGCGAGGGGGAAGCAAGAAACAGTGATGCTGACATCGCCAATGAATCATTATCGTCACTACTACTACTACTACTACTATTACTACTACTGGTATCACCTTGATGCTCACCTATAATGTCGACCTTAAACGTGTAATTTGTGCAACCCAGGGAGTTGCACAGGATGCAAGTGTAGTTTCCGCCGTCCTCGGGGACGACGTCTTCAATGTTCAGGGTCCAGCCCCGTATCTTAACGATCCCGAGCGACCTTTCTGGCTCCTGATTGTTCTTCAGCCAAGTTATGTTCGGCATGGGATTCCCGCTCCCCGGACATCGTAGTTTGAGCGTGTTTCCCGCCGGCTTGGCAATCACCTTGGGCATCGTGTCGATCTTCGGGAAATAAGGTGGACTCAGTTCCGCCGTCGTGTTGTGAATCCCGACCTCGGTTTCGTCCGCCTTGTCGCTGTCGGGGTCGGCGTCTATGTGCAGCGAAAGCGGCTCCGGCATGCCTGAAAATCGAAGGATTACGACGGAGAAAATTATAAAAGTGTTGCAAAAATATCACGCCAGGCTCCAGGAGTTTTTAACTCACGTTTTCTGGCCTCGTTCTCCAGCTCGTTCGTTTCCTCCTCCGGTCGCCGCGCTTCAAGGGCCGCGTTTTCGGGGTTGAACGGTTCGTCTCTCTGCTCTTCAACGGGCGGCTCGACAACCGTTATCGAGACGTTTTTCCACTCTATCACGTTTTTCGTCGCGACTTTGCAGCCGTATATTCCGGTGTCCTCCACCTGGACTGCCTTGAATTTTATCCACTCGCTCATTACCCGTATTTTCGGTACCGACGATTGGAAATGTACGTCGTTTTTGTACCAAAATGTTTGCGAATCGGGTTGCGGTTGACATCGGATACGCAGCTTTTCTCCAACGTTTATCACAATGTCGGGGTTTATCAAATCTGAAACAAAGCGAGGGGTGAAACGGTTTCGAGAAAATTCTCTTCCTTCATCGAATTAATCGTATTTCCGTGACGACTGCGCCGCTGGCTTGAGACGCCTCAGGTTTTACAGCCCGCGCGAATCATCCGCTGCGCTTTTAAAATAGCGACTGAAAAGTGGGTGAATTAATCACGTGTTTCGAGCAAAAAAGATTTACACCGAAGGTATTTCGGTGACGCAGATTTTAAATTTTCGCCCACTGCGACGTATGCGGAGAAAATTGATACCTCTACCCCATGGGCTATATATAATGACTTTATACACCGGGATGTACGAGATTGTTGATAATTATATTATCATCGTATAACAAAATAATGCAGAGTGAGGACGCGGGATTATTTCGAATTTAGAATTCGTCCCGCAACGTATAATTACGATGCGGTCTGCCCGATGGATTTACCGCGCAAATAAATTACAGTGCCGCGTTCTTTATACATCCGCGAGCAGAATTTTAACAACCGTTTCATTGCATCGTCCCGGGCTATTTAGATTGTCATACGCGATGTAATTATTCATGTCGATTTTTACCGCCGTTTTTGGCGCGACGACGCGATGATCCGTATCACACACGTATCGCAGTCTGTGCAACGAAACCGAGAAGAAACGCACAATAGCCGCACTGCAACCACCCTGTCCAAGCGATAGACACGGTGCCGTTTTGTTCATTCATGAGGTGACGAGGGACTCGAGCCCGGGTTGACGATGCGACGATCCTGGATCATGGCCAGAACTGAAACGCGATGCTGTCCTGTAACTTTCCCCCCTACTCAAGCCTCATCCGTGATTCGCCGCATATTCGCATGCATACCCATGCAGAATGCATTCTGGCTAAACATAGGCGGCCCCGAGGTGCCATTAGCCGATGCACAATTACAACTCGGGTTTATCTCGCTACGAAAGCCAGAGTAACGCCGGAGAGAGATTTGCTGGCAGAAAGAACTAAGGAGGTACTTTTTATTTTTATTTTGCACAATACGTTGCGGAATCAGGCTTGTCTTGCGAAATTAATGGCTTTGGACGTTCCTTTTTTATGATTCTTCGATTTGTTCCTTGTAACAAAGTTGCGTGGGGCGATCTTTGAACAAATTCTCTTAGACACATGTATACGCAATTCGAAGTTCGCTGCGAGTATTGTTCCAAAAATCGGAATGACTTTTACGCCCATTGAGTAACCAGAGTTGGTTAATTTGTTTGATTTTCTTGCAGTGCTATATAGCACACTGCACCCTGCGTTATGTAAACTGAATTTCTTTTAGCTCGTCAACTAAACCAATAAAGTGACCAGTCCACCATATAGGTATACATAAACTGCACGGTATATTCTTTTTTGTTTTATCTGGTCGTTATTTATTTACTCTTTCCTTTTATTTGTAGAAAATTTATGTGCCTGAAAGTCATCCCGTCCATTCTCGTTTCGCCGCACCTGCATCCAGGGTTCTTTTTGGTCCGTATACCCAACGAAGTATACCTACTATAACAAGCTGAAAATTTGTAAGGGTCATTCACGCGGAAGTGTCGCGGGGCGATTTCAATCTATAATCTCTATAATGGTAAGCCTTACCGCGCAGCAAGGATCGTGACGTAAATCGATCCGACGTTTGAGAGTCTTTCTCCTTCTACTTTTAGGCTGCAACGGCGCAGCGATGCATTTTTTTAAAACGTGCAGTTCCAGACTCGCGCGCCCACGGTTTCCGGCGGCGCCGATTTTAAATGAATTATCGAGTATCAACGTCTTTACGAATCTCTTCTCTCTTCTCCACGCCACGTCGGCTCTCTCTTTATAAATAAAACCTTGGTCCCCGGAAACGACGAGGAAACGTCAGCTTGCGGCGAAGGGAAGTCGGATGAAACGTGTGAAAAACGGACGCCATCCAGCATTTTTTAATAATAATTCAAGTTCACGCGTCGCTGAAAGACTAACGGGGAATATTATTCTCGTCGCTTTTTTACCAAAGCCTTCCGAACTCTCCTCGCGCGGATCGTCGAGTCGCGAAAATCGCTGTTTCTACGCTACATCGCAGTATTATTTCTGGAGCTGGTTTGTCTCCAAACATCCTCTCGACTCGCGTCGCTTGCTCTGGACTAACCCCGAGTAGGGAGACGCCGATCCACTTTGGTCCAGAAGTTGCCTCGCGCAAGTCGCGCATTGTTCCATAATCCACCAGCTCCACCGGATATCGAACAGTTTGTTATCCCCACCGCGTATATTCCTATACCAGCTGTTTACTCCAGCTTTTCCACCGATTTCCGTCATCTGTCTCGCATCTGGAACTTCGCCATTCCACGATTCACGTGTACGTATACATATGTGTATGTATACTTGACTTTTTATAACGTCGAATGATCGTATTGCGGAATTAGAGAAGAAAGTCAAACTCCATCTCCGGGCCAATCGCAGGACTCGTCGTCTCTTGGCTCGTGGCTGGACGTGGCCTATCGGTGTTACGCTATTCCTGGCGCCTGGCGTCGGCCACATGGCCAGTGACGTCACACGGCGACGTCCCGACGTCCATCCTCGAGGAAGACCGACGCCAACGGCCACTTTGGAAACCGATTACAATTTGGAAAATTTTCAATTCCGATGGTAGCATTAGCCCGGAGCAAAAGCTCTTCCGCGATAATTGGTTTCATCGAGATCCGAACAAGATTCGAATTTACCGGTCTCGTGGAATTCGTTACGCGCGCCGGGGATGAAATAGTTTAAACTAATTTGAACTATAACCGCGATATTGTCCGCAACTGCGACAACTCGGTATACCCTCGCTTAAGTAACTGATTATTATTACCAATTGAATGGCCATCGGGCAATAACGGGTCAAATTCGCGCCCCTATATATGCGAACCAAGTTGATGAGTGTAAATCCACGCGTGAATCGTCCATTGAGCACATGTAACACAGGGTTCAATTGAAAGCTCCTTGTCAAACGAACGTTACGACGGCCTAATGCCGTTTATAAATACATATTACGGTGTGTATTGCAACCACGAAGAAAACCTCCGACGACGTGGGTATTGCGTAAACTACGCCGACGCGTAATTCTTGCGGGGTGACTTTGGCGAGATGGTTGAAATACAACGTTTTAAACGGGGGATGATGTGACGGGTCGCTTCGTACCGACGTCCGATTGTCGGGGGCGAAACGTGTGCCTAATATATGTATATGCACACACGAAATGATTGACGCACCCTGAAAGCGCCCAGGTTGTACACGGAGGTTCGAGTCAGCCATTGACTTGTGGAAATAAACAACGGGGTGAGACCGGGTAACGTGATGTGTCGTTACACGTTGCGATGAAAAGCTGCTCGCCAGATTCTCACAAGCCTAAAACCTCGAACCCGGCTAATGGTTTCTCTGGCCTAATGGCTCGTCCCGCGTTCGGCTTCACTGTGCAACTAACTGTCTCGTATAAATTGTTCAGGAATTCACGATGTTTGGTAATACGAACTGGATCGTTGTGCTTTAGGGGATTCGTACAATAACAATCGTTCGCCCTGACATACAACGAAGAATATAAGAAAGAGAATTAGACGAAGAGACTGGAAAGAAAGGGGGGGGGGTAAATAATCGGTTAAAATTGAAGTAAAAAATCACGAATTAACGTGTCCAACGCTTAGCGGAGAATTCCAGTCAACCATCAGATTAATGAATTCGTGAAACTGAGTGTAATTGAACGTTAACGAAAAGTGACAAGCGTGAAACACAGTTTAATACCTACGTCCACGGTTTTTCTCATACGTATAATCCTATTATGTAACGTGCATTATGACTGTTTTGTTTTATCGTTTCATTTTTATAATTTTTTTTTTTCTTTCTTTACATCACTCGTTCTTCCTCGAGAACTGACACACGAGTACCGAACTATTTCTAATCGAACTTTTCCCTTGACGAGTCAAAATGATTTTTAATTTTCTCTTCTCTCTGTTTTTGTTTTTTTTTCTACGATCATGTTTTTTCGCTTTGTCAACACGTGACGAAAAAAATCTGTTCGGTAACTAGAAATTTTTTTCAAGCTTAGGTACATAGAAGCAGCTCGCTTTCCTCGCAAGCTTACGAACACCCCATAGTCTATATATAGAGCTGAGCTTATTCGATGTGGCACGCGCTCGCCGTAAATTAATTGGAAAGTTTTTGCGGCGGTACGTCGAATTTTCGTATGTATATGGGTATATACGTATGTATGTATAACATTACATGCACCTATGTATAAAGTTTTATCGCCGATCGTGATCGGAATCAAAAATACATTATAAATATCCGTAACCTGCGACGTAATTCACCACGAGTACGTAAATTCTCGCAGCACAAACTCTGGTATCAGAAATTGAGAGAAATTAGAATGGACGAGGATATAAGATGAAATAATAAGCAACGCGCGCAGAGACACACACACACTCACGTACACGATAATGGAGAAGATTAAAACGAAGCCAGCCGAAGCAGCACCGAGCCTGCGGCTACTTAGGTAGGTATTAGAAACGCGTTGCTGCCGCTGCACCGCCGCCGATGTCTCATTAGAAGTCTGAAACAGGAGCTAGAAATCCAAGGCCTGCGATCCCCGCCTCGCGACTCGAAATAGTATCTATCCACTTTGGTGAGATAAAAAGGAGGAGGCGGTCTCTGCCTCTGACTCGAACCGACCGACCGCCGAGTCTACGCTACATTCACGGGACACCCTAACGACACCCGTGTGATTTATGCCTTTTTAATTGCATCCCCGATACGCGCACCTGATATTCATATTTCAACCTGCGGAGCTGATAGTCTTTGCAGTGAAACAGTGCTTGTCGGTACGTGCACCTGTCGGTTTTTCATTTCTATTTTCATGTTAATTTTATTTTGTTTCTTACACATTGTGTTTGACAGCTGTCGGAATCCGGAATGAAAAAGAGAAGTCTCGAAGAACTCGGATATATTACTCAACACAAATTCGAACTGATCACAACTTGAGTTTGATGCTGGTTGCGTTACATCGTCATCGTCATTGATCTCTAATCTACGCCGTCGGCGATCGGATTGATTAATTCTGAGATGTGTGTATGTGGGGTTTTGAAAAAAGCAGAATTAGATATCAAGCTAGCTTGTAGATCTGATCGTATTAGTTCCTTTGAGGAGAATTGATCATCGACTATCGCCGACTCTTCAGGTCAAAGGTGTCATTTAACGACTCGTTTATATATACATATAATATATGTATACGCATTGCCAGTTGGACGATCAAAAGAAATTTGGAAAACGCCTCGTCTTTCTTTCTATCCCTCTCTCTCTCTCTCTCTCTCGCTCTTTCTATCCTTCTATCTCTACAGCTTTTTCCTTTTGGTGAAAAGACGCCGACACTAGCGACTGCTAAGCCGCATACACACGGCATACAGGCAGAAGTTAAACGATGCTCGTAATTTTCCGCCGCGCCTTCGGAAAGACGTCCGATATACGAAAAACTAACGTCCAGAGGTCCGGACCTCAGATCAGTTAGACTAGACAACTTCTTCTTCTTCTTCTTCTTTTCTTGACTCGCCGCACAGGGTGCAGGAGGAAAGGGAGGAAGATGAGGAAAAGTAGGAGGAGGAGGAGGAGGAGGAGGAGGAGGAGGAGGAGGAGGAGTAAAAGATTAAGTTTCTTCTTTTGTAGAATTATAAATGTCTCTACGGTTGAATGGGCTCCACTTCAGAGTAAAGATATCGTTTGATCTGTCGAGAGATCCCCCCCCCTCCCCCCCTCCCTCTCCTATAATACCATAAGCTATATGCCTGCATCGCGTCGAGGGGGGATTAGAACCACCACGTGGGAGAGAAAGTAACTCGACACCACCCCGAGGGATGCGATTGAGGGAACGGAGGAAGCTTCACCGCCCCGATTACCACTCGCTACTTTGCGCCCTTTGTGTCTCTATCGGTTTAAATATCTTTTCTCTTGCATTTCTCATTGTTTTTCACCCCTCAGCGTGGAATAAGATTTATGGAGACCGAAACGGAACCGCAGTTCAGCTCTCGACACCTCGTACTGTAACATAAACTCGCGGCAGCACAGAAAATTTTATACGGATAGTTGGTTTAACGTCGCCGAAGCGATAACGCCGGCTTGACAATCTAATTAAAATTCCTTTTTCTTTTTCAGCACCCAGCCGTCGTCGAACTCGACCATCGTCGCCAGAGCCAGGCGCCCAACGAATTAGGCCGCGATCTCTGACTCCTAGATACAGACGGACCAGAGACGCCCGCAACACCCTCTCGGATCACTCGGGTCTCAGGTAACGGACTAACGCCTCTCTTACATACAAATTAAATGCCTGTATACACGTGTACCTGTAATTAAATCGTACGCGAGAGCGCCTTTTACCTACATCGGACGAGACGAGACGCGGCCAGACACGAAGATTGAGACGTTGCGGTGAGACGGTTTTCATTCGATGTGTTTTTCTTGTTTTATCGTGCAGTTTTTTTTTTTTTTTTTTTTTTTGTGTTTACTTTTCTTCTTCTCTTCTTCTCATTATCTGATTCCTCATCGCCGATTTAATCGGCCGACGATTCATGGATGTGATTTTTTCTCGTCCGTTTTCTGTTTCGTCTTCTTTTTCGTGTGCGCTTTATTTCTTTTTTATCTTATCGTGTGATTAAATTTGGGAATGATGCCAGTTTGCTATCGCTCTATGCTAACGCGATGTTCTTCGAACGTGTTTCATATTATATATTATTTCTCTTTTATCCAGCTCATTACCGGCATATAACTAATGCCAACCGCGAAGCGCAGTTCTCTGCAGTCTTCCGAATGAATTTCATTCAAATTTGAATACTGAATTGAATTCCTCGGCTTTGCCTTTTTATTTCTTTCTTTCTCTTCTTCCGCTGCTACTTTTCTCTTTTCATCTTCAACGAAGTAGTTTTCTTTTTTTCGTTTTTTTTTTTTTTTTGAGCGACAAATTTACCACAGTACCGAACATTTTATCGTCCGTTACAAATGACGATGCGATCGTCTTCTCTTAAATTGAATTACAATTAGCTGTATGCAGTGTCTCGTTATACGCGCTGCATTCGGTAATAATCTGGCAATGAAAGCATGTATGTATACAGAATACGTGTGAAATGCATGGACGGTATATTTGATTGAAAGAAACATATCGAGAGTACGAAAATACTACTATACTACTCGTATAGTATTACTATGATTGGCTCAATTGTTCAATTGCCACGCGGGTCATTGAATGCCTGCACGGACGACCATGCTGGCCATTATATATCACTCTAGCTAACGAACTAACGTACGAACGGTATGACAATTCACAATGTACTTTGCGACAAATCGCCTCGGTGTTGGTTTCACAATCGTACGTGAAGCGATAATACCTCGAGTCACATTCGAGTCGGAGGTGTATGGCATACAACGTATCGTACCCGGCTTCTCCTTCGACTCGTCACGCATCTACCTTATAATTCCCAGTTGACAGGATGAGATGAGGATTACAGGATGAGAGTCGCTGCAATCTTTTGTCTATTCAATGCATTCAACAGCATAATAGCAGCTAATACCTACACCAATTGGACAATGAAAGAAATGGCAGGGTGCGATTTCGACGGTTTGACAGAGAGAAGGAGGTGACATCGAATAATATGTTCGTATTTGCTCTGCGATGTTCGCTTTCCACCTTGATTTCGATTTTTGTGAAAGCTAAGTAAGCGATAGTTTTATGTGGTTTTTTTTTTCTTTTTTTTTCTCAGTTACACGTCTGTAACTAAAGAATAACAATTTTTAAGCAAAAACAATCGATCCGGCATTTCCTCCACTCCATGCCGTTGAAATCTGTTGTTATTCGCTCGATGCTTAGCCGTAAGTACTATTTTCACATCCTTGACCGTTTCAAGTGGGCAATACTCGACAATTCTGTACGGTTATCTCGGTCCCTTGGTCCATCCGGGTTTTATTGTTTCGAAAGAGCCTTAACGATGGGTGGTTCACGGACCGAGAGACACATCTGGCGAACAGATATGTTCGTAGGGACTGCAGAAGCTAGAAATTTGCGACGGTAATATTACTCTTGCTCTTTTTTTTCCCTACTTCGGTATTTTTCGGAACGCAAAAGACCGAACTATTTTCTTACACGAGTTCAGATTCCTGCAGCGTGGTTATACAACGGATGAAATAAAAGTCCGAAGCATTTCTTTCCAATCGAAATTCTATCTCGACGCGGTATAAGAGAATTCCTCGACTTATTTACTTACAGGCATTGCGGGCTATTAAATGTATAATATAATCTATGAACTCGGGATTCTCGCCACCTGCACTTAACGCGATATCGAAGGGCTGGACAGCCAATTCCGGTAGTCTAGACGCTGTAATTATAACACTTTAATACGCATAATTAATCACGGAACGCATTTGGCCCGTGTATGAATGATGACGGGCAATTAACATAATGCGTATCGACCGATCGGTCCCAAACTTTTTATCCCTGCGCTCAATTTGTGACCTTAATGACAGTTACTGTTTATATATAGGTATGTACCTACATGCGTGTATGCCGTGTATCTAATTGAGCTCAACCTTCGTCAATCGATTTGCCCAACCGCTTCTAGTAGGCTATGGATTTTTTATTTCTCTTTATCCCGCCCATGGATCTTTCGAGTGTATTTATAAGGATTAGTCATTTTTTCCCTCCCTCGTTTATTCGTTGCCCATGACTGATTCTTTTTTCTTTTTTTTTTTTTTTCTCTCGCCGTCTTCTCCTTTCGTTTTTTTTCCCCCTATGTCATTTTCTCGAAATGAGTACATATACAGCACAGTCGGCAGATATCTTTTATTTTTGTCTGCGCGTTAAAACTCTTCAACTTTTCACTGACACCTTAATTTAAAAATACTCCATTAGGTCAAGTACCCGAAGTTTGGTTCGGAAATTATTACTTGTATTGTACGCGTTATTATTGGTGTTGTTTTTTTGTTTTTTTTTATTTTTTGTACACTCGACAAGTTTCGTCGATTTTAAGAGCAAAGCGCCACAAGAGATGCCGAGGATAAGGGGGAAAAAAAAGGTTTGTATAGAATCTAGACCAATTATCCTCTATACCGAACCGGATTTTTTCCCGTAATGACGTTAGTTGTGTTGGTTCGTGAAATTACTCTCAACAATAAAACCAGTGGAAAAATCTGAGAGAAAGAAAGAGAGAGAAAAAGAGTAAAGCGGGTCGTTAGGTATTTTTGAGTGGGGTAATGACAAGATCAAACATCGGTATAACCTACGGCTGGTAAATGTTTGCCATGGTTTTGCGAGCGTTAATTCATCCTCAAATAAGACAACCTCTCTGCTCTGATGTTTTCTCAACAATATAAAGGCACTTTTTATACTTAAACGCGGTGCCTCAACCATGAATCCGTCGAATTGCAGCAAGGAAACCCAACTTGATTTATCTGTCAATGTTTAAATGTTATGTCGAATGATATTTTGTCGTATGAAATTATACATTTGCATAGAAAAAATTAAGAGAAATAAATCATTTCAGAGCTACCTAATTATATTCAACAAAAAGTTTTTCTCTTTTTCTTTTTCATCTCCAAGTTTAAAAATACCTTGGGTATTATTCAAGATTATCTACAACGTTGAACCCGCGCAATCCCCGACTTTTGACAGGTTGACAAAAAATTAGGGAACGAATTTTCGAAACAAACGACCCTCTGCCTCTGTATGTATAAGCTTCGCTGTCTGTGCGGGTAATTTTTTTCTTCTATTTTAAAATTCTTCGTTTTCACTTTCGTGGACTGTAATATGATGCGGCGTGATGCAGAACTTTGAAAAAAGTTTCGTTTTCGGCTGAAGCGAGTGATTACCTCGGATGAAATTGATAATAGCAATTTTACGTGTACGTATATACGTGAAATTCAACGGCATTAAAGAGGTGGGGATGGCAATTGCTGCAGGCGAGGGGGAAACAGCTGGCATTCGGTTATTATAGCCTCGCCGTGTTATGGCGGAGTGGAGGTCGAAAAGAAGAGTGACATTTACGTCAGAAACAGCAGTATAACGTTCTACAAGATTTATACCGCTAATCCGTAAGATTACCAACTGTACTCTGCTCATTCGTGAAAGAAGAAGCCTCGCGGCGTGCGCCTCGGTACCATCTTTGTCGTTTTTTGGTACCGAAATATACGTCCAACAGCCACGAGACCTACGGTATATACATATATTATATGTAACATTATTATTGTTTTCCAACAAATTTCCGAACGACCTAAACATCTTTTTTTCCGCAGAGATATAAGCGAAATTTGTATTGCATATTTTACAATTTTTATTCACCTCAATCTAATACCTGTGGTTTGGAAAAAAGCAAAAACAATTATAGACAGTGATAAAATTTGTACCTGTTTTACTTGGTTTCATTTCATTTTTTATCTCAAGGGGGTGAATAGAGAAAATGTGAGAAAACTCGTGTCGGCAAAAGAAGACAGGAGTAAGGTAAATAAATTGAACTCACCTAGTCGAACTTCCTTGGTCTGGGTGACGGTGAAGCCGAATATCGCAAGAAGCGTAAGCCTTACGTAGTAGCCTCGTGACGTCATTATGGCGACGTAGTTACAGCGTCGGCTACTGGACGATCGGAGTATGGCACATGAGTAAGGTTTCGCCGCGGAACGTCCTCTGCGAACAGACGAAAGCGAAAAAAAAATTATCACCATCCTTATTTTTTTAACGTAGCAGAACAGGGTGTTGATAAAATTGGCCCACGCCTGCATACGTGGCGGGGCGGTTAAACTGTTGTAAGCTTTTAAAGGTGTGGGTGCAGCGAGTGCGTAACATTTTATTTACGCTTAACCGAGTGTATAAAACGCAAAACAGACGGGTGTAATCCCTGAAAAAATACGCGGAATCAAACGTCCCCGAGATAGTGTAGCTGCGGCTTGTATTGCTGCAGGAACTCGGCGTCGCGACGCCGACCGGGCGATACCGATCCTTGGCTTTTGGCCAGCTTTTAGCACAGCTTGACGCAAAATTCACGCCGCCTGCGATCTAAGCTCTGCAGCGACGCGAGTAGAAAAGTATAATGTATGATGTATATACGTACAGTGTTCGAGGAAAATCGGAGCGGATATTTTGGCCATTTTGCAATATCAACGTGTTCTTTATTTTTTTTTATTTTTTTTTTTATTTTTCATGCTTCCCCCCACCCCTACTTCTCATGGGACGTCGACGGCGTCGTGCAGGCGACGCCGATTTTTACGATCCCAACAGCTGACGCCCGATCACCGTAAAAATAACGACAATAGACGCTGCTGCGGGGCGATTCTTTCTTTAGAACGAAACTGGGGGTAAAATCCTTCTGCATGCGGAATGATCCGTGCATCAGAATCGTCGTGGTGTTTTTTTTTTTATTTCGTTTCCTTTCTCTTCTCTACCCACTAATTCCAATTCTTTGGGGGGAAAAATTCTCTCCTCTCCGGTCTGCCGACGACAGGTGCTGCTGACACCCCGTTCGTAGAGGGTGGCGTTGCGAGGGTGAAATCACGAAATCGACTGTGTTAGAAAAAAGGAAACACCTCTGGCAACAGGTGTTGCAGGGGGTGGGTGGGGGGGGGGGGGCGAAAGAAATAATCGCTGGTCAAATTTCCGACACTTTGATGGTCGATAAAGTGCTACGCATTCATCAAAGGTATGTATGTATACATATACATGTTACGTATACTGTATATAATGTAGCAGACCGGCTTCCAACACTTGTGATACACGGTCTGTTTTTAACGCCGGTTGTGTACAGTTTTTGGTTAGACGTATCACAATTTCTTATTATAACACCGCTGCTACTTGGAATTTGGTAGCTCGTGAATAGCATTCACATAGATGTACAAAAATTGAATAGTGTTTCTGTATCTACTTTTATTTCACTCCGTACGGGATAATTGTTAAAAACAGAAAAAGAACAAAAAAAAAAAAATTCTTGATACGGCCATTAAGGCGAAAGTATAAGTAAACTTTCGTTGCACTGGAATTCTTCTTCTTCTTCTTCTTATTCTTCTTCTTCTACCGTACAGCGCCAAAAAAGGGATCAGATGTCGAGATTCGTGGGGAATCGGTCGCGTCATCCTCGAAACGATCACCGATTAATTTTCCCTTCTCGTTTTTGTGTCACGCACCACGTGCTCTTTCGTCCCTTTTCACCGCGGTTCGGGATGAAGTATTTGGACTGATCAAGATCGAGTGCTTCGCGGGGCGATGGAACTGCGGAGACGCGTTTGCCGCGACGCTACAGAATTTATTGCGCCCCTCGAACCTGCTTGTGCGTTTTTTATACTCATACCGTTCTCCGCCAGGAGACGGAAAGAGAGAGAGAGAGAGAGAGAGAGGGAGAGAAATCCTCTCTCCCACAGTCGATAATTGTTTTGGGTTTTCGTCAGGTCTGCCAGGCTCCTCCGAGCACTGGAGCAGCGTTAATGATCTATTGACCTAGCTGCTCTAGGTTTAGTTTTAGGAAAACGGCGGTGAAGGGCAAAAATTTTTTCTCCACACTTTTTTTCTTTCTTAACACCATTTAGAAAAAGTAGATACCAAACGCGCTCGGTTACCGATCCTTACAATATTTATTCAGTAAAAACCAAAATGTCATCTTTTTCGTAGTTCCAGAGGGACTTGGGTTATAAATGATTATCGAGGGTTATAAGACACAAGACGAAGCTGTTCCAGATGGGGAAATCTTTCTTTCTTTCGCTTTTCTCTTCGCGCCGATCATCGGCCAAATTTCCCGATCCGCGTCTCAGACGAAAAAAACAAGCCCCACGGGACACTCGCGCTTATTGAAGACTTGAAATTTGGAAAACAAACAGAAACGCAAGAAGGAGCAAAGCCAAAGGTGGGGCACAGATGCGGAGACCCTTGCTCCTCGAAGGCGGCGGAACAGCCAAGACCACCCTCCGTGCATTTAGCATAAACTCCAGAAGTTTAGGCTTAAAAAATTCTCAACTTAACGTTCCAAACACTGACCTACCGCGTTCAGGTATATAACCCGGCCGGTCCCACCCCTTCAATATTTCATCCGTTATATTCCATCGCGAGTGTAAGCTGTAACCTATGTATGTATAACATGGGAGCATGGAGGCCTGCATGGTTTACCATTATACTCAAATCGTTCACCAACAATTACCCCCATGTAATTTAATTAAACGGTGAACCCCCCCGAGCAGCAATAACATAAGCTCCTAGAAAAAGGGGCTGCAGTGCCGCTTTGTGAACGTCAAAGATCCTGGACCTCGACCATTCGTTATAGAATTATCTCTAGCTTTTTATTGTACGGCAACGGATTTTCACTCCCGTAAAAATGAAACGGTGCAAGTTTCAACCGACTCGGTGTATCTTTTTTCAGTCGACTTTTCTACTTTTTTCTATTTATTCAATGGCGTTTTTCCAAATACTTTGTCTTTCCGTATCACAAAGGCGCGGAATGTTATCGACAGAGAACCGATGATTGACCCGAATTTTACAGCGGCGCTGGTCCGACCACGTTCGCCGACGAAAATGAAATAGGTCATCGATATATTACGAGCGAGAGAAAATACCGGAACCTCGCTATCACTGGCCAAGGTACTATTTTAAGTCGATCGCTCAGGTCAGTAATTCTTGAACCTCCGCCGCAGCGCTCGAGCCCAACATCTGAGCAAATCGAAAGCAATATTCCGTCACACGTAACGCGGTCACAGCAATATTTTTTGCATAGAATGGAAGGTTAAAAAACGAGTAGCAAACGCGGTCCATGCGGTCGACGTATACATGTATCGGTGGGCGGATCGGCCGTCGATTCTCTTGTTCGCGTCGGCGAAGGAGAAGAACGACGATTCGCAAAACACCGAGAAACGATTTGGCTGTCGTATATATATTATATAGGGGAAAAAGTTAATAGTCGAGACTTCCTTTCGCGGAAGGATCTCGCTCTACTTCTCGGCGTGTCAAGTTTCGCTCGCGCCTTTGCGGACTTCTTACACTCTACGCGGTTACAGAAATTCATAGGATTGTAATAGTCGTACCAGGAATGAACGAAAAGCATTTGCCAAAATGTGTATATTCCGTTTCCGCGACCCGCAATGGCCGTTTTTATTCACATCGTCTCGAATATTACCGTGCATCGTTATACCTAGCTGTGTAAATTTTTCGTAAAAAGTGCTAAAGGGACATTATAGTCTACGGGTGTCTAGTATTGTATTATATGTGTGTGTTCACGGTGTGTGATATATTTGTTCAAGCGTCGCATCATAGTGGACACCGACCCGTGAACCATAAGAAACTGAGAAGAATCGAGGCGTCTACAGGCCGGCGTAAGATATGTATATCTGGTGTGTGTACGAAAGGGTAAACATTAAAGAGGAGGAAGTAAATAGAATAAAAAGTGATTCTTTGAAGACCGCATCGCATCGAAGACTGCCGGGGCGAAACGGTCAAACGGTTGACGAAAGACCGAGACCCATCTCGTATATCGAACAAAGAGAGAAATAAGTAGGGGGCGGGGGAGGGGGAGGAGGAGGGGTCGGCACCCTCGATGGAAAAAGTCACTCGGTCACTAGCCGCTCTTGACGAAGAACCTGAACCCACTTGAGAATACGGACTGTGTGTACATCTACCCACACGCAAGATGGGCCGAAAGCTCAAGTCCGAGTCTCTGTTCGTTGTCAAAGCCTGAAGAAGAAGAAGAAGAAGAAGAAGACGACGAAGAAGACGAAGAAGAGGAAGAAGCAGAAGGGGAAATTAGAGGCGCGTTTCTCGACGCCACGGGGCTTATTAAACGCCCCGAAGAACGCGGCGCAAAGTATCTTGTGCCGCACCACCCTTCGGCTCCAGGGGCGGATATTAGGTGAATTATGCAGGGTTTGTGGCTCGGGAGGCTGGGAGGTCCGACCCTGGATGAAGGGGATGCGGAGGGATTTGAAACGGGGAATATCGTGCGAGGAAAGCAAGAACAGGGAGAAAAAGTTTCGAAAGAAGTAATTGTTTCCGTTCGCTGCGAAGGCGCGCTCTGCAAGCTCGATTCGAGAGACGGCACCGAGTCTCTTGTAGTTCGTTTGTGTGGTTAGTCGAGAGATTCTAATATTAGAAAAATTAAATATTTGTGGATAAGGTGGGTATATTAACTCGCAAATCCTAGAGAGGACCGACCACGTGGGCGTATAGTGATTTCGTTTCGGTAGGCGTAAACACGTCGTTGAATATGTAAGAACGCTCATCCAGATCTTTCAGACTTATACACATGTACCGATGATACATAAATCGCGGTCTGGTTATTTACTCGGAATTCATAACGCTTGCCCGCGGCTGTGTGGCAACACCGAAAACCTAGATTCTCTATACTTGTAACACACGTGCGCTCTTAATTTAATTGAACTCTGTCTGAGACACGGTGGCTGAAGGTGAGGTAAAAATGGAAAATTACTGTTTTTCGTTCTACTCGAAAGACGAGTTCCACAATTAGTTATCACAATCGGAAAACGTGACAGAAGTAAGAGGTACACGATTTAAGATTAACCCTCGCCGCAATCTCGAACTAAACAAGATTTCAAGGTGCAATCATTCCGTCGAGTAACATGGTTACAATGGTTATAATCGAGCGGAGACTGGTTTTAAACTACACGGGGGCAAATACACTTGAGTTTTATTCTCGGTGGTAGAAACCGAGGCCTGAGAACCCCTGCATAGACGAAACACATGGCGCTCCTGTGCAACGGCGGTCCAGGTCTATTCTGACGTTGTAGCTGCGGCGCATGAGAAAGTTTAACGAAAACCATCCGCCTCGAAAAAACAGGATCATCTTGAGCTCCCGTAAGACTTTACTCGAGACTAAATGTAGTGTACAACGTTGTCTGGCGGTATAAAGATACAATTGAGGGTTGACGGAGAGAACTAAATCGCGCCGATTAACGTCTCGCTGTGCCGTGGTTCGCCACCCTGGGAACCACCTCAAAGATTATACATTTTTCAACTCTCTGCTGGGCCGTGTCTTTTCTTACGGTTGTTTCTTCGGCGTGATAAAGAAGGTACTTCGTACGATGCGATGGTCGGTGGTCGTCATCCTCCATCCTTCATCCAGTCTCCCTCTCACCGCTGATCTTTGATGCAACGAAGTGTCGCACCGACCGGTTTCCAAACCGTTAGATTGAGTTTGATGGACGTTTAGCGGGTCTTCTTCCAAAGTTCAAGAGCCAATCTTTATCGGTCGTTCGTGTTTGTAATTTTTTGTCTCAGTTGTTGTAAATGCGCGTATTAAGTAAGGGAGATTGGACGGGTGTAAAATACGGCTGAATTTTCCATATAATATACGAAAATTCATAAACATCTGCGATAACACGTTTCGTGTGTGTATAAAAATTGTTGAGGGGTAATAATCGGCTCGTTTATTTTGATAAGCATTGGATATATCGGGTCAAAGGGCGATGTTTAAATCTCTTAACGAATAACAGAAGGCGGGGGAGCATGAAATCTGTGATCTCTTCTGAACCGTGGTGGTATTACCCATAATTCCTCAGCGACGATAGTGCAGCGTGCATCTTCTTCGTGCTCTGTAAAGAGCCGTAAAAATATAGACTTACATGCCTCGTGTGCGTGGATTGCGAAGAGCAAAAAAAAAAAAAAAAAATTGAAATAAAAAATCCGAGCTTTGTGCTCTACGCCTCCGCGTATACCTAATCACACAAACGACCGTAAAGCTCCTTCCATGTTTCTTCCTAAGGTCCAGGGTCAAGTTGGGATCGGTCGGAGAACTCGCCGGTTATATACTAGATACATAAACGATCATCCGTTAGGCTAGGTCGAAAACGATGTCCCTGGGTCGTTACTTTTCCCCTTTGTTATTTTTTCCCCTCTTTTTTTTTCTTTTTTATTGTGCTTTTTCTTCTTGATCTTCCTTTTTTCGAAGCACTTCGTCGAGTTTCAAAAATTCGTCAAGAGGTTAAGAGAATCTTGAAACAATCGTCGGATCAAATGTGTTCATTCGCAACGAATGTTTCCAACGTTACTTTTAGACTTTATTCTATCGTTCTGAAAAAAATCTTACAAGTGCTCTATAAGTGCAAGCAACTGGAAAATGCACTTATCGTTATAAATGAATTCCACGGCCGCCTTTTGAGCTTTTGACAGTTTCATAGTTTTTGTCCAATCGATCGTAAGGCGATATATGCGCAGAGGGGCGAGGGGTTTGAGGTTTATCAACACGAGAATCGCATTAGAGGTAATACGCAGGGTTTGAAACGATGAGACAAGTCGCGCGGGAGTATATCGCCGGGTGTCGTATAGTCGTATAGTCGAATAATCGAATAGTCGAATAGTCGAGGGGTTACACGGGCAGTAAAGCGGAGGAGTTAATGGAGTCTTAACTCTAAAACTAAATGGATATCCTTGGAGGATTACACGGCGTCTAATTTGACCGCCGCGCTTCCGAGTTTATCCGTGTCCAACTTGGCCCTGTAACGAGTATAACGATTCCAGGGTTAAAATCCCGGCTCTAAACGCAAGCTCTGGATAGACGCTGCGCCTCGCAGCTCATCCGCGGCGGCCCCCGAGATAGCTCGAGACCCAATCTCGGTCAGGGAAATACCGAATCATCGTCCTCCTCGGTCGTTAATGACCGTTCGCTGGCCATCGGCATCGGGGAAGGAGTCGATCCTCGAGGTAATCCTCCGGCCATTTAGTCCGCCACAATGACCTGCGATTAAATCTAACTCATTACTCGGTGAGTTTAACTCGTTCTTTGCCGCCCTTGCTGCTTCACCGCTGTGTAAGAGCCACTGCTCCTCCGGTCGGCGAAGTCAAAGAATCCATCCTTCCTCTCTCTCTTTCTCTCTCATTCTCTCCCTAGACGCACCAACACCACGCTGCTGGTTGGATCCTATAATGTTCGTGTGCCCCAGGGTGGTCCAAAAGAACACGACGCCCTCCGTTTTTCACGTCGACAATAATATCGCTTCAAGGAGCCTTGCATTTTTTATGCACACAAAATTCGACAGCGACTTGCTTATAACGGCAATTCTTTTTTTGGTGACGTTTGAAAGAAGAAATTGATTCCTGCCTCTCGATTCATCTACATATCTTTATTTCTCGCCTTTCGCGTACTATAGAATAATCACAATCCAACCGTAGCACCAATTGGCGTATGCGTACGCAAAAAAAAAACAAAAAACCAAAAAAAAAAGACCGTGTCAACTATTTATTCATCATGTGGGTGTTTTATGCAGATGTGTAGCGCCTGAATTTCGGAACCTGTAGGGTGGAACGTGAAGCACCTTTGGAAGTTAACGATCAGAAATACCGCGTCAGGAGTCCAGAGCACCCTTTCTTCGTCCAACGATTTCTCCCCATGGGGGTTGAAAGAGGCGGCGTAACATTCACCGCGATGCTTTGGGTAAAAACTATAAACTTGGAGCACGTGCAGAGCCCCCGGGATCGGCTTAACCGGGACATTTTCCTCCGACCAGATCCCTGTTGACAGTAGAACCACGTCGCTTGAAGATCCCGGTGCTTCTTACACCGATCTCTCTTCGTGGCATAACCTGTCCTGCGTTGCTAAGGATCAACACTTTCGGACTTGGACAAGCGGGCATCGAGCCTGCCGCTGCGCTGCTTCCCTATTCATGCGTTTTAATCGTCGGGTTCACACGGCCTTTGTCGTCTCTCTGCAGCAGGATATGGGGTTGAAACTAGTCGCTCACCAATCCAACCTCTCATCGTCGGTTACGACGATTTTCATCGTGGTACGTGCCTTGACGCCCTTTCGGAGGGATGCTGACGCTGACGCTTGACGGCGGATGAAAACCTTCTGGAATTAATTACCGTCGACGCGACTCTGGACGTCAACTTCTCCGAACCCTCGGAGTCTTGTGAAGGGGGCAGCTTATTCAGGTGCATAATAGTAAGACACCGTCGCTCCATTTGTCCGTTCTTACAACGATTGAAACTCGGTACGAATTTATTTCAACAACTTAGTTTACTAATTTCGAAAAATTGATCCAGCAGTTTCGATTTTCCACATTTTCTCGATGGCGATTTCCCCTTCGCCCGCGACAGCTCGCGAAGTCGTTTTGCGCTCCGCGTTCTCCAGATGGCCGTGATCACTTTCTGGTCCTCTCATCCGTCCGGGCCTCGTTATTTTTTCCTCCCGCTGTTTTATCTCCGTTTCGAAAGATATCGTGACGGCGCTGCCTGAACAGGCGCGAAATATGCCTCCGGCTTGACACGCTCGCTTCTTCGATGGTTGCCTGTGTAAACAAGAGATGCCTGCAGGAAGAAATCGGGGGACGAGATTCTTCGACTTGGGGTCACGCGAGGATCGCGCGGGGTTGAAACAGAACTGAGAAAGGGGGAATTTCCTGCGCCCCCTAGCTTTGGCAGGGCCCGAAATTTGGGCCAGAACAGGCCAAGCCTCGGTACTCCTCGAGGCCTCGTTCGGCATCGTAGACTAAATACCATCGTAAAATTCATCTCTGCATGCCCGTTGCAGCGTGTTTCAGTGTTTGGTTAACGGCAAGGTACGAGACTCGTTTATACGCGCGTCTGCGTGTTACGCACCTATACAGATTTAAGCTCAAGTCTGTCATGTAACGCGGCAAATGCGTAAACACGTTCGTGTTACACGTATGGAAACGTCGAATATTCGATGCGCCACCGTTTCTTGCCGAGTAATTAGAGCGAGGGCCTATTTCGGTGAGGCTTTTCACGAGGCGTTGATTGAGCCAGGTCAAAACGAGTGGAAGAAATTTATTTCTCCCCCCTTTTTTTCCTACTGTTTCTTCTTTTATTTCTTTCGAACAAAGGACCATTTGTGCACTGTTGCGCTATATTTTGTAGCTCGAGAAAGAAGCCTTTTAAGCTAAAACCACAAGAATGCTCAACGGTTACTGAGCCAGTCGGTAATTTACTGCTAGTTTTAACCCGCGCACTTAGCTTGTATATATCTATTTGAAAAAAAAAGGTAGTTTGAAAAAAGGAGAATGGTAAAATAATACTCGCTTGCGCCTAAGCGTATACGATACTTGTACCACGTGTATGTATATATCTACATATGTGTGATACGCCCATGCGATGATGAGATTTATTAAATAAATAATTTACGGCTGTTACGATTACGTCGCTTGGGTTTCCCTGGCATACGACGTAACGCGGTCGACTTGATAGATGTGTAATCGTTCTATCTGGTCAGACATATTTTTACTCCTTCGCTCATTCTTTGTCGGATAGATTCGACAAGAACAAAAAAAAAGAACAAAAAATTACGATAACAAACGAGATAGAGAAGCGAACAATTAATTATACGTATAATCAGTTGTTCAAAAAAATTCCCCGATGTTCGTACAGTCAATTCGGCAGATATACGAATCGGTGTGTATAAAAGTGACAATGACTCAATCCTCCGTTCGCAAAAGAATAAAAAAAAAAAAAGAAAAAGAACGACGAAACCCACAAGTTTATATTTTCAAACATTATGTTACACACGTGTAATTTATTCGATCTTGCGTACTTTTTATTTCAACAAATAAAATTTCGCTTCGCTTAAAACAACAAAATAATTGACCAGTTCCATAAGATATACTAGCAATTGCAAAATGATTTCTCTCCACTTTAAATAACCTAATTTAATCCTAAAGCACGTGTTACAACCATCGATTTGTAATTTATAACAAACACCACTGAATGCTCGGTCTTTTTATGGAAAATAATAGCCATGTACCTGTCGCGTGTATAATTTAAATGGCTAGCTCATAACGATATGCATACGCGTATACGTATATATACAATATATATATACACATGATATGCCTGTATAGAATAAGCGAGGCGCGAAACCATTTTTAAGGATGATAATTCGCTCTAGGAGCGCTTTCGTTCACGATTGGTAAGCAGCAACGCCGTATAAGGTAGTCACGTGACCAACACAATAGACGATCTCGTGACGTGCATAACGAAAGCACGCGTCGCGAGCTTACAGATAGAGGCAGAGTTATACCTACACGCGCGGCGTGCTTCCTGTGCGCAAGCACGTTGTGTGCCGGCTCGGGCGAAGGAGTGTTGGTGGGTGGGGGTGGGGGTGGGGTCGGGTGGGGGGGGGGGGGGGGCGTCGCCGCACGACGGCAGCACGCGCGCCAAGAATATTTATAGACCTCGGAGTCGGGGGAGTCTTTGAAAATTAGTCGCGCCTATCGGTCGACTTTGCTTTCGAAACCATACATATAATACGTATGTACATATATTTAGGCATCCACACGTATACTTACGTACGATACTTTATTCGCATAATTGCAAGATGTCTGTTTTTTAATCCGGTATACGCGTGTGTATCAAAATTATACCACGTGAATTACGACATTTGTGTATGAAAAAGTGTCGATTAATGAAGGATATATGCGATGTTGCGTTTGCGAGGGGATCGCGTACTTGAAATATTGTAAGATAAATGAATGTTGGTTTTAAAAAGTATTTGAATGAGAAATCCGTACATTGCTGTGACAATTGAACTCTTTGGTATTATAGATTGATGCGAAAATACGTTACGAGAATTCTGTCTAAGGAATCATATTTTTGCGAATAAATTATGCCGTGCTGTAAATTCATGTCAGATGTTGAGAATTGATTTCAGGCTCGTAGAAATTTCGTTCAAATGATGATCTGTAAAATTTCCGTAAGTATGAAAATTGGTTGGAAAGAAAATACGTTTTCAGTATATGTGCAGCAGCAAAGATGTAAACATAACAAGAATAGAAAAAGAGTGAATTACTCGCTGTCGTGAAAAATATAATATAAAATAATGTTAATTTTTAACGGCGTACTTCACGAAGCTCGCTTCGTAGGTAAATGAATCGTTACGGCCGATATTAGTGCAGCGAACGAAGATCCGAGATTAAGGAGTGGGACACGTTGGCGGAGAGTAAGGAACAAGTATGCTAATGCCTTGTCTTATACGTATAGCATGTGGGTAATATATGTGTACAAGTCTAGGTCTGGAGGACAACGTGGGCCTATCTCAACGGAGACTAAGTGAAAGCAGATAAAACGAAAAATGGGAAAAAATGACGAGAAAAAAAAAAGAAAAAGAAACGGAAAAGGAACAGTGGGAAAAGGTGCGCGATAGCTGATAAGCTATCCGACCTCGGGTTGCACTCCAACTGGTTTAACCCTGTTTCTAATGAATTTACCTAACAGGAATTTTGTCAACAGTTTGAAGCATTTTTTCTCGGTCAGTTGGAAGAAGGGGAAAAACTGTAACTTACATGTACAACGAGAACCTGGTTTAGAAATAAAATTTTGAAGGAATTGTATCTTTAACGTTTATGACGTTTAGATGAGTCATTTGTTTTATTACGGTTTACTGAATCTCAGACAATTTAATAAAAAACTTGCGTTACAACGGTTTTACCTCGGCATGAATCGTCACGATACGTTACTAACTTCAACACGATTATGTATCTACATCATATGCCCTCGGTAAACGAAAACTTAGTAGTCAAATTTGTTTATAGATCCATCAGAACGAATGGACGTGGAAGAATTTGCTGTCCCTCTCTTTGTAAACACACGTAGTACCGATAATTTAATTTCCCAGTATTTTCTAAATCGTTATCACGAAACGACGGTACGTTGCTCTTTCGGAGAATTTCATTACTCACAATCAGTAAAAATTTTCTTCACGTTGTTCATCCTCGATGCAAAGTGAACTCAGCGCTGCCCGAGAAAAGCGAATTTAAAGAGTACGAATGTGACATATTTTCCTTCTTCGAATCTTGTTACCAGTACTGAATGTACATTATTATATGTACATAACACCAAAGATAACAGTTGATTAACGATATTGCAGAGTTGGCAAGCTGGGGTCAACGCGTGATACAATTTGTTCATATATTAAACCATTAACGACACGCGACTTTGACGCGAATGTCGGACTTTTGTTTTCCTTACAAACTTCCTTTTTCTCCTATTTTCCTCACAGGCATTATCGCGGCCTTATCACTCGAAAAAAGAACTTGTTTATCTATTTACTCTACTCGCTGACGGCACGCAGGGTGTTTGCTTATGCTTACCCGGCATACATTTGAGGATGTCATTGATTTCACGTACAGAAATCCGATGTTCGGTGTTATGTTTCAAGTTCAATCGCTGCGGGTATTATTTAGCCGTGGTTGTATAAGAATTTGAACGATTTGTTGCAACGTCATTTGTGTTTCGGTACGAACATTGGGGAGAAATATAAGATTATCGTTATACTGGATTCCAAAAATTCAATCAGTCTGGAGATATTTGTAATCCTGTTACTGTAATTATTATTTAATGGTTGCAATATTCTTCGAGAAATATATTACTTCAAGGAATGCGTGCTACTTACGTGACAAGAATTATCATTCGTGAAAATTAATGAGAAAAAATTCTTGCCTTATGAACTTCCAATTTTTCATTTTAACGATTTAATTTCATTGATTGTTAATCGTAATACTACATACACGTATCGTGAATACTTTACGCACCGTCGAAAGAAGAAAAATATCATATTTTTATTGCAAAACAAGCATAAACTGTAATCGTCGTAAATTTGTTCAGAGATCAAAGATCGTCAACTCTAAGACTCTTTCACAATACTATCTCAGATTGGTCATTTATGTAATTCAACATATCTCATATATTCACACGTCATGGTTAAGAATATACTTTAAAACTCAACTTGGTAATTATTTTAATTCAAATGTTTTCGGTTTTCTTCTCATTATTCGCAACGAATCTTTTGATCATATATTATTCTCAGAGCTTACGATGTAAGTTTAATAAATGGAAAACTGTTCGACCGTATAACTTGCGGTAAAAATTGGGTTTTGATGTTTGGAACACACGAATTTGAAGGTGATGTGGAATGAATTCAAACCGCCTTGGCATAAAAATGATTACACAGGTATTATTTATTTTTTGCAACAGTGACGGTGACAATTAATTTTTTTCATCGGGTGCTAATCGTGCTAGCGTAGGAAAGTGTTTTTTTTTTTTTTTATTCTTTGAGGAAAGAAAAAAAGGCGATTTAAACGTAGCACAAGCAATTTACTTTACCTTGGAATCGGGCGCGAGGATCTGCTGATAATTATATCACGAATCGTGTAAAAATTGAGCCTAATACCTTACTTGAACACGTTGTCTAGTATAACTGCAATTGGATCTGACACATCGCTCAAAGACAATTCTCAAACTTTGACCAGATTACTCTTGGCACGGTTAGTGAATTATCTGGTAGATGGCACAACCTTTCAGCGGTTAATATACCCTACCCTGATCGCATTCCCGTTTATTGCCTAATTTGCAGTATGCCGAGTTGCCCCGGTCTCTTTTTCTCTCTCTCTCCCTCTTTCTCCCCATCCGCCAATCGGAATTTTGCAACTTTTTGAACAGATGGCGCGTGCTGAACATACCGCGCATCGTGCGCGATTCGTTCGATTAATCCGTGCATCGAATATTATACAAATTTCGTTACGTTGTTTTATTTATTTATTTTTTTTTTATTTTTTCACAATCGATATTTAGCAAGATAGAAATGCGGATTTAACATTCTGCATACGCTGCAGCATCGTCGGCACTTCAACCAACAGATGCATAATTCATTCGGTTTCAACCTCGTCCATCCATTGCACCCATCCGTCCATCCATCCATCCTGCATCGTCCACCATCCCGCAGCCATCCGAGCAAAGAAAGAGATGTGTATCGGACCCTTGGCGGGTTGAGGGGCGGCCTTGTCTCCTTTTCAACGTCCGCGCCTCGAATCTAAACATCTTTATCTTCTTCACGCATCTATCTCGATATATACATATATACATTACATACGGACGCCGATGCGAGTGCGGTGCAGTCGGTGGTACAAGAGGGACAGTTTACGTCCTATCGAAAGACGCCTAAACGACCCTGCTGACAAGCCTCCTCTCCCTAACACGAGTTCACCGCTATCTTTATCCCGCAAAAAATCTAACTCTGAGTCGGTCACGACTATTTTTTCAAACCGAAAAATAAGAAAATGAAAAAGAAGGAGTTGAATCGATTTCGCACAATAAGATGTAAGAATATCGCCGGATGTACGCTCGAACGCTTTTTGATTCGACGATAGCTTCTCGGTAAGAGTGGGTGTTTCGACAATTTCCAAGACCTTCGTATCTTGCGAACTTGAAGGAGACGTCGAGAGGACCGGAGTCACTCGACCGGGAATTAGGACCCAACGTACCGCTGCACGGTTGCGACGACCGTTGTTGTCTGGTCAGGAAACGGCTACTTACAACTCGTCAGCATTACGCTAATTCGAGGCTCACCACGACTTACGAATGATAAGGCAGCGCACCCGTCTTTAAGCCCGAAATATTAGCCGCCCCACTAGCGTGTGGGTGAAAGAGTAGCTGCTAACGCGGTTCACCAAGTTCACGTCCTTCTTCTCCGGTTACACGATAACCGCCCACGCCGCAATCGTCTGTAAAGTCTAAAGTCGAGAAGATGCCTCAAATCGGCGTGAAAATTTGCTAAATTTTCCAACGAGTCGGCGATACCTGGACTCTGGGCTTTGTTTTGTCACCAACTTCACAGAGAGGGCATTGTTCCTTTTTGTTCAGGGAGGAAACCACGTGTCCCTGATTCCCGAAGGGATCTGCCGTTTCTGGCGTGGCATTCGAGTCGGCACGAAATCGACCCTCGAAGTCGCGCCAGCCTTCATGGCGGGGCATCTGCGCCGAATTACTTCGGCGCGCGGCTCATTAGAGAACTTCCTCTCTCTTCTTCAGCGTAAATTTCTGGTTCCTCTTCGTCCCCTCTTCTTTATTTCCTTACACCCACCCGGACAAAATCCTGCGGATGTGCGATGATTTTCCGGTGACTACAACGACGAGAAGGTGAATCGAGCCGTGACGGCGACGACGGCGTCGCGACGCGAACCCTTCTTCCCGGAATTCCCTTCACCTAGTCGCAGGACGTCATCCTCCCCAATAACCGCAGACGTTTCACGCGCGATATCAATTTAGCGTCACCTTTGTCAATTATTCCAGACACGCGCTTCGACTTCCAGTTCGCTTCAAGTTTACTCTGGAATAACATTACCCGGTTCAAAAGTCCTCGACGCTCTTCTTCGCGGGATGAAGACGAGACTCCTCGCTATCTCCAGTTTCGAATCTGTTTAAACAATTACAAAACCGTTCACGTAATCGTTGGACGAAACTCTACCGCCCGGATAGGTTGACGCACGATGCCAACGCGAGTCGGTCTAGCTATTTGGTCTTGTATAAGGTAACCCTGGTGGTGTTCGCCGCTCAGCGGAAGTCCATCGTGATTTGTTTTGACACCGGAAACAGTGCACGTGTGACGTCGACAACGCCGGCTTGTACGCACCCCTGCATCCCCCTGCGTGCCTTCTCTCCTCCTCCTCTTTTCTTTCTTCTTCTTCTTCTTCTTCTTCTTCTTCTTTAACCACGTCTTTTACCGTTTATAGCGCGCTGTGTGTATCTTTTACACATCGTCCGTTCTTCGGCGCAGGCGTCACAGGGCGACTAAAAAACCACCCCTGCACGTAAAATGTACGTACATTTCTTACTCCGTTGCACATGGGATCGTTTATTTTTCGAGGATTAATAAACAAGAACTTGATTGTTGCTTAAAAAATTTATCGATGTCAGATGATTTTTATTTCATTCAATGCGATTCTACAATCAGACGTAGATTTCATAATGGCACCACATATTTCGAACTGTCGAAATCATTTTTAATCACCAGTTTCATACGATTTCGGATACATCTCGATATTCATTTTATTTACTGAGAATATAGTGAGCAATCGTCTTCCAAGAGTCTAATTACTACCGTCTGTCGAATATTTACAATTGTTTGACTTGACGAAAGAGAGAACGGAAGAATGTTTTAATGTTTCTTTCTTTTCGTCTCTATTTTTTTGTCGCAATAATTTGACGCGTGACTCGACTCAAGTTAAAGACTCTGTCTTCTACGTATTGTACCTACGTGTATATATATATCTCTCTGTGTGTGTGTGTGTGTGTGTGTGTGAGGTAAGATTTTTATAGCCATTTGTTCGTTGTGAAACGAACAAGCCGACTTTTGTCACTCGGCTATATAGCTATATGTGTATTGTATGTGCAGCAGTATTATACGCCTATGAATCCGGTCATTGTGCATTATGTTAGGTTATTCTAGCTTTGTAGCGAGTACCTAACGACATTATACCTACCATAGACTCTGAACAACGACGATATACATGTGGGTATATTCTACTGACATTTGTACGGAATAATAAAACTACATCGTAACGGAGTGTTGTTTTTTCTTTGTCGAAAAAGCCGGTTGTAAACGTAACGTGTGCATCCTACCTTCGTGCTAATTTCCCGTATGCGCGATCTGCCAGTTTATTACAGCCGTTGCAGTTAAAATTCGTTTTTACAGTCATATGAAAGCATTTTTCTCATTTTTTTATTCATAAGTTCCGTTTTGTCGGTTTTCCTTTTTTCACTCACTGTAAGTGTAGATTTTAAAAAAATCACATTCATTAATGTACATTGTAAAAATCGCTGACATCTCTCATGCGGTTCAACGGTTAAAAATAAAAAATAGCAGTATCCAAAAAATTGTACGCGTGTCAAAGTAATTATTTGGAATGTCTATAATTTCACTCGTTGCATAAATTTCCAAAGCGTCTTCCGCGGTATCGCGCTGTGGAGATTCTACACAAAAATATACGATTCGCATATCGTCACTCATGCAGCTACCTGCGGACAATGCATGGAAATGTAAGGATTTTGGCTCCTCGTCAATATGTAATCTTTTTCCGCGTGTGGGCTTCGCCTTTCGAGGCTGGTGAAAGTACACGGCATACGTGTTGCAGGCGATGACTTCCTCGCGGTTGCTTCCCGTTCGCGTTTTACAATAATTTGCATAACGCCCACGGGATCGACGCTGCCGTCGCTGCTGCTGCTGCACGCATGTTTGAAGAAGAAAAAAGTGTTTACGGGTGCACGTATATAACGGACGAACGGTTCGCACGTTCGAAATGCATTCATTTACATTCGTATCTTTCGGCTTATTTGTGTAATTATACAATCATACATAAGGTTGATTTTTCCGCAATCTAAACGCGAATCGTTTTTTCGTTTGTTTCATTTATACAATACAAATATGTGGGAATAGTATTCTATTATTTATTAATTTCCGTTTATTTTGTTCTTGGGAGTGAGGTCGAGTTGTCGCGTTTAAATACGTAACCCGTTTCGTACCACGTGGTTCGATAAATCTCTTGATCGTCGTCGTCGCGAGGTCAGGTTCTGAGAAAAATTAGTCTTCTTCCAAGTTTTTTCAAACGTTATTTTCTTCTAAAAAGCTCGCCGCTTTAAGGCGGCATCGGAGTACAAGTCGAGCTTCTTGTCGGGGTCCCGAAGTCCGCCCTGACTCACCGCGCCGGCGATAAATAACTTTCATAGAGCGCAACGCGGTTCCCATTCGACGAAAAAAATCGTGATCCAGCGTGATCGCGAGAAATCCGCCGACGCGTCGCGACGTATAATCTCGGCATACCCAGCTATCCCATACGGACCAATTTGCCGTTCGCGAAGAGAATGTCTCGACTCGTTCATTGTCATCCGGCGAGCGGTTGCAGTCCGCGTCTTTTCAACGGACGACACATAAATGTCGTAATGCGCGAACGCCCAAATGTTTATGCATACGTAGTGCAGCGTGCATCGTGGTCTCATTCTGTGTCTGCGTGAACACGGGACGTAAATACACGGAGAACCCGACCTAAATACGTTTCCATCTCACGTCTCCACGGACGCTATTCGACACGAGAGAATATTGCCTGTCGTCACGCCGCTCGGTGACACGCGGGTCACGCAAATTGATCCTGTCAGGTTTCTCTGTAAATTTTTCGATGAGAGAGCCAGCCGAGGAACGTTTTTCGCTTCGCCAACGTATTCAATTAAACTTCTTCTTCATCTTCGTCTTCTTCTTCTGGTACAGTTGGAGAGTCGGATAATTAACGTCAGATCAGGGGGCGTCCGCAGGGGACCGTCGACCCACGGGTCTAATAATCGCGAGTTAATAAATTATTTGGCAACGCAACAATTTATCAGACGACGAAAATTCCCAGAGGGCCGGGGTTTGATCAAAGAAATCGCGACACACGCTGTTCGGTTCGTATTGAAAACATTTAGATAATTATGATATTACTTCCATGACCCAGATTTTGATTGAAAAAATTCACCTGTGACTTTTAAATCAATGCGTATTTTATTTGCGAGGGGAAAAAAGAAAAACAACAACAGCAATAAAGACGATTGGTTTCCGTTTTTATTTATACGAATATTCATTTTTCTCGTGTGGTCATGTTCTTAAAATATCTTATAACTGAACATTAAACAACACACCACTTATACTGTATACTTCCGTTTCGTGTAACATCTTTCAAGGTTTATTAAGTCACTCGCATTATGTTCGCCGACCATCCTCGCCCGATACTTCGACATTTTTACGCATCAACTCGATATTACATAACTAAAATTACGTGATTAAATCATGCATCGGTATATTAGTCCACCACACACGGTATAGACGAGAGGAATAAAGCAGCTTGGATTTTTTAATTACCCGTCGCGAAAATGTGATTTACAAAATCGGTTAAACAGTGCACGAAGAAACCGAGAGGCGTTCGCGTGGATCTGTAACAAGCGTGCAAAGCCATGACAGTGTTCGTAATCGCGTTAATTCGACGTTGATTACAGCCGTGTGTAATAGTACAATATAGGAACGAGAAGCAGAGGAGGAGCCGCTCGAGGTAGTAAACTAATCTTTTTAATTATCTCGTTTGGTCGGTGCGAGTTGTAACTACTGTAAGCCGATATGTTAATGCGTGCGCAGGTCGAGTGTGACGCTAATGGCGTGTTTCAACGCCACGCTGCCTCGGAAGTAGGTAGGTAGGTAGGTAGGTGGGTACTCGGACTGACGCGAAGCCGGTCAGGTGGACGCCGAGGGCCTCGCGGTAATCGACATCATCCTGGAATGCACTCACCCCCCAGGTACGGGCTCCCGCGTTATGCCGAACACAAGATTCGACGTCTTATCGGACGATTCTACCACCCAAGGAGCGATAATTACGAAGGAATCGATCCTTGGCCGTGTACGTGCAACCCGCAGCGAAACCTTCCGATTGCGCTTTCGTGTCAGGAATCGCAACGGCTCGAGTCAATTTCACGATGTGTAATAATAGCCTCGTCTTTGGTGTCTTTCCGTCTGGTTTACTTTACTATTTTCGATGGTTTTATTCTTCTGGTTGCGACCCCTGGACTATTACTCTAAGGATTTGTTGGCATTGGTTTTCGACTCGCGATAGTAAATAAATAAATAAATAAATAAATAAATAAACATGGCAAATAATATTTTGTCCCGCCTTCGTGGCGTCGTAGAATTTTAGACACTCCTACGCTTGGACCCATGAATTTGATGTGCAACTTAATTCTCATTCTACATTCCTCATGGTTGCCCGTAACGTGACGTGAAGAGATTAACCGAAGACTTGAACAGCGTGTATGTAGGTACCTACTGTGCCGATCGTTGTGAATGAAGTCTCGTTCTTATCGCGATCGCTGATCTTATAGATCGTGCTGACACTAGGAATAGCTATGTAGACCTTTTCGTATACGCGGTTCGCATTCGTACACGAGGCACATCGGTCGTCTAATCACGGGCCGGCACTAACGTCATACGAGGGTACTAAAATGGTATTGAAATTGATCCTAGACTCGATTTAAGCCAAGGTAACTCAGCTTCGGTTCTACCGTCGAGATCGTTACTCGGTGATTTTATGCTTGGCTTTTGAACGTACATCCGACTTCCGGATATCTTATATACTGCCTGGATTTTCATCGGCTTATCGTTAGTGCCGCTCGTAAATAACTTTGGTCTTTCATTGTTAGACGATTTGTAACTATCGGTTATTTTTTATGTATCGCATAAAGGTACCGTGAAATATATTCGAATTTGCGAAGTAAGGAAGTGACGATTTTTATGTTTATTTTCGTAATTTATTTTACAAGTTCTCTGACGCGCGTTCATTTGCGATTGGCGTGTGGAAAATGGGGATAAAATCGTCGGTATAAACCAAATAGACACTTGGCAGAATCCAGAACTCAACTCGGTTTATATCAAAGAGTTGCCCTTGCGGCACGTTTCGAAATACCGAATGTTTGTTATTACTTGTTCTCTCGACGGGTACCAGAAATTTACGTTATTTTCGTCGAAATTTTGACTGGAATTTTACTAAATAAACTATCCAAGAAATGGCCGAGCGTAGGTTTATAATATAATATATATACACGGACCGGAAGATCCGCGATATCGAGTTACTGAACGGAACACCGTGTAAGACGGGTTTGTAGGCTGCGTAAACGACGAACACGAGAAAAACCTGTACTCCAAGACTTTGCAATAGTAAAATTCTAACTCGGAAATCCTCGGAATTCTTCAGGAAGCTTTGGTATCGGAGGCTGGAATACTTGTGCTGTTAATTGGCAGGAAACTACCGTCACTTAAACGAAAAGGAACGGAGAACCGAAGCGGCGGAAGAAAAGAGAGGAAGAGAAGAGGCTGGTCCGGAGTACGGACAGGTGTTCCATTCGTCGTAGATTTTGTCTTGCAAGGAGACGGCAGACGGTTGATCTCGAAAAATCCGGGAAAGTCCACAAATTGAAGAAACGACGTCGCTCAAACGCGTTAGTGTCTTTGCAGTGTGTGACAAGTGGAGTTTCAAGTGTATCAGATTCTGAGAAGAGACGGAAAATGACGAGAATCAAAGACGAACGCACCTAACCAGTTCCCATCAGTGAAATTGCCAATCACTCGGTGTCTGGAAGCTCTCTTCGTGCAGTCCCACTCAGGCTTCTTCTTACTTGCCGCAAAGAGGATCGCGGATAAGAAGAACAAGAAGAAGAAGAAGAGCGAGGTACGTACGATGAGTTGAAACTCTTTGAAAAAACACACAAAGAGTTCGCTTTGCGGTAGCTAACAAGACAGATGCGTGTCCATCCCATGAATGAACAGGCCGCAACGGGGCAACGGCAACAGGTTATTTGCTTAGCCGAGAGACGAGATTCTACGAGGAGGATCTCTTACGCGGTACAACGTCGCGCCATTCCAGCGTTGGACTCAATAAACGTTCTTACCCGCCTCTTCCAGGTGGATCTTGTCCCGGAGGCGTCGTCGCTCTCTTTGCTCTTCAAGGTTCGTTTATGCGCCGGCTGGCGAGCTTGTAGCGATATCGAGTTTTATGCCCCCGTTTTGCCACGCGACCTGACGGCGCTTTGGCCGTAAAAGAAAAACCGGCGACATTACAAAGTGTAAAAATACCGATGCGCAGAAGACGAACACGTCGTACAAACCTTCTCGCAACGACGCGACGCTTGGCCTTTGGCCACAACGACGACGCGCGTTCGTCCTCCGTTCCTTCTTCGGAACGTCGCGCAGTCGATGCTCTACGAGGACTGCACCGTGGTAGACACAATAAACTTACTAATGGTTTGATTGCATAATAATCCATCGCACAGCTGCAACCGACGACCGCCAATGGGACGTGCGTGCAAGCGTGTAAGTTTCGAGTACGTACGACGGGTGGTTGAGAGACGGGTCCGTTCCTCGTCTTTCGGGCTTTCGTCTCTTCTCCTTCCACCATCCCACCGGCCGACTGTTATTATAGGAATTAGTTCTAATAACAACGACACAACAACGCCGATAAGAACGCTCAATTTAAACAATGATAAATAAGGGAACGAGAGCTACTTTTGTTTAGTGAACGTTACAGATTTAGGTATGACTGGAATTGTTCACAAGATTTAGCGGATCGGGGTGAATTCTTCCGAAAAATTTCGAGGGACGGACAGTTTGGAAATTTTAGTACCTGGAGAGTTTTCATATCGACGAATCGTACGCTGCTGTCTGACCTCTAAATTTCGAAAGTCTTCTAAATCCGAAGCTACTGGACTTTGAAAGTTTTTAAAAAGGAGCTTTGGTATCGGATTTTCGCGAGGCATTTACACTCGGTGTCTCTATCGATTAATTCTGAATCGCACTGTATACGTGTATAACGGCGAGCAGTCAAGCCGTGTTTTCATCACTCATCAGAGCTCGTTGGCTCGATTAAACGCCATGCAGAGCATATGCAGAAACAAAACGAGATTCGAATTGACCGTGGAGCTTCCGAGAACAAATCAAGATCCTCGAGGGGTCCGTAAGTCGTACGGTAGGTACGCGGAGAAGCTCAAGTTACATGTACGCTACGTTACGAGTAAATAAACTAATCTCGTCAGATTTCTCCTCCTCCTCCTCCTTCTTCTCTCTCTTGTTCTTTCTCGCCTAATTGTTTTCGCGAATTTCTTTATAAATTTTTTTTCTTTCGTACTTCCAGTCATCTGTTGTTGTAACACTTGCGCGTGAAATCCCGCACCGTATTTACTGCAGCGGGAAAATACTTTCCGTGTGGAATATCTAGCGCGACTTAATAAGAAACGATAATGATAATGATAATGATGATGATAATGATGATGATGATGATGACGATGATGATGGTAATAGTGATACTATTGCACTAATAACGAGTTTAAGAACATTAAGCCAATCTCTCGCTCGACTTACGATTATGTGTTTATGCAACGTGCAGTAGTAACATCCAGTTGGACGCCGCGTAAGTAAAGACAGATGACGGTCCGGTGCAACATCGTTTCAGACCATCTTGTGCCGATCGACTCAATTAATTTTTTCTTTCTCAACCTGCTGCAGGGCGTGCAGAGTTACGCGAACAATATTTTTCACCGTTTTCCAGATATTTATACACCCAATCGTTTACAGTCACATCGGAAAATGCGACTTTGCGATTCGAGTTCGTTAACGTGACTTTTCAACGATCGGAAACGGAAGCTGAACAGTTAAGCCGAGAGGGTGGATCTCCACGGACGATAAATCGCTGCGCTTCAAACGCTGCGAGAAGAATATGAAAAATCCACCGGCGTTTACGATGGGAAAGGAGAGATTTACCCTGTCACGATTGCAAATACGATATTGCTATTCGCTTCGCGTGTCGGAACAGCGTCCTGCTGCCTGTGTATGCGGTTAGTTTTCTTGCGCGTAAACCGGGATCGGCGCCGGAAGCTTATTGAGCGGTGAAAAAATAGCCGCGTAAATGATTAGGAAACATTCTTCGCAGTCGAATGCCGAGTTGAATTAATTTTTAGATTCGTTTCGCGATCGGACGAACGTCGTCTTGCAGTTCTTCGTGACTCTTTTATCAATCAATTACTTACACCCATCTAACTCCGTAATTGCGCAGTCCTCGCTGAACAGGGAGAACCTTCTAAGTTCGCTAAATAAAAAAAAGTCCGAGGGCGAGAAGAGGCGACTGGTTTTTTATCGCAAATCTGTGACACAACTGGACGAGAACTCGAGCTGCGGACAATCTTCTTAATCGGAGCTCGTTAAATTGGCACGTTTTTATTATGCTTGATTGATTATTCGCCTTTCGGTCAGGTCCATTCGACGCTCTCTACATTTATCACAATAATACTAAGAATGATAATAACAGTTATTCCCGGAGGTTTAAATTCTTCCTTCGATCAACTCACAAAATCCGTAACGATTAGCATAAATTTATAAATAATTTACGCGCTATTGCGCACGATTTATTCGCATGTATGCACTTTTCAAGGAATTCAGTTTTCTTAACGTAGATATTAAATCGAGTTTAAATATATCTCGTCGGCCGCATGACATGACGAGGACAACTTATATATTATACGAGGTACTGTTTCAAACTTGAGATTCGTTACTTTAAACGATTCGACGTTAGCGTCGTCAGACCACCCTGACGCCCCGATGCCTCGAGGAGTGTAAAAGTCTCCTTTTTTCCCCGTATACGTTGAGTTGTATTTTTTTCCCTTCTTTCTTATCGTTAAATTTTCTTACATTTCTTATTCCTCCCTCTTCAACGAACTCCTCTCCTCGACCTCGCCTGGTTAATCGTAAATAAGTACATTTTACGTCTTGGCCTGCACGGTGCAGCTCGTGTGTTAAACACACGCGGATACGATTTTATACGCGAGTACGTTGGTATTGATTCGGGGCTCTGGAATCCCCGTAAGAAACTCTATATCTATTTTCATTCCCGGTGTATTATATCCTACGTATGTATATATATGTATATCTTATTAATAACACCGATATATTTATACGTCCGATGGTTAGTTACATACGTGTACGTGTATACGTAGGTGTATTTAACAAATCTGTCGCCCACCGCGGTAGAAACGCCCAAGCAGTTTTCGAACTCATCTTTCTTTAGCCGGGTGAAGTGAACTTACTCCGCGGACCTGATCTCCCGGTATATTTTACTTGAAACTATACGGTCTATTTTTATTTGGCTAATGTAACGGGGTTGCGAGATTTTCTTGGGGGAGTAATATATACATACATGCGTTTATTTATGTTTTCTTCCTTCCTTTTATTCACCTTATTTTCTCGCCTTTGCAGTTATCACTATCACCGATCATCACAGATCGGATCTTGCTCTATTCTATTTATAATATTCAATTATTTTCAAACATTCTCCTTGTCTTCTCGCGTATCGTCTATTTCTCCATCGCATCTGAAATGTTTGCCCATTCTCACTAACCGCAGGTTATCTCTTTTGCAATCCGATTGACGCGAGGCTAGACAAACAATCAAAAATATTTGACGAAAAAACGTTTCTTCTAGCGTCAACGAGGTAGTTTTAATGGATTGTGAAATCAAAGTAGTCCCAGGCAAGTTTTTTCATACTGGAAGAAATTATTTTGCAACGTTGTTAAAGAAACAAAATTGAATCAGTATCTAACTATGTATAAAGTGTATAAATAGGTGAAAATTGATTATCTCTACTCGACCGAGATTTCATTATCGTGAAGCGAGAATAAAAGAAGGAAAGAAAATAAAAAATAAATTTCAACTCTTGATCGACCTGCCAGTCTGTCCTAGCCGTTCACACCGACGACGTGGGTTATGAGATAGGCGAGAGACGGTGGGTGTGAAACGGGCATCACGGTAGTTCTATTGACCTCTCTATTGCGGACGCGTTACAGTAGACAACGAAGAAAAGTCGTCGAACGAGTCTCGGGGTTTTATGCATGCCGGATTGTACGCAGGAGTGTGTACGAGTGGAAGGAAGGAGGCCAACAGGTGGGCAGCGCGATTACGCCGACTCTCGACGACGTCTCGTTACCCACGTGCTTTTCAGGACCTCAGAGTGACGCGTGGCTGGTTCGGTCGGATTTACACCGCTTGTATAGTTTTTCGTTCCACCTACAGACTAATTGTCGGTGACAGGAGTGTGACTTGTTGGAAATCGGGTACCAGACTCTCTCTCTCTCTATCTCTCTATCTATCTCTCTCTGTCTCGAGTCCTTTACCACGAGGTCCTCGACGGGTTCTTTGCTTACGTCGTAGGTGTGCGATTCGACTTTGTCATTTTCCATCACTTTCCTTCTCGTTATTCTTCTTGGTGTTCCGTCACCACCTCGCTTATCGTCTCAAGTCTGAGGACGTGAGTCAGACTACGTTGGTAGTCGGGCGTGGGTTTTCTAGTTTCATAGCCGAGACGTTGTTTCTCTTGTAGGTACGTCGGCTTCAACTGCACATGCATTTATCGCCTGTGTGCTGCTCGGATAAACGGCGATAAGTGTGCTCGACAAGACATGGGATTTATGATGTGGGATCGGTGGGTACCGTATTCTCCGCGCACCCATAAGTACGATATTATGTGCTTGCAAGCTACCGATCGGTGGAAATATATCCTGCCGGACGGAATCAAGTTGCAATCAACTTCACTCGCTAACGGTGAAGCGTCGTTCTTCCATTTGCAAAGCAGATTGGCTTCGGCTACTTTGCCAGAATAGAATAAATGACCTCGATGATCGTACTCGACGCGCATACCGCGTAACGCGATGCGTGAAATGCCCGATCACCTCCAGTGCTTGCAAACCCGGGCCTCAATATTTCTGACCAATTCAATTCGAGGTGATCCGTTGATCGTCTCCAAGTGGTCGAGACAGCCTAACGCGGTACGCACTGTATTTTTTTACCCGCAGAACGGACATTCCAAGAGTAAAATCGGTATCTGTGCCGGCAAATCGGTCGGCCCAGTCTTCAAAGTTTACACATTAAATTAAACAAATGAGTCAGGGCAACCCGGTTGTAATCCATGATTCAGATATTCGTGGAGAAGTTCGGAAAACGTCTGCCGAAATACATACGTGCAGTACGCGGGAGTGTATAATAACCGCTTTTTACAAATAAACTATATCGGCGATAAACCAGTGTTACAAGCGTACGTGAATATTCCCGGTATACGCGTACCGACAGTCTGACTAACTTCTTATTCTCTGGACCGATTCCAATTTCTCATCCACATGTACGTATATTAAACGTTTGCGTAAAATATAGAGAGAGAAAGAGATGCGAAAAGCGAGAAAGTTTTGCAAAGACAGAAAGCAAAAAAAAAAAAAATAAATAAATGTACCGTCGCTGAGTCGGTGTTGTACGGATCGGATTTATATGGAACACCGCGTTGTCAGATTAACCAGCTGAATTGGGTAATTCGGCCAATTTGGATGTAAATGGTGCCGTAAAAAATTTGGGACTTCCGTTAAGGGGCTTATCGGGGGCGGTTGTGAAAAGAAAAATTAACTTTGCACGCGTGCAAAGATGAGAGATCGTACGAGGTATGCGGACCCACGCGCATGGCACACGGTCCTCGATCTCGCGATGCGTCACGAAGGTTAAGAGAAGACTATGGAGTGATTTTTTATAGACTGTAAAACGCGCAGGGGCAAATTGTTGGTACAAAGTGGTATTTTTTTACATCAAGACCGAGTGTAATGCGAGAGTGGTTCGCAGTTTTCGTCCGACTCGAAAGCTCGTCTGCACGATGACACTTATCGTATTCAAACGGACAAAGGTACCTTTCAGCTACACTCAATTCCAACGATATGTACGCAGTACGCCGATACAAAACGAAACCTTAACGACGCGTGCGTGTACATGAAACGTATTTAATGTAATTGATGCCCAGGCGTTTTGCTCGTTATGAAATTCCTACTCGACTTCATTCGCGCATATACATACACGTATGCATACGTATACTTGTATAATATATTTATAGGATACCGGTACTCGAGTACGTTGTTGAATTATTATAGAAACAGAACGTTTCAAAGTATCGGCTCGGCTCTCGACTTCTTTTACAAAGTCAATCCGCCTGCTGATGTCATTCTCGTATTTAAGGGAACCAGTATATATAATTCGCTAGTCATATTCGACACGAGTGATGGCGAAAACGAAAACAGCGATGATAATCGTGTTTGTTACTGCGTTTCGGGTGAAATTTAGCTTCTTGGATTAGTGAGAAGATGACGGTTCCGTGAATCAGTGCAGACTATAGCAGCTCTTCTATTATTTTAGTTATTGATCATCGCCAATTGACGATGCCAACAAACGTTTCATCGGAATTTCGTTCGTTCATACGACGGAAGTTCATTATACGAACGATCGAAGACTCGTAACGGTTGAAATTAAACGAACGATGAATAAACAAATCCGAAATAAACTCAAAATGAATACCGTTATATGTATAGAAACTTTGATTATCATCGGTACAAACATTTTTCGTCCATTCGGAAGAGAATAAAAAAAATAATTGCAGCCTACTTACACCATGTATTTTAAGTATAATATCATTTTGTACAATCAATATAATTGCGACGCGAATTACTCACCGTTGAAAATTTTGATTTGGTTAAAGTTGGCTCAGATTTCCGTCACTGTAATCCCTCCGGCGTAAAAAACAAAGTCTCAAATTTTATCTTCCGCGATAAAGTTAGCGATTCAACTTAACTTTCTCTTAATTTCAACAAATCGAGTTCTCTCATTAATATGCAACTATTGCGGGTCGCGGTTGCGATAACGGAATTAACCGCGATCTTCCGCCAACTGCTAGTTGGCGGGGATTTTTCGTTCTTTCCCTTTTCCTTGCAGTTGGGATTGAGCGCGCGTGGCTGCTGTCAGAAACTGTTCTCCGGTCCCCTCTTGCGGGGCTGATTCAGCGCCGTTGGATCTTCTGTTATTTCAGGCTTGCTTCGCGGCTATAAATCCAATGCTCGTCCGTTCTTTTTTTTTTTTTTTTTTTGTATAAATTTAAATTTTGGTCTTCTTTATTCTTATAAATTTTTTTTTCTTAATTTGTTTCTTCTCACAGAAATTTTGACCCGTTGCACGTATACACACAAAAATATATGTCTTTGCAAATACACAGACTTTGCCAATATTTCTATCCACGCACTACTCGATTCCACATTTCCACACGTCAGACGAATATCTTACAACGTTGTAAAATTATTCGTATTATACTGAAAGTACGTATAAGATGTTTGGTCGATGTGGTTTTATGTTCTTAAATTTTTACCCTCTTCCTCTTCCGTTCCGCATTCGGTGTGTTTTAAATTTATTGCATGTATAGACTGTGGGTATATGGAATATACAGAAACTCGGGGATACTGATGAACGTTATTTTGTTTTACGAAAACACTTTTATTATTATCAGTTCTTCGTTAATTATTTTTCATTCCATACGATACATAATATCCTGCATTGATTGATGTACATGCACTTTTCACAGCTCAAGGTAAATCACTGTTTGATCTTACGACGGAAATATACAAATCACCATTGGTTTTAACACACCGTATCACGTGTATAATACATCATGACGACATGGCTTGATAAAAATCCAGAATACAGCGCGCATGAGTCATGTGTTGGTACGTTTCAATGCCATAAGAACAGAAAGCAAACAACAATTATTGACAGACGAATTTTATAGAAAACAAATTTCAACCCCTGCGGTAGAATTGAAATTAATACGGTTGACTGCTTCTTGCCAAAAAGAGTACTTGTCAAAATATGCGTTTTTTTAAAAAATTTTTTTCAAGTTTTTCTACGTTTAAATCCTTTTCTCAGACTTGTTCAGTTATTCGCAAGGAACGTCAAGACCGTCGACCTTATCCTCCTCCACGTCGTTTAATACTGTCGCAGCACTCGCGCGCGCGCGATGAACTAGCCTAAGGAGGATGCCTGGGATGCGCTCGAAGGCTCGGCTCGGGGCTAAGTGCCGGACCAATGCTTGAAATAACCGCTCGCCCACAACCCCCGGCCCCCTGCCCTGCCTCCGGCAGTCCCCCACCCCTCGATAGACGCCGTCAAAATCGCCGCCTCCCCCCACCCCACCCCTCCGAGCCCTCCACCCCCTCCGCTCCCACCCCAACCAAAAACTCTCGGAGTCGCGACACACGTGCGTGCGGATGGATGCGTGGATGCGTATACGCGTGGATTCGTCCACGCAGTTCCCCTTCCCGCCCTTTTTTCTTTTTCTCCAAATCTTTTTTTCCCTTTTTCATCTTTCTATTTTTTTTTTTTTTTTTTTTTTTTTTGTTTCTCATGTTTCTTTTTCTTTTTTTCTCCCCCCCCCCTCGCGTCTAGGCGCGCACGCGGTTTGACTTATGGTACACTTGCAGGCCACTGCTGCAACCGAGTAAATATAGAGAGGTTAGGGACTCCTCGTCTTGTGCACGTCTTGTGTGCATCGAGTTATTCCCTGCACGCGTGCATGTGCAACTGTTGCACCAATGCTGCGAGCATCTGCGGAACGCCTATCCTCGGCGACGTTTTCTATACTTTAATCTTAATCAGCAACCAAGCCATTCTAATTCGCCTCCGAGACGCTGCTACGTCTTTTGGAGGGTTGAGATGCAATCGCCTCTGCAGATACGCTCCGCCAGATTGCACCTCTAATTATTCCCACACCACAGTCGGTGCGATGCGAAACACCACATGCGATGTGCCGGAAAAAGTGCAGTACTCGACCCTACTGGATACTTACTGTATGAAATCACTTTTTGCGCGTCTAGTCGATAGCAGCCAATCTGAAACCCTACTCGTGATTGATGAAGCAATTTAACGCACTGGTGTATATCATTGATTTCTTGATGTATGTATATCGGTTCGGAAAAAGCAGGAACCATACATCGGTAATAGCGGCCACTGTTTTGCCGTCTGCGGCTGGTCGGGCGGCTTGAATACATAAATGCTGCTTTGATTCTCATTTGTTATTTTATTGTGAAAATGGTAGGAATTATTTCTTGTGACTTGTCTATTTTTTAAGTATTATAGAGTCACACGTGTGGAAATTAGGGATTTTCTCGAAGCGTCGTTAAAGAGAATCAATTTAAAAACTGAACGGAACTGTTTAATTCATGGAACAAAGTTCACCGCGGTTATTCACCCTCTGATCATTCATCCCCCACCTAATCACCAGTCTTCGAAATTCTTAAATCGGTCCATCCAAACGTGATCGTTACGATGATCGAGGTTGACAATCGAACAACTAAACTTAACCTCCAACTTGACGTGACGTCATTCGACTCGAGCCAATCCCAGAGATCGTTAACTGCGAAAAGGCGCGGGAACACAAGAATCACCGTACACAAATATACACGTTATAAACGAATGAATGTTCGTTCAGACTCTAAATCTTTAAATTCCTAATATTTATAAAAGAAAAAAGGAATAATACCGAAAGTCAAATAGACGTTTCCGAGTTTTTCACATACACGTATAGTATCGGTGGACGAGCCGAAGCATCGAGAATCATTTCTCGAAACGACGAATGGAAGCTAGCAGGTAGCAAAACGACCCTGCAGTTTTGGGGAAAGCCCAGCCACCCTTATTTCTCTCTCTTCTTTTCTACGGACATACATCGGTCTCTCTCTTAGCCGTGACACGTTTGGAACATGTGTTACTCCGGCATTTGGCGCGGCAGTGGGATCAGCAACCACTGCAGTGCACCCTCTCCCCTTCTTTTCCTCTTCACCCTCCTCGACCTCCTCACCCTCATCGCCACACTCAATACTCTGTTGCATGCCTCGTGTTCGGGGGCTGTTTCTTCCGTGATTATAAATATACAATATGTAATAATAATAGCAATCGTATACGTGTGTATATATGTATGTATACACGTATGGAAATAAATTCGTAGCAGGTACTCCTAGGCTGATCCATATTTATAGAACCATGCTGCAGCATGCTCGTCTATTCCCATGACATATACGCACTGTCGTAGGACTGGTGTACGCGCATGATATGGGCGCGAGCGTTACATGGAAACTTGTTATTTCTTTATCCATGCGACACTCGTGTGTAACGATAAGATGTACACGATTCCAAGTCGTGGTGAAAAAGTGATGCCTTTAGAGATCTCTAATTACCCTTTTCCAATGCTCGTAAGGATCGTCGCGCGGTTTCCTTTCACTCTCATTAAATGGCGTTAGTTTTACTCTTTTCAACTTGGTGTTGGTCAAATAATGGTAGTGAATTTCTAGTCGAACAAGTTTCTTCATGTACATTCCTAAAATCGATGAAACTTAACACAAGATGCTTCGTATAGAGTTAATTCCAAATACGAAGATCAAGTCCACTTCAAGTTTGTTATTCTTTACTTATTTTCATTAAAGCTGACTTGCACAAAATCTACAACAGCATTTCGTGGGCGTTAAGAATTCACTTGAACCTGTTACAGATGTGGATTTCAAGGATACACGTATGAATCAGTGGAGACTCACGATCAGAACAGCAATAGCCTCGTTGGTTGGTTAATTAACAATTCCAATCGGTTAACAATCGCCGCTGCACGTGTTCCCGTATGCAGGGTAAAGAGACTAGAACCTCTGCAATATACGTACAACGATCGAGGTACGTATACTTCTTCGAAGCAATCCTAACGAGATGTAATGTCCGTAATAAGAAAGGGTTAATAATTCTTAATTGGCCTGTTATTGTGTATAATAAAATACAGAGTCTCGACTCGGTTCTAATCGCTGACGAGCTTGTATATTTCAGTCGTCGAGACGTTGTTTCATTGAACCATTCGAGATAAACATCTGTGAATAAAAAATTATAAAAAAAAAAAAATTGATACGAGATGAAAATTCTGAACCACATACCCAAAAGGTAAAAATGATTGATTCTAATTTGGCGGAAGTGCGTGCGAATGATTTTTTTCCATAGACACACGAGTTGGCCAAACGGTCGGTTGAAATTTGATCGAATTATTAATCCTTAACCGACTAATAAACACTCGAAGTTACTTCGACCAGCCGGCTGGGTTCCTGTACGGTTATATTTATTCTTGTTACAGCTTTTCAACTGGTCAGTAAATTCTGATTTACAAGGCGTCGAATTTTCCACGTTTTAACCAAGCACCGTGTGTATTTCACGTTTATGGAATGCCGGTCGTTAACACCATACGCGACGCGTCTTTTATGCCGTCTCACGTCCGAAAGCCGGGAGTCAAATTTACCCCAAATTGCTTCTCACCTCTGAAATTTCCGGCGTGGATACAGACGTATTAAACCAGCGCGCACGCCGCCGCACTCGACGGTCGAATCCTATAAAACCTTTATGACTGGACGCGACACGCGAGCTGGATCGGGATGTACTTTTTTCGTCCCTTCGTCTTACTTCCTTTTCTCTTATCGAAGAACAGTCGCTTCTGCTTTTGGCAAAAGTTTGAACAACGGAGATTCATCCGTCGTCGTTGTTGGTCTCGTGGGAGGCGATTGTTCCTCGGATCTTTACGATTGGAAGACAATTTCTCCGCTGCTCATCTCGCGTACCTTCGTATTATCGTGTGTATATAAGTGTACACGATATAATCTCGAGCACGAATGCACATGCGCCGGTGACTGTAGAAAGAATTGAGGTTTACCCGTGTTCTGATCACACCGATAATAAAATTTGAATTTTAACGAATGGCCCGCGCGCTTCGGGCCTCGTTGCCCTCTGTCTTACCGCAGGCACATCAATAACTCAAATTATATTTTAGACGGAGTCGTACATGCATGCGGTCGTTGGCATTGCGCGCATGTGAGAAAAAAGACACGAGAATTTCAAGACTTCAAAAAGCTCGACCGCCAAGCCTCGCTGTAAGATGTTGGAAGAAAAAAAATCACACATACGCACAAGGTAAACTTTATTGGGCATCGTATTATATACACATATCCGTGCGGCATCGGTGGTTGCATATATACTTATAATTTCAGCGGCGTATTAAAATCAAAAGTAAAACTGAAGAAAAATAAAAAATAACATTTTCAATCGTACTTAAACGTAAAAAAATTGTCAAAGAATTTCTCTCCGCGGAATCGTTTGAACTTTTAGCATCGAGGTCCGGCACGATGATTTTAATACGCGAGTGTCTTGAGAGAGGAGATAAAAAATGAGAGAAAAATTTGACTTTTGAAACTCGGTCTGCCTACGGTGGCGTAATTCTATAATACAACAGGAAGTACACAGAAGGAAACATAAGTTAGGCAAGAGGCTTTTTCTCTCTTTCTCATCTTCTCTCCATCCTCCTCCTCTCTCTCTCTCTCTCCACCACATACAAAGAAAATGTCCGCGAGGGATAAGCTCCTGCCTCGAGATGTTATCCGAAACCAAGCTCCGCAGCATGGCAAAGTATTGTTTTACCAAATGTACAAGACACAGCTGCTAATAGCTTGACGAAAAAATGCCATCGGTCAAAAACTCCGCTCCAGACTGTGGAGCGTTAGAGCGAGGATCCTCGCTTTTGCGATCTCAGAATTCGAGAACCTTTTTTTTTGTACTCGTGCCCCCGTCTATTACTCACGTCCTTCCATTCGGGGAAAGGGATAACCACAGCCGGCACTCTCAAAGGACTCGAAGGTCCCGAAACGGCTTTCTGATTCACCCTCGCTGCTCTACACCCATCTCTCTGCATATAAACTCATTACGAGAAGTAACAATTACTTGTAAACTTACCGATTTACTCAAATAGCTATTCAAGCTGCTACTGAACGTGATCATGAGAAGTCAACGGGCTCGTAGTTGAAATCGCTTATGAAGGTGATGGAACACCGCAAATCCTATTAGGGAATTAAATTAATCCCCGAGTTTAATCAGTTCCCGAAGGTCCGCTTCTCCTGAATTCTCTCTTTCTGTTCTCTCTCTCTCTCTCTCTCTCTCTCTCTGTCTCGATTCTTCTTATTTCTTATCTCATTCAGTTCGTCGTCTCCGTGCAAATTAGCATGTATAAATAACTCTCCTCCACCGTCACCTTGAGCACACCATCAAACCACGCCATGCGGAGGCCGTGGCTTCTCGAAGTCTGGTCCTGGTGCGAATTCAGGGTTCGAGCACGTTTCGCGTTACACTCGTGTTGTGCCTTCACTTCGCCGTGCGTTCGACTCCGCTTTAACCAAACCTGTACTCTGCAATTAGTGTCCATGTGCTGCTACGGGACGTGTAAATGATACACGCCGGTACGTGCGTATAAAACCGAGTCTGTATGTGTAAACGACTACACGTGAAACATGTCACATATACAGACATGCGTGTGTGCACACGTTTGGTGACTGTCGCCGCGTGTGGTCCGAGATTCTCCTCCTTCATTCATATCCTCCGTTCATCGCATTTACTCCCAATAAACAATGCCAGTATATAAAGCGTATGAAATTCGTCAAAAAAGAACGTTTTATTCTGTAGAATAAACGTGCAGCACCTACGTATTTTATTGCGAAGAATGTCCGCCGTGATTTCGGTTTATTAAACGTTTTTGGTGGACGTCTTACGATAGTTGTTCATATGCAAATTTTATACGTTTGAAACCAAACATTTATAAATCGTATCTCAATTTGTTGATAAAACGTATCGAAAATCCGTTATTTTAATATTTATGGTAATCGTCTAATATTTGGATATTGATGACTACTAAGAGACGTTTCGCAAGTACGTTTTAAAACTCAAATTATGAAGGAAATTTTTTCTATTAAAATGTGTTGACAATGTCCGTTTAACTAACGTGACAAAATGTTTTCTGTTAATGACGCTTTAATCTTTCATTATTTATGTCTAAACGAATATTATACAGTGTTAAAAAACGTTTTTAATTGGACCTCTAGACTTGAATACATAACGTATCTTGGATGTGTAATTGAAAGCGTATATAGTACACTGCTATAGAGGAAGATCATTTCACGTTAGCTAGAAACAAGTCTGGGTTGAGTTAGAAAGCGTACGAATTTAGTTTATATATGTGAATCGATTTTATTATATCTTTGTTAGAACGTTACACAAATATCTTATATCTATAAATACTCATTTATCAAAAAAAAAGGTACATCTTGTAGCTCATAGACACAGCTCAACCTACACTATACTTTCGTCTTCACGGTAGTTACAACTAACAGAAAACGCTAAGAATATTACACTTATATCAGAAATATTTATATGCCTGTATGATTTGTACTTTTATATGACTGTTTTTAAAATTAGTTGACGTTTACCACAGTTTCTTAGCCCTTCTTTCGTACATAGGTATGCCGTGATCGAGCTAGTTTTAACCAGTCTTTCACGGCACACGAAACACTGGTTTCGGTTGCATCACCAATTTCCTTCTTGCCAAGAAAGGTTTGTTTCACAGCCTCTGAGAAAAAATACATCAAAAGGAAGGTACAATATCACGATATTGATAACTGATAAGGAATAATTTCAATGTAAATTGTGATGAATCTCGAATATATTGGGAAAAAAGTTAACAGTTTGCATAATTTGAATAATAATGTGTGAATAATATTGTTTTCACACGATAAATCCAAGTAATAACTGTTTCTCGAAAATTTCATGAATTATTCATTACCGTAAACAGTTTCCATTGTCAATGTCTTTTGAAATGGGACTTTGTCCCTCCCTGCCCAATTGAATTGCATCGCTAATTCGTTTGTGAGTAGTGACCTCATTATAGCCAACACACATTGGCGACCGCTTGTCCCTCCAACAGAAGCCAGTTTCCCGGTCTGCAACAAAATACTAAAATGAATGAATGTCGAATTGAATTCAAAATATTCTTACTGTTATCAACATCGATAACAATTTTGACTAGTTGGAGATTGTCGATTCCTAATATTTTTTCAGCATTTTTTAACGTTAACCCTCTCGATCAGACCGAGACCGATTTCATGTTGAATGAAAATCTCTCACCATATTGATATTTCGATGGGTGAAAGCAGTTTACCTCAGGGTTTAGGAGTATCTATAAGGCCATCTGACCTTGCTTAATGGAACTATGCAGTTAGAACCCTGACCTTGCGACCGATACAGTTTTATGAAGCCTCAAAGTGCGTGTTGCGTAGAAGCAACATACGGTCCGAGAGGGTTAAAACGTTACGAACCGCAATTCTGTATGCCTGTAGTAATTTTCATTATTCCTTTGCAGTCAACACATACCGAGCGTATTCTTCAATGAGAGACAACCCCCTCCCTAGTGCTAAGCCAACTCAGGCACATGACGCGTACGTGAAGTTCGGTCGAGTGGAGACTAACATGGCCACTGGCATTCTATCCCCTCCCGGCCGAGCCTCATGTGCCTGTGTTGGTTTGCGCTAGGGAGGGGGTTGGCCCTCATTGAAGAATACGCTCGGTATTAGTACCTATCCGTATGTCATGACATACATATTTTGAATATGATTGCAAGGTCTACTCACTAAATAAGTTCGATGCTCTTCGGATTTCAGGATATTTTCGAGGTTGGAGAAGTCTTCCATGGAGTTAAGAGGAAGTTTTGGGAATTCGGCTGGTTTCTTTGTTACGTCGATGCTGACTTCCTTCTGTTTTGAGAAGATTTTACGTAGTAGCAGATGGTTTTGTTCAGTGTAGGATTTAATGTGTTCTAAATACTGCAGAGTTTTTTCTTCAAAGGTATTCTGTTCGCGTGATGTGGTCGGGGTTGAAGGTTCAAGTTGTGAAAAGGATCTTGATAAGTCATATTGCGTGGTAGACCTGATGATCCTACTAGAAATGTTTCTATTTGATGTTTCATATCCAGACAACTGATTCGGTGACTCATGGGAATTATCATTATACTGGTGCTGTACGATCTTGTGGGCCAAGTTTTTCTTTGGTGTCTGATTTTTGGTAGATCCTTTGGCTGAGTTAATGTAGCGAGTATTCTTATTACGGTTAGAAGTCGATTCATCGACTTCGGACGGTGGCAAATTCTCGTCAGCTGAAGAGGTGTAACCTAAACTACTTGAACTTTCACGAGAACGCTTCGTTTTTTTTTTTTTGTTACTAACGTGTCGATTTTTAGCCTTCTTCTTGTCGGTTTTGTGTTTACGTTTTTTCTTTTGCGGCTCAGGTTCGACATCATCACTGTTCGTAGCTTCATTCTCGTCCACGTCATTGGTAATATCTTGCTGAGGTATTACAGTGGATTTTTTAGCGATGTTGCGAATTATTCCGGATTCATCGGACGTGCCCAGCTCCAGTAGGCGCGCCATCGTTGCTTCGGTGTCGTGGTAGTCATCTGTTAGTTAATCAAGGAATATCAATCAATACCGAATGCTCATTGATTAGCAAAATTAATCACAAATGTACAATATGATCAAAATATATCGTCGTAACTCTTATCCAAGTGAAAATTAATATGATTGAAACATTCAATCCGTATACAATTGTAAAAAAAAGTTCTACGTTCCAATAATCACCTCCGGTATGCAGTACTTTGTGAATGGCAAACTTTGGCCATGTTTTTTCATAGGCAGCCTTTGATTTTACAAGTTTTGTAAAATGATCTTCAGTTTTTGTCCGTGGCCAGTAACATTGGGTGTTGTTTTCGACCAGCCAAAGAACTGGTACCAATGCGCATTCTCTATCTTCGCCAACCAAGAATTCAATCACCGCATACATAGTTCTGCAGCACGACTGAGTAAAAACATCGTTAAATGTATCATATTCTCTAGTCTGGTGTATAAATTTATATTTGATCAAAATTCAAGCACTTTTATTCCACTCTGAGCAAAAAGTGCCAGTTTAAAAGTTTTTAATTAGGACATCAACATAGGAATATGCAAGGTAGTATATAAGTTAAAAGATGAATCGATCATGAAACATTATGAAGATTTTGGGAACGCATGTCTAACCAATACTTGAACGTCAATGTGACGTACAAAACTATAATAAATCAGCTCAAAAGTGATGTTATGAACATATGGTAGAGTTGGGTATATTGGACTACTAGGTAAATTAGACTCGGCATATACGGTATATGGTAATAGGTATACGATAATGTTATTTTTTGCTAAACATCTCAATTGAAGCAAACTTTTAATATAAAAGAGATAATGAACCTACGATTCTCGGGAATGTGTGCGAGGTAGACATAGACATACTATACATGTCTTGAACGAATCCCTCTTCCTCGTACACATTGCCGAGAATCGTAGGTTCATCATCTGTTTTTTGTCGAGAGCTCGTTTCGTTGAGATGTTTAACAAAAAATAAAAATTTTATTTCATTTCGTGTAGTATCGGAGTTACTGCGAAACCATCTTTAAATGGAAGACAGACGAATTTATGTAATATATCATCGACGCGATAAGATTTCGCTACGTTGAAACTTCTTACGAAAAAAATCCCTAGTTTGGAAGATTTAATAGGTTTCTGATAAAGGTCTCGCTTGTACTTGAACGGAGTACCTATAATTCTATATTCTCCGGCAATGAAAAGGATTGATTTGATCACTAATATTTCTGTCCCACAAGCTACTACATTATCCGGCCTTTTTATTGATATTTTGAATTTTTTCGTTTCCAGAGCCTGACATTCACGAGAATTTCCAATAAATTTGGGTTTAGGAATAAATTTTTCCTGACAATTAGTTTTACGAATAGAACTTAGTTCTTCAAGTCGATTACTCAGCTGCTGCAGCGGCAAGCGTTTCGATCGAATAAGTCGTTTCAAATGGCCCAAATGATTTTCATACACAAAGCAACTGTATTCTTCTAATGGGCCAAATCGTTCTACGTCGTCTATGACATGCAGCAGCGAATGTACATTATATACGACAAAGTTTTGTCCGTATATCTTAGCACCTTGAGTAACGAATTTTTCGATCATATCTTGCGCGATGTTTCGAAAACGCGAGAACAAGGCTGTATTCGATAGAATATACACGGCGGCAGACAATAATAAAAAATGTTTGTACTTTTTTCGATCTAGCACATCCCGCATTACAACAGGGCCGGAATATAACAAGAAAAATCTAAATTCTGTCGCTTTCCATCGATGCAAATCCAAAAATCCACGGGGCTTTCGAGGAAACTCTGCCGGAACATATCGCGCCAATAGTTTCATTATACGTTCAATTTCTAACAAAATATCCTTAGACAATTTGCAATCACGTGAACCCTCGACCCAGTATTTAAGGAGCAACCTCTTCAAAATTCCCAGGTAGATTAAATGCATGGGATCTAAAGGAAATTGGGAGACTAGTCCCACGTAAAGATCTAAAAGAGGCGAACGTCCTTTAACGTGACGATCGTTTTCACTAGGTGCAACAAAATCACTATCTTTTCGCTTCTGGAATTCGGTGTCACATGGATAACACAGTTTACGGTTGAGATGAACTGCGCGAATCTTACACCTCTCGCAAGCATCCTTACCCGAATGTCCTAAACACATTTTCAACATAGATCTCGCGGGCGCGTCACACGCGAATAAACCAACTCTGACAAAGTATTTGGTGCCATTAAACTCAAAACCATTGGTGCTTAAACGTGACGTTTCTTTAATTAAATCTCGTAAATATGAAGATAGTGGCATCGGTTTACCCGTACCATAATAAACACCAATTACAAATGGGCTATCATCGATCATTGAAATACTGCGTCCCAAAATTGGCCAAAATGATGTTCCGCTACTTTTATAAACGGGAATCCCATCAATATTAAAATCAACTCGCAACGTATGTTCAGGTGACAGTCCTTTTTTGAGACCTGACTCGAGTTTTTGTCTCAAGCATTTCTCCAAACCGAAATAACACATTTCTCCGTTGTCTAAATTTAACGTTTCAATACGTCGTGACGTGTGAAGTAGAGTCCTAGCACTTAAGGGTAAGATAGGATGTGCTGGTTTCAATAATGCTAGCAATTGATCGATCGCGTTATGTGTGATGTTATTTGAAGATGCCCAGTCGCGCAAATTTTCAACAAAGTTCGTTTCATCATCTAAATGCACTTCATCGCTGACGGAACTTGAATTATCTTCAGAACTGTACAACGTAGCTTTGATGCTATCTATGTCACTTTCGATGTCTTTGAAATCTTTATTATCGCGGTTCGAATTAGAGTTTTCTTCATTCTGTTCATTACTTTGATGGATATGATCAACATCATAATCGCTATCTATAGAGTGCACATATTCTCCGATACAAGACACATGTTCATGACTAGCATCTTTTAATTGTGATTTCGTAAGGTGCTCGAGTGCACAATTATTGCCTGCAATACTCAGTAATACTTTACGAGTATTTATAGCTGTTTTGCGACGCAAATGTCGTTTACTCAGAACTTTTAAATCATGAGGCATGTTATAAAACTAAATAATAATACACACCAGACAAGAAATGATGTACGCTTTAACGTGCTTGCCTTATTTGTCGTAAATATCCGCACACCACTCTGAAAACTAAAAGTTAAATGAACCTAATGAACGTAGTACGTGAGTCAATACAGAAGATTCATAGCAATAAAGCTTTTACACGAGTTAGCGCAACAATTTATATAAAATTTTATTGAAAATTAAGTAATTTGATCAAAAATGCTGTTTCGTGTATATTTTCTTGGATTTGGGCTAAATAAATATTAAAAAGGCATTTGTAGCCGAACAATTTTGTAAACACGAATAAAAAACGTGGTCAGCTACCCATCGAACGTATATAATACGCAGGTAATGAGTAGTTTCATTCTATTGGATTTGACTCTGACATTTACCGATAAACGCATAGTATACTCATGATTTACGTTCAGTAGTAGGAATCGTGATATATTTCAGGACTAGATAGTACTGTTACTAATATTATTATTCTATAGTACTTATAGTTCTATGTATCGCTATTTATTGTTACTACAAATTAAACAAGATCGTAGTTTAACGTTGAACCAATTCTGGGCCGATGTCCTGCTTATATTCTAATACTTTTCGAATAGTATATCATGACGCCTACTACTGAACGTAAATCATGAGTATACTATACGTTTATCGGTAAAGATCAAAGTCAAATCCAATGGAATAAAATTACTTGTTACGAATTTCCTGCGTATTATATACGTTTGATGGGTAGATGACCACTATTTTTACCAGTGTTTACAAAATTATTCAGGTGCAAATCCCTTTTTAATATTTATTCAGCCCAAATCCAAGAAAATATACACAAAACAGAATTTTGGATCAAAATACATAATTTTTAATAAACCTCTATATAAGTTGTTGCACTAACTGGTGAAAAAGCTTTATTGCTACGGATCTTCTCTATTGTCTCTATTGTCTAACATGACCGTCTTCTTCTGATGGATAATAATTGTTATTTTCAATTGAAGGGAAAAGAAAATAAAAAATATTGTCAAAATAATATTTCTGTGATTTCGATGGCACAGAAATATTTACGTGGCTGTATTACTATACTTTGTTACTTTGGAAGATGCTACGAGTTCATATGTATGTTATAGATATGTTGAAACGGTATCTAAAAAAATAATAAACACGAAACCGATTTCAAACAATACAGAGCAAAAGTTACTAATAACCGCATGATCACATGGGATGATTATTAACATGAAGTTTTCCTCAAATTCGACAAGAACTAATATAATTAACCTATAATATACGTATCATAGTAAACTTAACACATATAAATAACGTTTAAAAACAGTTCAAAAATATTCATGAACGTTATATAATAAACAATAAACTATTCCATATTTTTATGGTACATCGTTTGGTTTAGAGAAAAAGACGCAGAACATTACACATAGTTTCTTTTGAAGAAAGAAAAGAAAGGAAAGAAAAAAATACAGAAGAGACAGAATTTGAGTTGCAAAACACATTATTTTTTCAACCAAGAATGCTCGATGTATTAAGACAAAATACCACCATATTTGGAAAAATATGTAGTTGTACTTACCAGCGTTATTTAATGACGAATTTGCTTCTTCCGTCTAGGCCGCAGATTAACAATAGCTTCTCACCTTTTTTGCTACACGATCACCGATCGATCCGAGCACCTCCGCATTCGGTTGACGAATAACGCCATAACCAGCGCCTGAGGCCAGTTGCAAGGGTGGGGATGAATATAGGCTCCCAGACAAAGACAAAGATAGAGGAGACGCAAGAGCGACAGAGAGATCGTGCCCAAAAGGGAATCAACTTTGCCATATATGCCCGTGTTATTCCGAGCTGTCCTTGTCTTACCACTCGCTATACTTACACTTACTGTATGAATGCGCGGTCCATGGGATAAGTTCTGTCTCTACATATAATTATTGCGCTCTTACTCTAGCTTGCAGCGTTACCGACGCTGACGCACCAGAGCAGGAGAATAATATATCAGTAGTGACACAATGTATAACGCACAGAACTCCGATAAAATAGCGCGAAAAATAAACGTACAAACGACGTTAAAAATGCGACAGGATATGATGAACGCTTGTTTTAGCAAGTACTCATACAAGATATTGAAGTCTTGACGTAATTCGTGCCAAATAATGAGATTTAATATATTATAATATGATAACCAATATTGTGAAATAATTATAAAAATGTACAATAAATTATTATTCTTGGTACGAAATTATTCACGTTTCGGACACTTCTTTATTCTCTTCCTTTTATTGGTTATATCTATGTTCCATGCACCGGTAAATGAATACAAGATCAGTGTTCAGCTTTAGTTACCACATAATATTGGCATCAAAATAACGGGTAATTAAAGTCCATTTTTCGGAAACTAATTATAAGATAATCAACTGATTTGGCCACCGCTTGGCATCAGGCGGTTCCGCATACATGAATACTAAAAGTGCGTTCATAATCTGAATATTGTACTCAACGTTGAATTTTCCTCAATCGTGTTGAAGTAAAACAAGTATGAACCCATTTGATCAAATATACATATTATACAATTCAATGTATCTTGAAAATAGTCCGATATTGAATAAATTTCATAAACGGTTATTGAACGTAGATCACAAGTAGCAGTAAAACGTGAACAATAATCGTTGAAAAAATACGTTCATCAAACGATGAATATATTTCTGTGCAATAGTGGAAAACCGCAATAATTAAGCGCTTAATTGGGGTTGCTGGTAGTTGTATGATGAATGTACAATATATATATATATATATATATATATATATATATATATTAGGGTGTGTCGAAAATGAACTTTTTTTTTTCTTCGCTCCTACCACTCAAAACTTTAGGTTTTGACATTAAAGAGGTCCTCGTTCAAGGAGGGCGCTGTAGCTTGAAGTTTAGAAGTCGCTCAACGAGGATTTAGGTTTCCCATCTAATTAACACGTAAAAAATATTGTTTTTCGTTCAAAATGATGTCAGGCATCCAAAAAATTGGCGATTTCTGTGCTTCTTGGCTTATTTGAAAGCATGACTCATCCCCTAAACGATGATAGGTCGTTTTTCGACTTACCTTGTACCAATTTTTTTTACGCCACTTTTCGACCACAATAGTCACTTTTTCAAGTTTACAAAGTCTCCAATGTATCAATGAGTTCAAAATGAATTGCTACAAGTATTGATTCTTGATTCGAATATAAATAACCAATTCCAAAAATTAGTGAAACATACAAAATTTCTCAAAATAAACATGGTTTTTTGAATAAAATTGAAGATACGGAATTTACCAATTTTTAGAATTGGTTATTTATATTCGAATCAAGAATCAATACTTGTAGCAATTCATTTTGGACTCATTGATACCTTGGAGACTTTGTAAACTTGAAAAAGTGACTATTGTGGTCGAAAAGTGGCGTAAAAAAAAATTGGAACAAGGTAAGTCGAAAAACGACCTATCATCGTTTAGGGGATGAGTCATGCTTTCAAATAAGCCAAGAAATACAGACATCGCCAATTTTATGGTTGCCTGACATCATTTTGAACGAAAAACAATATTTTTTACGTGTTAATTAGATGGGAAACCTAAATCCTCGTTGAGCGACTTCTAAACTTCAAGCTACAGCGCCCTCCTTGAACGAGGACCTCTTTAATGTCAAAACCTAAAGTTTTGAGTGGTAGGAGCGAAGAAAAAAAAAAAGTTCATTTTCGACACACCCTAATATATATATATATAGATGTTGTAGACACCAAGATTGAAAATGAATTTCATAAACGTCTATCACGCGTAGATCAGAAATACCAATAAAACGTACATTATAATAGTCGAAGATATACGTTCATAAAACAATCAATATACTGCTGTGCAATGGTGAATAGGAAGTATGATAAACGTCTAATTAAAGTTGCTGGCAGTTGTGTCATGAATGAATATTATATGTTGTGATTACCAAAATCATAAACGAATTTCGTGAACGTTAATAGCTCGTAATTTGTAAATTCAAATGAAACGATTCTGATAAAACGTTGAAAGATGGAGTACCAACATCGTTAAACATATAAGTTTTAAACGATTTTCGTACGAATAATGAACAAATATACTATACGTTGCTTTTGCTATAATAATACGTATTTTAAACTTCTGTATAATGAAATACGCATAATAAACAGAGTAATCATACGAATAATATCCATCCGAAATATTACAGTATATGTGATACGGTTGAATTTTATACTTATACCATTATTAAACGACTTCGACGTTTCATATACGAAATTTATACTGGTGTGTGTTTATTGGGCTGTCGTCGACTTACCATATTTTGTTGCGAACGCAGCGCGGTTGAATGTATTTCTTTCTTTTCTTCATTGGCGGTGATTGTTTTTGTTTTATCTTTTTCTTTAATTTCAATTTTTTATGACTATCGTAAGGATAATAAATTGACATGGTATTTTATTTCAATGACCTTACGGTGTTGACTTCGTATTGTTAATCACGTGGGTATTGGAAGATAAATTTATATATCTTCTTGTTTTTAGTTAATCTTTACTGTTCGTAATCATGATTGTGATGAAAAACTTACGTTATTCGGAAAATAATTACAATGTACGACCGACGACGAGTGCTATAAACTTATACGCTTGTCAGACTATACCTAATTGATATCAGATACTCGAAGTGTTCGAGTATTGTTAACAGAGTCGTGGTGGACGAGCTGTGATTTGCAGATAAATAAAGCCGCGGTATGAACGAGATCCACGATCCGTATCATGGATAATTTATAGACAATTAAGCGAGACGTGTACAGCGACACTGGGAGGCGGTTTTCCTGTGGGACTCGCTGCGAGTTCAGCCTCGCGAGTTCTTCCAAAGTCAGGAAACAGTCGTCATAACTCCGTCATCCCAAGGGCGAAGGCGGAGGGAGCTGAGGAACTCGTAACTTAAGTTTGATTGAAATAACGAAGCGGCTATAGTCGAGTTCCACGTTTGTGTTTCCTCGGGGTTATATTATTATGGCCCCGGGCGATATAACCCGGGGAAACGAAAAAAGCTGCCCCAAGAAGAATGAGAAAGCAGGCCGAGAGAATACTCAACGGTTAGAGAAACTACAAGCAGCTAGATTCCGGAAGTGTCTCCGTACACTTTTACTGTTTGTTTTGCCTCGTCTAATTTACTACGTATACGATGACTGAACTACGACTTTTTGTGTTTCTTCTTCGTCACCGTAATATTGCTTCTTTTCTCTTAGATATACGCACCTTTTTCCATCTTATACCGCCCTCGTTGCTCCTCCTACATTTCTATCGCTCGACAAACCGGGCTTGTCCCAATGACTTTTCAAAGTTTTCTTAACTGTGGAGTGCTCAATTTCGAAAGACGGAGAGGCGACGCAATATTCTCAGCATCCGGGATAGGGCAATTTCTTCCGGTGATAAAAAATATCACCATCGATTTGAAACGTCCACCGTCCTTTAAGTTTTCGCAAATTGCTAGTTTATTCCCAGTTGAAATCGATTTTGACCCCGTTTACGGACTTGGAATCTTCATTGTTCTTGCTCTCCAAAGTACCGACTAGATGTGGATGAAGTTGTTTCTCCCCGTGACAAGCGGATAACCGTGTGATCAAATTTTAGCGAAACAGAACGTAAAATAGAAAGAAAAATTGAAGTCACTTACAAAGAAAAGAGAAACTTTTAAAAAGGAAGCGCGGCTATGTATGAGCATGTATTTTTTCCTTAGAAAACCGGACGAGTTAATCGAGGAAATTTCTGTCGGCAATGGAACGCCATCAATTTCATGACGCGCTTAGAATCATCTGTAATGGTAAGGTGGATGTGAAAGAAGAAGGTTCGCAAAGATGTTTCAATCCATTTAAAACTCTTCTGTGAATTTGTTAAAAACAAAAACAAAAAGAAAGAAAAACGAAAAATAGAAATAGAAAACGAGATTTCGAGGAACGTCCAATTATTCGCCGGTGGCGAAATGGAGCGTGGATGTCGCTCGTTTCGAGTATTCTTGGATCGGGATATTATTCCTTGATAATTTTAGGCGCGTATCGAGGAAAAATTAGCGTCTGAGGAACAGGAAGCGATCATTCAGAGCCAGCGGTTCAACCGGAACACAATGTTCCATATTTATGTCATCCACGTTTCCTCGTTTTCCCGACGACGTCTACGCGTCTCTCCAGACAACGCTGCGCGTCTCTCATTTCCTTGGCCTTCCGACTCAGGAACCGCTGAGCTCAGGTCAGGAATAGGACAGGACCTTCCGATTGTGGACGCGCGTTGTATAGATATAGACGTCGTACTATCACTGCACCGCGCATACGTTAACTCCGACCCCGTCTATGCTCGAGCGTTTCAAAGTTATTACCCAATAGAGTTTCGTTTGATTGCTTCCAGGCTTACCACCCTGAAGACAATGAAACACCGCGCTTCGAGCTCTGTTTCTCCGTTTACAGCCTGTTATAAATACGTCTGCGTTAAGCTTTCGCAGAACAAACTTACTTGCAATTTTTCATTCTGATAAACGAGATTTATTTCTTTTTTGCACAGTTTATTGAACGGCATTCAAAACATGTCCTTGGATTTCCAGATTCTTACAAAAACGTGAAACTTAATTTCGCTGCAGTGTTCTTACGTCTAACAGTCAATTTCCTTGTTTGATATAGAAATTTTCAGAAAATTTTCAACTTTTATTGACACCTTGAAATATGTTGTTCAATTTGCGCTAAACAGTTTTGGGCACTCGTATAAGCGCACGAGTTGAAAAAAAAAAAACGTTTTGTTGAATTTCTGCGCACTCAAATAGAAGAGGAGCATCGGATGAAGAAGAAGGAGAAATGAAAGAGGATAACTCGCAAGACGGAATGTACGTTGAGTGTGCACGTAGAGGCGCCGCATTACGTAAGCGGTGAGAATCTTGAAAGATTAGGGGTTGTTGGAGGGTTGATTAGATTAGGCTCAAGTATTAGACTAGGTTAAGTCGTCCGCGTGATACGAGCTTATCTCGAAGCTGCAGAGCCAATAAATGCTATCTGACCGTGAAAGTCTGGTTTACTCAGTGGCGACATAAGGCCGAAGAAGAAGAAGAAAAAGTAGAGAAAATGGAAATGAAGAAACATACCTACGTATGTTTCTACTTCAGAATGCATGCCGACTCGTCACCCCCTGATTCTCGCTTCGCGTGGTTTTTCACACGGAAAAACATTCCGCCGCTGTTTGTCAAAAATAAACGTTCCAAAAAATAAGCTTACAAACAATCCCATTATTATAGAACATAATATTCGACGAAGCTGCTTCATTACGTTAATCCGGCAAATCTTTTTTTTTTCCATGTTTCTGGTTGCGGATCACTGGAACATTAAGCGTGTGTCGCTTGTCGAAAGGAATTGCAAAGCAAGACGAAAGTCATTACGTGGAAGGTCGACGCGATACTCTAAAAACGATGTGTAAAAGGTTCCTTTTCGGTAGGAAGGCGAAGTCCAGAGGCGTCAAAGTAACTCGATCCCGATCCGGGATACAGGTCAGTCCGGACCGGTGGGCCACTCTCTTCGTCCTTTTGTTCGACCCTCCGAGGACGAGGCTACGCACACGGACGCTTATACTTGAGAGGTGGAGTTGTGTGGAGGTGGCAGTGCGGAGGAAATAAATAAAGATGAGACGCGCCAAAGGAAGAAGACCTCTCCCGCCGCATCATCCTCTCTCCTCCCCCCTCCGTGTTGTGACAGTTGAGTCGAAAGGAAGGCGCTCGCGCGAGAAACTCGAAGGAACAATAAAATTAAAATAATAACTTTGGACGGACTTCAAAAGCCGCCTGCAGAAGCCACCGAACCCTGTTATTGGTTCGATAAATCAAACTTCTGCGCAATTTTTTCTTTCGCCCTCCTCCTCCTCCCGTAGGTAATTTCGTCATTCGCAATTTTCCAAACTTGCCTTTATCATTTTTACACGTATAATTAAATTAACGAATACCGTCGTCACGCTGGGAGAATTATTGCTTTTTTTTCATCCCGTTTCTTTCACACGGTATTCGTACGCATATACTCGTATACTTGACTCGTTAATTTGGACTTTGAAAAAACGTGTGTCGCAAAAGCTCGGTGGCGATTTCTTCCGGCCCGGTGGCCGAGGCAACAGTTGGTTGTCCGGTGGTCGGTGTTCGCCATTTTGTGGGAAAATTGTTCCCGTGGGAGGAGGAAACTGTTCCGATCCATCCTCCTCCTCCTTCCTGGCGCTCCCGTCGTCGCCCACGCTCGGAACGTCGATGTAGTTAAAAATTTCACGCGAAACGTGTTGAAGTCTCCTCTGTTGACGTAGGATTCGAGGCAAGCAATATCGGATTATAACATCTCAAACCGTCGGCACTTTGGCTCTCGACAAGCTGACGTAACAACCGATGGCACGGATCATCTTGCGGCGAAGATCACGGGACCGCCGACTTTGTCACCTTACGAATCCCTCTCGATCATGGTCCGCGATTTCCGAACGGCAATCCATATCTCTCCTCCGACCGCCTCCCTCCCCTTGTGATTACCGCGTCACGTACCTGCATCCATACCGCACTCCAGGGTCGTCGACCCCCTCGCCGGGAGTCGGAGGGCGGCAGTCACATCTCTGTGCGTGGTTTCCGGTCAGCGAGCACTTCCTTCCATCGGCGATGCTCCTCGCCCCCCGATCATCGCAACGGTTCGTCGCCATCTTGGCAGGTGGATCGCACATGCGAGCATGGGAAACGGCTTCCTACTCCGCGTATGGGTTTCGGTCCTTGGGATACTTTGTGAAAAAGGTTTCCTTCTCTCTTTCACATCTTTTTTTTCTTTCTTTCTTTCTTTCTTTCTTTCTTTCTTCTTCTTCCAGTTTTCACATTTTTTTAAGAGAGCAGCAACCGCGATTTCCTCAAAGCACTGCGCAACGATACAATCTCAGAAAATATTTGACCCCAACTACCGGAAGCAATTTTACGCACCGCCGAAAATAACGGTCTTGATTAGGCCTTTAACAAACGTCACGTGCGCGTGAATTAGTGGGGATACTTTTGCATTCCTTGGTGCTGTTCGCTTTTCATCTTCATTTGCGGCTCATTGATCGAAGGACGAAAACTATTTTCGGAACAGATGTCTGATGTATAATACCTTGAATTTCTTTACCGTATGTAATATAGTTATAGAACGAAGTAGCATAGTAGATACTGAAATTTTATAAACTATTCCTATTCGTCAACAAATCTAGGCAGCTGGTTTGTTTATCCGCGGTGGTTACGACTCTGTAAAATTCATAGTTCAAACGGTCGAAGGAAAGCTCTTCTCGAAACTCGAGAAGCTTTAGCCGATGTAAGATTCTTGCGAAATCTTGCAAAGGCAGCGAATTTTTTACGCAAGCCTTTCTATCTTTGTATCATTCTATTTCGTTGCTTTTCTTTTTTCGTAAGGTTGGAAATTATTTCTGCACGTGTGATACTGCGTTATATTATGTATGAACTACGAGACTTAGGCATGCCAAAAACGGTGGTGCAAATGTGTAAATTCTTCTCCCGCACGTCAATTTTTCAGACGATAGTTTCAGCTTCCATTTCGATACCTGGAAGCTCCGCTGTTTAGTCTGTTACTCGGCAAAGCTCGGGCTCTATGAAGCAGCAGCTTCATCTTCAAACGAAAATATTTAAATTCAAAAGAGTTAATAATAACTGGCCGGTAGATGGTGAGCTCTGCATGCTGGTACGTACGTATAATAGATAAGTATGTGCGTGCCTAAAGCAGTGCGCGTTCATACATCCTACACCAACTTTTAGGATGAAAAAATACGTCCCGACTCCAGCCACGTCGATGACGCAGGAGCCTTTGGTTTGGAATAAAAATTGAACTTCATCGAACTCTTTGATATCGATTCGCTGTACTTGCACGTCAAATATTTCCGCTCACAAACAATCAAATATTTCAGAGTAACGTAATATTGTGCGATTGAAAATAAAACCTGTTGTATGTGTACCTAAAAATGAGGGAAAATTCAGTACCGATAGATAGAATAGAAGGTATCGCGCATATCGGAAGTGGAGCAAAACTGAAGTGTTTATTTAACTTTGTTCAGAAGATGTGTGTATGCTGAGATGCCGTGGAGCGTACGTAACGAAAATGCGGTGCAAGTAGAGTAATGCAGGGAAGAGGGAGGGGGGCAAGGAAGGGCGGGGTGGATGCTTGATACGATCTAAAGTTAGCATATACACTTGCGACTTTTCGGTACCGGGAAAGGGTCAGTCATAAATATCATGTTGCGGAAGCCAGACTGCGCGACTGGACCGAACGGCAAGGAAAACGGGGCTGCTGGTCTTGCCCCGTCGATGAAGAGAATATCGCTTCTCTATTCTGGGGGCTGCATCATCCGGCAGATATTCGAGGCGAAGAACGAGGTAAGTGGAAAAAATTGGTATATTGTTAATAAAGTAAAATTTACGCGCCCGCGGCGAGAATTTTCATCCCATTACGAAGCCGAGGTAGATGAACTAAGAGCTTTCGATTCGCGATGGTGGAAGAAAAAAAAAAAAAAAGAAGAAGAAGAAGATAGAGCGACGATAAATAAGAAGAAATTCCCCCTTGGTAATACAAACGATACGTCATTCGCGATACTTGTCGGTATTTGAATATTTTCCAACGGGCAACGTTGTTGGCTCATCGCTTCTGTATCTAGGTATATTATATAGATATATTTCTGCACTGAATTATTTTACGCATTGGTATTCGATGAACGAAAATAGCTGTGGGGAGAAAATTACTGCAGGCGGGTGTATTCCTGGAAATGGGACCAAGAATATTAGTTACTCGTATGAACGTGTATGCGATGCATTATATTTATTATACCTGTACATCCTCGGACGAAGTCTATATTCGCGGCTTGCAAAATCGACGATTTTTTTTTGTTGTTGCAATGATCTTGCGCACGGGTGTTTTTATTTGATACAAGTATGCACGCATCGGTGCTGCTAACGTAAACGTGGACGGTGAGCTCGTTTTATTGAGCCGATTTATAGCTTCCAGGAGTCCATGATCGATCCAGTTTTCAAGTCTCCAGAACCGAATAGTTTGTTCAAAATTGATCCTCTTTGAAAGCCGTTCCTTAATATCCGCTATTGTCGGTCTTTTTTCATTTCGTATTTCTCTTCGGTATTCGAAAAGGTTTTAGGGGAAGAAGAAACCCTTCCTGAAAAAGAAAATTCCGGCTGAATTTCTTACACGGAATTGCCAGGATCCAGTGCAGTGCAAAAGATCGGCCGCTAGTATTTTATAGCGAGTGTCCCAATCGTGAGAGTGCATCTGTCATGCGGTGTGAAAAAAAAGTATAGCAGCAAAAAGGGAAACGGAGCCGACCCCCTCGGATTCATCCTTTTCTAATAAAATTCGATCCTTTAATTTCACAAAGCGATCGCAATAATGGACAACCAATCCTGTGCCCTCCCTAATACATGTCCGTCAGGATGCAAAAAAGAAAAGAAACGAAAAAAATGAGGCAAAAAAAAGAAAAGCAAAACGGGAATGGCAGGTGGATAAAATACGAATTTGGGAAAGGCAGAGAAAAGACGTTCGGCTGAAGATGAACCAGGGATTAAACATAATGGTGGAAGAGGATTGTAGAGAAGAAATATCATTTTTCTTATACTTCCAAAGGGATAGGGCCTTATTTTAACCCACTTGTTTCTCATCAACCGTCTAAAAATATTTCTTTCCCCTCAGTTTTCCCATCGGACGAATTGAAACCGTTCAATGGTATCCACAAGCAAGACGTTGGTGTTCGCATATGCACGAGTGGCAACGTGTAAAGTCTAACAGGCAAGAGCGCTAACATTTGAGAATAACAGTAATCGGCGGATTTAGTGGGTGCAACGCATAAACGTGCGAGAACATTGCAAATATGGCAGGCAGATGTATTTACGCCCTGAGCATTTGTTTTGGCTCGAGCAATGCGTGCAGGGTAGATATGTGTAATTGTGTAAATCACGTCTGGTTACTGCGGCTTCGCATACGTGTGCCGGTGCTGCCGGTGCACTTGACTTTCGTTACTATAAATAATCCGCGTACCCATATCTCTGCGCATCCATGAGCGTGCTTGTGTTTAAACGAAGAATTTCACCACCCATTTATGTCACGATGCACGTTACATATTACATGTACTTACCGACTCAGGCCTCGAGCGGCGAGACTGCGCTCGTGTTTTTATTCCCCACATTTCATCTCCCGCTCATCGATAACCAACTCAATCATCACCTTTCCTCGCAACTCATGGACGCTCGTTCGATCTAACAGCGGACAAGCCGCGTGATCCAATTTTCATCGTCGCATTGTTAACGGATCTCTTACGAGGTTGTCTGTTCAACGTACCGCGGATTGCAGGGGTAAATGCGACAGGGACAAATTTACACACTCCTCCGTGAAAGTGGAAGAACCATGCAGGGTTCGAGGGTTCATCTTCATTCCTGGAAACGAAGAATTTTGCCTTCTTAATCTCAAGGGGAAACCTTTCGTCCTTTAATTATGCTTCTTTCACATTAGGAACCTAGACGCAGAGCAGATGGTGTAGAAAAATTGCGCCGGCGTTCTCGTGGGTCTTCGTTAAATAAAAATCCCACTTATTGGACACAGCGAGGTTCTGTTTCGTGTTGCTCAGACTCGGCATATCGGATCCCATTCAACCTGAAGGTGATTGATTTAGTGACGGTCCGTGATTCGCTGACATGGCGAAATGACGCCGGATGACGTCTGAATTTCAGCGAATCGCTGCATCAACGAGATGCAAAAAGCCTGACGTTCTTATTCTGAGAATTGTTTTTAAAATAAATTTCCCCACAGGCATTACCATATGATATCACTCGATACTCTATTCGGTATAACAACTTGCGCACGCATCTACGCAACCGTGCATTCGCGAGCGTATTATTATGCACATGCACCGCATTGTTCAAACGTTTTGAATGACGACCGTCGCAACGAAGCTAAAATAGCGGTAGATATTCCGTGCTCGATTTGTTTCGACAGCGTTTTTCGAGCGGGTGTCGCGACGCAATAATCACCCGTGTCTGCAACAATCGCGGGGTGAAAGAAGGACGAATCGAAAGAAACGGCGGGTCAAACAGCCGCGGGTTTCAGCCAGAGGTGCATCACGTCTCTTAAGGCGCACTTCACGGTTGGAATAATTAATCGGAGAGTACCGCGCGGCATTCGTTTCGGCAATCGAAAACAATATGGTGGCGTGTATCCGCCCAGGACCCCGGCCCGACCCGTTACGCATCCAAAGTAGCCACTCTCCACAGGACATCTTGATTTTCATCCTCCGCAACCGCCGCCTTGGCATTTACTTATTCACCAAAGCCGCTCTCTTCGGCTCTCCAATTCTTATCTGTAGTCACTCGTCGCGCCCTTAAAGGGTCGAAACGAACCCCCGGCCGCTTACTTTCTTCGAATCATCCTCCCTCCCGTGGCAGCCAACGTTTGGGCGAGCAAAAATTATCCTGCGACGGGTTTCGGCCCGGCTACTGGATGCTGATTGCTTTTTATCGCCTGGACGGTGGACCAGGGACCATGGAGACCAATTAGAGACGGCGGCGAGAGAAGCGACCCGAAAACAACGAGCCTGATATTTTATTGGTTCATAGAACGCCACGTGTTTACTATAAACCGGCGGTATTTTATGTACGACAACTTCCTGTCCACGCTATTGCCGGCTCTATTTTGTCCCCGGTCTGTTTGGCTCCTCTTAAAATCTGCAGACATAAATAACGTAACGCGCAATGACAACAGACCATTATCGCTATTGTGGTCTATCCGATCAGCGTGACGCGACGATTCTTGAGCTAGTTCCACAGCGAAGCCTGCCCTCGAGGTAGTTTTCGAGAGAAGAACGATTCCTCCCAATTTTTCTTCCCTTCGTGCGAAAAAAGGAAAGGAATCCCCGCCCCCCGTGTCGAATTAGCCTTCCTACATTCATTGTAGCTTGCGGCTAAATCCCGGGCACCGTTCGGTCGTTTGAAAAAACAGGAAGCAAACTGGCATCTCGTATTACGCACTCCGCACGCTGTCGTAAGACCCTGAACGGCGAGCATTTATTGCTTATCGCATTCGTGCCATTGTGGGACGCGTTGCATGGCGAAACTACGCTCCATTCATTCGGGGATCGTTTTCACCTTAACATTTCGCTTATGGACATTTGATACCTTCCCTAGTGCCAAATTTGGCGTAACCGGAAGTTCGGACGGTCCGCCAGGTGCCGGTTATACTGATTCGGTATTGCGCAATCGGATTCGTATGAATCTTACGAACAAACATCTTTTTCAAGGATTAGAATTTAGATATTACCTCGGGGGCATTATTTATCGACTGTCAGAATCGGTCGGCAATTACCGATCCGGTAGAGGTTATTAAGTATTGTAATAGTTACATTACAACCACGTCGCGGAAATAATTAATCAGCGGTTACGTCAATTGGGACGAACAAGTCGATAGATCTCATCCTTCATCGAGAACGGTTGAAGGAGAAAGGAAAAAACGGATGGGTCGATGGTCACAAATCATACAAAACGCGTCGAATGTTTGATATTGAAAGGCCTGTAACTAGAATTACGCGCAAGACAAACGCGTAAGGTATACCTGTTATTACAATATCCATACTACCAATACTTCGTCATAATTCACTGGATTCCAATTCACGAACAATGTGGGTGGTCATTAATTACTATCTATGACTATGTACTTGAACGCGACTATTCGTCAACGTTTTTGTGCAGTTTGGACACTTCCCGAGGAGAAAGTTGAGCTGTTTTTCCCTCCTCGTCAACAGAAGAACGAAACGAGAAAAATATCATTTGTTTTAGGGTTATTAGAATATTTTATTAAACAACAACTGTTTGAATATTATTGAAATTACGAGAGAACTTGATACAAGTAACTGTTTTGTGCTATTATAGCTATCAATACTACATTTTCTGGTAAATGCAATTAAAAATTAGTTCGTTTGATTCGTTGTACTTTTTTAGTACAACAAATCCTTGACATTGATTCACCGTTGCGCCAACATTAAATTTTAAATCAAATTAAAAATAACAGTAACAGATGCCGTTATAGATTTTTCAGTTACAACAAAAAAATTCATGTTTATTTCGTAGCCAGAACTATATTTTTCAGCTGTTTGCAAAAATATGAATATATTTAAGCACTGTGTACTAACCGCAGCTAATAATTTCTCTCGGTGTATAATGTCAAATAAATATAAGCCAAGCGGAAAGTGAAAGAGAAAATCTTGGACGTTCGAGTCACGGTGGATGAAAATTTACGTAATTTATTAACGTCCTTCAAAGATCTATGGAAGTATTATGTATACATAAGCACGTGTGTACAGCGTGTAGGAAGAAAAAAAAATGGCCTCTCTGACTTCGGCTACGCTTAGAATTCCTGACAAGGCCTCGTACCCCTGCAGCAGGAGATTTTCGGTTGTACGTCGGGTTCCCTCGGTTCAGAGATAAAGGACACATCAGTCAGGTGGCCGAAGCGGGATTAATTTGGTAAGGACAACGCCGATAGACTCGCTGAGCATGCATCTCCCAACTTCCGTTCTTTGTTTTCTACCTTCGGAACCTCCACCTCAGCTCGCATCGCGTATGAATTGAGTTACACACGACCCCTTGCGGTAGTCGGAATCACATTTACCGCCTCGAAGCTGCCTCCGCAAATCCTGAGGAAAGACTAATTGTATAAACTGCATAATACGCGAAATGGTAAAATTCTCGAGAAAGGATTTAAACACCGATTCAACCGCCGTTGTCCTTTGACCATTAATTCATTCAAGTGATCCGAACACGCTTTCATAGCCAGGTAAAAGTCATCCTCGCATCGTCCGAAGCACATTCACTCGTAGTGGTTGTGCGTCGCCCACGCGAATGGCAGCAACGTGTTATTTACTGCAACAACTTAATACAGACTTACAATCAGCGTCCATTCGTGAAGACGACTCTAGGATATCTGATCGTGAGCTTTGGGCGCTGTTGGAACGACCCGCGGACCTTCTATCATCGTAAGTAACAATTTTCTTTCAAACTTATTTTTCGTTTTCCCGCTACTTTCTCAGAGATGAACTTGACGAGCCTATTTTTCAATTCAATTCATTCATTTTTATATCGCGTAGGCGACGTGGCGGAGTTCAGAGATCGAAAAACTCTTCTCGATTCCTTCCGCGTGGAAACGTGGATATAAATTACCACGCTCAGGGTGCGGTTGAGCCACAATTTTCCCCGCCGACAATCGGCCGCTTTCATGCCGGTTGGGCCGAATCGTGAACACGCCGTTTCCTACTGCAGACGGTCAGGTATAATAACAGATCTCGCCTATGCGATGGGGATAGGTCAAGAGCCCGAGTTCCGTTCAGCCGATGACCACTAGACAAGCCGATGCCCCCGAGTCAAAATAGTGTTGAAATTTCCCAGGCTCGCGGCGCGGGTAACGACCGACTTCATCTTCCTCAATGCAACAATGTGGAATGACAAAGGAAGGAAGCGAGCGTATCGAATCGCGATTCCTAATTGAAAAAAGATAACATTCAGGGGAAAAATAAGAGCAAGGCATTTGACAGACGACGCCTTTTTCCACGATGCCGTTAACAAACGAGTTGGCACGCTTTGAATTTATAAAAACACAGCCTCTATCGCACGCGCGCTTAGCTGCAAGCAAAACAGCCGGAAACGCGGTTGGCTTCTTTTGCGACCTTGAAGTTATTTTTCCGGATGTCGTTAGCAGTCCTGCGGGCGATGCCTCTGGCGGTGAGAGACAAAGGACTCTCCTCTCCGTGGTGCAACATCGTCGAGAGAAGAGGCGCTGATTACAATGCAGTTCCAGGGACGAATGCCTGCAGCGTGCACTGCGAGCCGGTTAGCGAAATGGCGCTGAATTCCTTGCCGCATATCCGCGAAATGCGCTGCAATGCGAAACGACCTTGCATCGCGCGAAATTTTTACCGCGCGGCCCCCTTCCCTCAAAAGCCGATGATGTATAATTTATCCTGCACAGCGAACCGTTAGTTTCCTCGCAACCGGTCGCCATTTCACTCACCTCGTCCCATTGTTTTCCTTATTCGCGATACTTGCTGCGTACCTGCGTTCAGAATCGCGGCTCTTGGCTGCACCATTAATGCGACATCTTAAAAATATACCTTCTAGCGGTGAGTTTTTTCTCGTGGCCGTCCCAAGCCAGCGCCATTATAAGCCCCTCTGCGTGGATGTGCATCTTCATAAAAAGTTATATTTAATATTTTCGCTACCCTGTATATACATATACGCGTATGGCCGTTATACGTTCGCCTAAACCACCTACAGCCACGTTTTATGATTCGCATCTCCCGTTTTATTTAACAGCTTACGACTTCGGTTCAATTTTTCTTTCAGCTGTTCCTCCTGTTTCTACGCATCGTTTCTACGTTCAGTTTTCATTTCAACGAATTTTATAAACTTTGATAACGCTTTTCGAAGATTTAGAAAACTTGAGAATATTTCAAAAAAAAAAGCTTTCGAATTCTCAAAAACTCGTTTCGACAAGGTTCACTCATGTTTTCTTTTCTACTTATTTTCAAAGAGAAATGGATCGACTCATGAGTGGTTTTACTGAAATTTTCAGTCACGTAGTTACAACCGAAGCTTGGCTTTTTGTTCAGGCATGAAACTTCCAGCACGAACAAATATAATGAATACCATGCACGGATAAGGATATTCTTGGTATTATTCGGAAGTCTTGAATCATTCCCGAAGAACTGATTATACGAATATGGACACCTGTGTGAGTACGGAGAGACATCCGGTTGGCTTCGACCAGCTCCTGGAAACGAGTGAATTTGAATATACATATAAAAAGGAGTCGAGCCACCCCGCGTAGCTCGGACAATAATCGTCGGGTATTTTAGAATAAGGGAAACCGGCCTCCCGAGGAGTCTCCTTACACTCCATTCATCCCGGCCTTCGTTTGGTACTCGAATCACGCGTCATCGTCGAGAGACGGGCACCGCGTCCATTACGTCTCGGGCCGATGCCGTTGCTTATCTGATCGTTGAAGGGTTCGCAAAAGTGTGTTTACCATTCAGCCGGAGGACTCGCCCCGTTCGTCCTAGGAATTGATCTAGGCGTGGCGCTACAATCGTTGTGACTATCTGGAAAAACGCTGTTCAACATTCTGCCCTTGCACCCTGCCCTGCTACGCGAAGCCGCTGCTGGTGCTGCTTCTGCTTATCGAGACGCGAGCGCAATTTCAATGATAACTTGACCCTCTTCTTCTTCGGACGGCATCCAAGTTTACCGTTCGATCGTTTAATGCCGTGTGAAATGCAGTTGCACGCGCACTTTGACGCCTCGATTGCTCGACGATTAGCTCATTTGCGTTTTCGTTGCACGAATTCATCACAGAATTTTCGTGCCAGGCGAAAAAGAACGACGCTCGTCCGGTTACTGGTTCATCAATCTTTAACGTCTGCTCGAGGTCGTTGCTCGGTGAATTCCCTCCTTCAACAACTGCGGCGTTTTTTATTTGCAGCATCAACTCCCGGTGCAATTATGAAATATCGTATTATATACGAACCGTAATGCTCTGTTCGCGAAAAGACTTGAATTATAAATGATTACAACCTTTCATTCTTCCAGGACTCTTTTTGCCGATGGTATCCGGTAGGTAGGCACGTCAACTTTACTACACGCTGTTGTTCTTCTTTCGATTGATAATTTGCGAGATCATCCCGACCTTCGGACACTCGATTTGTCAATTAGTCACGGATCGCACCTGCAGCAACGGGTGAACGAAAGATTTTCATCTCGAGCGTAATGCAATACGGGATATAAGTTATACCGTCCGGCGTATCTCGTTTGTACCAACGACCTCGGCGACCTAGAAGAATAAGGAGAGGTGAACGCGAGCACGAGAGACTCGGCAGTGATATTTCTGGTGCTCTGAGTGACGTATCAAAGCCGAAATCTTCATCGTTTGGTATCGGACGATCCGTCTTGTTATCGCTGCACGCCGACATGGCTCACGACACCTTTATGGAATCAAATTACAGCCCGGAATTAATGACACGGACCAGGCCCTGGTATCACTCTGAAATTATTTCTGTCTCTCCGCACGGTCGTGATTCCGGCATGGTTGACCCTCGGTGACCCGCCGGCAATCGTTCCGAGCCTTGACAATATTTTACCGACTTCGGATCGACCGAAGGGAGAGCAGCCGCTTAGAGTGAGCAGAGATAACCGGTAGACGCGGTGTATTTTTCTTCGCAGGAAGAGAAGGACTTTGGGAGGATCGGCGTACCGAGTGACGGGGATTAGAGTTATTATTTCAGTTCTTGAGCGGCGCGGCCCGCCGAGCTTTGTCGAAGTTGGAGCGCTTGTATTTGTCACCGCGACTTTTGGTGTAAGGTATCATTTCCTGGGGAGTTTAACGCGAGTAGTATAACGTGACGCCGCCGCTTCATTAATCCCGAACATTCGTTACGTCAGGTCCTGTTGATTGCAATTAATCATCGGGCAAATAAGCCACCCCAAAATTTCCTCGGGCATGGAATACGGCTCGAAGTAGTGAAGTGAGCGAGAACGGTTAAGGCGCGAACAAATTCGAGCCAGCTGCAGGACGACGAGGGTGAAAAATACCCATTCGGCAGTGCTAGTCGTGACAGCCCTGCGCCCCGGACCTGCGTTCCAATTTCGCAGTTATTCGCTAACCCCGGGAACTCGACGAGAGTTGTAACTCCGAAATGCGACGGATCGCTTCCATCGCTATTGTCGCAAGCTAAGACGGAACGCTAGCGGGGCGTCACGCGCCATCTTTTAATGATGATGGATTTTCTCCTAGGTTCTCTGTAAAAAGTGCACCGCGGAATGCGCGGCTGTTGTGACAGGAAGGCTTCCAGCAGATATCCTGGTGGTTGGGTATCTCCGGTCTTTCTGGGTTATACAGGACTATAGGTATACAGGCACTACAGGCACCTTTCGAGACGGATCGACGAACGGGCAACGTCGAGGCGAGGCGAAGCCACCCGGATGTGAAGGCTGCATGATCCGTCTCATTACCGGAAGCGACGTTCATATATTTATAATCGAAACTGCAGCGTGCACCGCTTGCTTATGTGTTATTATACCAGCCCGGTGCATGTGTCGGCTGCTGTAGTACCTAATACTGCTTGTGATATTACGCGTCATCCAGGCTTACCAAATTGGAATATCAATATTTTACTCCACTCGCTCGCCTGTCTCCGATCGTTGCGTTTTACCAGTTCGTATGTATTTTAAAAAACTTTTTTTCATCCCGATGAATTCCTCAAGTATATACAGGTTCGTAGATCGAAATTATGTGATGTCGATGTAAATCATACAAATGGTTTTTACTCTTATTTTAAACACCTGTGTAAAACTTGAAAGCAATCGTCCGAACCATGCCGGAGTTGATTTATTTAAAATTTATGTCATTGTACAATGAGCCTGACATTTTCCCGTAAAAATCAATGTATAATCACAAAAAATTTAAAGTAAAATAAGTCCGGTAGGGTTCGAAGAGTCGTTTTCAAATTTTACAAAAATGTTTAAAATAAAAGTGAGAACAATTTGTTTAACGTTGATTGACCTGGCACGATTTCAACCGACACGCTTGTGTGTCCTTAAACTTGTATCGCGAATTCGCGGCCTTCTTGAACGCCCTGCAGGTCGACAGTGTCGATTGATCGGTTTTAAATTCCGTCCACAATCGGAGGCCTGAACCAAACCGTCCGAGAAATACTAACAACCTAACAGTACGCAACAGTGCCACGCCGATGGTTAATGAACAGTTAATAAGTGAGCACGACCCAAAGGTGAAGCGTATAAAGTAGCGGAAACTAGAGGACGGACGGCTGTGACGTGCCCAATGTGTCCATCTATCCTATTTCTTAAAACGGAACCCGAACCGCACCGTTGTCATGGTCGGTTGATCTATTTCCGTGTCGTGGGGCTTATAACGACGCGACGAACCACGCGCCCTCGAAGCTTGTTACCATTTTCCACGCACGTATCCATCAGCTCAATTATGTATTAAAAATCACACAGCCACCCGGTCGCGGCACTTCGTGAGTTGGGACTCATTTACCCCAGGCTTGAAGAAATTTTCAGACGATGCGATGGTTGGCAAGGTGCGAATCAATGTAATTACGTTTCGATTAAGAAAGAGAAAACTTTCGAATTTTCGTTCGTCGCCGATACGTCGCGGCAGTAATCGTCGGTTGGACGTACACGCGGAATCAATCGGAACTGGGCCAATGCTCGAGATTGGTGCATTAAGACTAGTTACGTCCGTGGGTATAATGATGTGACAACTGGACGGAGGTATCCGACAAATGCATTACATCCCTGATTGCCAGTTAGAGTACAAAGCCGGCTGTCACCGTATACCGATCCGTATAATATACCTCCTAGACGCATATTCGCCGCGTTATACGCAAGCTGTACGTGCTTTGCGGGAACCGAGGGGTCGTTGACCCGTGCAAACACGAAGCGTCGCATCGTAATTGCCGGGGAGATCGTTGATTCGGTTGTAACGAGCGAATTTTTCATCTTGCAATTTATTTTTAACCCTTTTAATTCATGCCTGCTGTGCGACTTCTTTTTACTCCGATTCTACCCAAGAGAAACTCGTTCGTGCAGCCTCGTTTAGAAAATTTAATACACTTGTTCAAAGGGAACTCTGATCGTTACGTGATCCGTGATACTCCTGTCAAAATCGAAACACTTGATCGCATACGAGATGTGAAGAACTGGCAAAGTCGGTTGACACGAACTTTCTTTTTCTTGGCATCATTAAATTCTTAACCGAGTTTTGTGCAATGTGCACCGCGATGCGTCCTGAATTTGAAAATATTCCCAAGGCGGTCGTGCTTTGACATTTTCTATGTAGAATTTGGACAAATAGTGGCATTAGAACCGACAAACGTTTGACGAAAAATGGGTGAAACTTCAAGGGTAACGGCGTTTGATTTTTTACAACGACGTGGTTTTTTCACCCCCCCCCCCCCCCCCCCCCAATATTTTTCTAGCCTTCTTCCATAAGAGAGGGGGAAGATTGAAAAATCTTTTCTAGGCACCGTTGAAAGCTGGGTGACACGGAACGCGAGGTTCTCTATCAGCCGGAAGTGATTTATTTCGAGTTACTTTTAGGACGATTCAAGAAAGTGATTAATCCTGAATTCCGTCTAGACATAAAATGAATCGCGGTTGCGGGACGGAAAGTGTAATAAGTTAAACGCGAGCTTACGAGAACGCGGATTCTCCTCATCGGAGAACTGCATCACGTTTTGTCGAGAGGAATTTCGTATCATATATTGCATCGCACAAAACATACGTCTTATTTTATACCACGGAGCGGACACGAGTCTCTCTGGTAAACGGAATGCTGTAAGACATATTTCAAAAGAGATAAAATAAAAATAATAATAAAATGGTAAAATGGTTAGAAACGAGAATTACCAACGTCATTTCAGTCGTGTATTCGAAAAATTTCTATTCATTTGTTCGCGATACTTTTGATCTAAATTATCGACGACGCAATATTGCGCAACACCGTACGCCGACATTCTGCGGCGTGTGGGCACGTGCTTCATTGATTTATACGAACAACTGGCCCACGCTGTACCTCAAAGCTTGTAAACTCCGCCTGTATTAATTTACCACGCTACATTCCTCTAATTGGTCGCACACCGATTAAATTTAACAAGGATTTTAGAATTCAAAAAATTAACAGCGACATCCACCTTTGACGCCGTTGAAGAATTCACCGCACGGTTAGGGTCCTTTATTAATATCAAATCGCACAAAGTGAAGATGAATATGAAGAAAGCGGCTTTCGTTTCGTAAAAAATTATTCTTCAAAGCTACGATCCTCGTCGATGCCAATTTCTTTTACTCGTTGATCGTCGACCCCTCGAATCCTTCCGACCACGCCAGTCTCGGCATTGAATTAAGTGCCTGCTGTAACAAAGTGACCCCCGCCTCCTCCAGAGATTAACGAATGAGATAAGTGAATTTTCGGACCTCGTACATGCGGGCCTTTTCTCCATCTGTTTCGCTCCGTCGAAACTTTATATTGTTAGTTTTCAATTGGAATTCGCACACATTGCACGATTGCGATTAAAATATTTTACAAAAAATGTAGAAGCATTCCAAATACTTTTTATTATAGAAGAAATTAGACTTTTCTTCCCGGGGTCGATGTTGGAAATCTCTTCACAGATACTCGTTTCCTGCATCGATCTGTGGTATAAAAAACGAGGAAAAATGTGTTTAGAAGCACGATCGTGATGAATATACTTTTCGATTTATATTTTTTTTTTTTTATCATATCACTAAGAGTAAAAATTTTCTTCACTGCCGTCAGATCCTCGGCTCCGAGGCCCGCGGCATCATTTTGTCGGTGCAAAGGGCGTCAATGCCTACCTCCGGTTTCGTGAATTTATGATAAACAGGATCAAAAGCAAAGGTTGACTGAGCTGCGGTTCGTAATTGGGTCGTCGGAGTAAATCCTTTCCCCTGCACGGAAGGGAGAGAAAGCGAGAGAGGGTCACGCGTGTTAGACACGTGTGCAAGCTCCGGTTTGGGGTCGGGGGTCACGCGTGCCCCGTGTACTCGAGCACTCTAAGCTCCGTTCATTGTTTACGGTGCACGTGTCAACGCCGCGCACGTGGCCTGCACTGTTCAACGTGTTTTACCATATCCAAACACACGCGGAGGGCGAAGCTGGGCTGATAAAAGACGACGTCGAAAGCCTGGAAGTAAGGATTTAATCCGGAAATAAGGAAATTATCAATTTTGCGTCAATCCTGAAATTATCCGGGAATCTTTTTTACCTCGGGAGATAAACCTGCGATTTCACATTTCAGTAGACACTCTGACGAGATTGGAAATATCCTCGTCTTGAAACCGAAGCACGTTTTCTTCTTCATCTTCATCTTCTTTTTCTTCTTCTTCTTCTTCTGCTTCCTCTTCCACTTCTTTTTTTTCAAATTTTTTAGTTATTTCTCCTTGGGTGCCTGCTTTATGTAATAACCATCGTTTATTGGTCTACGCCGATGGCTGGTCTCGGTCGGTCGATGGAAGCGCTCCGTTTCAGTATCCCGACGCAAGGCAGCTCAACGAAACGTAACGTAACGCAAGGCAAGGCAGCGCGTTTTCTGGCTAACTGTTATTATATTCTGGTGAGCGCCAGATGCCTCTACCTTTATGTTACTTCTGGTCTCATATTCCGACGCTTATGAGTTGTATTTTTGGAAGTCTCGGCTACATGTATCGTGTATACTGTTACCCTGCAGGGTATACAGCTCGCGGGGCCTCGGAGAAGCGTCCGAGGTACCTGCACTGCTCGCTTTACAGATTAAAATCGCCCCTCGAAAGTATTTGTAGAAACCGCTCTACGCAACTCTCGAAACGCGCGGATGCACAGCTTGATTCTCGAAAGGATAACCGGAACCCGCTCTAATTTTTCGTTCGAACGATTTTGTAAGACCAATTCCACGGGAATGACGAAAGCTCGACGGAACGAATATCGAAGACCCTTTTATCGGCCCCGCGAAGCAAGGCTTCCATGTTAATTTCCATGTTAATTTCCATGTTCAAACCTCCGTACACGAGGGGGAGAAAAACGACGAGTGCAGAAAGAGCCGGAACTCTTTCACTGTCGTACTTAACGGGGAACCGAGGAAGTTAATTAGCTTAATAAGAGAGACGTGCTTGCACGTAGATTAATACCTTAATTGCTGTGTATGTACTCGGTATACAAGTATTAATTGACCGACAAATTGAACGCGTTGTTAACCGGTTAGCGAACCAGATTACACGGTATACCCCACCAGGCACGCGTTATCGAGTGAAAAAAGGAGAGGAAGGGGAATAAAAAGGACTCGGAATGTAATTTAAGTCCGCGTCGTCGATCATGCGTTTACACACGTTATACGTGCAATACCTCCGTATATCAACGGTCCATCGTCGATAATTGCTCCAAGTTTATAGGTGCAGTTACGATAATTTATTTCTTTTTTCCCCTCTTTCTTTCTATCTTTCTCTCTTTCAATGAACCGTTTTTCCCCGTTTCTTCAGCTCAGCTCCGCCTATCGTACCTATACTCCCCATGAATCACTGGTACCCCATCAACTCGAGGCGCTGCACTGGCGAGATTTCAACAGGAAGTGAAATAGTTGGTAATAAAATAGACAGAAGAGCCGCGGTTCAGCCATTCGTATTGTTGGAAGAAGGGAGGGATAATTGGATGGGCTGTGGATGTGTAATTTTGTAATGTTCAGGGGATGCTTTGACGCCTTTAAGGCGACCTTCCGCGCCATTCCACCTGGTCCTGGAGTGAGATTGGTGAGTCGGACCCCCACGGCGTGCCCACAAAGATCCTCTCGACTCCTTCCATTTTTAACCATGCAACGCGTCCGGCCCGCGTTGTACGCGAGACTTTTGAGTTACTGTATTTTTCCACACGGCACCTGTCCGCTAATGCGTTTCTTAACGACGAATTCTCAAAGAGTGGTGCGCGCAGTCACGACGCACCAGAGTGCATCGCACTTCTTCGTTTCTTAGACTCCACCTTTTCTCCCGAAACTTCTCCGACTTCCGATAGTGGAAATTCGAAATTTGGTAAAAACTTCGCGGTTTAGATATTTTTCGCGAAAATTCTATCGATCAAAAATGATCCCGAGCTTACGCCTTGCCAGGAATTTAATTTCACCACCGCTCGCACCGACGATACTTGATCCTTGCGGTACGTGAGGGAAGATTGCAGGAAGATTTACGACACGGTTTTAATGTAAGCCGCAAAATGAAACCTCATGGGCCCATGGAGACAATTTAGACGTAGATTATTCGCGCGTACGACACGAGTTGTCTCGCGGTACACAAATAAACAATTAATATCATCAGCCCGTTTACCTCGACTCACGGTCCGTGTCCAGTACAATTAATTCCACCGCAGAGTGGTAATTTCGCAAAATGACCTGTAAATTGCTCAATTTACAACCCGGTCGCGTCGCGTGTTAAGCATCTCGTTGTAACCTGTACACCTATACGCACAAGATGCAGGGTATGATATACCAATACATACGTACATGCAGTGCCGATGGCACTCGGCTGACCGCACGCACGCAATGCGGTTGTAAATTTACTACTCCGAAGTTCAGAAGGCGTAATACGATCAGCCCGAATAAAAGGAAGAAGGAAAAATTAAAAATAAGAATAATCACGAAAAAAATAGTACTAATACTTATCGTTAAAATATGTAATAATAATTGTCTCAGGCAATACATCGTCGGAATTTATGGTCCTTTCTGACCGTTGATTAAAATTTACCTGCCCATTAATCTTCCCTAAATGTCTTTCTGTGTTCTTTTATTTTCTGGATGTTCCTGTTCCATCCAATTTTTTTCTTTATCATACGTTTCTTTTTTTTGGAACCAACATGTCAACACCGCAGTGTTTGATATACTGTGCCGCGTGAATTGGCCTATTTAACACTCTTGTATGGTTCATGAAATGTGAAATTTTTTTCAGCAACTTATCACAACGCGAACGGATCTGTATTTTCACGCATTTATCAAAGTCAGCTAGTATCCTAGAGCTTAAGGCCGACGGGGAAAATGCAGCTCGGGGGTTGTAAGACAAAGTGGTCATAGATTCGAGCCGTGTGAACTTGGGAAACTAATAAACGTCTTTGACTGGCCGTATCTCGCGGAACCCGTCACCTCGTAACAAGCCTGAACAAATGTAATACAAGCCCCGGCGATCCCCTAAATCAGAAAAACAAACTAGCTCTCATAAAGTTGTTACACGGAGTTGTTTCGGCACCAAAAATTTTACCCAAGCAATATTGTAAATATTTCATCGACCCAGAAGATGACGACTCACCCTCACCCTCACCCTCGTCCTCCTCACGTCGTGATTCTGGGGGCTGAATGCGTCAAACACGAATAAATTGCTTCCACGTGTGCGCCGCGGAGTCACTGCCTTCTTGTTCACATTTTTGCTTTCAATTTTCAGCCTCCTTCCTTTTCAATTACACTCGCGAAAAATTCATGCCGCGGGGATTTGAATGGTTGTCATAACGGTTCAAACGGGCCGCAAAAAACAACCAACTTTATATTTTCGGATTTCTCCCGGTGGAATGTTCTTCGAAATGTTGTAAAGAGTATCATGTTTCACGAAGTTGGAGAGAAGTGATTTGCAATTCGAAATGTTATTCCAACCGATCGGAATTCGGGCCGTTGCACGAATTTACCGAAATGGGAACAACCGCCCATGTAAATCTCGGAATGGTTTCCGGATGTTTTCAACTATTAAATATACGTATTGTGTGTGTACATATATGTATAAGTGTATAATTTTGCAAACGTAGGATTATGAGATTGAGATTTAAGCGTCACTTAAAACCGGAGCTCTCGCGGTGTATGCGCATTAAAGCATTATTATACACATTCGACGGTCGTTTTCTAACGCCCGATATACATTCGATATACAGAGAGACGCACCTATGTGCACGCGTCCCGTGTATATACGTATACGTATCCCACGCAGGAGTTAATGCCGGCCTTTAACACGCCTACCTACGCCCTGGCGTATTCCTGTAAACCGGCTATTTCTGGGCAACCCTTGTCATAACTTGGTCCCAGCAACCGCGACACGCTCACGTCTCTCTTTCTTTAAGAGCCGTTCACACCGAATATCGCAGACAGGTATAAAACTCTGTACCGACTCGTCGGTCCCAATAATCGCTCAATCGGTCGAAGAATAAAGTGTTCAGTTATATATATATTCAAACTTTGAGTGGGTAATAAAGTCGATGGAAGGCGTTAGGAAATGACATCGTAAAAGTTTCATTCCAGTTGAATAATTATTGATGGAAATCGGAGATGGAAACGTGAAACTTGATACTGGATAACGTTAACGAGCGGAGTAATCGGCTTACTCCGATAAACACTAAGTACGTTCGGTGATCTGGGCGTGCAGCCTCTTCTTATAATACCGCACTCCTCTAGATTTTCATATTTTAGCCGGCTTCAGCTCTGTTGGGTCACAGCCTGTGTCGATAATGGATGACCGTTTTGGAACGAGGTCTTGTTCCACTTTGTTTGACAGTGATTTGCGGTTTTGAAACAGCCAAGTTAATCTTCGGAAGGCGCGATCGTTCCTACGGTTTTTAGATAATCAAAATATTTGCGCGCGATGAAGGTAAAATAAAAGTCCCGTTGATTTTCGTGAAAATTCATGAAAATAATATATATATATATACCCTACCACTCCGTGCGAACTTAACCTGGAGTATTAACACCTGAATTAAATAATTATTATACCTAAGCGTATCAATTTGAAGACGTATAAATTTCTGAAAAGCATTCATCATTGTGCGGATAAGGCGCGTCGAAATGGCCGATAAAACGGAGAATGTAATTAGCGCCGAGGTGTCGACTGCCGAGTGTTACCGTCCTCGAGGTCGGCTTCGCTTTCCTACAACGCGGTGGCTCATCGTCAGGGCTTATTGCCACAGTTCGGCATCTCATCGCCGACTGCCAGCCAGCCTCCGGGAGGGAACATTTATGGGTGATGTCGACGAGGAAGGGTGCGGCGTCAAGATATACAAGTAGGTATCCATGTGCGATATACCTACCCGTACACGGAGAGAAAAATCTGAGCAAAAATTACCCTGCTGTTACTATAATCGTGATGTAAAAGACACCTAATGCAGTTTTCACCAGTTATCACGTTTTAAATTTTGTGCTGCCGAAATACATAGTTTCTAAGCAAGGTAGTTATTTTTTTCAAAAAAACCCATAATTTTTTTAACATGCACCAATAAAAACTGCTTTAGGTGTCTTTTACATCACGACTAGTAACAGCAGGCTAAGTTTTCTCAGATTTTTCTCTCCGTGTACAATCCCGAGCACCAGATTACATCCCGCCACGTGATTTATACCTTTAAGCTATAACGTGTAAATCTCGCTCGCTTCTACCAACTCTCGTGGAAGAATTTTGTCCCTGCGGAATATTGGTCGGGTGGATATTTTTTACAGTAATGGAGATGAAATCGAGAAAGTGTCGGGTAAACAAGGGAAATCATTATTTTCTGCAATTATTGGTAACTGTTCTACATTTTTCTTTACCGTCGCCAAAATTGTATTTCACTTGTGAACGGATAAGATTGGGATTGGAAAACAATTACGGTCTTTGGATTATAACGTTCAAATATTTGACAAGTTTGTTTCCGTTTTCGTCGAGATCGTTTCTCAAGATATGACAGCCACGTAGTTCGCTTCTAGTTTGTAGTCGTATTTTATTGATATTAGACGGTTTTAGAATTTCCTGCAACCCGTGCATAATGTATATTTCGCTTTTGATACATCGCTTGCTTGTTTTCCCTTCGTCATCTTCATCCACTGTATAATATATGTTCTTGCGCGTCTCTAGGGTCGAAGAACATCTATTGACCAGGTTCACTCGGTGGAAGATAAAAAATCTGCCATCTTCGAAGACCATGCGTTCAAGAGTTAGATCGAATCCTTGTGCAAAAACACAGTTTATTCTTATTTCATATTCAAAATCGCGAGAAAAACATTTTAGTCTCTTAATGTTCCAACCTGTCGTCTCGAATTTAATTCGACAAAATATTCGCAACGTCGACTTGGTGCGTTTCAATCTTGAGGAAGCGCAAAGTACGTTGAACCGAAAAACGGTATGCTTTCTGCCCGAACAGTGTGGAGTCAATATTTTCTGCAACGACGTTTACAAATACCTTATTCCTAGGACTCGAAACTTTTCTGCAACGTTCTTGCAGGGATTCGCGTAGCCGTTGCAGAAGGCGAAGGGCAAAAAGTATTATATGAAAGAGGTTGTATTGGAAAGCGCGTAAATTGTCTGAGTCTGGATTCTGGGTCTGAGAAACACGCTTGCCTGATGGCGAACCGCCCTGGGTGGTTTTTGCAAAAAGAAATCTTTTTACGAAGATATCTAACATGTCGAATTCCAACGCGGTTCTCAGGTGGATAGATTAACAGAGTGGTTTTTAACGAGGCCAGTTCTCTTCGAGAAGCCGCGGTTATATACGAAGGTAAGAGATTAGTTTTTTGCCATCGTTATAAAAGTGCCGTAACTTGTTTCGAGTACCCTCTAATATATTACCGCCCAGATACAATATTAATGCGAAGTTTAATACCTTTAATGATGAATGCGTGGAAATAGTTGGTTCTAGCTCTTTCCATTCGCCGCACGTCGATTGATCCTAGATTGTTAAATACATAATTGTCGTGCGAGGTGAGCTCGCTTTTCCTTACAAACTGTGGAGCAAAAAATCCTGGACTTATTTCGTGGTGCAAGGTAACATAACGAGCACAAAAACCAGCCCAACGTCCGCCCAATTAGAACTGAATTTCGTTCATTCTCGGGTTTGAAATTAGCCGTCAAAGCTCCGCCGGTTCACCGGCGATTAATTGAAACCTCGCGTATTTGCTCGTTTCCATCAGGCCTTCGAACCCCCGATTGTTCCACCCGAATTATACCGGAAGTCGAGCCCGCAGACGAGAGTTTCACTAACGAATGGGACCAGGTTATTACTCTGGAGTTACGAATAACCGACAATCAAATGGCCAAAGTAACGATCTAATGTTAGCCCGAGTCGTAAACGAGCTCTTGTTACTGCTAATTGCTTGTCGAGTCTACGGAAGTCCTTTAGGAAGTTTTTCTTCCTCTCAGGGAGTTGCGGCGCACGCGGAAGTTTCCGAAAGTGGCAAAAACGGTGATGAAAAAAATGGGAAAAGAGAACAACCCTTCAGCTTCCAATGCCATTATCGCTGTTGAGCGGAAATACGAACGATGCGAAACGGAAACCGCGTGCTGCAGCGACTGTCGACGTTTACTTCTACTTGGTTTGAAAACCACGTAAATGAATACGTTCCGAGCGCACATACTTGTTAAATAGTTATACCTTTATTGCCGACAAATGACACTGGAAACTGACAGCCGTACAGGTGATTACTTTGATAATCATGCAATGAATACTTGCTGGTCCTTATACGTACTCGCAAGCGAGTTATAAATTTTTAACAGGCGATGTTATTCGCTCACCATTGCGTACGGCAAACTTTTTTATAGCTTACTTACTTCGTGCTGAATTTTGATGCGGGCATGACGCGTGTTACCATTCTTCGTTATTTCATTCGAATCGCTCGCTTAGCATACACCGAGTAGCGAATGAAAATGAAGCGAGGTGGAAAGAAAGAAATTCGAAAAACATATAGTTTATATATGTATATTATACATCCGTTCCAATTTTAACGGAGAGAATTATGATGCCGATCTAATACGCATTTAGTAAATCATTGAAATCCACCGACATGGGCCATCTGCCACGTGTTTCACGCTATAATTAATACGCGGGCGTATATATAAATATAGTAAACCGATATTAGCGCGTGGAAATTATATAAAAACCTGAGTGACGTGTGTGAAAATATCAGAGATCGTATAAAATTTATTTCTTTTTTAGTGCGACCAATAAATAGTCACCATCGTTCGCAGCTACAGGTTTCAACAAGCGGCGTGGAATCTTCGATTTATTTTTACGATTCCGGTTAATTCCTTCGTCTTGTTCCATCCTCTCTATTCCGTTTTACTTTTCTTTTTTGTTTTTTCTTTTTTGCACTGGATAAACATGTCGCTGTAGCTAATATCAGCAACGTTCGAAAGCGCGAAACTACATCGAATCTCCCTTCAGGATAATGGAAAAATGGAGTAAAACGTGAGACAAGATCGATATTTCAGCTGTTGCTACAAGACGGCGGCGGACGGAATTCGTTATTTTCTAAATGCCTTTCGCCTTTCAGTATTTGCAACACCGCCCAGGCTTAACGGCATGCCTACCAATCAGTCTACCCTTGTCAACGCTCCGGGGTGCCGATCAACGCGCTAAGATAACGTCGAAGCTCAACTGCAACGCGAAAATCGACGAAAAATTCTTTTTTAAAGACGAATACTTATGTTTCAACGCGGATATTCGGATACGCTTCCGACAAAGATAGACACGTCTATATCTACGCATATCTCACTGCGTGTTTGTCTTCGTTTACGTTAGACCCGAAACGCCCTCACAATCGCTATCTCAACGGACACAAGCTGTGAGATAAATATTTGCAGATTAGAGAAGCACACCGCTGCTGTAGCGTGAACTTTGCGACAGTGCCAAATTATCTCCGAATATTTTACTATCAGTTGTTGGTTATGCGTTTGTCGGTTATGTACGTACAGGCGGTGTAGAGAGAGTCGTCAGTTTCACCAAACCTGAGTGACTTTCGGTGAAACGGTCCAAAGACGGAAGAATCTTAGCGACTTTTCAAATATGCAGGAAGAAATAATCAACTCCAAGTAATTTACAGACGCCGTTAAGCCTCGTCTATTGGACAGATTTTTCTGCACTGCACGGCAGGAATAATAACATCACCGTCGATTAATCGCACATCCATCTTTCCGCCCGGTGGCATAATTAATTGTTTTGCTGTAAAGTATTCAAACTTGGAAACGGACTGCTGTCCAAAGTAAACAATACAAACTACAACGGGCTGACAGCCTCGATTTCCGTGGTTCGTTTCGCCAGCGATCCCCGGTGATAAAAAGCTTTCGAAACGAGAGCGCCAACTTTGTCGGATAACTTGACAGCCGGTTCGCCGTTCTTTCTTTCTCATTTTTCGAACTTCTCTACTTTTTTTCTTTTTTTTTCTCCTTTCTTTCTTTTTTTATTTCTTACTCCTTTTCGTTTCTTTTCCTGCTTTCGGCGAGGAGGCGATAGAGCCATCGATCCGTTGTCGCGGGGGCGAGTCTTGCCCGTCCCGTGCGGATTATCACAACGGGCTGCATCCAACCGAGTCGTCTTTCGAATTATTTTTACCGCTTCAGCTGCCAACAAAAACATGTTTTCTTAACAATGATATGCCCGTTAGTTAATTCAGTGTCTCACAGGATGGGATATTGGCTTTGGCCCTGTTCCATATCTCCTTTTTTCTTTCGGGAAACAAGTCTTCCCACCCTGCAATCTGCGGCGTGCTCGTTTCATCCCCCGTTCGTTGGAGAAGGAAGGAAAAAACGTTAAAATAAATATAAAAAAAAATATTAAGAAAACGAAACGCCCGTGTAAATTATTGGGAAAATATGAGTAACGAGTACCTCTATCCAGCTAGCTCGGCCAGATCACGGATTTATGGTCTCGCTTCTTTTCACCCCGGCTTTCGTCCGTTTCTTTCTCGTTTTGTAACGAATAAATATCAAAAAAAAAAAAACTGAATAAATTTAGGTGTGATAAAAACGTCATAAGAGTTATACTTTTTATAGCCAAGTACACGATATTTGTAAGTTACAACTGTATGAACAATTCGATTTGGCAGAAAAATTTGTGTTTTGATAAAAAAAATGGAAGTAGTTTATCCATCATACGAAGACTTTCAAGATTTACCTCATTTGACGTGTTTGTATTAACTGGACACTGAATATTTCTAAGATCTCGTTAGTTCGGGCGCTTGTACATTGGTTGCAAAAAAAAAAAAACCCATTCAAAATACGATGACCGTTTTTTTCCAATACTTGTCAACAATTTCTTGCGCAGATGATCAAGATACAAGGGCATTACCAAGTTGAGTATTGTCGAGGAAACGACCCCCACTCTTTGCCGCTCTGTACCGGCTCTAAGACACCAACACTTAGATCCACATCTCCTTTCGCCCAATATCACGAGCTCTACACAAACGTCGATAGTAAAAACGGGCGTTACGCCTCAGTGAGCAATTCGGCCGCCATCTAGATCAATCTGTGGAAATGAAAGCAAATATACCAAGTCCTCTGATAGCCGTGATCGTCTAGAGGTTAGGACCCTACGTTGTGGCCGTAGTAACCCAGGTTCGAATCCTGGTCACGGCAATGTCCATTGGCACATTGTCACGGCAGAGGTTTATTTTTTGATTTTTACCATTTTTTTGTTGAAACTTCTCTTAATCAATGTTTAAAAATTTCTTAACCGCCGCCGCGCCGTCCGGAACGAGAGAATAATTATATAGCACGGATGCTGCGCAAGCGCGAAAGAATAAGTAATACTCGCATTTTAAACCGTCTTTCATGTACAAAATGAACTTAATGCTTTCGAGCTTTTGTTAACTGTTGCGAATTTGCATACCGCCCGTCTTTGATTGATTCGTTTCAACATCTGTCGGCGGGCTTCTGGCAATTCGTACTCTTCTGGCCTCAGTTTACTTCGTGTCTCTGGTTAATCCCGACGGGAAATTCTGTTGCGCGTATTTTCGTACGTATAAATACGCAATTAAAGGAACTGCTGTGGGATAAAACTAACGCGCTGTAATTACGATTTGGCAGGGATTATATACCAGCTGCTTACACGTTCGACGGATTCTAGCCAAGACGTAGTATTATTCTTGAAATAACGCGAATGCGAGGTTTCGCGATAATTTATTTCCCATTTTATATACCCTTCACTCTGTGAATTCGGGCCGGTCATTAGCGGCAATCAACCTTCAGAATCGACTGGCGGTAACAAAGTGAGTTAAGAATCGTTCGAAACTTGTTTATAAGACGTGTAACGAGGAAGGTATTTACGTACCTAATACAAACTTGAAATAGAGATCGTGTGTCCAGATTTTTTATTTATTTATTTTTGTCCTCATTCAATTTCTACAAGTTCAGATCCATGCAAGTATTTACAAAATTTATGCGACAAAACTTCACCGAAGGTATACTATTAATACAACCTTGTCCAACCGAAACGCGCGTGTTTCCTGAATACCGATCCTCGTGTAGTGAAATCTTTATGCTTGGTGTAAAAATTTATTTCGATAAATGAGATTAAATGTGACAATTCGTCTCGTAGTGTCCCAGTAAATTTAATGTCAGATAAATTTGATGCTAATTATATGATGAAAAAAATTGAAGCGTACGGTGGAAACGGAAGTGAAATAAAATCCAAAATTAGATCTAACTTCGTATTTCTGTGCACCTGTTCAGATCTACCTGCGGGTTGGGGAAGGAAGATATAAATATCGGTTAAGGCCAGTATTTGTTGTAAAGAAGCGCGAGAGGAATTCAAAGCCGTCGAAATATTCTTGGATTCCGGGATGGGACGAGAAGGGTAACAACAAATTGACTATTACCCGGCTCGTAGATAAGGCAAGAAGCGCATAAATTCATTAGGAGGAAAACTGCTCCTTCGGTCTTTCGATTTTTCGGTCCTCGCGGCTCTATCGCGTCCGATTGCCTCCGCTGTAGAATGTTCGGCATCCGTGCGACGGCCTCCCTCGGGACTAATATCCCGACATTCCCTGGATACGGTGCGCTTCCCGGCGTCCTTCTCACACCGCGGCTGATTTACGTCGGGCGTCGCGACGCTAAGCGGGGGAATTAACGTTTGTACTTATTCGTTACAGCCCGTGCGAGTGAAATGGTATTAAAAGAATACCGTATTGCCTTGCAGGATCTGAATGTCCCGGAAAAAGTACTCAGGAATTGGAGGACAGGCAAAATACCCTGACTTCTCGTGCGGCTGAATGGTTCAAATTCTGGAGATAAGAATTGAAGGACAACATCTACGCAAAAAGAACAAAAACACTTCGGTGAGGGAGAAAAACATGATGGGAGACTGATGCGATCAGTTTTCAAAATACTCGGAAAAGTAAAAAAGTTCGTACGAAAATGCGTGTACAATGGAATATTATTAAACAAATTTGTTAATATTTTCAATTGCAAAGTGTAAAAGTTTGAGGAGCAAACGAAAATCGAGAGAAAATTGAGAATCGCTCGGAAGGCTTCAGACGAAATCATAAAGCAAAGGGTGAAAAAGGCTTCCAAGTTTTAGGCCAAGGATGAAAGATCAAAACATTTTACCTGAATAACTTTGTCTGATATTCTTTTGAAAAAAAACAATAAAATTCTTTCCACAGTTTTCAGATGCAACACGTCTGGAAGTTCGATTTTCAACGGATACCGTCTCACGGGTGGCATTTGTTTGATAATAAATCGGATAAATCGCGGTGATTTTTTCTTTTATCGCAAGAAAGATACGTGGCACGATGCCACGCTTCACCGTATAATCATACATACGTGTAATCAATTATTTAAACGGGGAAGACAAAAACGACTGAACGCTATAGAATAGTAGGTGTCATTTTTCTTATATCTTTACCTTTAAATCGTAAGGCCTCCACGGTGGAGGGATATTTTTAACCGTATTTCGAGAGAAGCTATCACTGCACCGAGTGTTATATCCCCGTGAGTCCTACAGCCTCTTCCTCGAATGTTTAAACTGTCTAACCTGACGAAAAACATATAAATTAGCCCCGCTCGGTTGGGCAAGGGTTAAACCCAGCGTGCTTTGATACTTATTTTTGAAGTACTTATCGCTCTACTGATGTATCTCGGTGGTACCGGTATATTTCTCGGCACCGTACACACTTTTCTCAAAAATCACCTCGTCTTTAGCTTCTGTCCCTTTTTTTGGGGAGGGTATGAAAGCGAGTCGGGGAGCGTGAAGAATGGAAGGAAAAAGGCAGCGCCGCAAATTGGCGACGTACCGCGACGACGATGCCTGAGAATCGAAATGCTCCTGATTGCCGATTCCATGACTTAAGCCTTGAATAGTAAATTGGGGATTTCGGGATTGGCGCCGAACCAGAATCGCCAATTTATTGGGTTGCGTGTTCGAGATACGCCGTGGCTTGTTAAGCCGCATTGGCGATGCGAAGTGTGCAGTGTAGGTATAATATGTGCAGCGCCGAGATACCTTTATCATCTACAATAAATTTTGGCAACTTGTTGGATAGACCCGGCAAGCATAATATAATTGGCAATATTTTACGCGAGCTTAAAAAAACGTTGTCTTACCCTAACCTCGGCCAACCGATACTTTGCACACTCCGTTCGCGTTCGACGCATATATCACGAGCCGATCTTTCACCGCTTCAGTGCGCGCATAAATCAAAACTACATTCTCGGAAATGTTTCGAAGGGATAGTAAATGCAAGAGAAAAGAAGAAAACGAAGCAACTCACCGTCGATATTTTGAGCGAATGGATGATTTTCGCCTTACCCTCGACTTGGAACCCTCTCCTCGTAATATATGTATACGTATAGGTACATGTACACGCGGTCGATAAATTCCAATCTGAACCCGAGTCCTCGCCGGGAATAAAAATCGGATAAATCAATAATTATTTATGCGGGACACAAGAGGCGTCCCCTCGGGGTCCTGGGACTTTTATCAGTACTCGACTTATACCAATAATGGACTGCATCGACGCCTCGGGCAAACGACTCGTTAACATGCTCGAGCTTTCGCATATATTTCAAACACACTATACTAATGAAACCGGTAACACGTGGTAATATCCTCGCAGACAGATTTTAAAACGAATATTCTCAGCCTCCGAGCGATTGTACGATTTACCGCGCGGCGAAGAGAGGAGATTACTTTTCTAAATTACGCACCTCGTGAACGAGTGCAACGTCTGTAGTTCACGGTGAAAAAGTCTCAACCCCGATTGCAGCTTCCAGAATGACAACTCGATTATGTTCGGAGGGTGCAGAGTTCGTTTTTTCCCCACACTTTTTCTCATCCAATGCAGTGCGGCGCAGCTCACGGTAAGTGAGATGTGTAATTTTAATTGGCTGGTCGATACTTCAACCCCGACGACGAATGATAGAAAAAATGAGTAAACACTGTTTTCTTCCAATCAAAGGCTCCGCACTGTATCATTTCCTCTCGGAAGAGAGCCAGCGACCACGGAATGCCAATATTTTTAAATAGCTCGCCGAACCTACACCGAAACAAACTCGCATCCTCCTCCCTGGCACGAACCGGATACATTTGTGTAGATGGCGCGTAAAAGATTCATTCCTTCCTCCAAACTCTGTTTAGTTCCTTCGTCTCGTCTATGGCGAGTTTCCTATACCAACACACGAATCGCAGTATTTCACGCGCATCGCTTGATACATATGTAGCGCATTTTCGTTGCCCGTGTAACGAATATAAAACCACGCAGATGAATTCCCTGTGAAAGTCTTGGTCCAGTGATCGCTGAGCAGATTAAAGGGCGAGGGTGAATTCAAGAAGACGTTTTACGGAAGTTAGTAATATAAGCGGCGATGAATACAAGAGACCTCTTGTCCTTTTTACCCTTACTTTTCTAAGTTTCAGTTTCTTTTTTCATTTTGTACGTTATTTTTCTTTTTTTTTTTCTTTTCACAGAGAGAGAGAGAGGACATTTTCCAACGCAATTAAAAATAACACCATGCGAGTATAGACAGAAGCGGAAACGCCACCGGTATACGGCTCTTAGACGATTCTTATACTCGTCGCAGGGCGGGCGACACGCGATGAGACGCGATGGAGACGATGAGAAGATGTGAACGTTCTCAAAAATAGACAGTTTTTCTATAGGAAATGCGGTAACCCTCTCTCTCCTTCTCTCTTTCTTTCTCTCTCGCTCTTCCGTCTATCGCGCGGTGTCCCTCTTCCACCAACGGAAATAACCCCATTGGATCCAGTCCGCAGTGTAATAAGTGTCTTTATATTTACAAAAGCGGCGAACCAACGCATACCCGATAAATCAACCAATTATTATTTTTATGCCGCGATGGGGATTTTCGAATGTCAGCTCGTAAATCCGGAACCTACTGCACGCGACACTGCCGAGTATGATAACAATTTCCCCATAACAATTTGATTTAGGGATTCTTCGAGCTGCCGGCTCATTACAGCTGGACCACCCTTGCGCCTTTTCCTTCAACCCTCGAAACGACGACAAAAATGATTCAAGGGTGTTTTTCGTGATCAAGTCCATTCAACCAAAGACCGTAAACCGTTATCCTGCTCAAACCGACTATCCAAGAGAGCAGCTATCCTGCGGGGTTCGCTGTACGATCGACTCGCTGTTAATTTTATTTAGCGAACAACAACACTTCAGGCTCTCCGAGGCTGATGTTGTTTTTCACTTTATTTTTAAAAATTGTTTTTCTCTCTGCTTTCATTTCACTCGCCGTGATCTCTGACACGAGTTTTCTTCTTCTTTCAAATTAGCGTCCACTTAGAAAAACACCTCGCAGCTATCTTGGCCGGTGGTAAGATTTTTCGATCTTTTTCTTTTCATTTATTTTCTATTCTTATTTTCCTTTCTACTATAAGTAGGTACTACAGCTACGTTATTATAGACGAGTTAGCACCCGTCCCGATGCCGGACAGACGCGGCGGCAGTCAGGTTCAAGCTTTTGAATCTGATGGCTCGTCTGATCTATGCTAATTTACGACTCGACACCGTGCACTTACCTTCTACTTCCATTATTCTACTCAGAGTTTCTGTAAGCTCGCGTCTCATTGTTGTTCGCAGAAGAAAGAGTTCGTTCCAAAGAATGCGAAGGATTTATTTATCACGGATTATCGACCTCTCAGAAAATCGTTTGGTGTAATCCCAAACTTAATCGGTTTATACCTGTCTCTTGAGATGTTTGGAAATACGATCAACCTTTTTTCCCCGCTGCGTACAAACGCCATACATCCAAATACCTATACGCCACGTCGATATAACTCGCTTGCTATAAAAAGTACATATTTACGATCGAAAACGTATCTGGGCCACGAATATCGACGTCGATTGTCATTGGATTATGTATGATGGTTTGGGATTGAACGTTTCTCTTCTGGATACGACGTCCTCGGCTTAGCTTTTGTGTTCAAAGTGCGGCAAGTACATATCGTACTACTGCATCCGTGGAAGAAATTCAACTACCTGAAAAACTATTCAGAATTCTAGTGAACTAACCTGAAGGATTTTCTTGATTACCGAATAGTGTATTAATACCAAATTTTATTTTCTGCGAATAAATGTCTCGAAGAATATTTGTGTGAGCTTAACCGTCTTGTCAGCAGCTAGAAGAGTAAACCTGCGGCTCGATGATATAAATCTCAGGATAAATTAAATTGAACTTAGGGGCCATTTATCTCGTAGATCGACCATATCGATTCAGGATCGGTAAACCGCATCGTCGGTAGCCTGGGATGATATCCGATCGGGAAAGATCGCCCACGATATCAGCGCGGCGCGGAATCGCTGCGAAGAGGTCTGAATGCACGCGATTGCATCCCCCGCCTGCAGCTTTCGTACAATTGCAAAGCTAGCTGCAGGGAGCGAAGAGCACGGCGGATGGCAGTTTATTCCTGGGACTCTCACTCTTAAATCGCGTGTGTTTTCTTAGCGGATAATAAATCCAAGGATCGTTGACAGATACTTACACGCCTCTACGTTATACAGGATGATTCAGAACTCTCGGTACGACCGAGATCGAGTATCGCGTAGGCGCATAAATTATTAGAAAAAGGTGAAACGGACGGGGGCTGAGAACTCGTCAGATCGCTCGCACTTCCACGATTTATAATTAACGAATTCCTATCCCGTAATCCTAAATACTTGTCACGATAGTCTTTGACTTCTCGCTTCTCTGCATCCGGTGACGAGTATAGGTATCAAAGTTAGACTGGATATCCAATTTGGATCGCTTTTAAATCGAGAGAAAGACGAACGCGCTGTGACCGGGAAGAACCGCTATTCAAACCTCTTTCTCTCCGCGTTTCAATAACAGCCCAAGCACCCGTGAAATCCTGATCTACCATCTACCGAGGCAGAGACCGAAAGTAAGAGTGAATTTCTGCGCCAAGGAGGTCGAGGCGAGGTGGTTCACCCAGTGAACTGGTTATAGCCTGAATTCGTAGCAACTTTCCCTCCACCTGCAGTCGTCCCGTTTCGAAACTCCGTGCAACTCGACCGTGGATCTTGATTTCGGCGCCTCTACAGGTCGTAAATAACTCCCTACCTGTTACGCGCGTAACAAGATTCGTTTTCATTCGCTTTCTTTTTAATGTGCACGGTCGGATTATCCCCGACAGAATATCGGCAATCGCCTCATTCCTCCAGAATACCCTCAAGCCTGATCGTCGCTCGCGTTGTATTCTTCGACCTCGTCGTTATCTTCAGGGATTCCAGCGGTCGCGGGTTCCTCCACGACGTTCACGACTATGGGGACGGGTGGTCCAGCCGATGGATAGTTGTCGGCGTGGTTCAACCGCGAAAGAGCGTTATCGGGCAGCAGACGAACGACGAAGTTGTTTCGCCAAAAGCGTCGCCAGCGTCGGGAGTGGAGTCTGGATCGTCAATGAACCCAATACGTTAGTGTTTAGCATGAAGTAAACATCTCCGAAGCAGATTTCTCAGAGAATTTTGCAACCGTGTGAGTTTCGGCTGGTGTCAATTATTGCACATTATGCTACCTGCTCGTGTACCTGCCCAGAGTTATCAGCCAGCCCCAGTAGGCGATCAGCGTCAGTGAGCATGTCGGTAGCATCGCTATTATCATCCATGGTATCTGGTAAAATCCACCCTCTATCAACACCCTCAACGCAAGCGCGCAGACGTAGCAGGAAAACAGGGCAAGGGGCGTTGTTACCAGAAGGTACATTATGTCCAGGAACATCTAGCAGTCGTTGAAACAGCGCGTTATATACACTACGTAATAAAAAAGAACCCAGTAGCGATCAGGCCAATGAAGTTTATTAAGGCTGCGCGCTCGTGTCGATCGCTATATTCACTTTGCACGTTATTCTTTGTTACAGAAGTTTCGTATCTATGGTTTTGCTTTATCTTCTTAAATCTCAGTCCCCAAAGCGGATAGCGATCGGCCCCCGAGTGCAGCCCTTACCTGCTGAGTAGCTACCACTGTTTTCAGCCATATTCCAACACTGGCGAGAATCCCGTGGCGAGGAACTCGCTTGATGACGTACTTGTGACCGCAAAGTTCACACCTCATGTGCCCCGATTCTGTCAACCATCGTTCGAGGCATTCGGCATGGACGAGACCCACGGTACCGCGGCATCTGCAGTCGCGTTGTGAAGGGGTGAGTTTTTAATCCTAAAATAAGCGGAGACGCGGTGATGCGGTCCTCGGTACGGAGGGGCTTATGGGTATGAGTATTGTACCGATACGTCACAGACCCCGCTACACGTGTTACCGATCTTTGACACCTTATCTTTGCAACCCATCAAAAACTCCGCTCTGTCTACGTATTTTTAGTTATCTAACTCGAGGTTCCTGAAACCCTGCGCACACGGCACGGGGCACGCTAAGTGGTTAAGCGTTTTTTTCTCTCCCCTTTTTTTACTCTTAGATTTTTTCCCCAGTTTCTTTTTTTTTTTTTTTTTCTACAGCTTTCCTTTTGCCGACCATCGATACAAAAGCGACGTTAACCTCCGGCTGACGGATGCTTCGTGACAGTGATTGCCTTGCTCCAGAGACTCTTATCCTCGCATCTCTCTGAGAACCAGTTCTCGAGGAATCGACTCGCGTACGTACTCACGTACGTACCTACACGATGTATTTACACACGCACACACACACGCACTCGTCCCTTACGCGCTTTAATTATTCTAGTTTCACCGATCGCCATCCTCCGATCATCGAGGTTATCGCTCACTTGCAAGCTGCGATCAGCGGCCCCAAGTAGGCGTACGACGACAAGGTGGATATCTGGCTGGAAACCCGACGAACGCCCTGGTTCTGCCACTCCCACATCGGCTGGGTATGGGCCAGCTGAGGAAAGCCCCCCATGTGGCATATTCTGCATATGTCACCCTGCAGCGAGCTGCCCGACGCGTCTGTATAGGTAAGAAAATATATCAGCATAAATCCTGCGCCTCTCGGCGAGTCCGCGTAGTGCAAGAACAATTTCCATTAGACAAATTAACGCCGTAATTCACCACCCACCATCCTCTTGCTTCTGATCGAATGATTTCTGCCTCGTCTTTGATTGCCGCCCTTCCTCGTTCGACCTCCATAAAAACTCCTCCCTCTGCACCGGTGTCGAGACTAGCTGCGGGTGGACCTTTCTACTCTTCTCACTCTGCCGAGGATCACTGCAGCTGATGGTTTTCTCTGCTGTGGAAGGGATTTCGAAGAGCGAAGGTAAGCGATGGGGTGATGTTATTAAGGACGGATTGTCATTGCTAACCTATGCAGCTCGCCGCGTGATCCGTGTCATTTTGATCCAGCAGCTCCTGCTCCTCTTCGATGTTGGACATCAAGTTCGCCAAACTGCAGATATCATTGTTTAGCCGAGAGACGATTTTCCGCAGTTTCTTTTTCTCAGTTCTTGCTTATACCGAGAATTTATCACCACGCATGCGGCTCGGCGCGGTTAATCTTTCAAATTTACTGCCAAAATCATTCCCTCGACGTGTGAAGTTGTCAACTTGCTGTTCTCTACTCCTGACCCCTTCTGGCGGCTCGGAAAAAGCTGAAAGAATAAACAGCAAACAGCTGACACCGCGGTGTGGCCAGATGTGATCGTTTCTCCTCGCCGAGATATGTATATAATAACGGATTTTAGTCTTTATCGTCATTTTCCAAGTTGTTCTTTCTGAATTTTGTCGCCGTTTGCCACATTTGTGAGAAAAAGAAATATTACAACACGATTGATGGTGCACATGTTACAAATTAATTCGTGCTAGAAGAATCTCGGTACATTAATTGGAACTCCAGCGGTAAGGTAAAAGTGAACCGGAAGTAACGACTTGATCGATGCTCCCGCAAATTGGCCGATACACTACGGTGCCGGTCAACCGGACGTTGAGAAGCGGACCATCGTCACTCTAAATCAAAAGTTTATTTCCGAATTATTATATGTACAGTGGGCGTTTCAGGGTGATTTTGACGTAATCGTTTTCGAGATCTTAGAGTCGCGGTACTGCCGTCAAGCCAACATCCGTTTAATATTTCCGCAGTCCAGGGGGGTATTTCGAGGCGAGTTTCCGGTCCATTTTTTCACCGTGATTAATTCGTACCCTGAGCAACTAACGTTCCGACATGACTTAATAATAGTTCTCTGGTCGCGGGCCGGATGGCAATACCGTCTAGCTGGGCTAAACCGAACTCAAATGCCCGATGCGACTCTTTTCCACCCTGATACTACGCACGTTCGTCAATATTTTTCCCATCGATAATTTCACGGTTACTGGTATCAGAAACGTGCCTAGATGTACACATAGGCGGTTCTATTAAACGGCTGGTCATTCAATGCGTACCATGAAGGAAAACTTGCGTTGAATTAGCGACCGGAAACTGAAGTTACCGCACCGCCAACACATCATGCGAAAGGCAGGTGCCCGCAGAAGATGTAGATTTGCTTAGGACTTCGTGTTCTCTTATTGCCTCTTGAACCGCGGTAGTCTCAATGTTTCTATTTATGCCAGGTGGCACTTCGCGGCAACCGGCCAT